>NC_085141.1:17764377-18425627 GCF_024139115.2 Armigeres subalbatus
CTGAAATGTTGAACCGAGCACTCCGAACAGTTTCATCAAGTCTCAGCCAGTGTTCTTCAAAAAGCAGCCAACCGAAGCGTGAAATCTAAAGGGGCTCCCAAAGTCGATCGACTGTCGGCGGAGGTGTTCAGAGCTGATCATATGTTGTCTGTGCGAATGTTGTAGCAACTTCTTCTTCTTCTTCTTGACATTACATCCCCACACTGGGACAGAGCCGCCTCGCAGCTTAGTGTTCATTAAGCACTTCCACAGTTTTTAACTGCGAGGTTTCTTAGCCAGGTTACCATTTTTGCATTCGTATATCATGAGGCTAGCACGATGATACTTTTATGCCCAGGGAAGTCGAGACAATTTCCAATCCGAAAATTGCCTAGACCGGCACCGGGAATCGAACCCAGCCACCCTCAGCATGGTCTTGCTTTATAGCCGCGCGTCTTACCGCACGGCTAAGGAGGGTTGTAGCAACTAGTACGTATTATATTGCCCCGCTCCGAATCATTCTGGAGCAAGTCAACATGTTGGAAGTGTCCCTGACTACAGAAGAAATTGCTGTTGTCTGAATCACGTAAATCTGGGTGGCGCCCAGGGATGCAAGGGATTTTCAGATAGGGTCGGAGCATTGCCGCAAATATAACGCAGATGATGTCTAAAATTTATAAATGGAAGGCCTTACAGCTGGATATCGTGTGCCGAGCAACATAAAAGCTATCAAATAATAAAACCGATAACAATACACGCTGAAAACGTGGATGCAAATGGGTCGGCCACATATTGCAAGGGAGCTTAGACGGAATCTGTAAGCATTTGTGACCTGATAGGATATAGAATATTTATGCCGGTAGAGATAAATCCTCGTATTTTCATTTAAAATGTATGGTCTATAAATTATATATTTCGTATCAATATAAAAACAGTGGTGCATAAAGTTCAAAACTAAAAAAACAAAAAACAATTTTTTTCGCCTCCTTAAGGTGATTATACAATCAAGCCATGTGGTGAATATCAAATTCACCACCCGGTTTTCTACTCCTATTATCAAAGGTTCAAATCTAGCGTAATAATTTTTGTACAATACTGAAATTCAAGTCGATTGTTTAGCATGAGTAAGCAAACGATCTACGGATGTTTCATCCCCATGGGCGTTGTGGTTCTCTCAATTCATGCTCTTGAAAAATCACTAGAAAAAAGCACGTGGTTTCCAAGATGGCCGATTTGTGGCTTTTTTGTATAACCACCTTAATTGTGAAAAGTTAGTACATTAGTAAACTAGTACCCGATTATTTTATTACACGGATTATTTTCACACGGGTTTTTTTACACGGATTCTCAAAATAACACGGATTTTTTTGCACGGTTTCTCGAAATAGCACGGATTTATTTTTACACGGAACACATCCTCCATATTACCAAAGACACGATTACTTTTTTTACACGGATATTTTTTGCAGTGCTTTTTTACACGGTTTCTCGAAATAACACGGATTATTTTCACATGAATTTTTTTCACACGCATCCCCCGCATCTGGTGTGTAACATAATAACATATGTTGATATAATTTTGATATGACCTTCTAGTCGGGCTTTCAATTAATAACTAAAGAAATGCTAATAGAATACTACGTTGAAAAGCACAACCAGTTCCAGTTGGAATATAGAGCCATTGAAGAAGAAGTAGAGAATCTATCACTTCTCATCTCTCACTTCTTGTTTCACACTTTTCACTTCTCACTATTCACTTCTCCAAATCAAACAAACCATAATTGTAAAAAATGATTTTGCCTAATTTTTGTCGTCCTTTGCACCAGTTTTCGCCCTGGTGGTTCCATTATGGCCAATCCCATAAGAAAACAATGGGATTTGCCATAATAGGAAGCAAAATTAAGAATAGTGCCACAACTGGTATATGCGCTTGATCCAGGAACATGGCCCGAAGGTGTGTTGTTCCGCGATTTTCAAAACTATGGAACACCAAAATTTCGTCCACTGCTAAAATCCAGCAGGGCAACGACACCGTTGCTGCGCCCCGAAACCACAGCATCTCCCATCACTCCTGTAATGGACTTAAATTTAATTGTTTCCACCCAAGACGCATCGCAATAAGCCTTCAGGAAGCCCCTTATTTCTCCATCACAGTCCCGCATTTCCGACAAGCGCTCAACAGTCGTCCTGGTCCTGTAGTTGGTTGTGGAGAATGGGGCTTCCAAACCGCCTTCTCAGGCAAGTATTCGTACCACAAGAACGACCTTCTTCTATTAACATCTATTGGTTCCAGTTATCAGGTGCCAAATATTCTCGCCTCAAGTTCTCAGGAATGCACTATGCACGCAGTACACACCTTCAATCAATCATCGTCAACCAACAAATGATCGTTAGAGTCACTCCCGCAACCAGGATGCATGCCTGAAAGTTCCATGGAATCCCTCAATCCTCTCAACGCGGTCGAGCCCATCCTGTCATCGTTCTGCAGTCATCCTGGTCCTGTGTTTGAAAACGGAGAGGAGGGCTTCCAACACTCTGTAATAGGCAAGTTTTATATAAATAGGAACAAATTCCCTTCGATAAAATTCATCGATTACAGCAACCCATCACATGTGAATGCCTATTCAACCGCACACCATTTACTGAGTGTATCGAACGACATAAAATCATCAGCATCATCATCATGGAAGCCTCCAAGTTGTTACACGCCGCCAGGATGCACGCCTGCATGCTCTATGGAAGCCCCCAAACCTCTCGTCACAGTCGAGCCACTCCCGCCAGC
The DNA here is from genome assembly GCF_024139115.2 of Armigeres subalbatus. Classification (NCBI taxonomy): domain Eukaryota; kingdom Metazoa; phylum Arthropoda; class Insecta; order Diptera; family Culicidae; genus Armigeres; species Armigeres subalbatus. The sequence continues at coordinate 17,767,139 of NC_085141.1, forward strand.
GTCATGCAGTCATCCTGGTCCTGTCCCGAGCAGCAGAAATTGGCTCAATAATACGAGTCATCGCTCAACCTCCGCGCTATCAAGTCGTTTTTTTAAGCTACGGAAGTCGATCGCAAGCTATCTCGTTTCATTCCTTTTCGGGCCTCATCTCGCGTCTAGAGGCCACGCGAATCTCGCGATGAGTCGGCGGGAAAACACATTCCGTGTCGATTATTCGAATGTGCCGAAAAAACCTTCTTACGAAGATTTACACCATTTCATTGCTAGTGAACTTGGTTTGAAGAAAGAAGATGTCCTGCGCATACAATGCAGCCGAAGTTCGAGTTGTGCTTTCGTGAAAGTGTGTAGTCTCGATCTTGCCCAGAAAGTGGTAATCGATCATGACAATAAACATGAAGTCGTGGTTGACGACAAGCCCTACAAGCTTCGCATTCGTCTTGAAGACGGAGCCGTCGAAGTGAAGCTCTTTGATCTATCTGAAGACGTGCCCGTTCAAAAGATTGAAGAATTCCTTAGTGCGTATGGTGACGTGTTAAAAATATCGGAACTAATGTGGGACAACAAGTACAAATTTGGTGGGATTCCAACAGGTTCTTGGGTTGTACGAATGTTAGTTAAAGAGAACATACCTTCGTACGTAACCATAGATGGCGAGGTCACATACGTCCAATATTTTGGTCAACATCAAACCTGTCGTCACTGCGACGAATTTGTTCATAATGGTGCTTCTTGTGTTCAAAATAAGAAGCTCTTGCTCCAAAAACTGTCAGCAGACAAAGCAAGCAAGCAATCATACGCGAACATCGCGAAACAAAAACTCGGTTCAATTGTGCGACCGAGACCAACACTAACAACACAAAGTACAGTCCCAATAACCTCGTTAAAGTCAACAACCTCCACTGCCACCACGATTGCTTCTGCCACTACCACTGCCATCACCACTGCCACCGCCACTGCCACCACCGCTGCCACCGCCACTGCCACTTGCCTCGCCACCATAAACACCGCCACACCAGGTCCTTCAACCTTCTCTTCGAGTTCAACCACTTCAAACACTCTTGCATTACCACCAAATCCGAAAGTAATGATTACACCAAAGCACAAAAAACCAAAAGCACTGTCCCAACAAAGCACAATCGATTGCGACGATTACGTTGCCAGAAGCAACCGATCAGACGGAGAGGAAACCGACGACTCGATGAATTCTACTGCGAGCTCAAAGTCTCGAGGTCGTCCACCTGGCAAAAAAGCACGCACATACGACGTAGAAGGTTCGAGAGACAGCAAACACCACTAATGACTAACACAAACTACAATATTGCCACTATCAATATAAACAACATCTCCAGTCCAACTAAACTAGATGCCCTCCACACATTCGTCCGCAATATGGAATTAGATATAGTTTTCCTACAAGAAGTAGAGAATGGTCAACTCTCTTTACCCGGTTACAACACCATCTGCAACGTCGACCACATGCGAAGGGGCACAGCAATAGCTCTTAAGGAATATATCCAATTTTCCCACGTCGAGAGAAGCTTAGATGGTCGACTAATTGCTGTACGAGTAAACAACGTCACACTATGTAATATATATGCTCATTCCGGCACTGCCCATAGGGCTGAAAGAGAACGGTTCTTCAATAACACAATATCGTATTACCTGCGTCACAACACTCCGAACACTATACTCGCTGGGGACTTTAACTGCGTTCTGCGGCAATGCGACGCCACGGGTAGTAACGACAGTCCTGCTCTCAGGACAACAATACAACAACTGCAACTTTGTGATGTATGGGTGAAACTATGTCCGCGATCCAGTGGACACACGTACATTACAGCAAACTCTTCCTCTCGACTTGACCGCTTCTATGTGAGCGGTGGTCTCCGTGAACATCTTCGAGAAGCAGTGACCCATGTGTGTTCATTCTCTGACCACAAGGCTGTTACACTAAGCATCTCTCTCCCGTCTCTGGGAAGAGCACCCGGACATGGTTTCTGGACTCTTCGTCCTCATCTCCTAACACAGGAAAACATCGAAGAACTACGATACCGATGGCAATTCTGGACCCGTGATCGACGAAATTATGCATCCTGGATGACATGGTGGCTTTCTTGTGCCAAACCAAAATTGAAATCTTTTTTCCGATGGAAATCAAGAATAGCATATAATGAATTCCACCGCAAACATCAACAACTCTACACTCAACTAAGGCAAGCATACGACGACTACTTTGGTGAACCACGGATGCACTCTACTATAAACTCGTTGAAGGCGCAAATGCTCACCTTGCAACGTGAATTCTCGCGTATGTTTATACGCATCAATGAAAGCTTCATCTGTGGAGAGGAGATTTCAACTTTTCAACTGGGAGAAAGAACACGGAAACGGTCAACAATCACACAGCTTCGCAACAGAGATGATCAACTAATACGCTCATCAGCAGACATCGAACAGCACCTCCTCCAATACTACACAGAACTATACTCCGAGGGAACAGCTGATGGAGGAATACCAAACAACGACTTCGAAAGCGAGAGAGTAATCCCAATGAACGACGCCGCTAATGAAGCCTGCATGAACCCGATAGAGACAACAGAAATCATCACTGCTATCAAGACTAGCGCCTCAAAAAAATCGCCTGGACCGGACGGCATCCCCAAAGAGTTCTACCTAAAAGCCTTCGACGTCATACACCGAGAAATAAACATGGTCCTAAACGAAGCTCTATCTGGTCATCTTCCAGCTAAATTTGTGGACGGAGTAATCGTACTAGTCAAGAAAAAAGGGGGAGATGATTCGATTCGCTCCTTCAGACCCATCTCACTGCTGAATTTTGATTACAAACTATTCTCGCGAATTCTAAAAAGCCGTTTGGAGAATGTTATGCGAACTCATGACATCCTCACCAACAGTCAGAAATGTGCTAATTCCCCACGTAACATCTTCCAAGCAACTCTCTCACTGAAAGATCGATTGGCTCAAATTATCAAACGTAAACAGAGAGCAAAATTGATATCATTTGACCTCGACTCTGCCTTCGATCGCGTGCGACGGTCGTTTCTACATCGGACCATGTGCTCGCTCGGCTTTAATCGGGATTTCGTGGAGCTCCTCGCTGTCATTGCTAACCAGGCTACATCCCGATTGCTGGTAAATGGACACCTATCACAACCCTTCGCAATACAACGATCGGTTAGACAAGGCTGTCCATTAAGTATGCATCTATTTGTTATATATCTTCATCCACTCGTTAAAGAGCTAGAGCGTGTATGCGAGGACGATATCGTTGTTGCCTATGCCGATGATATTACGATCATTTGCTCATCTATAGAAAGAATCGAGAGATCAAGAGAAATGTTCATCCGCTTCGAACGTGTGTCAGGCGCCAGACTCAACTGGTTAAAAACAAAAGCAATTGATATTGGCCAAACTGAAGGGAATGCACTTACGGTACCATGGCTACAAACAAGCTACACTGTTAAAGTTCTTGGTGTAACATTCGCCAACTCAATACGGTTAATGGTAAAACTCAACTGGGATGAAGTGATGAACGGCTTTAACCATCAAATTAGAAGCCATTCAATGCGAAGTTTGACTTTGCATCAAAAAGTGATCGTCGCAAACACATTCATTATGTCCAGAATATGGTACATTTCCTCTATCCTACCACCTTACGCAATACACACAGCAAAAGTTACATCGACGCTAGGTAGATTTCTTTGGGGTGGGATCCCCACGCGTGTGCCGTTGACACAGCTCGCTCGAGAGCGAATAAATGGAGGAATGAAGCTTCAACTGGCATCAATGAAGTGCAAATCATTGATGACGAATCGACACCTGCAGGAACTCCCGTATATGCCCTTCTACAAATCCTATGTTGAAAACAATAACCCAGCGATGATCATCCCTGCCGATCTACCCGACTTAAAACTATTATGCCACCAACGCCAACAATTACCACCAAATGTGCTGCAAAATCCTTCAGTAGACCAGATACATCGCTACTACATAGAGCAAACCGAAACACCAAGAGTACAACAGAGACACCCTGAAGCTATTTGGAGTAGGATCTGGCCAAGTCTCCACTGGCGCGTCTTCACATCAGCAGAACGAACCAACCTATTCCTGATAGTAAACGAGAAAGGTTCCTATCGAAAACTACTATACACCATGAATCGTGTGGACAGCGAGGATTGTACACACTGTAATGAACCTGTTGAAACGTTGCAACACAAATACAGCGAGTGCCAACGAGTTAGAGCCGCATGGAGCTTCTTTCAACGCAAGATCACAGCCATCTTAGGCGGATGGAGACGAATATCTTTCGACGAATTACTTCGACCATCACTGGAGAGAATAGGGAAAATAGAAAATACAAATATTAAAGCTTTTCATTCATTACATCTCCTTTGTTAATGATGCTAACACTGTAGTTGATGTACCCTCATTAGAATTCCATTTAACTGTTAATTGTTAATATTTTGTAACTAAATTTTAATCAATTACGCCAGTCAATAAAATTTTACAAAAAAAAATAATACCGTGAAGTACCCTAATTTCGTGCACTTCAGATCTGACAAAGTTAAAACGTTCATTAAAAACATATAGTGGCCATTTGGAAACATTTGCTACTGCATCACGTAGTAGAAGGATTCTAGGTTCTCAAAAAAATGTTACTTGCAAATTTTGCTGCTATTTGAAAAAAATTTGAGTACGATTCCGAGACCGTTGTATGCTCCTTATTTCGCGCAAGAAAATAGGATAGTTCCTAATTTCGCGCAAAAGTGTTCCTATCTTCGCTCATGTTTGGAATTGAATATCGTTATTGGTTTGATGAAATATAATCAATTAACCAATAGAAGCATGCATCCATTGTTCAAAATATGCAGATACGGTATCAGACAGCCGTCAGTGACCCATTCTTTAGTCGAAATGGTATGTGCCAATATTTCGACCCTGGAGCTTTGCTTAGATTTTACTTCATGCATTTTAGTTGACACAAGTCATAATTCCTAAAATATCGTTTGCTTCTGAAATATAAACCATATTTTAAGAAAAAGGCATTGTATGAGCAATGTTTAGCTGGTGTATAAAAAAAGTTTAAATTTTCGAGACGTCATGAAAGAAAGTCTTAAATTCCGCTGTCTCTTATACATAGGACATCTTCAAATATGCACGGAAGAAATATACTACCCAATAGTGAGTTTAAGTCACCCAACCTCGAACATCCGTACGGGAAGCCAAAATTGAGTAAGTAAGGTCGAAGTAGTTTGCCTTCACTCCCATGTTAAAGTACCCAACGGAAAATTTATTTTCTCAAATGTAAGTTTAATTCACTCAATTTCGACCTCAGGTAATAAAACTCAAAATTGGCTTCCCGTATTGAACTGGCGTCGTTGGATTGCTTGGCTCTTTTGTTTTTGACAACAAAAGAAAGAGTGGATGAAAGAGAAGAGAAAAAATAACCCAAAAGTAAGTTTAAAAATACTCAATTTTGGGTACTTTTTTTCTTCCGTGTGTGTTTTATTCAAGACATCTTCAATATTATATACATTATCGAAAAAGCTGCTGTAGTTTTATCTTAAGTTTAGCGTCATTTTACACATCGCACATTTTAGCATCATTTTACACATCGGATTTGGTAGCTATTGCAGGCACTGATCTATAAGATTTTTCAAGTCAACATTAGTCGATGTCGGTGTTTATCCGCCTGAAAATTAGATAAAAAGCGTATGGGAATGAACTTTTCGGGTTCTATTCAGTGTAAAACTGTCCTGTGTATTATATTGCTTTTGTTTTATTAGAATGTTGCAAATGAAACTACGCCACAACAATAAACGAAATTAGGCACCATAATTACTCATATACCTAATTTCGCTCACAAAGCGAAAGTCTAAATAAACACAAAATACATAAAATTTTACTCTTTTCAATAGTAATGACGAATAAACATATCCAATAGAGCATAATAGATACAAATATTTCCAAAAAGTAGCCAGTTTTGCACAGTAAAATCATTTGTTTACTTGGGTCATGTTCTTCGTCGCTGTGCTACCCACAAGCAAATATGGCGGTCGATGGGAGGATCAAATTGAAATAATTTTATTTGGTGTACTAAACCAAGTTTGTTTTTCGAATTTTTTCGTGAAAAACATTCAACAACAATGATATTTTGTAATCCTCCAGATTTTTAAATTTTGACTGGTACCTTAAAATTGAAAAAAATAAATGATTTTATAATGCGCGAAGCTAGGGCGCGCGCGAAATTAGGGCGCATCACGGTACTTAATTCTGTTATTGATACCATACTCTGTTATGAACTAGCCCTGCATAAGAGGTAAAATACATACCAAAGGAATAATACCAAAAACTAATATGCACAATACTTAAGCCATAACAAACTCAGCTATTAAATTGAATTTCAATACCAAATGCATAACCAATTATTATTCGTTTGGTATTGAAATATCTAAGCATGGTATGCCTCAAATATTCTGCATATAAGTTTTTGGTATTATTTTTTCGTATTTTACCTCTTATGCAAGGCTAAATCATACCAATTTCTGTTATCGAGGTCGTCGCTCCTGCTCGGGGTATGTGAGTTCGGTGAAGGGGGCTTCCAACCCTCCCTAGCAGGCAAGTATTTAAGCCCAATGACCAGACCTCTTCCGTTAAAATCCACTGATTCCAACAGGCAAACTTTACTCGATCCCTGCACCCAACCAGTGGATGGCAGATTTTAATACAGTTCTGCAAAAGAACCTTACAGAAACTGCATAATAATTGGGCATATACAATTTCGGAAGATTTTAATACAATATTTGTATAAAAAGCTTACAGAATTATATATGCCCAGATTTTATACAATAATTGTCAGATTTGTTTTTTGGGTGTAATGCGCTTGAAAAAATAACGAGTAGAGGGAGGGACGAGACGCAAACAGACAAATTAATTTGGTGAACATGTTCTAATTATTTTCTATTTTAAGTCTTATCCAAATTGTTTTTTTTTTTGGTTTCCAGCAGAAACTAATTGGTAACTTAAATTGTCAAGACTGGACCCTAACAGAAGTTTTGCTTCTACTAGGACCCCTACTCGACAACTTTGTAGAACATTGTTTTATAATCGGAACAGATCTTTTATGTGTTTCAACAGATTTCGTCCTTCGAGATACCCAATAATAATCATTTTTCGTTAATAAAAGGCCTATGAAATTTACATCCAGATATTTTTTGGATTTAATTTGTCGGGAAGTAGCAGCTCCATATTGATTCTAGATTAGCCCGGTATGAAATCTTAATCGGGTATCAAATAAAATTGTAGAAAATTTAGAAGTGGATTCACATTTAGATTTGCTTAATTGATTGCCATATTACAAAGACTTGCACGCTGGCAGGTATTTCCATTGAACAAGTTACCATTGCTTTTTCAATGATTGCCATCCAATATTTTTGGTTGAGACCTGAGCTGCCGTCGGACGCATAAATGTCACATGTTACAAACGATGGAAATGAGAAAAACGCATTTGAAGTTTCAAAATGCATTTATGCTATTATCGCCCAATTTCGCTTTTTAATTGACTTTAACGCAATAAACTATAAAAGTATATTCATATTCATTGGGCCTTACTCAAACATTGCCAGAAATAACTATTTTTTCCACTTTTCACCAATCAAAACCCGAATGTGACACTTATGCCGCGAAATTCACTAGCCAAGCGAAAAATGTACGCATATTTGTCACACCGTTTACTGAGACGTGGTTGTTGTTAGTATTTGTTTTGACACTACGAGCGACGATTGTATTTCTTGGATGTGATTATTCGCTGACGGCAGAAGTGGAACCGGAAATGGAATATTTGAAACAATACGGACAATCTAGTGGCGAAGAATCGGAAGAGGACTTCCTCGGGTTCGATTTAGAAAATGAGGCAAATGAGCGTTTACCGTCTGCGGAGCCGGCAAACGTACTATTACCGGTCCCAGAGCTCAACCAATCGGTTTTCAGTGACAGTGGCGTAGTTTCCTTCCCCGGGACAAGTTTCCAAGGAAGAAACTCCGACGAAGAAACGGAAGCGAACTGGGAGCCAATGGAATGCAGTGCTGCTGCTCAAAGCTGTGATACGGATAGCTCTGGCAGTTTTTTCGAAGTGCGAACCAAGCGGAAATCCGGAAAAAAAACCAAAAAAGAAATGAAACGTGAAGATTCAGCTAAAAAACGGCACATGTCGCATACGGTCCGTCTGGACAATTGCGGATGCCTCAAAAAGTGCAACGATAAACTTACGCGTGATGACAGACTACAGTTCCATAAAGCGTATTGGGATCTGGATAATGTTGGTCAAGCAAATTTGATCCGGCGGTATGCACATCCAAAACTTGTCGGACGACGCCGGAGCCGTAAAGTGTCCACGGATTTGGTGAAACAACTTGCGGTAAATTGCACTCTTCCAAGCTCGAACGGTGACCCAGTGACTGTTTGCAGAAAGTTTTTTCTAAACACGATTGGTTATCGCGAAAATTGTGGGTAAATTGTTGAAAGCATTGCCTGTTGCTACATAATTTATTTATATGAAAAGTAGTAATGTAATTTACAGATGCATCCGGGCAGCTCGGGACGGACCTCCAGTAGATCGACGTGGGAAATACAAGAGAGATAAGAAAGCACGCGAGGCCATAAGGGAGCATTTATTTGGATATGGCCCAAGTATTTCCCACTATCGACGAGCTTATGCTCCCAACCGTCTTTATTTGCCATCGGATTTGACCGAAAAGTCCTTGCACGAGGACTATGAAGCCAAACAAAACTTCAAAGCAAGCTATTCGTTGTACTGTAAGGTCGTTAAAGAAAACAACATCTCGTTTGTGAAGCTCGGGCACGAAGAGTGTGAGGCGTGTACTGCTGCAGAGCTCCGTAACAAGGTGAATGGACACTCCGAAATTAAGGATTGTAGCTGCACCGACTGCTCTGGACATGCACTACATCTCCAACGTGCAAAGGAATCGCGAATGTCTTATCGAGATGATGGTGACAAAGTGCTGCCAGGAGTAGCAGTTTTTTCTGTGGATTTGCAAAAGGTAAGATCTTGGAAATGCCTAACTCAATCATTTATAAGTTTTGAATTTATTTTCTAGGTCATACAGCTCCCACGGTTGGATTGCTTCAAGAGCATTATTTTCTCGTAAAAGCTGCTGGTCTTTAATTAGAGCTTCGTGCCTGTTGGGCCTTACATATGAGCATTTTCATTGTCTGCGTGAATTTGGTCCGAGTCAATTAATGGTCGCACAGCCACCGAAATCATCAGATGCTTTTTCAAAGTTATTATGAAGAACGCTGATATGAAGACAATTATCTTTTGGTTGGATAATTGTAGTTCGCAAAATAAGAACTGGAATTTATTCCAACACATTATCCTACTGATAAACAGTAATGAAATTCAGGTCGAGCGCATACTGTTTAAGTACTTCGAATCAGGACATACGTTCATGGCCGCTGACTCTTTCCATGCGGCAGTTGAATCAAAAATGCGTCATGAACGTGTCGTCAGTTTCGAAAACTTCAAGTCTGTGGTTGGCAATGCGAAGAACAATGTTGACGTACTAGATATGCAAGCAACTGACTTCTTCAAAGCTAAGCTCACCGTTTCGCAGTACACGATAAACCAGTGCAAGTCCCGCCCGTACGTGGACTACATGCGGAAAGTGGTGAATGAAAAAGGCCGTCTTAAACTTGGATACGCAGATAACATCAACAGGGAAGACCTTAAATACTGCAAGTTGTTTTCCAAGAAGCAATTTAAGTTGGTTGTGAAGGATTCGTTCTCTATTGCGACAAACGTACGTTGGCAAAATGCTCCTCAAGGAATTGAAGAAGAAAAGAAAACTTCCCTCCTGAAAGTGGTTCTACCTGTTATTACCGAAGAGGAAAAAAAATAAAATAAATAAATATTATCGCTATAACATGTCAAAATAATTATGAGTTTTATTCAGGGAAAAAATGGGTTTGTTTAAGGGTTCCTTTTTATCAGTTTTTACGGGCCTTCAATATTTTAAGTATGTCACAGTTTCACATCGCTTTCTCCTAAGAGGCCGTTCGCATTATAGGAGGAGCGATGTTAGACAATATAATACCTCCACTCCTCCTTTATGGACAACCGTCCATATGAATTCTAAAAGTTGGGAAAGGACCGTGCATACCTACCCGCCACCATTTTAAGCTATCCACGTAGATTGTAGATGGCCTCTAAAAGCATGGCATATTTTATGGACGGTTTTCACGCTGTGTTATGTGTCTCTTTGTGTAATCGTTATATCTCTTTTTTTTAGTGTGACAAATATGCGTCCATTTATCCCAGTGTGACAAACATGCGTCCATTTGTTCAAATGTGACAAATTGACTTCGGATTTTTTTTTCGAAACCTCTGTGCTTTGACAAAATATTTCAAAAATACGTATCAAAATATGACGTTAGACATAAAAACCTCAAAAATGTTCAAATGTAACATGTGACATTTATGCGTCCAACGGCATGCTGAGATGTTAAGACAAAGTAAGCATTGATGCCTCGGTAGAATGCCGTTCAACCGTAACGTCATACTGCAACGGTAAGCGTATCTGGTGCAGTTGGTAGGGCGTTTTGCTGATAATCACAGTGTCATGATATCGAATCGTACAGAAATTGAACAAAACAACGTTTTTTTAAGAATCTGACAAGAGCAATTGTTTGTAACTTCAAACACGTTACAATTAATAAGGTGAGTTGAGTTGAGACGAATTCGTACAATTCCATTAAATTTCATCACTTGATTGTACCTTTGACAGATACGTATCACGTAAACACTTAATTTTTTTTACCGCTATATTAGCAATTTGTTAACTTTTACCGAGATTCGCACAGCCGAGCCCTAGCAAATATATTTTTGCTAAGATTTATGTCAAAGTTGCCGAAAACCAGCAAAAACTGTGCCGAAGCCCAGCTAACAAATGCCATTCTTGCCGAGCTGCAGAAATAAAAACTCACTGTTTAGGTAGAAAGACCCAACACAAACCATCTACTTCATTTCACGGTTACGCAGTATTTATTTATAGAAACGATTTTATTCGTTGTCCAACGTTTCGACACGGGAATTGTGTCTTCCTCAGAGGGCATCGTCATACTTAGACAGGAATGCACCCCTCTGATGTTAAGTGTCAAAAAAAAAACTTTTAATCACTTCGTCAAGATCCATTAGTATATAAAACTGTTACGCCCTTTTCGAATGTTGGTATAGATTTGTGGATATAAATCTACACGTAACGTTAATGCTGAATGGTATTTTTGCCATAAGTCATGGAAAGACCCTTATAATGCGATAAGTGGCATATGTATAATCCATGCAAAAATAGATATTAGAAGATTATGAACAACGAGCAACGAGAGTTGCAAATAGTCAATTTGTAGAGTAATGATAATGAATAAAAGCAGTTAATATTCAACAGAGGAAAAACTTACCTTGAACACGAGATGGAACTTCGAGATAGCTGCAAACGTATGAGAAAAACTCTTCGATCCTAGATTCAACAGTGTTTGTACGAAAACATCAATCTTTAGTGGATTGAAGGTCGACTCGACCATGTCGTTCTCGGAAGTCTCCCGCGGGTTGGGCAAATCCTTCAGCTCGTTGAGCACATCCTCCGGAGTGCACTTCTGTCGGATTGCCACCACCAACTTGTGGGCAGATGCAGTACCAGGCAGTGCAGCTGAAAGAAATAAAAATGTGGAAAAAATCAAATTAATACGTTTATTTACCAAAAACACCGCTTGCCTTTCTACATGTGAACATAAGTTAAAAACTCTAAAGCATTTTTCTTTTAGATAAGTACAATCGCCATAAATTCAAATCATAACAGCGAACGTTGATTATGCTTCAAAAAGTGAAAACATGTTGCATATTATCCACCATGCATGGTCCATCGAATCCTTGCGGTGCGGTGGATCTTTCTCGTGGCTGACGAGCCGATAGGTACCTATTACGCGATAGGGCATCGGACAACACCGTAGCATGAGAGAGAAAACCTAACTACTTTTACTACAAGATCAAATAAACAGTTTGCTGTGGAGGCGAGTAGATGCACCTGCTAATCATAATCGCGCGCATTCAGACAGGTGGCACGTACATATGCCTAGGACTCGGTTTAGGATGAGAAATGCAGCAACACCCGCGAAAATGGTTGGCGCTTTACCAAGATATCTACGAAGCTAAGCGGTACCTAGAGCGGGGGCGACGGAGTGGAAAATATCCCTCATAGACAGAGCAACTTACATTCGAATGATTTTTCTACAACAAGCCACTATGTCATGTGATTTATTGGAAAATTTAAAAAATGAATACCAAAAAGGTCACAACAACAAGTCGATGGAATATTGGATCTGTAGCTCAGCAGTAAGATTCACATCTACAGCACAGACTATGCTGAGGATAGGCTAGTTAGAAATTTGGAAATTCATAACTTTTTTTTGCGACCTCACATCCTTCAATAGGTCATTGGAAAACCAAAAACGTTGAGTAGCAACTCGGTAAAAATAATACTCAAGAAAATTTAACAACGGGCATCCATAGATGGCCATTTAAATGAGAGATGACTTTTGGATGCGGAAAAAGGGATGAAAGAAGTTCAAAATGTTGACAGTTCTGCATTTTTTTCAAGACATTGAAAAAGAAAACCATTTTAACGGTGCTTAGCAACATTAAGGGAAGTTTTTAATACTTTTGTCCCTGAATAAATTTTCAACAAGAGAGAATTATTTGAGTATGCATTATTACTCTTAGTTTTTTCCTGCTGTATTTTTTTAATAGCGTATCGAACCTTGCAAAAGTAACGATTAAGCGATGAAATTGTCTGTTGGTTTGAATAATTGCTTAAATAACAGATAAACTGAAGTTGCAAAACTCCGACTCATCAAGCCCGATTCCAATCTTTCGTTTTACCTCTGCAGACACGCTGAAGCTTTCGACACCCACCCAATCAGCTCAGATTCTTCTCAATGCTCATTCCATCTAAAACATGATGTGGCGATAATCGTGAGAATGGTCAACACTTGCAAAAAAACAACATGGTTCCAACTCGTCTAACAGACGAGCGTCGCATTGGAAACCCCTTTTTAATTGAAAACAATTACAACCCACATCTTCAATTCTTCGTTCTTTCACAGTTGACTTCTCGAGCGCATAATTAAAGTACCTTTTTTTTGCGGCATAAAATTACGTAACATGCGCGTACTACTTGCTCTTTTGCCGGTAGCTTCCTGCAACTACCAAAGCGTCAAGCAGATTAAATTATGCATAAAATATAACCAAAATATGACTGCGCCTGGTAGCCAAGCATCATCGTTGTATAATTAATTAAATGAAAACCTCGCTGGAAAACAGAAATCAGTGTGGAGCTTCGGACATTTAACTTGATGATGAAGTCATTTGACCGACATGTGATGTGCAGCAAGCATTAACGAAGGAAAAACAAAAATGTGCATATTGGTAAGCCATGTTGTCATCGCGGACTCCGGACAGCGAACGACGTTTGACCTTGCCATTCAAGTGGGCATGGGGTGCTGGGGTCTATGATTCGGTACAAGTTAAAATCATGATAATTTTCTGAAGATTTTACTCATCTCTTAATAATGGATCAAGTTTAAATTGTTTTAAAGACAAGATAACAGAACATATTCCACGGCATGTCATTCCAATTGCTGGTAGAGAAGGATGATTCAAGGTTTAATAATTGAATCACCACTAAATGACCTTATAAAAAAAGTCACAGGATTTCTGCTATAATCAAAATAGAGTGTTTTAACAATGGTAATATGTAAGAAGAATGAATGAGCAGACATTAATAATAAGCCCTAGGAAAGGGAAAAGCCTTAAAATATCTTGACTCTGCAAAATACCAATCATTCGTGGGAAATATTCAGTTTCTAAATCCAACAGCTGGACAAATGTCGTTTGAATTGAGAACATTCGATTTATCGATTTTTCGGCGTTGAAATCAAATGCTTTTAACTCATTGTCATCATCGATCCTCTGCTCCATTTGTATATATTTTTTTTTATTTTTATGAAATTTTAATTACTTCAATGATTGTATAATTTCACGCCAATTAAAGCTGTCTTCGTGACGACCAAAGAGTGAATGCAAACGGTTATTCCTGCATAGAGGCTGACGTGGTGTGGGCAACCACCATCGTCCGAAAACTTCCCCTAGTATTAACTCAAGTCAACTGGTTTGTCATAAAGTGTAACTGACTTCCTTCTATCGGTTGCATTATTTCAGCTGATAGATACGCTGACTGCTCATTCTCTTTCGAAACATAAAAAAAAAACAAAACAACTTGCGATGTGCGATATGAACGGACATAATTTTCCGCCATAACAACTTGCTTTTCTTTTCACTGTTGCACCTTCATCGCTGCATAAATCTGCTTGCTAAATCGATGGAATGGAATGTGCAACTGTTTTCCTCAACCTCCGTGTTGCCGCCTCCCGCCAACCTTGCACGCACAATAAAGTCCACCATTCAAGGCCGTTGTTGTTCGAATATATTTTTTACGGAAAATAGTTTTGCTACTGGTTGACCGCCCTATGATACTATATATTCAGACAAACAGACGTTCGCGATTTTTTAATCGTTCACTGATTTAACGGCCGATAGAAATGATCACTAGTTGGCTAAGTGACACCGCGTGATAAGTGAATTGATTTTGTTAAAGTTTGACGTATGCTTATCACTGCCTTGGTCAGATCGATTTGAATAACAAATGTCGACAGTGTTTGCGCGGCGATTAATTTCAATGGCCAATGTTCCACGTGTTATGTCCGATTGTCTGTGTTATGTATGGATTCGGTTTGGTATGCATTAAGAGAAGCATTTGTTGGTTGTTAAATGGACATTCACTTCAAGGTGAAATAGCGAAAGAAGCAAAAACCTCCATGATTGCAGGTGCGAAAATTTGATGAATGAACCTGTTTTGTTAAGTGTGAAATATCTTTTAAAATCCTAATAAAAATATTATTTTATGTCCAAATTCACTACAAAAATATACACAAAATATACAAGTAACAAAATACGGACTTACGTTAGACAATATTTCTAAATAGTTTTCCTTCTATTCAAAAATAAAATTAAGAACAGATAGTTGATTCAGAAGATACTTTAAGTCGTCAATAATAGTGAGATTAAAACCTTATTTGCCTGTCTTGGGTAAGAGTACTTGAAATGGCAAATCAGAGTCGTTGGACAAAAAAAATATCCACTTCAACAGAATGAAAAGATCGTTCATTTAAGAACCATTTATACATGCAAATGAACATATTTTAGGTAATTACATCATTTTTATAACAACAAACTAGCATCACTCGGCTCAATAGAGTAAATTCCTTGAACGTGACACCCTGAAACCATTCAATCTTGTAGGTAAAATCTTTGAATTGTGCATAGAAGCATAACTGTCCCACCTTTGCTTCGATTGCTATCTATATGGAACAAATATGCTTTTATGGGCAATAAAACTGTATTTTACGCAGCCAATGATTAATCACAATGACATTTGTTTAAAATGCCTTAAGAGAGACCCAACTACATTGCATCATAATCGCATCCGACCCCGACTTCCTTAACGGTTCGTTTCTTTTGCAAATAACAGATCTTCCAAGCTCGTAGGCATTGACTGGGGTTGTCTGATGTCACCTATTGTGCTTGCTTATGAAAACAAACTGGTGTTGGGTTGACATAACACGGAACTTTGAAAACGCCGCGCCGCCTATGTATGTAGATTCTTCCGGAGAATTAGTTCCACCTGCGTCCAAATTCGAAGAAACAATGCATTCACCCTTCCAAACTTTTTTGGTTCGCTTGGTTCAGCAACAAAATGGAAAGTGAGAGACCACCAACAATTCCATTAAACTTCCCTTGCTTACTTCGGTTAACAGCAAATCCATCATGTTATCGATTTATGTACCTCGAGCTCCAGCACGATAGGCACACGATCATCGATCATCGCGTGTAATGCACTTTCCTTGGCAGCAATCTGTTTACTACATTCTTTTGCCCACTATGCTACTGATTTCGAGTTCAACAGTTGGCGAAGTTTTTTCAAAGCAGCGGTATTTGTTTTTTTTTTCGCGATTAAAAATTTTGTTGAGCGTTTCTGTAAAATTTCAAACTTTTCACCAAACCTGCACCGTTGGCACGGATGTGGACGAACGAAAGGATCAGTTGCTGCGAAAGATTGCGTTAATGGAAAGTGAACATTTTTTGTAGCTGCCCTATGCTCGCTGATGAGTTGCGTGCAGGAGAAATGCATTTCGTCTGCATTGGATTTCGCTTCTGTTGGCCAGAGGTGGTATGCCACTGATTAGTCGAAAGGATGTGTCCGATTGTTTACAACACAAGGTGCACATATTAGCGGAGGCACTTAATTTATGGCATTAAGGCATTTGGTTCGGCACCCCAATGAAAATCATGATCTTCAATAAAGAAACTAGTCCTAGTCCGAAAAAATATTCGGTGACCAATATATTTTTTTTTATTATAAAAGGTAAATAAAAAAATTCCGACGTGTAAATTTTTGAAAATTGAAATGCTTTAACAAATAGGTAGTTGTTTAGTTTATTCATCATTTCATTAGGCGAATGAGTACTATCACATTCAATTCCACCACTTGGTAGGGGTATATATTAGCATAAGCATATGATAATTTGTGGCACGGCAAATTCTGGGTAAAGCGTACCATTGGTATTTCGCGTACCTGAAGGAATAAAAAAGACCCCATTTAGCGGTCCTTAGTCTCTTACCCAGCAACTCCTATCCCTACTCCCTCGCAGCGCTGGCCGGAATACGAGCAACCTCAGGGAAGATCGGGTAACCAACCCCGGTGGGAACTATGGTCGTATGCTGACAGGAAAGGGGGGATTTGCTCATCTCCGGAGGAGCAAATCTCATCTAGCGTCTGTTCTCCATGTTAGGAGCGGCTCACAACATCGGCTGTTCCCCATGTTATGGGCGGCTGATCATCGTCCGAGTGCCAGCGAGGGACCCTAAACTAAACTGTGGACACCACGCTGCATCGTGTCAGCATCGAGAAGGCCCCTTCAACGCGATGTAGGTAGCGCGACCCTGGTAAGGTAACCTACCGAAGATTCTACAGTTACCAAGAAAGGCAAAAGTATAGCAAACGGATTGATTCAACGGCAACAGACCCGGCAACGAATATGTAAGGGACAAAGATTGGAAAGTCGGATCTTGGAACGTGAGAACTTTGAATGAACCCGTACGTGTTGGACTCCTGGCTCATGAGCTGCAGAAGGTCGGCGTGAGTGTGACAGCAATCCAGGAAATACGGTGGCCCAGAGCTGGAGAACGTGAATTCCGGGCGGTGGATCCCATAACGAACACTTCATTCAAGTACTACATCTACTATAGCGACGGTGACAGAGCAGAACGAAGAGTTGGTTTCATGGTGATCGGGAAGCAGATGAAGCGTGTTATCCGGTGGAAGCGACCGCATTTGCGTGTTGAGAATGAAGGGCAAATTCTTCAACTATAGCCTGATCACCATATATGCCCCTACAGGGCTGGTAGCGACCAATGTCGCTCAAAATAGTGACTTTAGTGACCAAAGCTGACGAAAAAAGGGACCAAATAGTGACTTTCAGTTGCAAAAAAAGTGACTAAATAGTGACCTTCAGTTTCAGTTGCAAGTTCGATGAGACAAAATCAAGCGTTTTTGGGTCGAAGGAGAATCTATTTTTTTGTAATTTGTGGCGAGAACATCTTTCACTCACCACTTTTTCATAACGAACTCAGAAGAGGAACGAAAATCGTGCACGCTATCTTTTATCTACTCAGTGGCTAAGTAAAATTGTATTGCCCTCTCTTTTAATCCCACTAAATCAAGACAAAATTTTCAAAACGACTTATCTGCTTTTGTAAACAAAGATTCAAACGACGATTTGACGAATTTGATAGCACCCCCACGCAAACCAAAACTATCAACAGGTAGCGGAATCCTTCACCTATGTATTGATGGTATTGGTTTGCGTGGGAGAGCTATCAGATTCGTCAAATCGTCGTTTGAATCTTTGTTAACAAAAGCAGATAAGTCGTTTTGAAAATTTTGTCTTGAAATATCCGTCAAAAGCAGGGCTACCGTCAAATGGGGGGAAGATGATCATAGAGGTGAAGATGATCATTTGATGTGTCAGTCAAAAGTGCCAATTTTTTTTATTAAATTATTCATCAAACCAAGGATGTTAACGATCATTCAGTAATTTGCGTTCGATCATTTAGTAATTTGTCAATAACACATTCCAGAAGCTGAATTTCAAATCATGTTGTATGGTGGACTTCTAGTGCGAAGGTTTTTCTACAACTTTGCCTAATGGTTCGTTATTTGAATTCAACTAATAACGGAGTTAGAGCACTAGTTGCAGTAACTTAAACTAAATGATTGGAATTTTGTTATCATTTAGTCTAAGTTACTGAAACTATAGCTATAACTCCGTTACTAGTGGAATTCAAACAACGAACCATTAGGCAGAGTTGTAGAAAAACCTTCGCACTAGAAATCCACCATACAACATATTTTGAAATTCAGCTTCTGGAATGTGTTATTGACAAACTACTAAATGATCGAACGCAAATTACTGAATGATCGTTAACACCCTTGCATCAAACAGTTCTGCTGTTGAGATTTCGGTAAAATTTTACCGAATTCGGCGATTTATTTTAAGTGTGTAGGTCATAATGATTTTAGTAGAGCTGTCTTGATCAACTTCACCCCAAACCAGATTACTCAAAAAATGTGTGATAATTTAATTTATTTTTATAAATTTCAAAAAAATAAAGTTGTTGATTATTGCAACGTATAGCAGTACATGTTTTGAAAATATTTGTTTCGATTTAAAATGTAAGCACACGTTGTTATTGCATATTTTGTCTTAAAAATTATCATCTTCCCCCCAGTTGACGGTACTCAAAATTATGAGTAGTCCTGCGTGTAAATCAAATGTTTGCGCCACTGGAAGTGAGCGAAACATGGTTATTACTCATAAGACCTGTTTTTCTTTCCCGAAAAATGATTTCTCGACAAAAATCTGCGTGAATGACCGTCCTCTTTTCGTGAGAATGAGTCAAAATTACGATCACGGGATTAGCTGAACACCTATACTTAATAAAGATGCAGATTTGCTTTAGGTGCCACGGAAGTTTTAGGAATTTTTAGTGCGAAAGGAACAACAGTACAAATCGTTTTAGGAGAAAACGTAACAAACATTATGAAGATTCAGTTACAACGAGCCTGGGATTGAACACTCGACCTCCTGCTTATAATGCAGGACCATCGGGCTCGTCTTCAAATTCAAAAGTTATCAAAAGCTAACAAATCTAACAAAAGCTAATAGAAAAATCACTATTTTTCGTATTGGAATCTTTTCCATTTATGCAATTTCAAATGTATAAAGTTTCATCATAATATATTTTCGAAAATTCTAAAATATTGATCAAAATGCATGTTGGGAGGGAAAATGGGCTTTTATTTTCTTATGTTCTAAAAACAAAATTACTTTGGGAATCCCTTACATATTTAATGTATCGCCCCTCAATTCGGTTGCAGTGCAATCATAGATGCAAATATCATTATTTCGATTTAAACATAAATATTTTTATTCTATTTTGGTCCTTAATGGGGAAGAAGAACGTCCCGAAACGGAACATAAAAATCAAATGAAGTGTCGACTATAGGGACGCAAATTCCTATTATGGACCCCCAGAGGGTCTACTGAAGGGCGAATTCAGTCAGACTTTAAAATGTCAATTTCAACGAATAACGTCATGTATTTGAGTATTTTATGTATGTATGTATCGTGAAAAGGAGATGCAGAACTTAGTATTAGATGTCAAGCAGAACCAATATGTTGAACATTTCTACTCCTAATGACAAAAAGAGCAAAATTTTGCAACTAGGGGGTCCACTATTGGGCATTTTACCCTAGTTGATTTTTTGGAGCTGTCAAAAGTCGAATTTCAAAATATTCGAAGGGTATTGTTCCTCTATAAAGAACTTGCTTTAATGAAGGTAGAAAGGTGCTCTATGAACTTCTACATATTTTTTCTCCAAAATACGCAGATTTTCTGACTTGCTGTGCGTATAGACGAATCCAAGTAAAAATAAGAAGAAGACACACGACGGTGTTAACATTGACAGATACTACAGCACAGCATAGGAAGATTATTTTGAAACGCTTATAATAAATTCTAGACCAATTGTAATTAAAATCCGATTGAAGTACGATACGGAAAAAGTTCTGAATAACATATTTATTACAATTAGGTACATAAGCTTGTCTCAATTTTTTGTATATTTTCCAAAAATGTATCAATCATACAGTTTGGAACTTTTTCCGTATCACACAAAAATCAGATTTTAATGACATTTTGTCTAGAATTTATCATAAGCACTAAAATTATCTTCCTATGCAGTGCTGTAGGATCTGTCAATGTTAACGTGTCTTCTTATTTTTACTTGGATTGTCTATTCATGAATGATTTTTGCTATGGAATTCGTGGGGAGACTTTGTCCTCTTTTATATGATATATACTAAATAAATACATTTTTTGACAAACTCTTCAGTACATTTGTCAAATCTACAAATCCACTTATCCACTTTAGAACAATTTATATTTTCTTGAATTTTGTTTTGTATGAGTTTTTTTTGCCAAGTTTTTGTTTGATTGACTAATGAGGGATCTAGTCTCCTTCTGTTAAGACAACAACATAAAATTGATTGACTAATGAGGGATCTAGTCTCCTCCTGTTGAGACAACAACTATATATCCATATATTATCCATATATCCTAAAATTGTGATGGAATGTTGGAATTTTTATCAGTACAGATAATTTAACATATTTATGGCTTTATGATGTGAAAAAATGATAGGATTTGGTCATTGTTGGAAGAAGTTGTTCAAACTTTTCGTGACCACTAAAATTTCGTGACCATTATGACGGACCAAACACAGTAAATAATAGAGTAAATAAGGTTGTCAATCCAAAACATAACTCGCCACATAACGATCATTTGTCTAGAGGATCTATTAGAAAAATACGCTATAACAAAACTACTTTAATTCTTGGGGAGGATCAAGTCTCCCAAGTAGTCAAGGTCTCCCAAGAAATCAAGTCTCCCCACCTTCCTTTACTGTAGAAACTCTGATAGTTTAAAAAATCGAAATCGGCAGGTCTCCTGCTTGCAATATCATATACCATAAATTCTGGCGTAATACACCTCCAATTAGCTACTGGTGAAATGCCAATAAGAGCAGCGAGTAAAATGGCTGGCGAAATTTCTGAGCGAAAATTTTTCCGAGGTCTGTAATTCCACTTCCGCCATGAACAAAGCATCATCCGACGGATACATAAAGCTTCATTTAAAAATCTTAATTAATAAGTTCAAAATAGTTGAAAATAGTGACTTTTTGCGAATAAAAGTGACTTTAGTGACTTGAGGTCGAAAAAAGAGACTTTTTAGTGACTTGCCCGAAAAAAGTGACCAAGTCACTAAAAAGTGACCCGCTACCAGGCCTGCCTACGGTATCCATGACAAAAGGTCGAAAGACAAAGGGTCTAAAGGACAAAAGGTGGAAAGACAGAAGGTTGAAAAAACAAAAGGTCGAAAAGGGACAGAAGGTCGAAAGGACAAAAGGTCGAAAGGCACAGAAGATCGAAAAAAGGTCCATCAAGAACAAATTGAAAATAAGTCGAGTGTATTCCAAAAGAATTTATGAAATGCATTTAACTTCAAGCAGAAATAACACACTCATCTCATCAATCAAAGTTGAAGAATGAGCCGTTTTCAAAGAAGGAGTAGGGTAAATCACTACTTGGGCCTATGGACCCGATTCCCGGCTCACTGCACGGAAAACTAATGATTTATACTGTTTGGAAGCCGTTGGTTTATGATTGATAATTTTTAAGAAGTTTTCCATTTATCTCGCACAATACTCAATACTCAATACGAACGGGTTGACCGATATGCAATATTTTTTCCCTAATCAATTCGTTTTGGGATCCGCAAGGTTTTGTATTGTTACCAGCGGTAACATTTTGTTATTCTACTTAAATAATTAAAGCGTGTAGTGCCTTTACTTTTTCAAACGGTGAATTTAAATTTATGGGGTGGGTGATCTAAACGCAAACCAGGCGAGTGAGCAACCTTCACCCGTGTGATTGAAGGATAGGAGGAAAGGCCAAACGCGCGCCTGTTGATAATGAGTACCCAAGCCAGAGGGGAGAAAAGATAACGAGAGCGTTTGATCGGCAGTGAGTCTTATGGCTTAGTGCGGTACAGTGGTGTCGGGTTATAAATCCGTAGTTTTTCGGCGTGCTATTCCACCAGCGACCTTAACAACCACGTTATTGGACTGCCACGTCATCACAGCCACCTCGTTGCTGATCGCTACTCCGGCCTTTCTAGACGGCCGCCTTTTGTGGATAAACCGGAGCGCTATCGCAGTAGCTTTACCACTGTTCGGCCACATTACTGCTCCTGTCGTCCGCCATTGCTGATACGACTGCATCCGGCCATACGCCGGTTAGATCCTCGCCCAGCCACCCGCCAGCGTACCAGGACTCGTGACCTGCATCACAGCCAGGGCAACCGTCGACTGCATCATCGTCCGACGACTAGTCGGTCATATTGTCGACCGAGCTCCTGTTGGCGGCCACTCCGTTTCGCCACTCGTAGGCCGCCTTGCCATCTCTCGTCGGTTGCATCATCGTCCGACGACTAGTCGGCCATATTGTCGACCGAGCACCTGTTGGTTGCCACACCATTTCGCCACTCATAGGCCACCTAACCATCTCTCGGCGGCTGCACCATCGTCTCGGCGACAACTTCGGAGTTCGCCCGCTAGTCGCTTTATCGCATATCCGCCGGCCAGGGGCCGTATCGTCCGACAGCCACGTTGTAAATCGCCCGGTGCCACCAACATTACTTCCCAGCTCTGCATCGCTGCCCGTCGGCAGCATCATCGACCAGCTTCTTGGCGGCCGCTCTCTGCATCGCTGCCCCTCAGCAGCATCATCGACCAGCCTCCCTCCGACCGCCTTACGCCCGCGGGGCGCTTCACCGTTTGACCACCTGTCGGCTGCGCTCACTGTGTCAGCCCCAACATTGAACGATCACCCGTCGGCTTCCCTAACGAATGGCCACCTAGTCACCCACCCGTAAGTGTTGCGCAATAAAACCCCTAAATTCACCATAGATTTCCTCTATTAAATGGTCCACGCTTCCGAAAGCCTCCCCACACCTAACACCCTGAGACCCGGAACAAAAGAGGTCTTCTGCGCCCACCCCAGACGGCTGCCGTGGCTAGACCAGCAGCTAGGGGTTTAAGCCAGTTCCCTTCTGGAACTGAGCAGTTCCGGGGCCATCAATTAGAGTCTTATACTGGCGCCCAACGTGAATATCCTTTAGTAGGATCTCAGGAGGGGAAAAATATCCACGGATATTTTTTCCTTTTGTGTGTTGGGGGAGTTTTCGATTCATTTTAATTCATCAAAAATAATTCCACTCTGGTCACATTGTTTCCTAGGAATCAGTAGTAAGTTTTGGATTGTTTCGCGGTGGTAAATTGAGCCACGTGACAAAACCGATTAGTCTATACTATACTCAACACGAGTGGTCAACCAATTATTAGTCATTTTCAATTATTTAAGAGCTATTATCTGCAACACGAAAGCATTTCGAGGTGAACGTGAATTGATGAGCAAGTTAAATCCGTCGTTTTTGTTTTGTCACTTTCGTTCACACTAGTTTATTATCAAATCTCAAAATGCCACGGTTGTCCGTTTCTGGGCCAGATTTTGGTACTCTCTATCGCAGCATGCGGGTCGATCACTTAGAAGCTGGTGAGCTCGATTATGAGCTGTTTCTGAGAAACGTTGTAATAGGAGACGATGAGTCTCGCGTTAAGCGTCGTCGTAGGCTGCGACAAATTTTGAAAGAGGAGATTGAGGGGCATGAGTTTATCATCCACTATGATCAAGACCCAGAGATGGATCTCGAGATTTGCAGAAGAATGTTTACTGAACTCCAGCGCATTCTTTCTTCGGAACCGCGATCGCGTGTAGCGTTTTGTAGGTCCAGATTGCTACATTTGGGGCACCGACTAGCTGTGATTAAAAATCATGCTGTAGGTGATTTAAAAACCCAAAGTAACGAGTTGTTTTCAAAAATACTCAGTTTATTTTCTGAGTACTTTTGGTCAGAAGAAGACTTTTTCGCACCCGGTGACACATCTGAACCGGAGTCAGAAAGTCTATTAGACGAAGCGATAGGTGGTGCCAATGCACCCCGTTCGGTTTCGAATAATACCGGAGCCATTCCCAAGCAACCGGACTTATCGCAATTCGTATCAAAAGATGATTTTAAACAAGCGATGACTGACATAGGCAGTCTAATTAAATCGCTGGCCACACAGATGAATGGATTGAAGGAAGAAATGCGTAGACAACGTATTCCTCCTCCAGTTCCACCTAGGCCGTCTATGGCACATCTGAACGATACAAACCCTTTCAGGAATGTGGAAGTTGACCCTAATCGACCAACCGCGACAACTGCACCAAGCGGTAGACTTCCGTTGGGTAGATCAACTCAGCTGCCGGCAATCCACACTTCTACGTCTAGTGGAAATATCCCACATGCAAACCTAATTGCAAATGAAGCACATGTAAATGATTCCTTCCATCGCCGGATCGATGGTTTTTCGTTTAGTCCGTTTGGGGTGGCTAATCCAAATCAATCTCCAAATCCGCCAAGTAATTTATTCGGCACACAGCCCGTTGACCAGGGCGTCTTGGCAAGGCCACCGGTGGTCGCATCACGGAAAACTACCCCGGTCTCGAAATGGAAAGTTCAGAAATACTCGGGGAGTGATCATGGATTGGGGCTCAACGAGTTCCTATCCCATGTTGAGCAACTTGCCATTTCTGAACACGCCACCGATAACGACTTATTCGACTCTGCGGTGCACCTTTTCGAAGGCCCGGCTTTAAGCTGGTACACTACGTGTAGAAACCAACGATTATTGCATGATTGGCCGCAGTTGGTACAGGATTTGAAAAGAGAGTTCAGGCATCCTGATCTCGATTCCGTTCTTCGTACTAAGATTTACCAGACTAGGCAGCAGAAGGGAGAGTCTTTTCAGCAGTTTTACCTGCAAATGAATAAGCTCTTCCAAGCAATGAATTACCCTTTGTCAGAAAATGAAAAGGTTGAAGTACTGAAAACTAATCTTAGGTATGATGGCCGTAAGGCACTGGTAGGTAAAAACGTCACTACACTTAGGAGCTTACTCAGTATTGGCAAGGATTTAGATGCAACCGACTTTTCGGCCTTCACCAAAGTGTTTGGCCCTACCAAACGAGAGAACTGTGCGATTGATTCTAGCAATAGGAATACCATGGGTAGTAGGACTTTTGTAAACCAGAACCGACAAAACGCGTCACCGCAATCTTCGAAAAATATAAAATCGTATACCAATAATGCAAAAGGTGATCCGAAAGTTTCTAATTCGAAGCGGATCCAATTTGAAAAGAATGGGAAGTCAGAAGGTCAGTCTAACGAACCTAAGCCAGGGCCAAGTAAACCAAGCGCTCTGCTTAAGCTTGTCTCCAACTACTCGCCCCCCGAAGAAGGACAGTGTTTTAACTGTAGAGATTATCATAATCTCACAGAGTGCCCGATTCCTCGGAGGATATTTTGCCACCGATGTGCTTTGATGGGATTCACAACAGTCAATTGCCCTTACTGTTTAAAAAACGGTTTGGGGAAGCCCTAAAGCCGCAGGGACTTCCAACAGCGCAGTCAGGAGGCTCTTCGGAGTCTTGGTTACCCGACCTCTACCAATTCTATGTTCAGAGGTCAGATAGCGAAGACGAAGAGGACTCGTTCAATCAAATTCACAAAATAACACTCAATAACATGACGGACGATCGTCCCCACGCACAGTTGAATATTTTCGACATTCCGGTGAATGCACTTCTCGACTGCGGAAGCAATCTATCGTTCATCAACGCCGCAATGTTTCAGAAACTGCCAAATGTCCGATTGAAAACTATCCCAGTCGGTGGATCTCCGAACTGCGGATGGTTCGCAACTAGAAGTCCTCGGTGAAGTCCATGTTCCATTTACATTCAATGGTAAGACGAGAGTTTTATCAATTTTGGTAGCACCCGCTCTCACTAAGGATTGTATTTGTGGAATGGACTTTTGGAGGATATTTCGTATTTATCCAGCAGTCTCCACTATTTCGGAGAGCGGCCCAGTAGAAACAACTAACTGGGAGCTCCATCAATTATGTCTCACTGAAATCCAACAAGAAAGATTGGAAGAAGTGAAGCAGCTGTTCAAAACACCGAGTCCCAATACTCTGGATACCACACCTCTGTGTGAACATCAAATCATACTGAAAGATGAATGTTCGTCGAATAAACCCGTTCGTTTATATCCGTATCCAATAGCTCCAAAATCCAGGCCGGACTGTTTGCCGAGGTGGATCGATTACTCGAATGCGGGATAATTGAGGAATCCAATTCGGATTGGTCGTTAAACATCGTGCCAATACGGAAATCCTCGGGAGCGATTCGGCTCTGTCTAGACGCTCGAAAACTTAATGAGAGAACCGTACGTGACGCCTATCCCTTCCACATCCTGCACGCATCCTCGGGCGATTACCTCGCGCTAACTACCTGTCGACAATCGACCTCACTGAAGCGTTTCTTCAGATTCCACTAGCCCGAGGGTCGAGGAAATATTGCGCATTCAGCGTTCAGGGAAGGGGATGTTCCAGTACACCCGCCTGCCTTTCGGTCTAATCAACAGCCCAGCAACACTGGCACGGTTGATGAACCGAGTGTTGGGCCACGGTGTACTGGAACCGAATGTCTTCGTTTACTTGGACGACATCGTCATAGTAACGGAGACATTCGAGGATCACGTACGGCTTCTCGAAGAAGTGGCGAGACGGTTGAGAGAGGCAAATCTCTCTATTAAATTGGAAAAATCTCATTTTTGCCGAAGTGAAATACCATTCTTGGGTTATATTCTTTCTTCTCAAGGTTTAAGAATTAACCCTGAAAAGATAAGGCCCATTGTGGAGTATGAGCGTCCATTGACGACCACAAAACTCCGACGATTCCTTGGGATGTCAAACTATTATCGGAGGTTCATTCCGAGTATAGCAAGACAACTGCTGCCCTCTCAGAACTTCTGAAGACGAGCACGAAGTTGGTGAGATGGACTCCGGAA
Source organism: Armigeres subalbatus (assembly GCF_024139115.2). Classification (NCBI taxonomy): domain Eukaryota; kingdom Metazoa; phylum Arthropoda; class Insecta; order Diptera; family Culicidae; genus Armigeres; species Armigeres subalbatus. Next base: position 17,794,482 of record NC_085141.1, read on the forward strand.
GCGGAGGAATCCTTTCAGGCAATAAAGGAGAAATTAATTACGTCTCCTGTTCTTGCTAGTCCTGACTTCGAACAGGAATTCATAATTCACACCGACGCGAGCGATCACGCCGTAGCCGGTGTGCTCACTCAGAAAATCAATGAACGAGAGACAGTGATTGAGTATTTTTCTAAAAAGTTAACCACACAAGAGCGCGCGTACCATGCCACCGAAAAAGAGGGCCTTGCTGCCCTGCTATCAATTGAGCATTTCCGCGGTTACATCGAGGGCAGTCATTTTGTGCTCGTTACTGACTCATCCGCTCTTACATTTATCATGCGTACGAAGTGGAAGACCTCATCGAGACTTAGTCGTTGGAGTCTTTCCCTTCAGATGTACGATCTGACAATTGTCCACCGTCGCGGCAAGGACAATGTCGTACCCGATGCCCTCTCGCGAAGCGTAATGGTAGTATCGGCGAAAGAGGTTTCTTCGTGGTATAATGACCTAAAACTGGCTGTCCTAAACCGACCTAACGACTATCCCGACTTTCAAGTTGATGGAGATCAGCTTAAGAAGTATGTGTTTAATAATGACCTCTCAGATCACCGATATGACTGGAAAATAATTCCACCGCCGGAAACGCGCGCCGCGATTCTACAAACGTGTCACGATGACTTTATGCACATTGGTGCAGAGAAAACTCTGGCCAAAATCCGTCAGCAGTATTACTGGCCCAAAATGACAGGTCAAATTCGAACGTATATTCGGAAATGCGGGATCTGTAAGGAGATCAAACCCGCGAATTCGGCAACGATTCCCCCGATGGGAGATATGCGTATTCCGTCGCGTCCGTGGGAAATAATTGCGATCGATTATATCGGTCCGTTACCGCGATCAAAATCAGGGAATCAATACGTTTTGGTCACTATGGACTTGTTTTCTAAGTGGGTGCAGTTGCACCCTTTCTCAAAAATCAGTGCAAAGACGCTTTGCGCTGAATTAACCCGTCATTGGTTCCACAGAAACTCGGTACCCGCGATTTTACTGTCCGATAACGCGACGACTTTCACGTCGAAAGAGTTCAAGTCGATGCTTGATCGCTTCAAAATAAAACATTGGCTATCGTCCCGGCACCATTCCCAGGCCAACCCGGTAGAGAGGGTGAACCGGGCGATAAACACGTCTATACGGTCTTACGCGCGGAACAATCAACGCGAATGGGATACGCGATTATCCGAAATCGAGGTTGTCATAAACTCGACTGTCCACTCCTCAACTAAATTTACTCCGTTTCGCGTCGCGAGGGGGGAGGAGGTGGTCCTCATGGGATCCGACCATGCTGACTTCGACAACGAGGAAGAAACGACGGTCGAAGCACGATTGGCTCGAATACGCCAAGAATCTCCAAAACTGATCGCTTTAGTACGGAGAAACCTCGAAAAAGCCCATTCGGAGGCTTCGCGCACGTATAATTTACGCGTTCGTCAACCCGCGAAACCTTTCATAGTAGGAGACACAGTATTCAAAAGGAATACGAAACTTTCTAATGCCCAGGAGTTTTATAACGCTAAATTGGGAGCACAATTCATACCTTGCACGGTTTTGGCCAAGCATGGATCGTCATCCTACGAGCTTGCCGACCAGGATGGACGAAATATCGGCATCTGGCCCGCGTGCCTACTTAAGCCGGCCTAATAGGTAAAACACCTCAGTCGTTGCATGCCATAACTGAAAAAAAAACCTTTGTTTAATTCGACCTTCAGATGACCTTCGAATATATCGAATAAAAATCGAGTCCTACCTTTGGCCTTACAATCCGCATATTACTTTCCGCGGAGTAAATTAGCACTAGCAATTGTGTAGGCAGGAAAGGCACACTTCTATATTTAAAAAAAAAATATCCGTTCTACGGAGACGTCCCTAGAACCTTTGAATAAAATTCGCGCGCGTATCTCGATCCGTAACAGTCGAGATTCACCGGTAGACTGATTAAACGAGTTGCACGAACTAAACCAAATCTAAAAGTTCAGTAACCTTTTCCATCGTAAAACTGCACGAAAACCCGATTCAAATTGAATCACGTGCATGTATTATTCACTACGCCTCAGAAGTACATTTTGACTAAACAATCCACAGACGTACGATCAACAACACACATGTGCCTATTGTCTCACGCGTGGATTAGTGCTGGCGATCCTTAGCAGAGGTAAATCGTACCCAATTGTTAAAACAGCCCACTGTCGGTGATTGTATATGACCAACCGATTTAGTTTTATTCGAACCGTCGCATGTCCACCATGTGTCGGTGTGCACCGAAAGTGACGCGGTTTGCGTAGTACCTATGTGCTCCTCCGGATGAACCTCCATTTGTTCAGTGTGGCACATTTTGATTCCAACGGCAGTTGGGAATTTTGACGCCTATAGTAACGCGATGTTCGTGATGCGGAAGTTAGAAAAATGCATGTTTTGTCTCGATTAATTATAAGTGTATTTATGCCGTATTGATATTCCTACTGATTTCTAGTTGATGATGTTTATTGTTTTTGTTTTGTTTTTCTGAAAAAAAATTGTGTTTAAAGTTTAATGTTCATTGTAACCGCTTTTCTTTGCTCGACCAGAGGGGGGATATGTTACCAGCGGTAACATTTTGTTATTCTACTTAAATAATTAAAGCGTGTAGTGCCTTTACTTTTTCAAACGGTGAATTTAAATTTATGGGGTGGGTGATCTAAACGCAAACCAGGCGAGTGAGCAACCTTCACCCGTGTGATTGAAGGATAGGAGGAAAGGCCAAACGCGCGCCTGTTGATAATGAGTACCCAAGCCAGAGGGGAGAAAAGATAACGAGAGCGTTTGATCGGCAGTGAGTCTTATGGCTTAGTGCGGTACAGTGGTGTCGGGTTATAAATCCGTAGTTTTTCGGCGTGCTATTCCACCAGCGACCTTAACAACCACGTTATTGGACTGCCACGTCATCACAGCCACCTCGTTGCTGATCGCTACTCCGGCCTTTCTAGACGGCCGCCTTTTGTGGATAAACCGGAGCGCTATCGCAGTAGCTTTACCACTGTTCGGCCACATTACTGCTCCTGTCGTCCGCCATTGCTGATACGACTGCATCCGGCCATACGCCGGTTAGATCCTCGCCCAGCCACCCGCCAGCGTACCAGGACTCGTGACCTGCATCACAGCCAGGGCAACCGTCGACTGCATCATCGTCCGACGACTAGTCGGTCATATTGTCGACCGAGCTCCTGTTGGCGGCCACTCCGTTTCGCCACTCGTAGGCCGCCTTGCCATCTCTCGTCGGTTGCATCATCGTCCGACGACTAGTCGGCCATATTGTCGACCGAGCACCTGTTGGTTGCCACACCATTTCGCCACCATAGGCCACCTAACCATCTCTCGGCGGCTGCACCATCGTCTCGGCGACAACTTCGGAGTTCGCCCGCTAGTCGCTTTATCGCATATCCGCCGGCCAGGGGCCGTATCGTCCGACAGCCACGTTGTAAATCGCCCGGTGCCACCAACATTACTTCCCAGCTCTGCATCGCTGCCCGTCGGCAGCATCATCGACCAGCTTCTTGGCGGCCGCTCTCTGCATCGCTGCCCCTCAGCAGCATCATCGACCAGCCTCCTCCGACCGCCTTACGCCCGCGGGCGCTTCACCGTTTGACCACCTGTCGGCTGCGCTCACTGTGTCAGCCCCAACATTGAACGATCACCCGTCGGCTTCCCTAACGAATGGCCACCTAGTCACCCACCCGTAAGTGTTGCGCAATAAAACCCCTAAATTCACCATAGATTTCCTCTATTAAATGGTCCACGCTTCCGAAAGCCTCCCCACACCTAACACCCTGAGACCCGGAACAAAAGAGGTCTTCTGCGCCCACCCCAGACGGCTGCCGTGGCTAGACCAGCAGCTAGGGGTTTAAGCCAGTTCCCTTCTGGAACTGAGCAGTTCCGGGGCCATCAATTAGAGTCTTATAGTATATACAAAAAGTTGGTCAATTTAAAGGGGAAATGTAAAAAATCATTAGATTTCAATTTTGGATCATCTGTTGAGGAAAACAAAATGAACGCACGGAAATTGATCTAGAGTGCGGTGCTGCAAATAGTTCATTGTAACATTTGCAACACCCGGGCAAAGCTGGGTTTCTTTCGCTAGTAGAAAATAAAAATGTAGATTTCAAAATTTCGCTCTTCGTTGTCACATCCAAGATGAATACACCACTAGGTGTTCCAATCTGCCAAATTCACGATTCAGCCATCTTGGATTTTAGTATGGGAGAGCCAGCCGGTTTATTTATGTTTTGCACCGAAAATGAATTTTTCACCCCCGCCCTCTTCTCGTCCATAAATTGGGCAGACTGCAACACCTAGCTGTGTATTCATCTTGGTCACATCTTTGAGCCGGAGTGATTCTTTCCACTTTTACAAAACGGTATCATCAAATAAACACCTACCTGAAAATCCTCACAGTGCTCGATGCAATCATTGCTTGAAGCTGTTGATCGCCACACCATAATGCTAAATTCACGCACTTCAATCTCTTCTATTTGTTTGTATCACTAAAACTAAAACATATTAGAATACATTTGAAAATGTATCCTCAAACCGAACATAAAATCACCTCGGCCCAAGATCTTCTAGCCACCAAAAGGCCAGGAGTATGAAAATAATCCTTCATAGTTACTAAGAAAACTGTCTCACACGTTGACGCTATTATGTTATTTATAATTTTCTCGATTTCGAAAAGTGAAAAAAGTGTTTTTAAGTGGAAGGAATTTGGATGACTGAGTATATCTTCTTAATCAAATAAAAATTGTTATGAATAATACAATCTGGCATCACGTTGTCGTGAACGTGCATATTTTTGTTTACGTCGCATTTTCTACCGTCCCGAGAGAGAATGAAAGATTAGGATGTTGAGAGATTGAGTGAAAATCGCTTAAGCCGGGAAGCACGCATTAAAAATGTATTTGACGTGAGGCGTGCACCATTTTGATAGATCGAAGTAGAGGTGTGCGCCGCCGCCACCGACATTTTTGCATCGGCGCACCGCCGTTTAAAATTTGTCACGCCGGTGGTCTATAATTTTCCACGCCAATTCAAAATAAAAGAAGTCTGCAAGATTTTCCGTGGAAATTTTGACGATTTATTGGAATTTCCCTAGATATTTCCGCATTGGCCTAACTAGCCTCGATGCCTGGGGGGGGCTATAGGCCCTTGATCTATTTTCTCTAGTTTGAGCTTCTTTTCAAAAATTCTCGAGCATTTTACCACCTCATTAACTTATCTTAGTGGTAATGTGATAAATACGGTTCAACCACCTAAAGCAATTGCGGATCAATCACACTCATCCATATTATTTTTTCTCAAGCATGTATGTTTGTCTGAGAATTTTATGAATATCTTCCATCCTCTAGGAATTTCGACTGCCAGGAATATTCCAGGAATTTGAACGGGCATGTTCAGTGAATCCGACGGAAATGTTTCAGGGATTCCAATCCAAATCTTTTAGAGCTTCCAAATGGAGTCCTCCAAGAAATCCGAACAGAATATTCCAAGAATTCCGACAAGAATGTTCCAGGAGTTCCAACGAGAATGTTCCAGATATTCTGTCATAAATCCTCCAGGAAATCCAACGTGAATGTTCAGAGATTCCGTAGGCAGGGATGTAGAAGCAATCTGTCGAGGAATTCCGAAGCAATTCGTCGAGGGATTCCGAAGCAAATCGTTGGAGGGATTCTGATCATCGAGGTATTTCAAAGTTAATCATCCAGAGATTCCGAAGCAAAACGTCGAGAGACTCCGAAATAAATATTGGGATTCTGAAGCAAATCTTCGAAGTATTGTGAAACAAATCGTCCAAGAAATTCCGCGTCAAATCTCCCAAAGTTTTCGAAACAAATCTTCGAACGAGTCCGGAGGAAATCCGAAGCAAATTAACCCTTAATCCCTTAACGATAAGGAAAGGGAATGAATTCTTCTGGATTACAATTGGAATACTTCGATGATCCTGAAAAGAATTCTTTAGAGATTCCAATGAAAATTCTTCTCGGATGCTAATGGAATCAGTGGAAACTATCATGCTGCTAGTCAAGGGGAAGTTCGCTGGAAAACTGTCACTTTAGTCCATGATGGTTGACCACATGTCTTTGACTGCTGGCAAAGTATCACGTTTGCTTCGATTGACATTTTGGTGGCTATACGTTGCTGTTCATATCAAGCTTACTTTGATTCTCACAAATCTATTAAATATTGCCTTTTCATAAATAACAACAAGTGCAATTTCACTGCCACACAGGAATCTTTCTCGAAAATGAAAAAAAAGCTCATTTGTCGAGTCAAGTACGAGACGCTGAAGACGACCTTACTGTTGAGGTCGAAATACGTATCTGTCAAATTAAGTGGTGGAATTAAATGGGATTGTACAAACTCGTACTATGACAAGGTAAGACATTACACTAAAAAGATCAAAATAATTTTCTTAACTCATTGGTCTTCCACTCATTTCATTATGATAGGCTAAATATGGTAGATAAATATTTTGTCTTCAAACTTTTTCAGTAATTAACCCCCTCCCCCCATTTGGTAATTTGGTCATTTGAACCAAAAACGCCGTTTAGCTGAATAGGTTATTTGGCAGAAAATGCCGTTTGGCTGAAATGTTTGTTTTGCAGAAGAGGCATTTTAGAGCCAAATGACTCTTTCTGCCGAACGACCATTTCTACAAAACGGCATTTTCTGCCAAATGATCTGGTCGGTCAAATGACTTTTTTGTCTAAACGACCATTTCGTTCAAATGACATTTTGAGCCAAATAAGCTGTTAAAGCAGACAACTTCTTCGGTCAAATTACCAATTTGGCCGAATGAGCCTCTCGGCTGTTTGTCGCTTTCCGCCAAATGTTATTGTCGGTCAAACCATTTTCGACCTAATACCGTTTCGGTCAAACGTTTAATTTAGCCTAATGAAATTTGGCTAGACGACTTTTGCCCTAAACTGTTATTATTCACATTCAGCCAAACGACAGGTAGGGCCATTTGGCCGATAGACACAAGCAGTGTTGTAAAATGTCATTTGCATTCGTTTGTATAATTTTCCCAGAACTTGTTTCAGAAGGTAGCTATCAATTCATGTTGTATGACGAACTTATAGCGGTTAAATGGGCCTACAACTTTGTCTAACGAGACTTTGCTGTAAATATGTAATCTGGGGCGTGGGAGGCAAAATGTCATTCAAATGACATTATGTCAAATGACACGTGACATTTTGGAGAGTTTTCACTCTCGAGCCTTTGATGTTATACTTAGAGCAATGTACCCTTGGACAAAAATATAACCCTACTCAAGCGTTATGAGTACATTCAAAATTATGGAAGAAATTTTGCTTCTAAAGAAAGTTATGATCAAATTAGTCAAATGACATGCAGATGACATTTTACAAGCCTGGACACAAAACCGTCATTCGACCGAACAAACCATTAGACCAAGATCCATCTGGTCGACAATTTTATTTAGCTGAAATGGACATACGCCGAAAATGTTGTTCGGCCGACTGGCCATTTGGCCGCAAAAATTTCTTTGGCCGAAATGGCCGTTTATCGGCCTAATGAAAATGTCATTTGGTCAAACGGGTGGAAATTTTTCACCATATTACCCGTTCAGTAATCAACATTTGGGCGTTGGACTAAATGACATTTTCGACTAAATGGCTCTTTCTGTCAAACAACCAACGGCTGAACGACATTTTCGACCTTATAACCTATTCGGCCAAACGACGTGTTAGAGAAAAGTACTTTTTTGGTCAAATTACCAATTCGTTATATAACCGTTTTTCCCAAACGTTAATTTTGGTCATATTAAAAATAATTTAAAATCCCATGCAAATTCCAATGAATTTCCTATAAAAATTTCGAACAATTTGCCGTTGAAATTAAATTTTTATGTTCATGTCTACATTTTGAACAATCTCCCGCTGAAAATTTGAAGAATTTTCTTGAAACTTGAAACAATTTTCCTTAGAAATTCCAAAGTGCGTCCTTGGAAATTCCAAAGAATTCCCAAAAATTTATAGTAGTTGCCATGGAAATTCCGAAAATAAATTTCAAATGAATGTCTTGGAGAAGCTCAGAGAATTTTCGAGAGAAGTTCATCAGATTTTTCTTTCTAATTTCAAAAGATTCTTCCGTTGAAGTCTTGAAAACATTTTTTTTTAAATGCAGAAAAAAATCTTCAAGAAACAAACGTGAAAAATCTCCACGCCGATTCAAAAAATGGCTTTCGGCGTGATGCCGAAAACGCCGCCGGCGCCGACCAAAATTCTGACAAACGCCGTCGCCGCTGATTTTCGGACCAGCACACACCTCTAGATCGAAGTGACATTTAGAAAACTCAAACATCCACCTATTAGTTGTACTCACTGAAAGAATTTGATCTAATTGTTTAAAAAAAAAAGTGAAAAATAAAAGAGCAGAGTTCTTTCTAACTGTGTACGGCAATTCTGGTGCGGTTCTTGTCATTTTCAACCATTTGATATTATTGATCTTTGTTTCTCTAGACCTTTGGTCTCGTTCGGCGTTTTGCCCGTTCGACCTTTTGTCCTTTCGACCTTGTCTTTTTCGACCATTTGTCCCTTCGACCTTTTGTCTTTCGACGTTTTGTCCTTTCGACCTTTTATCCCCAACCCGCCCCAACGAACGATATGCCTGATGACGTGAAGGATGAGTTCTATGAGAGCCTTGATAAGGCCTACGGAGAGTGCCCAACACACGATGTAAAGTTTGTCATCGGGGATGCAAATGCGCAGATCAGAAAATAAAGTTTCATTCCCCTTGTCGTTGGTGCGGAAAGCCTTCATTGCGCTACCAACGATAATGGTCTGCGACTTGTAACCTTTGCTGCTGCAAGAGGGATGGCAATCAGCAGTACCTACTTCGCACGTAAGAATATCCTCAAACACACCTGCCAACATGGAGTGGAGAAATTTCCTCACAGATAGACTACGTGATGATCGACGGGCGACCTTTCTCGGATGTTATAGATGTAAGGTCCTTCAGAGGTCCGAACATTGACTTTGATCACTACCTTGTAGTTGCAAAAATTCGCGTCACGAATTCTCGAAAATCAGAACGGTGCGTTTCAATATCCAACGCTTGTCAGTTGAAGGAGTTGCTGAACAGTACCACCGGAAGCTGGACGAGCGGATAGGATATGTCACCGGATCTGGCGATGTCAACAGATTGTGGGGAAATATCCACGAAGCTGTGACTACAACAGTAAAGGAAGTGTTAGGCACTGCACAGCGATGCCAACGAAATGGTTGGTTTGATGAGGAGTGACAGCGAGTGACGGACGAGAAAAATGTTTCTAGGAGTCGAATTCGAGTGGCTCGCACCCGTTCCAACAGAGAGCGGTACAGTGTAGCAAGGGCAGAAGAGAAACTAATCCACCGCAGAAAAAAGGCAACACGAAAAAAAGCTGAAGCGCAGGAGAACGTGGATAGAAACGATATGCGAAGGTTTTACGCAACTGTCAATGGCGCGCGGGGGTCTCCAGTAGCCTTGCGAGCAAAGGCGTAGGATTGCCAATCCAATGTACCACACAAGATACATACTCATGAAATGGCGGGCATAGTAAAGCTTTCGATCAATAACTGAGAAAATGCTAATAGAATACTAAGTTGAAAAGCAGGCCAAGTTCTAGTTGGAATGTAGAGCCATAGAAAAAAGGAGAAACAATGGCACGCGGCATAAGACTGCTCCAGTGCCCGCCATGTGCAAAGACCCAGAGGGGAATTTGCTGACAGACAAGACTATGATGGCAGCCAGGTAGAAGGAGCACTTCAAAGATTTGTTGAACGGTGAAAATGAAGGTGTATTAAGGAGCAGGATGGACATAGTCGGCGATGGTCAAGCTGTGGAACCACCAACGCTGGAGGAGGTAAAAAAGGCTCTAAACGAGCTGAAAAACAGTAAAGCTGCTGGAAAGGACGAGATCCCGGTCGAGCTTCTCAAGCACGAAAGTTAGCAGCTGCATCAATCAATCCACCACATTATCCAGAAAATATGGGAGGATGAAGAACTGCCTGCCGGCTGGTTGGATGGCCTCATATGCCCAATCTAGAAAGAGCACAGACTAGAGTGTGCCAATAACAGAAGGATCACCCTTCTGAACTCGGCGAACAAAATCCTGTCGCGTATCCTGCTCAACAGACTAATACCGCTTAAGGAGTCCTTCGTCGGCGAATACCAGGCAGGTTTCCGTGAGGGCCGGACAACGACGGATCAGATGTTTAGACTGCGGATGATCCTTGATAAATTCCGGCAGTATAACTTGCAGACTCACCGTCTGTTCATTGATTTCAAAGCAGCGTACGATTCAGAGAAAATAAATGAGCTGTAGCAGATGATGTCTGAACATGCAGACGGAAACGAAATTTTCTCTATACAAAACTCTGATTCTACAAGTGGCCCTTTATGGACATGAAGCATGGACGTTAAAAGAGGCGGACCGGAGAGCTTTCGGGGTTTTCGAGCGAAAAGTGCTGCGTACAATACTCGGAGGGAAACTACAAAATGGTGTGTGGCACAGACGCATGAATCATGAGCTGTATCAAGTATACAAAGAAGAAAATATTGTGAATCGTATAAAATATGGCAGACTTTAGTGGGCTGGTCACTTAGTGCGATTATGGAGCTCTACAATACGCCAGGCATAGGTGTATCGGCGCTGTAGCCAACCAGGTATCCAGGTAGGTATCTGCCCGGAATAAGATAATGGGGTATGTAATCCATTCTTTAAAAGAAGGCATTTTTATTAAATAAAAAAATGTTATATGTGATCCTTTCTTCAGGCGTCAGCTCGAAATATGGCAATGGTGGTTTCCCTGTTTAGAATAAGGAAAAACATATGTGAGATCCCTTTTTAAGCAACATGTATCGAATGTATAATATTTTAACGAAAAACATTTTGCCGAATTTATTTTCGCGGAATAACACTTGGCAATAATAAAACGCGACGCGAGACTAGACATAACACTTATCGTTTTTACACTCGTCAACACTAAGACTATGTCCAACTGATGCAGATGCGTTCATCTTACCAATCAAACGTTTTCATTGGAAGAAAGTAAAGAAAATGGCAGTACAATGGATACTTGAAAATGCTTCCTACCCTAAAGCATCCTAAGCTGAACCGGGAATCGAACACGCAACCCTCCGGATTGGCAATCCTACGCCTTTGCGTGCTTGGCTAACTGCAGGGCTGGTAGCGACCGAAGCCACTCAAAATAGTGACTTTAGTGACCAAAGCTGACGAAAAAAGGGACCAAATAGTGACTTTCAGTTGCAGAAAAAGTGACCAAATAGTGACTTCCAATTCCAGTTGCAAGTTCAATGAGACGAAATCAAGCGTTTTTGAGTCGAAGGAGAATAATTTGTGGCGAAAAACATCTTTCACTCACCACTCTTTTCTCTTAGAACAAACTCAGAAGAGAAACGAAAATCGTACCGGCTAACTTTTATATACTCAGTGACTAGGTAAAATTGTATTGCCTTCTCTTTTAACCCCACGAAAATTTTACTCAATATCAGTCAAAAGCAAGACTACTCAAAACTATGAGTAGACTCCCAAGCAAATCAAAGTTTCACGCCACTGGAAGTGAGCGAAACTCATAACACCTGTTTTCTTTCCCGAAAATGATTTCTCGGCGAAAATCTGCGTAAATGAGCATTTCCCTAGTAACATTTCGATTTTGTAGTGGTTTTATAACACTCTTGAAGAGTAAATTATGGTCTTCAAGAGCCTTATAAAACTTAAAATGTTACTTTGGTTTTCTTCTTTTGAGAATGAGTGAAAATAACGATCATTGGATTAGCTGAACACCTACTTTAGAAATATGCAGAGAATTAAACGATTTGTCACTGGTGCCACGAAAGTTTTTGTAATTTCAAGTGCGACAGGAACAACAGTACCGATCGTTTTGGTACTCAACGAAACAAAAAATATGAAGATTAATGTACAACGAGCCAGGGATTGAACGCTCGACCTCCTGCTTGTAATGAGGACCATGCTCTCTGAACTTTAAAATTTTTCCTCCTTACGCAGATTTTTCGACCTGCTGTGCATATTCATGAACGATTTTTGCTATGGAATTCTCTTCAAAATTGGGGAGACTTGATTTCCTTTCAATGATATCTACTCAATAAATATTTTTTACAGCAAACCCTTCATTACATCTGTCCAATTACAAAAAAATTTGAACAAATTAAATTTTCTTGAATAGTTTAGACAAATTTTTATATTATATTATATATGGATGACTAATGACGGATCAAGTCTCCTCAAATTGAGGCACCAACTCAAAATCCAAAAATCCTGAAATTGTGGTGGAGTGATCTGGATCTGGAGCATTTTTATCTCTTCATTAAGCATATTTATGGATTTTTGCTGTGAAAAAATGATAGCATTTGGTCATTATCGGGAGAAGTTGTTCAAATTTTGCGTGGCCACTAAAAAACATCTTTAGGAGGAACAAAACACAGTAAATAATAGAGTTTATAAGGCTGTCTATCAAAAAAAAATAAATCGCCACATAACGATCATTTGCCTCCCCACCTTCCCGTACTGTATAAAGATTGAGCTTTAAAAAATCGACAGGTCTCCGGCCTGCATGACTGTATACAAATTTATAAATTGTGACGTAAAACACCTTCATTGAAATGGTGAAATGCCACACAGCAAAAAAAAATTGTAATATCACATCGGATTTGATGCACATCATAGCCGTCGTAAATCTGATGTGTTATTACATTCGTTTTGTGTAACAAAAAAGTGACGTAATTGTCATTTTCTAGCCAAAATCAAGCGTTGTAAGATATTTGTGACGTAATATGTAAGAGCAGCGAATTAAATGGCTCGCGAAGTTTCCGAGCGATAATTTTTCCAAGATTCGTAATTTCTTTTTGCCATGAACAAAGTATCATCTGATGGATACATAAAGCTTTATAAAAAAAATCTTGGTCAATAGTTTCAAAATAGTTGAAAATAGTGACTTTTGCGAGAAAAAGTGACTTTGGTGACTTGAGGTCGCTATGTCGCTATGTACAGCACACAAAAGGAATAGATAAGCATTCGGGGAAATGTTACGTTCGGTGAATTGTTTTTCGGGGAATCGGTTCTCGAAGAATTTTCGTACAATCTGTCGAGAGAATCTTTCTGTCGATTTATATACCGGCTATTCGAATGAATAATGGTCGACAAAATAGAAAATTGCACAGAAAACATGTTTCTTATTTCCGTTTTAATATGTATTGTTGATGTTGGAAGTTGTTGATGTCTTATCTTGCCTTAGCACATGCACAGCCAGTATTGCAAAGCATCCTGGAAATGTCAATTGTATAAAAAAAACTCAACCTTTGATATATAGTTTTAGGATTTTCATATAATTGCAAAAATGGAGAACAAAAGTAATTTATTACATCAAAAAAGCGTTATTCAAATATGTTTTACAAATTCACACACCTAGGATTTAATTGAAAATTGAACAAGTTAATATAAATTTAACGAGCTTTGAGAACAAATACAAAAGTGGATAATTTTAAACTAGACATGAGTCTTGTTTTACAACGATACAAAATATACCACACAGTATAGTGAACTATCATAACAAGACTTGAACATGCCCCATTAGCAGGAAAAAGTACTGGTCACGACAAGCCAATTTTCAATTTACATACTACCTATCGGTAAAGCAAACAAGGACCAATACGCATTTTCGCCAAGGAAGGATATCATTACAAACCATTTGGTTGTACCTATCATCTTACCAAACGCAAGGGCATAATACAATCAATCAAACTGTCCGTGACTTAAACGGCCGATCGGAAAAACGACGAACCTTTTTTACGGTCACTACCGAGCACCGCAGAAATGCATATGCCACTGTTTAGTGTAACCATCAGGGTAAGGCTGTTGACGGCATTAGCCTATGCTTCCCGCGAACAGCCGACACGAGGTGGTGGCTCTATGCTCACGATGGTGATGAAGACGACCGCAACGGGCAGGAGGAGTTAGCTTCGTCGTGTCTCGCGTACGCTGCCGATTACTTGAAATGGGAATCGCCCATGCGGTAACATGATTTAGAAAATGATTTTCGCTATTGTTTTCAGTTGATGAAAAACGCTCGCTCGAAACGGTTTGCAAACGCGGAGATCTCTCGTGAAGCTTGCAAGGAAAAAACAATTTAGCAAACATTAGAACTTTGGAAACCTCTATCAGGAGGAAGCCTGAACAGTGTAGTCACGATGCATAACGAAAAGTGAACAAAAGGGTGCGCACGGTGGTTTAAGAACCGATAAGTGTGAATTAATCAAGGATAACAGTGAAAATAAATGGGAAAATTGTGTGGATTGGATGGTGCATATAATTAAAAATGGTGCGCAAGGATAATCGAAAGTGAATTACAAGTAATTCTAGTTTTAACGAGGAGGTGAAAAACTAGCGAAAAGAAATATTTAAATGTTTTGTGATTTACTGGATTTTATTTGCACATCCAAGCTGTCCATCAAGTCCAAGGAAGACCCGCTCATCAAAGAGAAAAAGCTGCCTGAGCAGCAGCAGGCAAGGGAAGGACAGCACGAGTCCCAGCACTGTCAGCAGCCAATCACGAATCGTCATGGATTACATCGGATATACAATGAACATTTGTTTAATTCTTTTCATGGTAAGCTGACCATCATTGCATCTATGAGGGTCGACGTGAATAACTGTGAGCACCGAGTGGGAAACTCATGCTACATTGATTGTAGAGCATGAAAAGGCAAAAGAACGTGTTCGAAAGTTACAAATTATATCACTACTTGAAATGTATCATTGTTCGTTCATGCTTCTGAAATAAATTGATAAATAAATCATTCTATGCATTTCATTTATCAGGATACATTTACCCAGCGTAAGAGAAATAAAACAGAGAGGTGTGAGTAACATTTTTGTCGAAATTGAATTGAATATAGCTAAAAAATCTTTGGTTCTAAAGCTTTGCGGCAATATGCTGATATAGTTTGTACAATGTTTATAATAAATGTGAAAATTCGCAGAAAATTAGTTATTTTTGAACCTTCATAAAATTTGTATGAAACGAAAAAATATTGAAAAACTTTGCACCCAACTAAGTTTTTGTCACTTACAATTCTTTGCATTTGACCCCCTCAATTCTTTTCATTTTAGGGGGCAGCAAAATAAAGTCTTCATAACGAATTAGCAACTTTCCATATACAATTAGGAAATTGCCCATAAAAAAATAAGTAGGGTAAATAGAGTAGGGTAGAAGCAAAAAAAAACAAATATAAAATTTCCCTAAATAATGCAAAATTTCCATAGACAAGAAGAATTTTTAAAGAAACAAAAATATATTATCGCTTTAGGATTTAAGTAAAAATTGCAATTATAAAAGAAGAATTTTACATAAAGAAATCAAAATTTTGTTTCTTTAAAAAATATTTTTTGGTCATAAAATGTTACGTTATTTAGAAAACTTATTTTTGTTGATTTACCTTTACTGCGTGCATGCGTGAAATAATAAAAATGACAGTTCTGCGTAACGAGTGGTGTGCCCACGAAAACGCGAGCACTTTGAAATATGGACTCCGTGGGGAGTGAACTTAAAGTGAAGCCAACGTCCTATTGTTGCAATATAACCTTCCATATGAAGTACATGCAATATCGCTACATTAGGACTGAGGGCTGGAAAATACAGCAAAAAACGAAAAGCAAATTCTCTTATTGAGGTATATGGTAAAACGTCCTATCGTTGTGTTATATCCTAATGTTGCGGTAGTGTTTAAATAGTTCATCCTGGACACTATAGCATCAAAAACAATTATGGATTCGTTGAAACTCTTCGAATCAATCAAATCCGTTCAAAATGATAGAAAATCAACATTTCTAATTAAAAACTTGTGTCCTTTGAGTCTATTATTGCGGTAGTGCTAAGGTCCTATTGTTGTGGTATCGCTCTCCATAAGAAATACAGGCAATACCGCAACAATAGGACTGACCTTCAAAAAATATCGCAACGATAGGCAACTGCGTATTATTGTGATAAAAACAAAGCTAGATAAGTTTAGCACAATTGACGTAATATTTACAAAACTAGAGTTAACGAGCATCCTATTCGACCCCTGCAATGTATAAAAGATAATCAGCTCATTTTTGAAGAATGTTTGAAATCAGTTTTATTTTGACAGGGCGCTCAACCCCTCCATAATAGGTCACTTAGTTTGTGTGTCTAAAGATGAAAATAAAGTAACAGTAATTTGCCGCATTAGTATTCTATTCGACTATTTTTTTAAATTAGGTTCAGTTTATTTTTAAAGAATATTAGGAATCAATCCTGTTCGACATACGGTGCTTAACTCTTCCATAATAGGTCGAATAGCTTTACACATTGTAATTAATTTCTTTCGATAGTACTTTTTTTTTGGTTACTTTCGGTTAGCCAGTTAAACAGTAAGAACAAAAATTGTGTAAAACGGCAGTTATGAGTAAAGCCCGATTAGGGTGAATCTATATTGTTTGGTCGAGAAACAGTCGAATGACGATTCACCGAATGACATTTGGTTGAAAACACATTACATCGAATTGTCGAATTTTAATTCTTGGTTCACTAATAACGTGCGACATTTATTTCAATGTGAATTTCAACATAACTATTTCTAAACAAATGACTTACGACTCAAAGTTCCACTTCAGAACATTCCGGTAATATTGGTCGGAACCCTGAGGGCTTATGGGGTAGACATCTGAACTGTTGAGTCTCTGATTGACAAATATCTCAAGTAGTGACATATAATTTGATATGTTGGATCTCTAACTTCATCTATATACATAAAAATGAATTTCTGTCTGTCTGAACCTTATAGACTCCGAAACTACTGAACCGATCGGCGTGAAAATTGGTATGCAGAGGTTTTTGGGGCCGGGGAAGGTTCTTAAGATGGTTCGAGGGTGGCATTTTATCGAGAAAGTATTAAATTTAAGGGACATTTAGTCGAAAATTGCAGCGGAATGAATCATGGAATATGTGTCGAAAGAGCGTTTGGTTGAAAATATTTAATTCGCATTATTATTAAATATTAATAACGAAATGCTTACCGCCATCGGGGGTGACAATGGGTCTGTGGGGTGAGAATAGGTCATCGCTCTCACCGGCAGTCTGGAGGTCGTTGAGCAAAATCGTTCAAAAAGGTCTCTTATATTTTAGTTTTCTTGCCCTCAGATGCATTCAATCTATTCTACAAGCATTCTAAGTAGTTGAAACAGTGACCCATTCTCACCCCCATTTGACCCATTGTCACCCCAGACGACGGTATTTAATTACTCTTAGAATAAATATCATCTTACTGAAAACAGACGTTTCTTAGTCTTATAATCTTTCATTCACCAAATATTCACAAAACATGTACCTTAAATCAGTTATTTATACACGGACAGGTTTGACTAAAAGCATTAATAAATAATGGGTTACTTGATCATTATTCATTAATCATAATCATACAATAAGTATGATTCAATCATTATTCACTAATTGTTAATTTTAGAATTTTACATTTAATCACTTATCACCAAGAATATTCATAATTGTTTTGAGTCATTGCAATTTACAATACATTTTTAATCACTGCGTTTACATTGCGTTTATTGCAACGGTTTTATTCATTAACCTTTAATCATAACCACATAACTTTTATATGTATCTCCTAATAACCCTTAGAGAAAGTTTACTTGATTATTGATCACTATGCAAATCATTCAATTTGAGTAAGGTACACTGGGGAAGTGGAAAAAAGGGGTAAGTGTAAAAATCGACTCGAAAAATTGGAATTGTACATACTTTACAGTTTTTACCACATCATAACATTATGCAATAATATACTTTGATGCTCACACTAATACTATGTTGAAATTTGTATAATACATACACTAACACGGTTAACGCTTGAACTGTAATTTTGCATTTTTTGCATTTGCATTTTTGCATTCATAAAATCAATTCTTATTTGCACCAATTGTTCTTTTTCAAGTGAATTTATATCACAGGTGACCATTCTAATACAATTAAACTAATCCCATACAATTGGTAGTAGTTTGTACTAACAAAGCAAATTCAATTCAAAGATTTTACACTTACCCCAGGTATCAAACGCTGCGGGGGAAGTGGATAATGTTCTAATTACGTAATTTTTTTTCTCCCTCCAGGGTTTATTTCGATAGCTGTGAATCTTAATATGTTCCTTCTTTGTTATCATTGTGATTCCAGTGGTGATTGGACTCATATAAATGAGAAAATGCCTGATAAATCCACCTATCGGTATTGATGCCTTTCACATGTTTTACATATGAAAAAAATTTATACGAAAGTTAAAAATAGCACTTATAGGTAAACATATTGTATAATTCACATTAATTTTTATTCATAACAAGTTTCGCCGTTGAATGCAATTTTTTTGCGAACAAATTAGTTAAGGACAAGTGCTTAAGAATAGCTGATAATTTTGTACGTGCTTTGCGCACACACATACATACAAATACGCACATACAGACATCATCTCAATTCGTTAAACCAAGTTGATTAGTTTATAACCCTGTAAGTCCCATTTTTCCTTTAAAAAGTTCATCTTTGGGGCGAACATATAGACTTTACGTACACTAAGTGTTCGAGAAGGCAAAACCAGCCCTTCCCTAGCTATTACGAGAATTCCTTGAGGATCTATTCCGTTAAGGTAATGAAATTATTCCACAAAAGATACTCAGAGCAATTATCGTATTGATTTTAGTTATATGTAACTACTCATCACTATTGAAGGTCAAGGTAACATGGGTTTTCCACTTACCCCATCCCACTAGGGTAAGTGGAAAAACAACTCCTAATTTTAAAATCTATTTCCATAAATTTCAAGCGACCAAATGGGTATGAATTACCGCACAGTTGCTGCAAAACTGACTGTTTTTGATAGTCCATTTTGATTGAACGCATTTAAATCATTTAAACTGGTTTTACACTAATTCAAACATCCACTATCGATTTTTCCTTTTCCACTTCCCCCAGTGTACCTTATTCATAATCATTAATCATATCGATCGTTAATAATTGATCAGACACATATTGTGTCAATTTTTAATCACGATTGGAAATTGTTATTCATACTTCCAACTTTTAATTCATTAATCATAATCGTTAATCATTGTCAAAAATTAATTAAATCGTTAATCGTAATCATTAATCATTGTCAAAAAATAATCATCAACCATTGTCAAAACATCAAGTTTGATCTATTACACTTAAGAAATGTCCCCTCCATTGGCCCTCCAGATCCTAATCAATATGGCCGAATAGATCCCGAGTGGCCTTGAAACCGTAGACATTTTTTATCTTTATTGTGCAACGATAACGAAGTTTGAGCGGTCACACGACTTGTTCAGAAGATGGGTCCAAAGGAAATGTTTATAAGCACTCTTGATCCGGGTCAGTAGGAAAGCATAAACACTCAATTTTTTATCTTTTTTTTTGCAAGGTCATGAAGTTGAAGCCGTTTAATTACTCGTTTACACCCAACTCTTGAATTGTCGATCTCATAGGCGCTCCGGATCATAGTCAATATGACCGGGAGGATACGAAGTGGTATTGTAACCACTCCCTTCCCATATTTATTGTGCAAAACCATGAAATTTGAGTTGTCACACCACACGACCTGTTTAGAATCAATTCACGAAGTGGCAAATTTTCCTAGAGCAAGTAACTCTAGTGAAATCTGGAATAACTCTGGAACCAAACTATTGGACTAAGGACCAAACTATTGGACTAACTAAGGAAGCAATTGAAAATATTTTTAAAAAAACTGGAGAGAAGGCAAGTCTTTGAGAAATAACCGGTCAAGAATTGTGCTTTTGACAGCTGATTTTAATTTTGCAGCATCTCGAAAACAGAAAGAAACAGACATCAGTTTATAAACCCTCGCTTGCAACATGCCAAACTTCATGATATTGCTAAATAAGATCAATAGAGCCCATTTTGGGAGATTTTGGACAAGTTGGACATGTCCCGGAATCTTCCGAAATGGTGACATAAAATCATAGCCATTTTCCCTAGGAGACACCATTTCGGAAGATTCTGGAATATCTCCAAACCTATTAAAACATTCCCCAAGATGAGCTCCATCAATCTTGTTTTACAAAAACATGAAGTATGGGATGTCGCAAGTCAGGTTTCATAAATGATCAAAATGGTCATTTCCCCCTGGAGAAGGGCGGGGCACTATTCCGGAAGGTTCCGGGACATGTCGGACTCGTCCAAAATCTCCAAAATGAGCTCCATTGATGTTGTTTTGCATAACCATGCAGTTTGACGTGACGTAAAAGTTTACTTAAAAATTCACTGAGAAATGAAATTATTAGCCCTAATATAGAAGTGCAAATCAAATGTTCCCCGGGTGCCAACAAATCTAATCCATTACACCCCGAAATATCTCCGGACCCAAATGACCAATACGAAATATTTTGTTTGTTTGTTTTGATTGTTGTTACAATCGATTGAGAAATGCAGAAGTTATTTTATTTTTGTGATTATATGGAAGCATGAATAGTACCTTCAGGTTATGAGGGTTAAGATAAAGATAGTATCACACACACACACAAATCTGAAATACTTCAAATGTTCAGAAAAATATATTAAGCTTTCTATACTGTCCATTTAATTCCACCAGTTAATTTTCGTTATCTTTGCAGATACGTATTTCGACCACAACTGTGTGGTCGTCTTCAGTGTCTTGTACTTGACTCGACTTGAAGAAAACAATCGCAACTTACACTATTTATACTACGCTAGGTACCTAATCTAATCTTATTTGCCTACTTTATTTACCTATACAGTAAATTACTTTATTGTTTAGGTAGAAACTTGAAGAGCCAAGAGCTGCCATTTCCCTGATCCTTATTCAACAGCGCTGTTTGTACCTGTCGGTGGATTTCCAAACTCTCAGCTACATCGAGTTTCCATTGGGAAGAGACATTTCTTAAGATTTTAATATTTGATGCCGTAATTGGGTGATTTTCCTTATACACATGCTCTGCTACCTTAGATCTAAATTCGTAATGTAATCCCTTATCGTTTTCTCTTTTCGCCTTACTCACTTCCGCCATATGTTCCTTGAACCTTATATCTAATGATCTTTTTGTTTGGCCTACATAGATTTTTTCACATTGGGAACAACTTATCTTATAAACGCCTGCCTTATTCAACATTTCTACTTTATCCTTCGTTGAACCCAATAGAGACTTGAGTTGGTTGCTTCTACTGGAGAATACTAGATCGATGCCGAATTTCCTTAGTCGAGGGCGTAGCTGGTTGGTGATGTGTTTATCATATGGGACCGAAACTCTTTTCAGCGGCTCCTCTATCGGTGTCAGCGTTGTATGTCCATTTCGTCGTAGGGTCCTTTCCTTCTTGTTGATGACCCGTCAGCCATAAGATTAAGATGGGATCTCATGTACCAAAAAGTATTAATAAGAAAGCAGAGTCCGAGTTCATGAAGACATCGATAAAGAGGCATTACGCTAAATTAGAACGAGTGACTTTGGAGTGCTACAATATGCATTTGAAGTTAGCTAAGGATAACCCGCAATCATTCGACCTGTTTTTGAAGAAGGTAAAGAGGGCAGAAGAATGTGAATCAGACCGAAAGCGGAGACTGCACTGGAAAAAACTGAACAAATTGCGAGTGAAATCAGCAGAGGAAATCCGTACTGACAAACCCACCGTACAGATCATCGAAGGATTCGTCGTGAACCGTTCGACACAGCAGTTTACGGAGGAACAACTAGCTCACCTCAACAAGGGACTGGGGTATGCGATCACACAGAAATCAGACGTGGAACAGATCATCGTGGACATGGAGACAGCGATTTCCCGAAACATCGAGCAACAGGATCAAAATACAGCGAGGAACATTGTGGCAGACGCCATCAAAGAAGGACGGCACGGGACAACGAACCATGACGAAAGGAGGATTCTAAAGGAGCTTAAGGAAAAACCAGTATACTACGTAAAAGCCGATAAGGGAAACGCAGTAGTGGTAATGGATAAAGAGGACTACGACGAACAGATGACGACGAAAATCAACGGAGGACCTTATAGACATTTGAGAGTGGATCCGCTACCAGGATTAATACGACTCACGGACAAAACAATAAAGGAGTGTAAGGCGATCATCGGAGAAGCCCGAGTAAAGACAGTAAACCCGGTTCTACCTAGGATTAAAGGACTACCAAAAATCCATAAACCCGGCAAGGAGATGCGAGAGATAGTTTCATCAGTGGGTTCCCCTACCCAAAACATAGCCAAATGGTTGGTAAAGGAGTTCCAAAGTATGCCGAAACCATTCCCCAGCAGGTCAGTCATCAATACCCAGGAGTTCGCCCAGAAGCTGTTGGAATCAGGACACATCGAAGAAGAGGACATAATGGTATCATTCGACGTAGCGGCATTGTTCCCTAGCGTTCCAGTGAAAGATGCTCTGAATCTTCTAGAGGATTGGCTGCTAACACAAAGGACGGAAACAACATGGCGAGGAAAGGTGAAGATGTACCTAAATCTGGCAAGGCTATGCATGACGGAGAACTACTTCACATTTCGTGGCAACTACTACAAACAGACGAAAGGAGCACCGATGGGAAATCCGCTATCACCGTTTTTGTGCGAACTGTTCATGGCGAATCTGGAGAACAACCTACAAGAACAAGGAATACTACCCTAGAAGTGGTGGAGATACGTCGACGACATTTTCAGCATCATCAACCGAAAGGATCTACCAAGGATTTTGGAAGCGATAAACAACGTGCATAAGGACATCAAATTTACCTTCGAAGAGGAAAAAGAAGGTAAACTACCTTTCTTGGATCTACTAGTCATCAGGGAAGCAAATACAACATTGAGCCTCGAAATCTACAGGAAGCCCACGAACACCATGAGAGTCATCCCATATACATCGAACCATTCGTACCAACATAAAATGGCAGCATTTCATCACATGATTCACAGGATGCAGACGATACCCCTGAGCGAAGAAGGAAAAACGAAGGAACTACAATACATCTTGGAAACAGCGAAGATCAACGGATACCAGGAGAGGACTATACGAGCGATCATCAACAAGAAGGAAAGGACCCTACGACGAAATGGACATACAACGCTGACACCGATAGAGGAGCCGCTGAAAAGAGTTTCGGTCCCATATGATAAACACATCACCAACCAGCTACGCCCTCGACTAAGGAAATTCGGCATCGATCTAGTATTCTCCAGTAGAAGCAACCAACTCAAGTCTCTATTGGGTTCAACGAAGGATAAAGTAGAAATGTTGAATAAGGCAGGCGTTTATAAGATAAGTTGTTCCCAATGTGAAAAAATCTATGTAGGCCAAACAAAAAGATCATTAGATATAAGGTTCAAGGAACATATGGCGGAAGTGAGTAAGGCGAAAAGAGAAAACGATAAGGGATTACATTACGAATTTAGATCTAAGGTAGCAGAGCATGTGTATAAGGAAAATCACCCAATTACGACATCAAATATTAAAATCTTAAGAAATGTCTCTTCCCCATGGAAACTCGATGTAGCTGAGAGTTTGGAAATCCACCGACAGGTACAAACAGCGCTGTTGAATAAGGATCAGGGAAATGGCAGCTCTTGGCTCTTCAAGTTTCTACCTAAACAATAAAGTAATTTACTGTATAGGTAAATAAAGTAGGCAAATAAGATTAGATTAGGTACCTAGCGTAGTATAAATAGTGTAAGTTGCGATTGTTTTCTTCAAGTCGAGTCAAGTACAAGACACTGAAGACGACCACACAGTTGTGGTCGAAATACGTATCTGCAAAGATAACGAAAATTAACTGGTGGAATTAAATGGACAGTACTTAATTCGTCTTAGACGGTTCTTCAAATGTTGGTGAAACTTCGAGAAAAGTCGTCTTTTAAAAGTAACGAAAAGTTCTATAAGAGGCTGTTCGTAAACTTTGTACATAAACATTTGAGGGACAGGGGATAAATGAGGACTTTTGAGGGAGAGGGTATTACTGGTGTTTACCAACTCTACTTATTCAAAATTTCTTTTTTTGGGACAAATGGAAATCGAACACTGGGAAAACTCGATTAAATAACCGCTGCAAACCGCCTAAAGCTCCTTCCGGACCGTAATTCGTACGATGGTGTCTTGGCCTCAACATGACATTGTTACGTAGAGCTCTCGGACGGGCGTTCAGGTTAATAAGCTCAAGAAGAATCAACCCTGCCTTGTAGGACATCAGCGATGGTCGATGCTCTGGTGACGTCCCTTTTAACTCGCAAAGCGTCGAGGTTGATCAAGCAACAGCAGCTCTCGTAGCTTGGTAACCGGAAAGGGTCACTCCAGGGCAACCTCTGAAGAGCGAATCGAAGGAAACGACGCTGAACAGATTCCAGTCGTTCCAAACCGTTGTTGTAGCGTGGGCTCCAAACGGCTGTGCAGTACTCAAGAGTGGAGCGCACTAAAGAGTAATATAACGATTTCAAGCAATATATGTATATCGCAGAATGCTTTCGCGATTCGAAATACAACTGTCAGCGCCCTTGCAGCCTTATCAACGACCCGAGATCCTTAACATGATTCACACATAGCAATTCATAGTCGATCATAATCGTCTCTTTCTTTTGAGAAAAAGTAATAGCAGAACACTTTCCCGGTTTGATCACCATCCATTTCAATGGACGCCAATTGGCGACGGCGCGCGTCGAGTTAGCGTTGCAGCTGTACGCAATCTGTGTATGAAAGGATCTTCTGATAAATTTTGGGATCGTCTACATAAGAGCACCGTGGACTTTCGACAACAGAATTCACATCGTTGAAATCAACGCACAGTGGCGGGCCCTTATACAAATCCCGGACAAAACCTGAGATTGCGTTCAAAACTTCACCACAGAGTAATTTTGAAACGTTGAATTCATTATGAAGTTAAAATGGTTATCCGACATACTTTATGTTATCCAAGGGCTTCCGCAAGCCCAGGCCCTAGGATCTAGAACAAAGATAGCGTCCTCATTCTAACATTGCACCAGTCAATTTCCCGCTTTGGTGCAGCTATGCGCAATTCACCACACTGTACACCGGAGAGTAGACAAAAAAAATAGATTTTAATACATAATACCAGATCTTTCCGAATCTTTCCTAAAAAAGTTTAGCCAAATTTCATTTTCCCATACATATTTGTTCGGGAGACACTTTACGGAATGAACTTCAACAAGACACCATAAATTCAATTTACAAGCTACATTTTGGAATTAGCTCATTCAATACATACGTTAAATTAACAAAATATGGGCTTCACGAAAATCACAAAAAAAATGGTCAATAGCGGTCTTCTAACGCAACTGTACGGCAACTGTCCGTCAGAACATTTGCGCCTCTTTCCAGCATGATGGGTGCAAACCGGTAGATAGAGAAAGCTGGAAAATGCTTCGAAGCGGGGGAAGTAGGGATACGATGTGTTTCTTGAGTAATGAAGACAGAATACAATCGGGGCCTGGATGGAATAAGGGTTTCAGTCCTGATGCGGCATTTGAAATTGTCGTGTCAGGAACATCCACGCTGTTTAGCGTTCGATTTGTGACCGCAACATTCTCGGCGATCCAATGATATGTGATCGGCAGAGAGCTCTTCGTTTGAGAAAACGATGGCGAACTTTGTAGAGAATAGACTACAGATGTCTTGTCGTGTCGAGGCCGATTATTCATCCAATACCATAGATGATGGCAATCCTTTCTCCTTGCGTTGTTTATTTACGTAACTCCAAAAGGATTTTGGATGTGATCGAAGTTTAGATTGAATTCCCTCAGAAAATATATTTTAAGCTCTTTTTAGTGGAATGTATTCAACCGTCTAAGACGAGTTTAGTACTCTCCATTTAATTCCACCAATTAGGCCGATACAAATATTAAATTTATTTTATGTAACCCCCCCCTTCAACTTTCCAAAAATATTGAGGGGGCGAAAAAAAAACTTTTTTTTTGCGATTTTAACTACAAACTACTAAATGATCGAACGCAGATTACTAAATGATCGATAACATCCTTGTTTATAGACCATACATTTGTTACCAAGAATATTTCAATATCTATAAATATTCTATATCCTATCAGGTCACGCATATTAAGGGGACTCTTCCTTACAGATTCCGTCTGAGCTCCCTTGCAATATGTGGCCTACCCATTTCCACCAATGTTCTCGAACATCTACATATTGTTATCGGTATTTGATGGCTTTTATGTTGCTCGGCACACGCTATCCAGCTGAATGGTCGTCCGAATTGTAAATTTTAAACATCATCTGCGTTATCTTTACCTATATACTCAAAACGTTTCAAGATCAAGTGGTACACTCGAACTTTGGTGAGTGGATCAATCCGGTATGGTTTCCAAATATTTCGATAACACGCAAAGTTATCCCCAGGTCGTGGTTCCATGTCGATCCCAATTTCGCTATCTGCTGATATCAGACTGTCAAGATATTTAAATCCTCCGATCGTCCGGCTACTGCAAAGTTTGGGGGGCTGTTCCCGTTGACACTCAACCACCTGGTCCTGCTGACTTTGATGGTGAGACGCCGCAAAAAAAGCAAACGGTCAGCCCTTTGAGCTCACTCAGCATAAATGGGAGTCGCAGTACTAAAGCCTGTCTACGTTAAGTTTCAGACACCCATCTCATTAGACAATTTTTGAAATTTTTCACAAACCACTGAGAAGATCAATTTACATGCCAGCTGAATCTGTCTGCTTTATGTGCTTTGAACACGCCCAAATTGATAAAAATGGCGACAAATCAATTGGACAGTACCTAAAAGTCCGAAATTTAGCGTGGACAGGCTTCAATATTACATATGTAATCCATTCTTTTCGCTGAGTGAGCAGCTCATCCAAGTTTTTCTCGCCGATTTCGGTAAAAGCATTCTTGACTGTCCACTTATCTTCTACGCGGCCACCTTCCAGAACATCCACTACCCGAGTTCTAAGATCCTCAACAAACGATATCTTCACAGCTGGATCTTCTGGACGGTCTATTTTGATTCGTCGCCAGAACCTCTCCAGACACCGCTGAATCCGAGCAATGCGTTGTCGCCAATGAGAAGATGACAGTCAAAAGCGATGTCAGCGCTGCATTTATTACGGATTCAAGAAGGCATCGTATCCGTTTTCAGCTGATCCATTTCCAGAGGAGCTAAATACTACTGCCAACTAAAAGCGGGTCTGGGAAATCAGTCAAATGCTGCTGCCTGCAGACATGAGAAGCGGGCGCAGGAGGACTCCCCGGCCGACGATGGTAAGAGACTCGCAATAACCGGCGATATTCATTTCCTCTTCGATATTTCACGATGCCTGAATGGAGCAAGGACAAATCCGTGGATGATAGATAAAGACACGACATGTCAGTCACTCATCGATCTAGCTGATCAGCTGAAACGTTGGCTCGACAACTTCTTCTTCATGTTTTGACAACCTCTCCTAATTCAGATATAGGAACCATTCTGTCACGCTTTGCTTCATGCTGGAGCAGGCCATTTAATTTCAAGAGTCCCTCCATTTGGTACTAATTGACCACGGAATCGTGAGTGAGTACAAGAGTGAGACAAGGGTGCATTTATTATACCTCTGTTGCTATTTCCCATCGTAGTCGACGAAATCATGGACCTCTCTAGCAGTCTACCTCCATAGAGCAATCGAAGATGATGATACTGATCTACTAACGCCACAGCGCTCTACCAAGTAGAGTAAACTGAATGACCTGGTCGTATGCTCCCACTCAACAAACTCCAACTCCACGGTAGCCGGGCAAACAGTGGAGAAGGTCGAAACCAAAGCCAGCCAACGTCGGACGGCGGACCAAGATCAACATAGAACATGGAGATCCAATCTGTCCAGGCAATGCACCAAACCTCGAATACTCAACTCAAACATGAAATCTGTGATGTTATACACCAGTGAGACTTGGTGCGTATTGGCAGAGATCACATAGATTTGCAAGTATTCATCACCCGATGTCTATGTTTTACAGCATGGGCCTGGTGGGCTCACAACTGGATCCCGAATACTGAGCCCCATCGACGATCCAATATCAACGGCAACTCCACAGTGTGAATGGGTGTAGGCCGGTCACAAACAACGTAAGAGCAGAGACAAAATTTGCCATCAGCAGGACCTCGCAGCAGAGGCAGACCCAGAATCGTCTGGCGGCAAAACCCTAACAGAGAAATAAACAAAGTCGATGGGAATTATACTTGGGCTCAAGCCAAGGATGGAGATCCTGCTCAGAATACAAGAGTTGTTGTGTGAGAATTGAATCCCACTTAATGAATGCCACATGTACTGGGTGCTGAGAAAGAAATCAATCCTAGTGCCGAGAAAGGGGTGCTGAGAAAGAAATCAATCCAATAGCCTATGGATTGTGTAACTTTGATTAGCTAAGTAATAGAGATTTATTTTAGAACTTGTTTGGAAGAATCTTTCATTTTTCATAAAACAATTGGAGCTGTAACTCTCAAAAAGCAAAGTTGTTTTCAGTGTATCGCATCTTGGAGTAAGATAAGCCAAAATCTGCAACCAGACACCTGATAAGACATCTCAGATCGTGTAAGGATTGAGAAGCGCCCATGCAGCAATCGCCGTGCATGAGCCGAAATGGCCTCCTTACAACTGTACAGAAACCCCCGCAGCTGATCCACGCATATTTCTTGCATGCGAAAGTTCAACGTCCATTGCATCCTCTGTACTGGTTGATCCGAGGCCGTATATATGCCGCTAACAAGTAGCGTGGCATTTC
Organism: Armigeres subalbatus; assembly: GCF_024139115.2. NCBI lineage: Eukaryota > Metazoa > Arthropoda > Insecta > Diptera > Culicidae > Armigeres > Armigeres subalbatus. The sequence goes on from NC_085141.1 coordinate 17,823,371, forward strand.
AATGATTTTAGGAACGTTATGACGAATGATATGACGAGCTGTTATGACGTTCTTCACCGATTCTACTTCAAACTTCACCTATCTATTCAGTATAGTCCGGGAAGTCTGCAATTCCGAACCTTCATAAAAAATCCATGTTCAGACAACACATCTCTGATTTCAAAAGTACACCTGACTATTGCCCCAGTACAACCAATTTGAGCTTCATCCTTAACTTGAACAAAAGCTTATAGTTCTAGCCGTACTTAAAAAATTGGTGTTATGGATTCAACAGTTTAGAGTCCATCAGCAAAATCTTTCCCAAAAAAAAAAAATTAAAATTTCTACGGAAATAAGTTCCAGTATTTTTTTAAAATTATATAAAGTTTGTGCTAAGTTCATTACTGAATAAATAAATTCAAATATTCATATTCTTTGCTTTCTCTAAACATTCTTTGCTATCATCCATTAAAATAAAAAAAATTGTCATGCAATTATTCCCATTTTGGTTTTTTTTCGGTTCCTTGTTATTTTTTATCCCCCCCCCTCGTGTTTTCCAAGAGCTGTCGGACATAAAATAAATTTAATATTTGTATCGGCCTTATTGGTGGAATTAAATGGAGAGTACTAAACACGTCTTAGACGGTTGAATTCCCTGTTCGTATCGGTGGTAAGAGCTCTTACTTAAGCGTTTGTATTCGTAGTTCAGGCTGACATAGTGTCGTTTGAGCGGGAGTGCACGATATTTGGTGAATTTTTTAAGGGCGGCCTTCTTCGTTCTTTTCAGCGTACGTAAATCATTTGGCTTCCAAGGAACACGGGAGCCAACGCGAGTGATCTTCTTCGAGACATGCCTATTTAAAGCATAAGCCAAGACGTGCGAGAAAGTTTGTGCAGCGAGATTGACGTCGTCTGGATCCAGAATATGCTCCAAATCCAAATTAGACAACAAAGCTTCTATACTACAATGGTCTGCCTTCCGTTGTAGCTATGGAGGCTTCAAGAGAGTCATAATTCTTGACCGCGTTAACTAGCGGGGAATGATGTGGAACGAAATTTACTAATGGTACGGGTGCAGTTAAAATGAAGGGAGCAGCATCAAAGCCATTCACAAGGCAAAGATCCAAAAAACGATTTAGTTTTGCAGGAAACTCATTTTCTGGCAAAGTTTTCCATAATTCATATCGTTTAACTGAATCGTACGCTGCTTTGGAATCAAGTTCTACTCTCGGAATTTGTCAAGGATTTATCTCAGGTCTTATGGTAAACATTTGATGCATCGTTGATCGGCCTGAACGAAAATCTCACTAATATTCGCCGGCAAAGGGCTCTTCAAGCGGTCTCAATATGTTGAACTGAATACGGAACATAATAAGAAAGGTTATTCCTCGGTAATTAGCGCTCTTCAGTGTGTATCTTATACCCTTTTTTAAAAATCCAAATTAATCACCTTAGTAGTGATACTGCCTTTCTCACATTTAGCCAAGACACCAACCTTTTTGATTCGGTACACCATTTTCTAAATAACTTTTTAACGCAATTGCCGATCAAATTCAATAGAGATCTACAAGGCTTTACCACCTTTCAAATAAAACTTGTTGCAAAATTGATTAAGGATTACTATTTAAAAAGTTGGTTACAATTTTTTTCTATTTTGTGCACACACGCACACACATATACACACACGGACGAAATTTGCTCAGTTCGCCGAGCTGAGTCGATTGGTATGTAACACTATGGGTCTCCGATAAATAACTTGGAGCCTTAATTATTGTAAAATATTAAAAAATATGAGGAAAAATCGATTTATTTTCCTACTCCCTACTGTTCACACTTAGATTTTATCTCTAAATTTTATCTTTGAATTATAAATAATGTGACGGACCCGAATTCGGTTGCAGAAACATGCTGTAAATCTTTCACAGTGCCCTAAAATTCATTGAGTACCGCATGTGTTTGCAGAAACCAGTCACTTATTCAATCAAAGTAAAATCCATATTATAATGAACACATGAACTTTCTGGACCACGTTTAACCTTTTTTTAGTTATTTTGCAGTATTATTTTAAAATATATTGGTCTGGAATATAGTTGAGAAATCACTAAACACACCCAATCAAATTATACAATTTCTGTAGATTTTAGTACAATTGTTAATGTTCTGAAAACTCAGATGTGAATATGTACATTATGTGGAAGATATTTGATTTGAAAAATGTATTGGAGGTAACCACTTTCCCTTCGTTGGGACTCGAACCCGCGACCCTCAGTACCCTTAATAACCCTAACATAGGTAATTAACTTGGATTGAACCTTACAGATTTGTTAAATTTAAATTCAATATCTGTATAAAAATCTTACAGAATGGCATATGCCAAGATTTTATACAATAATTGTCAGATTTGTTTTTTGAGTGTAGGCACTACAATTTTAGTTCACTTGAAGTTCGTACACTCTGGACGGATTTCGAAACAAGAAGTTTTTATTTTATGCATATTCTCAGCAAACTCTGAGTAGTTCATATAAAAACGTAAATCATTCATTCTAATTCAAGGAGTATTCGAATCATAAAAAATATAAAATGTGTATTTGGTCAGATTCGTCAGAAATACCATCTGGTGTCAGTATATTAGGCGATATTCTATTTTCGTCTTCAAGCACTAAATCGTTGAAAACGGGCTCTCGTGAAACAAGATAATTACGTTCTTTGATGATTAATGTACAAAACATGTTGTCTTTATATATTAGGTTCAGCATAAACAGTTCGTATGCCAACGTTAAATAAATATTGAGATGTTTACTTAAAAATTGCATGGCACTATAAATGATAGTTTGCAATCCAAGGAATTAGTAGCGTATGTTAAATTGAGCGCAATATTATTCAGTTAAGCAAATGTAAGAAGGTCATTTGAGAGTTACGGCAAGTTTTGCAACTAAATTTGAAACCCAAAGATTCTATGAGGCCCTCCTTAGCCGTGCGGTAAGACGCGCGGCTACAAAGCAAGACCATGCTGAGGGTGGCTGGGTTCGATTCCCGGTGCCGGTCTAGGCAATTTTCGGATTGGAAATTGGCTCGACTACCCTGGGCATAAAAGTATCATCGTGTTAGCCTCATGATATACGAATGCAAAAATGGTAACTTGGCTTAGAAACCTCGCAGTTAAGAACTGTGGAAGTGCTTAGTGAACACTAAGCTGCGAGGCGGCAATGTCCCAGTGGGGGATGTAATGCCAATGAAGAAAAAAAGATTCTATCCAAGATAAATTCTCGGTGGGATATGGAGGAAGTGGGAAAATAAACCGATTTTTCTGTATATTTAAAAAAAATACAACAATTAAAGAGCATCCATATATTACGATACGCTTTGAGGAGGGAAGGGGGTTGCCTGAAGTGTGACGACCCATACAACATTTTCAGATGCTTCATATAAAAAGTGTGACATGGGAGGGAGGTGGGATGGTTGAAAATGGCCAATTTTTGCGTTACGTAATCAATGGATCTTTCCTAAGACATTTTTTAGGTTGTTTGTCGGTTAAATCGGGTCTGACTCTACCATATATTACTCTCCGGAATACAGAAAGATTATGCGAAAATAAATATTGTACATAGATACAAAATTAAGCTAAGCATAATCAAATTTTGGGAATAAAAGCACATTTTTTACAAAAAGACAGAATCAAAAGACTTTTCAAAAATGGTGCCTTCGCAAGAGTTGCTCATACAGTGAATTCTCCCTAACTCGATATTCTGTAACTCGATATTTTCTCTAACTCGATGAAATTCAAAGTCCCTTGAATCTAGCATATTGCGCGGCCTCCGTAAGTCGATATCTCTCTTACTCAATATTCTCTAAGTCGAAGTAATTTTCCAAAGCATTTTCACCTCGCTAACTCGATGTTGTCAGAAAAAGTACATGCACGACATAGTTGGAAGTGAAAAGTGATAAGCGAGAAGTGAGAAATGAGATATGAGAAATGAGATATGAGACGTGAGATATGAGACATAAGATATGAGAAGTGAGAGAGGAAAAGTTAGAAATGAGAAATTAAATCTGAGAGATGGGAAGTGAGAAGTGAGAAATGAGAAGTGAGAAGATTCAAGTAAGAAGTGAGAAGCGAGAAATGAGAAGTGAGAAGATTCAAGTAAAAAGTGAGAAATTCGGAGTGCGAAGAGTGTTATGAGAAGTGAAAAGTATGAAGGGAGAAGTGAGAAGTGAAAAGTTAGAAGTTAGAAGTGAAAAGTTAGAAGGTAGAAGTGAAATGTGATAAGTGAGAAATGAGAAGCCAGAAGTGAGATATAAGAAGTTATATGTGAGAAGTGAAAAGTGAGAAATGAGAAGTTATATGTGCGAAGTCAGAAGTAAGATGTGCGAAGTGAAAAGTGAGATGCGCGCGTGAGAAGTGAGAAACTGATAGTGAGAAATGAAAAGTTAAAAGTGAGAAGTGAGAAATTCAAAGTGTGAAAAGTAAAGTGAGAAATGAGAAGTAAAAAGTGAGTGGTGAGTAGTGGGAAGTGAGAAATGAGAGGGGAGAAGTGAGAAGTTTAGAGTACGAAGATCGAAGCGAGTGAGAAGTGAAAAGTGATGAATGAGAAATGAGAAGTCAGAAGTGAGATATAAGAAGTTATAAGTGAGAAGTAAGAAGTGAATAATGAGATGTGGGAAGTAAGAGGTGAGAAATTAATAGTGAGAAGTGCAAAGTGCCAAGTGAAAAGTGAGAAGTGAGTGTTCTTCTTCTTCTCATTGGCATTACATCCCCACCCTGGGACAGAGCCGCCTCGCAGCTTAGTGTTCATTCAGCACTTCCACAGTTATTAACTGCGAGATTTCTAAGCCAGGTTACCATTTTTGCATTCGTATATCATGAGGCTAACACGATGATACTTTTATGCCCAGAGAAGTCGAGACAATTTCCAATCCGAAAATTGTCTAGACTGGCACCGGGAATCGAACCCAGCCACCCTCAGCATGGTCTTGCTTTGTAGCCGCGCGTCTTACCGCACGGCTAAGGAGAAGTGAGTGGGAAAAGGGAAATTAGAAGCCAAATGTGCGAAGAGAGAAGTAAGAAGTAAGTAGTGAGAAGTTAAAAGTGAGAAGTCAGTTATGAGAAGGGAGTAATCAGAAGTTAGAAGTGAGGACCGAGGAACAAGAAATGAAAAACGATAAGTATTCTTCCTTTTTCCTTCTTTCTTTTTTTTCACTTTCTTCTACTGTGTTATATCTCTCCTCTCACTTCTCACTACTTAACATCTCGCTTCTCACCTCATAATTATCCTCTCTCCTTCTCATTCCTTGTTTCTCTTTTTCTCACTACTCACATACTTCTTCTCACTTCGCAACTATCACAACTCACTTCTCCCCACTTTCTTCTCACTTCTCATTTCACACTTTCTACTACTCACACACTTTCTACTGCACACATCTCACTGCTCAACACTCACTTCCATTTTTCAGTACTCACTACTCACTACTCACTACTCTGTACTCATTTAAAATATCTCATTTCTCACTTCTCAGTTCTCGCTGTTCAACATTCACTTCGAACATCTCTCTTCTCACTTCACTTAATAAGGAAACAAATTTTAACTGTTCGGTTAAACGGTATTCGACCAAATATAAATGTGTTCCCTATCTCGATACCTCCCTAACTCGATGGCCCCTTCAATATCGAGTAAGGGAGAGTTCACTGTAATACTAAATTCTTAAACTTTGCAGAAGACACCATCATCCTGTCATGCTCATATAAAAAGTTGGCTGAAGTGCCGCCCTAGCGGGAGAGTTCCGAACTATTTTTTATCACCATATGAAGGCCTGCTTATCATGCAATAACTTTGTGGAAGGCACCAAACTTCTATGAGGCAACCTTAAGGAGTTATTTATTAATGCCATGATTTCATGATATCCGACCACAGAGCGCCATTGACAGTCTCATAAAACATTCACGAATCCTTCGGCTCCATTTTATAAAAAATCACAAAAATAAAGTAATTAATAATAAAACTTCTGCTCCATTCTCTTGTCAGCACTTCAGTAATCACTTGTTCTTCATACTGTTTTTCTTCCTGAAGTGGAATCGTTTTACAGCTTTGCATCCTTGTGCCGATCTCTATTGAATCCGAAACACGACACAGACATCCGACTTCTGGTAATTCTTTTTATCTGTCCATCTCTGATAATCAACCAGTGCCTATCACTTCTACTATCAATGTATTGACTCCCATAGATCGTTGATGTTGGCGCTACCCTTTATTGCATCCGTTCATCGAGCGGCTTACGGTACGTTCAATACAGTTGACAACTCGAATTCAGGCTCAATGTTCAAATCTCTGAATGTCCGCACATCGCAAACATCCGAGAAATGCCGCTCATCTCCATGTGTGCCTCTGGATGCTTTTGCGTGAAAATTGAGTGCTACTGATGGCCATCCCTCTGGTACTATTGAGATTTATTGGCCGTAAGCCGTTGTCATTGGTAGCAGAGTGAAGGCTCTCCCTACCGATTATGGGACGGAAAATGGGCTCTCGTCGACCTGAGTGTCCTCTGCTTGTCACTATAGAACCAACTCCATGTTTTGATTTTTCACCGCCGCTATAATAGCTATACAGTGCTGGTCCTGGGATCCATGGCTCGGCATTCACGTTCTCCGGACATAGGCCATCGAACTTCTTGAATAGTGACCGCGTACACTTCAACCTCACGAGCCTCAAAAAGCTCACTCGTTCAGGTTCATTCAGGGTCCAGGCATTTCAGGTTCCGAGTATACAAGTATAGTCCTTATTTCGTGGCTGTGCCAGCTGCCAAAAATTACGATCTCTTTTAATTCTTTTTTTTTGTGGCACTTGAAAGGTTTCAGTAAGCCACCTTTACGGAGGTCGCGTTAGCTAAATCGCTCTAGTGGGGCTGACGCGATACAGAATTCCGTTGATCAGCCGCTGGGTACCGGACTGACGCTGTTTGAATCGCATCTTCTGATGAACAGACGTTCGAGATCTTCTCTAACTAATGTCTGGAGGACAACAGTGTCCGCGCTTTCGCTATATATGGACGAAAGTATCCAAAATAACACCATACAAAAAGCGTTTGCAAAAAAAGAACATGTTTGCACTACATATTAGAAAAAAAATTATAAATTGGAAACGGTACCACGGAGTATTCCAAATTACCCAATTCAAAGATCAAAATATAACAAATTGAGAATAAAATCAACACATTTATGAGCTGTTGGTTGGAATGTTGTTTTTATTAGATGTGAGGTTCTTAGTATTTCTTCAGGCCCATGAGGACGGTTAATTCTTAACCAAAATAATACCAGAACCATTCTAATAACAACTTATTGCAACCAGGGCCAGTCACAAAACATCAGACACGCGAAGGTAACAATTTAGATTTTTCTAAACAATGCCGAAGTTTTGAGATTGATTAGCTTCGCGAATCGACTTCCGTGCACTTCTATTTATTATTTCTATGGAACATGCACTTACAAAAAAACACGAAGCGTACAAGTTCATAGAGACGACACTGCATCTCGCAATTGATTCAATAAATTAAGATAATTAATTACCAAAATTTTGAAGTTCACCAATTCAACACTCACTATTTGGTCCAACCAGCTGACCATTAGCAGGCATGAAAAACTGTCTGCTTGAACGGTGTCAAGTACAGCATTTCTAGTTTCCGTTCCGCCACCCACAAATTATAAGCAGTCGGCATGAGCCATCAGTCAACGATTTCGTGAGAACCAACCGTCTGTGAATGGCTTCAGAAAGGAGATATGAATCGGCAATGCCGGTGCCCCTGACACTGCACGGTGCACGACTTGGAGGCGCACAACTAAACTAACTATGCATCAGTTTGACTTCTGTGGTTTGTCTGTCGGCTGTTGTGACTCGCATCAAAAACATGCTAAAATGTTACTCCCGAAATGCACTCAGCTAGAACTAAGCTTGCGTTTGCGTTTAAACGCGCAACTTGAATAAAACGAGTGCTGTGAATGGGATGTGATCAGGCTATCGCCAAGGGTAATCGGCATTAGCTTGAAAAAATTACTGCACCTAAATTTGCATTTCCCTAATTCTTCGGATTTTTCAGATTTCCGTTACCGGCAGCCACTGCCAGTACTACAGCAACCGTGATATCATTCTGACGCCACACCAGCTCAAAACCTATCCGGGCAAGATTTTGTACTATCGACCCCACGAGCTGCCGCCCGGTTCGGGGGGTTTGGACAATGTCGCTCCTGCGCAGCAGGGAACCGGGCTCTCCGTCGCCACCAGTACCGCCGTTCCCTGGGAGGAGGTGCTGAAGGAAACCGTCTTCTTGGCGCTGAATGATAACAAAACGAGGTGAGTTGGTCAAATTTACCATTTCTGTTCATCAAAATAAAGTTCAATTAACGATCTTGATATGCATGAAAATCCAGTTGTTTCAAGAAAGAAACCGGTATGTAAATGATGATGATGACCATTGCCATCTTATGAATCCGACGAAAACAAACATTGCAAAACAGAAAACGAAACCAGATGATCATTCAGCAGAACGAAATGATATAACTTTTCCCGCTGCGATCGAAAGTGGTATGAAAACCGAGTTGTATAATATTATAATTAGAACTTCAAACCATGAAAGGCAATGGTCTGGAACAATACTCAATCCCTAGCACGCCCCATCTTCTTGTTGAATCAGCACTGTGCCATCAGCTTTAGAAAAGGGTTCGGTTTTTACTTCATTTCATTAATAATTACTTATTTTTCGCCTTCACAGCGCCAAATCAGCTGATGGCACGACCACCAACCAGCCATTATATATTGCGCGGCAGCAAAAGGCCATATACGGGGCGCCCTACATTGGTTCCGTAGACTTAAGCGTGCCACGATTTGGAGATATTGTGGAACTTGCCCATGGCAGGCTGGAACAGGAAAATGACGAATCTTATTTGTTCGTACAGGACGACGCCAACAAACCAGCAGACAGTGGACATAACGTGAGTGCCTACTGGAAAGTGGAACGGATTCGTCATCGGGATGAGCAGCGAGGACATCGATTTGAATTGAAGTTCACTGTCACACCAGTCCGTGATTTGAAGTTGGATGAAAATGCAGTTGTAAACCGGAGCTTTATTGTACGTGACGAAGATTACCCAAGATATTTCGGAATGGTGTCGCCAAATGCGATTCCCATGCTGAAGAAGAACGATCAATTCATAGAAAGGGTTGTGTTCGATCCCCATTTCCCTCAGCCCCACTCATCTTTCACGACTAACAGATATTTCCGACCAACTCAAGCGACTATTACCTTGGGAGAGTATTTGCTTCAATCTCTCTTATCGGGAGGGGAAACCACTATCAAAGCCCAAGCCCCCCAACACGCATATCGATTTGGATCCTCCTACAATAGAATCAAATTTCCGGATTCATTCACTACTTCTAGCCAATCAGTACCCAAATACTATCATCACATCCACTTTCAACGTCCCTCAATAGCTCCATTGGCTCCGACAGCTCCTCCGATGCCACCACTTATCAAGGAAGTTCAAACTGCTTCAAGCAACATACAGCAGGATTTCGCCAAGTTGGTAGATTTCCGGGGAGCAATTGATAATTATGACTTAAAACCCAGTGCAGATAACAATATTCCAATTCAACAACCGCAACTGATTCCTCAACCCATCAGATATCCACAACCAATGATACCAATGCAGCCAACCCATATTCATCACTATCATCATCACCAACAAGCGATGCAACAGCAATCAATGCAACCTCAACAGCCACAGCCTCTTATTCTCAGTCAACCACCCAACAATAATCCACCTCCTCTCCAGCCTCTCCCGCAAAACCTTGTCCAGTCAATCCCAGTCTTTAACCCGCAGGGACAAGTAATGTTGAACCATATTCCAATAGCACCTAGCCATATGATCCAAGTTGCCGCACCGCAAGGTCCTGTAGCTTTCCCAGTACATTTCCAGCTAGTGCCTTCCCAAGGTCAGGTCTACGCACCTCAACAAGGCGGAATGAACGCTATTCCAATTCGCATAATGCAACCGGCTCCGGTTCAATTCTACCCAGTCAATCCTTTCATGGCACCACAAAATCATCCGGATTATAGCACAACCAAACATCCCAACCAAAGCCACCACTATCCTTACCACCCGAACAGCATTCCCACCACGCTGAAATACACAAGCTTCAAATACACGCCACAGCCCTCAACCAGCCCTTATGCTAGCCCCACTGTACCTAACTACCGTTACACATCCCTTCCGACAATTCAATCTTCACCCGCCGGTCAACGTGAAAGGTTTACCGCCTCTAGTTTTCGTCCCGTATCCAGTACGCCAACTGTACCGACCCACAAACTGGAACCGGAAACAGCCGGCAGCTCTCCCGTTGATTCCTCTGCACCGAAATTCCAATCATTCGGATTAGAGAATGCAGTCACTCCAAAGGCTACCACGGTAGTTCCTATCGCAACAGTCGCAGATCAAAACTTTACTCCGTCTATAGGTCACACTCCATCGCATCATGGGGGATTCTACAGCAATTTCCTTGACGAGAAAGGCACAGTGAGCGAAAGTGGAAAACTCTACTCGGAGCCGGACCCTCTGTATCATAAGAGCATTGGGACAACTCCCATCTACAACACAACCCCCAGCTCACCAGTTTCTCCATCGGGAGCCTTCACTCATACATCAGGACCTAATTTTACTCCAAAATTCACTACAAATTCATCATTTAACAAAGGAAATCCTTCTCCAACGATTGGACCTCCTCAAATTGAGACTCCGATTTCATCCACTTTAAAGAGTTACCACTATTTGGCTCATCATGATAGTTTCGATTTTGTTCCATCCAGAGTAGTGGAACTAGCTCACGTGAAGAAAATTCCGAAGAAATCGGGAGGCAAACGAAAACCCCAAGGAAATCATCATCAAGTAACAGTTACGAGCCATAAACCGTTAAAGTTCAGCGAAGCACCCGATTATGCCACACGCCGCCCAGAATCTCAAATGAATGTCCAGCTGCCACCTCCAGAAAAAGAGTTCAACACCTTCTACGGGACAGCTAAACAGAATCAAAAAGTTCAAAAACCCAAGAACTACGTGACACAACCATATTCAAGTTCAACGACCCCATTCCCAACTTCACTGACTACTCCAGCATCCTCAACAACCGCTAGCACAACCCCAACCCCAGTATCCACAACTCCAAGTGGATCAACTACGGCCACAACCCAGAAAACATTTACCCAGTTTCAACCGTTCTTCAAAAACAAAAATGAAAAATCCGACGACATAATTACAACCATGCGACCCCGTTTGGTTATTAAAACCGTCTACAAACCATTCCCTAGTTCAACATCAACGATTTCGGCCAGTTCAGGGCCCACAGAAAAACCTGTCCTCAAATGGATCCCCAAACGTCCCCGGAACAAAGGAAACACAAGCGTTGAGCCCTCCTCCAGCTCCACATCCTCTTCGGCCAGCATCGAACAAATGTCGTCCTCTTCAGAGCACGCGACCGCCGATCCCATACCTGCCAACAAATCCCTCCCTCCGACGTCCATCGCAACCGCACGCTCAAGTCTCGAAAACCAAATGAACCGGCTCCGGGCGTCCCGTGGTCGCTCCCGCTATACTCACCGCCGCGCCACCACTCCTGGAACGCCATCTGCTTCTCAACACCCCATTGCTAAAGTTCATCGAGTGCGCACAAGCACGGCCACTACTACATCCACCTCCACTATCAAACCTGTCTCTGGAGTCACCTCATCAGCATTCGACAGCAGTCGGCTAGCCGACAATCGCCCACCAACAGACACCGAAATAAGTCAAACTGTAGAAACTCCTATCGCCCCCATAAGCCTCAGGAACATCATCAATGAAAAATCCAAACGCGACACCGCTACGGAAGAAAACGAAGTCTTGGTAGCCGAGCCACTAACTTCCCAGCAGTCGAACTCCAAGGAAAATAACTACGAAATGGTCAAGGCTGAAATCAAACCGGTCCAGACAAACTCCACCAACATCCTCCTCTTCGAAGCCAGCGATGCCAGCATCGGCCCGACTGGATCCTCTGTCCCGACCTTCAACGAGCTGACCATGTCAATAATCAACCACGCACGGGCGATCGCCAACCAGACGGCCAAACCGGAGGACCTGCACGACAAAACACTCCAGTCGAACGAAATCAGTCATACGGACGAGGAAACAACGATCCCAATGAGTGCGACGACAGTGCCCGCCGTCAGCACCAACGAGCCTTCGGCTGAAAGCGACGAAACGGCCACTACATACGGCGGAGACAGCACCGATCAAACCGATTCGACCGGAAGCAGTAGGAGCGAAACGACTGTTAGTGTAGACAATTAGAATGGATGATGCGAGTGAGTGTGAGTGAATTAGTAAATGTGAATAAACGAGAAGTTAGGTAGAGTTTAAGCAAGAGACACCAAATAAGTTCTGATAAGTAATTTATAACTATTTATACTTAATAAAGTACTGAATGAGACCGTAAGAGGGCTGAGATGGAGAACAAAGAACTGAGAGAACCGCTGAAATAAAACCGATTTATAGATGCGATGCGATTCCAATACGAGCAGTTTGGAATACACAGCGACCAGCTTTTAACACAATAATCTGCATTAAACAACTTAGCTATGCAACACTTAGATAGAAACGGAGAGAGCTGCTGAAACACCAATGGAAAGAAAATTAGTTATTTTGTTTGTGTCAAAATAAAACAATAATTTATGATTTCTAGTCGTTCGGGGATGCACGATGTTTCAATGTGATGACGATCCGATTATCGACAGGATGGCAACCCTTTGCTGATTTTCTTTGAATGGTTTCTTTGTCTTTAATTTAATCTGTAGCAGCACGCGATTTTATTAAAGTTTCAATGCCAGATTTAAGCACTTTGTATTTCTGTTCAAATAGCGACTGTATTTGTTGCACGAGAATATTATATTTTGGCATTTATCAATTAACTCACACAGTTTCATTTGTGATAAGCCTGAGTATGAATCAATGAAATTCTGTGTATAAGGTATTCATTAAAAACTATGATAGGTATTTTGAAAGTTCGCATCAGTATTCAGTTCCATCACAACGAACAGTTATTATTATTTACTCAGACCAAGGCCGGAGTGGCCCAGTACATAAAAGTCTTCTCCTTTCAACTCGGTCCATGGCTGCACGTCGCCAACCATACAGTCTACGCTACAGTACGCTAATCGTCTTCCACCTAATCGATCCACCTTGCTCGCTGCGCATCTCGCCTTCTTGTTCCCGCCGAATCGTTGTTGAGATCCATTTTCACCGGATTACGTCAGATTTTTGCGGTGTGAACGATGATTGGTTCTCCCAACAGCTGTTGCAACTCGTGGTTCATTCACCTTTTCCACGTACCGTCCTCCATCTGCACCCACCATAGATGGTACACAGCCCTTTCATTTCGAAAGCTCTAAGTGCACGTTAATCCTCCACGAGCATCGTCCAGGTCTCGTGTCCGTAGAAGACTTCCAGTCTAATGAGTGTTTTGAAGGTTGGCAGTTTGCTATGGCGCGACAAACTCTATTCAATAAGAGCGTCTTGTGGAATTCAAAGTATGTACAATTCCCAGCCACGATGCGTCTCCGAATTCCTCTGCTGCTATTATATTCACACAGTGATCGCCCTTGAGCCTATCACCACCGATACAAACTCGTGGTGGGTGGCTCACGTTGTCTTCTCTTGAACCTCTTGCAATCGTGTACTTCGTTTGATGATGACTAGTGTGTTGATGACTAGTCCGTACTATAGATAGTGAAATATATAGATGAGCGAAGATAAATCCTCTGTCTCCAAACGAGCATGACGTCACGATTTCAATGGAAATGTTAAGGGTTGTGACGTCATGTGTGTACGGTCAAAAAATCGACTCGGCGATGCTTTCGCTCATCTATAGATTCTACTATCTATAGTTCGGACCAGTTAGCTTCCCTCTTCTTCAGTCTGTTGTAGGCTTCCTCCGTCATCTCAAAGTTACGTGCCAAAATAACCATGTCGTCGACGAAACCAAATAGCTGAGCAAACTTCGTGAAAATCGTACCACTCGTGTCAATCTTTGACCTTCGAAACTATGTTGAATAGCAGACAAGAAAGACCACATTGCCGTAACCCTCTGCGTGTTTCAAAGGGACTCGGGAATATCGCTGAAACTCGAACTACGTACATCACCCGATCCATCATCGCCTTGATCAACTATGTCAGTTTATCCGGAAATCCGTGTTCGTTTTTTCGTAAAAAAAAAATGTATTTTGGCCAGAACTCCGAATCCCATAGTCCGATTCGGCCAATTTTCAATACGAAACAATGGGACAAGATTCCGCGTCGAATGCAACTTGTTGCAAATCGGCAAATCGGCTCACAGTAAGTTCCTAAAAAATGAGTGAGAATTTTTCTTCTGATAAAATGTATTTTGGCCATAACTCTGAATCCCATAGTCCGATTCGGCCAATTTCCAATACGAAACAATGGGACAGAATTCTGCGTCGAATGCATGTTGCGAGCAAATCGGTTAATGATAAGTGCCCGAAAAATAAGTGAGATTAGTTTGCGCACACACATACACGCACACACAGACATCACTTCAATTCGTCGAGTTCAGTCGATCGATATATAACACTATGGGTCTCCGGGCCTCCTATAAAAAGTTCGTTTTTGAAGCGAACATATAGCCACGGTGTGCTTGTGACGGTTATTAACGAAAAAAAATGTCCATCCATTCTGAACTCGCCTTTCGAAAGATATAATATCCAGGCGTCTGCTATGAAAATTTCGATTGTACGACAATTCCCCGAAAACCAATTCCCCGAATGCAATTTCCCCGAATGAAATTTCCCCGAATAACAATTCCCCGAACGTAACATTTCCCCGAATGTAACAATTCCCCGAATGCAACATTTCGCCGAATGTAACATTTCCCCGAATGCAACATTTCCCCGAATGCAACATTTCCCCGAATTGTTTCCACAGTGCAGATAAAACTAAAACTGAAAAAGGAATCTGCGTCGTTTAACATAAAGTCGCATAATTGGCTTTTGACATAATTTTGAGTTGCAACAAAAGTGAGAGTCGCGGGACAACTCGCTTAAAAATTGTAAAAAAAAGATGCTGGGACATTGGGCCGAAGACAATTACAGTCAAACCTCCATGAGTCGATGTAGAAGGGATCGTCGACTCATGGAAATCTCGAGATGTGGAATAGAAAATCCTTTGGAAGCTGATTGAAGGTACCATCTAAGTAACCCAGGAAATATATTTTAATATGGCATAATTTGCTTCCATGAGTCGATATCGAGTCATGGAACATCGACTCATGGAGGTTTTACTGTATGCCGAACCGTCATTAGGCCGAGTAAAAAGTAAGAAGTGAAAAATTAGTAGTGAGTAGTGAAAAGTGAGACGTGAGAAGTGAGAAGAGCGTAATGAGAAGTGAGTAATGAGAAGTGAGAAATGAGAAGTGAGAAGTATAAAGTGAGATGTGAGAAGCGAGATATGAGAAGTGAGATGTGAGAAGTGAGAAGCGAGGTGTGAGAAGTGAGAAGTGAGTGATGAGTAGTGAGTAGTGAGAAGTGAGAAGTGAAAAGTAAGAAATGAGAAGTAAGTACATAGTAAGAAGTGAAAAGTATGGAGTAAGTAGTGAGAAGTGAAAAATATGATGCAAGAAGTGTTATGTGAGGAGCGAGAAAGAGCGAAATACGAAGTGAGATGTAGGAAGAATGAATGGAAAAATAAGGAAGAAGGATAGAGATACAGGAAGAAAATTACTGCGTCTTCCGGTATAAGGCGAAGGAAAGGGATAATGTTTTTTTATAATCGCTTCGCCCGGTATTAGAGGAAAACGAGTTATAATGCCTTCTTAAAATGAACACGTTTGCCCGATATAAGACAAAGAGGGTAGATAGACCCTTCTTCAATTGTACACGTTTGCCTGGAGTAAAGCGAAGGAAGGAGATAATGATTCTTTCGAACAGTACAGTATCCCGGGTTACAGTGTAGCTGCTTGTTTATCACATTCAAGACACACTGGCGGTGTTGCTATTTATGTCAAAGAATCGGTTCAATTCAAGCTTCAGTTGAACGAAGTTTGTGATGGTAACTGGTTCTTAGGCATTGCAGTTGAACGTGGCATGAAGATGGGTAACTATGGAGTTTTATATCACTCTCCCAGTTCAAATGACCAGCGATTTGTTGAAATTTTGGAGAACTGGTTGGAGATGTTCATAGATCCTAGTAAATTAAATATACTCGCTGGCGATTTTAATATCAATTGGTGTGACATCCATAATTCGAATCATTTGAAACGGTTAGCAGACTTTTTGATTTGAAACAAAAGGTCTTCGATTACACACGTATTTCTCAGCACAGTAGAACTTTAATTGATCATGTATATTCTAATTTCGATTCCGTTAGTACGGTAACGATTTGTGATTTGAAAATAACCGATCATGAAACTCTAGTAATTAACGTAGATGATAATAGTGATAATAATAGTGATCTTATCAAATTAAAGTGCTGGAGAAAATATTCAAAACAAGCTATCTCAGGTCTTGTCGCAAGAAACGTGGATTTTCAATCAAACGTCGGTTCGTTAGATCAAAATCAGCTGTTCTTACTGACGTTTTGAAAACCTGTACCAATAATCTAATAGAACATAAATATGTATCTCTGAAAAACTCGAACAGCTGGTACAATCTGGATCTTTTACGATTCAAACGTAAAAGGGACAAATTGTACAGAAAATTTTGTAGAAGTAATAATGCTATTCATTGGAAAAGGTATCAGGTCGCGCGTAATAAATATTCGCATATGTTGAAAAAAACGAGATGCGAATATATTCAGAGGAAAATTGATCAGCATCAAAACAACAGCAAAGAGTTATGGAAAATTTTGAAATCCTTGTTAAAACCTAATAGTAGCAAACCGCGATCCATAACCTTCGATGGCACATTAGAACAGTCAGAACAAGTTATTACAGATAAATTCAATCAATATTTCGTCAACAGTGTCTCACTGATTAACCAGTCAATTGAGTTAGTTGATGAGCCTGACGAAATAAAACAGCCGATTAATTTTAATTGTAGATTTGATGGATTTCACCCAATAACATTAGAAGAACTTGAAAATATTTGCTTTTCAATTGGAAAAACGGCTGGAGTCGATAATGTTAATGCCAAGGTAATACAAGACTGCTTTGATGTCATCGGACACAACTTGCTGGACCTTATAAATGAATCTTTACGAACTGGGCACGTGCCACAAGTTTGGAAGGAATCTCTAGTGATTCCGATTCAAAAAGTTGCTGGGACGATTAAAGCCGAAGAGTTTCGTCCTATCAATATGTTGCACACATTAGAGAAAATTTTGGAACTTGTAGTAAAAGGCCAGCTGCTTGAGTATTTGAATAGAAATAACTTGCTGATACCGGAACAATCGGGATATCGAGAAGGTCATTCTTGTGAAACCGCATTGAACTTGGTATTAGCTAAATGGAAGGAAAATGTAGAGCGTAAAGATACGATTGTTGCTGTGTTCTTGGATCTAAAACGCGCTTTTGAGACAATTTCTCGGCCCTTATTGTTGAGCACAATCAAGCGCTTTGGAATTTCGGGATCTGCATACAATTGGTTTGAAAGCTATTTGTCTGACAGATCTCAAAGGACTGCTTTTAATGATTCTGTTTCTAGTCCCGTGGAGAACACGCTAGGAGTGCCACAGGGAAGTGTATTAGGGCCTATTTTATTCATTATGTATATAAATGACATGCGACGAGTCTTACGATTTTGTGATATAAATCTTTTTGCTGATGACACCGTGATATTCATTGCAGCTAAAAATTTAGCAGATGCCGTTTCACGCTTGAACGAGGATTTACACTCTCTAAGTAGATGGTTGAAATACAAGCAATTGAAATTGAATATTAATAAAACAAAATACATGGTAATTTCGCGAACCCGAGTAAATGAGGATGTCTCTGTTAAAATTGATGATGAGACAATTGATCGCGTCCGCGATATTAAATATCTTGGCGTGATTATTGATGACAAGCTAAAATTTGACATACATATTGACAATGTTATCAAGAAAATAGCCAAGAAGTATGGAATGCTCTGTCGATTAAAACACGATTTGACTATTGGTAGCAAAATACTCTTGTATAAATCAATCATCTCTCCTCATCTGGATTTTTGCCCTTCCATCCTTTTCTTGGCTAACGAAACACAAATATCGAGATTGCAGCGCTTACAAAATAAAATAATGCGTTTGATTTTAAAATGTGATAGATTCACTTCCTCAACTTTCCTGTTGGACGCCTTACAATGGCTGTCAGTGAAGCAAAGAATAGTGTACTTGACTATGGTGTTCATTTTTAAAGTAATAAACGGTTTACTGCCTCGATATTTGTGTGATCGAATTGAAAGAGGAAGTGATATTCATAGTTATAATACTAGACACGCGGATAATGTGAGAACACCATATTTTCTGTATGGCGCTTCACAAAACTCTTTGTTTTTCAAAGGTATAAATGTTTTCAATTCGATGCCTTCACACATCAAACGTGCAGTCACGCTAACACAGTTTAAGAGACAATGTATTTCACACGTCAAAGCTGCCTTTTGAACAGCTACCCGGCAATTTTTTACCCGTTAACACATGTATCTTGACGAAGTTTTTAACAACGGATGATTTTTATGGACCATTTTTATTTTTATCATTTATTGAGGCATTAATAAGCTATGACGTTCGCCTCGATGATGATGATGGATTTTAATTTATTGACGTAGTTTATTTTTGAACCTTTCTTTGTGTAGTCTACAAAAGTTTGAGCATCGCGCGCGGATTACAGATATGAATGATTTTGAATTTATTTAAAAACTTGCATATTTCGAACTGTTGAATCATGCTCTTGAATTAGTAGTAAGCCTTCTGGTAGATTATTTTGTACTCGCGGTTGTTCCGAAACTTTTGTTATCGACGGAGCGGTTACACAAGTTTTGATGTTTGGTTGTCGAACCTAATGATCCATGTTCAGATACATGTGAGTTTTAGATTGCGATATTGGTTTGTGAAAAGAACGCGATGTTTGGCGGAGCTTTTGAAATCTGTGCGAGAGGTTTCACAAGTTTAGCTTTTGATGAGCTCCATGTATCACTACTGTTGATTACAAAATTCTAGGTGTAGTTCTTTAGTTCATTTTACCAATTTATTTTTGCTGTACAGTATGGAATTTTTTTTGGATTTTATATCTGTATATACAATCGGATCGTTTGTTTGCAAAACCGATTACATTGATCTTATTTAATTATCTTAAAGATAACTCGTCCAGCTCAAACCTTTGTAGGGGTATGTGGCGGGACCATCATCATCATCATCATCATCCTTAAATGATCGCGTCTACGCACTATAAGGACAATGGAGGAGATATTGCCTTCTTTGAATGAACACATCATTTTTTTCGGTTTATATAATTGATATTTATTGCTAGATGCGATCTCATATATTATATCTATTCCAGCCAAACTCGTCTACATCAAAGGAAGAGACTACATTTATCATAACCTTATTGCAGGCAAATTCCTACTTCTTTAAAGGTAATTTCATTCTACTTTGGCTTATTTCGAGCTAACGTCTAACTTTAATGAATTGATCACATCTACCGTTTCCATAGACCAGGTAGATACAGATTTTTAAAGAAGGAATAACATTCACTTCTTCATTATTCTGGAAAAAACATCTACTTTCAAAGTAGAGATCAAATTAATCCATTGCGTTATTCCGAGTAGATGTACTACTTTTAAAGAAGGGATCACATTCACCATTGCCCTATTCCGGGCATACGCATTATTTTTTTAAGGATTCATATCCACGATTACAGTAACTTCTTAAGAAGAGATAGACCTTACATAGGACAGGAGTTTGATTTCGCAAATTTTTACCATTATGCTTTCAAACGGAATTTCTGTTCGCGATTCTGCTCCACCAAATAAATTCAGCCTATGTTCGAATATTTTAGAAAAAAAAATGAATAGGAAAACACTTTATTATAATATCTTTATAATTTAACAATAAGATATATAATTTAACAGTAAGGAAGATCAAGGGCATACAATACTATCGAAAGATTTGGTCATGTTCGGCATCTCCAAAGAGACACTCTGGAACAAATCTTTGAACGCTGCTCTGTTCGGGCGTCAATAGTTGATGACAATTATGTGTTTGCAAAAACTACTTTATTTTCGGGGAAATGTTACATTCGGGGAAATGTTACATTCGGGGAATTGTTACATTCGGGGAAATTGCATTCGGGGAATTGTTACATTCGGGGAAATTGCATTCGGGAAAATTGCATTCGGGGAATTTGTTTTCGGGGAATTGTCGTACAATCGAAAATTTCAAAATATTTCATCTAGGGAATCGAAAGTTATAGCAGTTACAAATTTAATGATTTTTGCGTTCGATATTTCACTAATATGCAACCATATATACCGTGAATTTCCTCCTGATTACATCCAAATAAATTATCATCAAATATGCAATTTGCAACCTCAATCAACTATAACCTAAAACCTATTCTTTGAATAATAGAAAAAAAAACAAAGGATGTTAGAGGTAATATTGTTCTAATATCAATGACAAAATAGACAATACAACCACAATACAGTATTCAAATTACAGAATTATTGCACTTCAATCTCCTAATCATACCAAAGTGTGAATATTGTCTATGACAGACAAGTAACTACACTCTGTATGATGATTCTGCTTTTATTAAATATGATAATAGTTTTTTAACATAGAATACCACGCTGAAACAATTTTGTCTTTCATGGGTACTGGGTTAGTTAGTAAGACTCACACTTAAAATAAATCGCCGATTTCGGTAAAATTTTACCGAAATCTCAACAGCAGAACTGTTTTGTAAGTAATCTTACTGGTTTTCGGTGTTTTTGACAGTTGAACAATGGGAAAAATTACAAAAAATCTGTAAAATAGTTACCGAACAGATCTGCTGTTGATCTACTGTGGAATGAGTTAAGTGTGTAGTAACCAACATTTAAACAACAATGTGCATCATTTGTTGTCATTTATACAACCATTATCCAGTTTGATACAAGCAGTGGTACGAAAACGAGTTCCATTTGGAAAAAAAATGGGAAAGGCTAGATCACACGAGGAAAACCGCCTTTTCCGAGAATGGCAGACGGAAAGAGCATACATGCCCCACATCGGAACGTCTCAACAATTTAACTGACTTGTTGAACTAAGATGCATTTTCTTCATAAATTAATGCATTTACTACATAAATTAACTGACACAGGGAATACTAGTATCCGACTTAGAACCAGAAGAGAAAAACCATCGCGTTTTCATAAAGCCAGGTAAGAAAATGAGAGATTTAAGAAGACTGAAACTATTTAAGAAATATTTCACTGTCGTGAGACGAGTTTACTACAATTCCATTTAATTTTACCAAATCGTATTACTTTTACATATACGTTTTACGACCTCAACTGTAAGGTCGTCTTCAGTGTCTCTTACTTGACTCGAGTCAGGTCTGTTGACTTGTAAGGTCGTCTTCAGTGTCTCAGTATTTTTTTAACCGGGATCTCAGCAAAATGGTCAATTTTTCCGAGATTCGCTCAGCTGTGCCCCAGAAAACATGTTTTTAGCCGAGATTTCAGTCAAAAGTGCTGAAAATCAGCAAATGATTTGCCAAAAATAAGCTAACAAACATCATTTTTGCCGGAATATCAGCTTTTTATTTTGTTGGCGTACGGCTGTGCGGATTTTTGCCGAGCTGCAGAAATAAAAACTAAGTGTGTACAGTTAAGGTCGAAATACGTATATGTAAAAGTAATACGATTTGGTGGAATTGAATGGAATTGTACTAAACTCGTCTCATGACAGTGAAATATTTCTTAAATAGTTTCAGTCTTTTAAAATCTCTTATTTTCTTACCTGGCTTTATGGAAATGCGATGGTTTCCCTCTTCTAGTTCTAAGTCGGATACTAGTATTCCCTGTGTCAGTTAATTTAAAGGCGGTTTTCCTCGTGTGATCCAGCCTTTCCCATTTTTTTTCCAAATGGAACTCGTTTTTGTACCACTGCTTGAAACGAACTGGATGATGGTTGTATAACTGACAACAAATGATGCACATTGTTGTTTAAATGTTGGTTACTAGTCTTACTAACTACCCAGTACCCATGAAAGACAAAATTGTTTCAGCGCGGTATACTATGTTACCAACTATTATCATATTTAATAAAAGCAGAATCATCATACAGAGTGTAGTTAGTCTGTCATAGACAGTATTCACACTTTGGTATGATTAGGAGATTGAAGTGCAATAATTCTGTAATTTGAATACTGTATTGTGGTTGTATTGTCTATTTGTCATTGACTTTAAAACAATATTATCTCTAACATCCTTTGCAAATTGCATATTTGATGATAATTTATTTGGATGTAATCAGGAGGAAATTCACGGTATATATGGTTGCATATTAGTGAAATATCGAACACAAAAATCATTAAATTTGTAACTGCTATAACTTTCGATTCCCTAGATGAAATATTTTGAAATTTTCATAGCAGACGCCTGGATATTATATCTTTCGAAAGGCGAGTTCAGAATGGATGGACATTTTTTTTCGTTAATAACCGTCACAGGCACACCGTGCTTTACGTATACTTTGTATACGAGAAAGGCAAAAAGTATTTTGGTCATAACTTCCGATCCCATAGTCCGATCATGCCAATTTTCAATGAGAAATAGTGCGAGCAAATCGGTTGAGGATAAGTGTCCGAAAAATGAGTGACACTTTTTTACGCGATTATTCCGTAAGAACCCAGATTAATCCACCTAGCGGTGATGATGCCTTTCTCGTGCGGTATAAAAATAGTATTTTGGGCATTACTTTTGAGCCTATCGTCCGATCCGGTCAATTTTCAATAGGAAATAATGAGACAAGATTTTGCGTCGAATGCAACCAATTGCGAGGAAATCGGTTGAAAGTTAGTGCATTAAAAGTGAGCTAGACTTTTTTACGCGTTTTTTTATGAGAAAAAATATTTTGGCCATAACTTCCAAGCCCATTATCCAATCCGGCCAATTTTCAATAGGAAACAATGGGGCAGAATACTGCGTCAAATGAAACTTATTGCGAAGAAATCGGTCAAGGGTAAGTACAAAAAAAGTGAGCGAGACTTTTTTACGCCCTTTTTATGAGAAAAAGTATTTTGGCCATAACTTCCAAGTCCATTGTCCGATCCGGCAAATTTTCAATAGGAAACAATTGAGCAAAATACTGCGTCGAATGCAACCTGTTGCGAAATCGATCAAGGGAAGTACAAAAAAAGTGAACTAGATTTTTTGCTCTTTTGGTGCGCACACACACACACGGGCTGCGAAATGGTGATTTGACGTCTGGGTAGGAGCGACCTACACAGCTCTAGTCCTTACAAGTTCCAATCTCACGCCCGAGTGATGAACTTTGTTAAAAACTTAAAAATCACTCTAATAAAGTTAAAAAAAAACAATCTCACGCTTCCACGGGTCTTCCGATGACAATCGACCGCCAGGCTAAGGGTTTTTACTTAGCTAGTAGTGTAGCCTGGGCACTGTTGTCCTTCTGACATCAGCTAGAGTGAGGGGGTGCGACCAAAGGGACCATCGTCCCTAACCCCTAATCCCAAGGCGTTAAGCGACCCGTGCCGAGGGGATGCATGGCCAGGGGGGGGTGAAATAATGAGCTAGACCTCTAACGGAGCCTGTGGGGTACCTGGGCACCCTCCACAGTAATTGTCGCTTACCGCGTCATGCTGGGCTCTGGCGTGGTGGACCTCTTTTCCCGAGCAACTCGTGGGACCAAAATGGAAAACCAAGTCAATTCTTCAATTAGTGGTAGTAGTGTAGGCGACAACCCCTTCGCAAGAGGTGGGTTGTTCAGGTCTCCGCCTAGGAGGCCAGAGGCAATAGTCGGCAGCTCAGTGCGCAGCGCCAGCGTGGGTCACTTAACCTTCATCTCGGCTACGCCGGTAGAGGTTATGGACGGCCCATGGCTTGTGGGGCGATGAACCGCAAACGCGATGGGCTTTCGGCCTTCGAGGTGGCGACGGAACAGCTGGACGCCATCATCGACTTTGCGTCATCGAAGCATAATATCAGTAAGGACCTCAAGAGGAGCTTGCTGAAACTTCGAAAGTCGATGTTGGACGCCAAGCTGGAGAGGGCGGTCGGGACGGCCAAGTGTAAACCCGTGAAATCCGTGAAGTCGAGGTCTACCGCCTCCTGGACCCTGGTCAAGAACAAGAGGAAATCGAAGACGTCAAGGGCCGAAACGAAGAACCAGGCGAATGAGGGTAGCAAGAAGTCTAGGGTAGGCGCCAATCGCTCCAGGGGCGATGCCCTAGTCATCAAGATGGACGAGGCTAAGTACTTGAATAAGACGTACCCGGATGGGCGAGATGATCCTCGAGCTGAAGCGGGGCGTCTCGCAAAAGGACGCCGCCTACAAGAAGTTGGCGGAGGAAGTCCTAGGCGAGACGGTAAAGGTGAGGGCACTCACGACGGAGGTGAATGTAAGAGTCAAAGACCTGGACGAGATCAACGAAGTCGAAGAGCTCGTCACGGCACTGCGGCGACAGTGTGAAGTGGAGACGCCCACCGCAGCCGTTCGGCTACGGAAAGGTCCGGCAGGGACGCAGGTAGCATTGGTTCGGCTATCTGCAGCGGACGCCTCCAAGGTAGTCAAGTTAGGGAGCGTCAAGGTGGGATGGTCGGTGTGCCCTGTGGGCACATACGAGCAACCGGAAGTTTGCTTCAAGTGCCTGGAACCGGGGCACAAGCAATGGGACTGCAAAGGCCCTGACAGAAGCAAGCTCTATCGACGCTGCGGATTGGAGGGACATAAGGCACAATGCTGCACGAACCCTCCCAACTGTTTGATTTGTTCCAGCAAAGCTGTGAACCGCAAGCACCCCATGGGGGTTCAAGTTCCGGCGTTTAAGCGTGCTGCAAAATCACAGTGCAGGTAACGCAGCTGGCTTGCTCGGCCTTGCCCGAGTGTTTGGTGTGCGCAGGTTTAGAGGAAACGGCGGAACACGTGTTGTTCGTGTGCCCACGTTTTCGCGCAATGCTTGCCACATGTGGTCTGGACACTACCCCGGACAACCTAGTTCGGAGGATGTGTAAAGATGAAGTTGGCTGGAACGCCGTTTTATCGGCTATCGTCCAAATCGTCTCGGAGCTACACAGAAGGTGGCGCGTGGACTCAAGGATGGCTAGTTCAGGCGCAAATAAGAGGTGGTCCAAGGGATCGGAGTCGGCTTCATGGGTCATACCGGTGGTCATGCTCTGTGGTCGAACTCGATCCTTTTATCGAACAAGTGGCCGCGCGAAGAACAACATGGTATCGTCGCTTTCGCGGCGTCGCACAGAAGAGTAACTAGAACAAATTCGTGGACAAAACCCAAAATTTTTTTTTCAACATTTATACATTCTTATATTTTTTTTAGATACTTAAAAACATTCTGCATACTATGGCTATTTCGGAAATGACCCAAAATTTTATTAAAAAATATAATTAGGGCTCAAAAATGAGGTATTGGATTGGATTTTATCTATTTTATTTGTGGAGTATTTGGAAAATCTGATTTTTACTTAACATAAATGTTATCAACAAGCTATTATTAGTACACAATGAGTAGATTATAGTTGTATGTCTCAAATTTGTTCATGTTTATGGTCAAATTATAAATTTTATGTTTCAGGTGGTGACCACTTGAAAATCACTATTTTTTCTATTTTTTATGTTTTTCTTCAGAGGAAAAGTTAATCTATACGGCAAGATCCGGCAAAGGTAAATCACTTGGGTGTAACTTCAAGATATGGACTAAGCATTCCACGTGAAAACTCGTCCGCAAACGTCCGCAAATTAGATTCTGAGCTATTTGAATAAAATGCGATTTTTCATAATTTTAAAACAAAATTTTAACATTTGTTCATAAATTACCACATATAACGAATCCAGGAAAAAAAGCGAGATATTTAGCATGCATTTTGTCAAGACACAAATAGAATAATGGGTCTCCCATGAGTTTCGTTGATATCTTTTTGAAAACCTTATATTGAAATCGCTTATCTATAAATTCTGCATTGTAGAGAAATCTGTTACTACCTAGATTTAGGATGAACCCGTTTTCATTGAAGTGATCATAATTTATGAACCGTTATGATAGTTTCGTCATGGCTAGCTATGATATCTTGTGGGCTTCAACTCGGACATGGTAATCGTTGTTGTTTCAAGCCATGGTATATACTGCCGCTAACCTCAAGTCGAGCACATCTTTATATGGAGGCCCATAGCGGCAGTATAGAATACAGGTGATTTATATTTTTTACTACAGGCTTCACCTTTTCACACCCTAATTTTCAAGGTTAAGGTGTAAGTTAAGGAGAAAAGAGTGTTCAAGCAAAAACAGTGTTCACTTCTGTGCATGCGAATTTATACAACCATTTTTCTTTTGGGATCTTGGACATGGGTTAAAATAAGTTAGATGCTTTTTTCCTTTGTAAATGTTAGAAAATCCATATTAGGATAGAGCTTTAACTACGGGTTTCTTGCTACTTATAGGAATATTATATATTTTAGAATCGTTCGCGTAGCGAAAGCAAGAGATTTTACATAAAACGCGAGGTTTTATTTGAAAACATATGTATTTTGACATTTTTATCTGGTTTTACACTGTTAGGTGGATAGATTTATCAGAAAAAATGCATTTTCCTACATGATTGACAATTATTACTTCGTTCTAGGAATATCATGCCCAAATAACCGCAAAAAATAGTTTTGTCCAAGAATTGGCTTATTTACTCCTATGTGCGTCGGTCAACCGGGCGGGTTCCGAGCCCGAGGACGGAAAGGGGTCCTCGTCAAGGCTGGGGCAGGCATAGGCACCGCGTTGGCAAGTCCCTCTGTTAGTTGGCGAATAGACCTTATCGCAGAGAGGTCAATTTGGGGTGCACGCGGCATCATCATTCTTGATACCAGTCGTGCAGAGGGAAGCAGGCGCGAAGTCGACCCTTCCCACCTTCCGAGAACATAGGGCATGGTAAGGCCACCTGGAAAACCGGCAATGCACTGGCACGATACACGATGGTGTTCTTCTAAAAAAGCGAGTCACAATGTTCGATGCCGCAAGGACACGATGCGTTGTGCACTGGCCCCCCTTTGAAGCATTACTTTCTGGTTGTACCGAAGGGACGATGGGCTTGGCGGCAATGGAAACGGTTTAGTGGGTCGGGGATGTAGTCCTGCCTCCCTCGTTTGCTGCTGGAGGTGGTCCCTAACCCCGCACTTCCTGGACAACCCAGGATGTCTGTTGAGCAGATTTCCCTCCATTGCTTAGGGAGAAAAAAACACACATACATACAGACATCACCTCAATTCGTCGAACTGAGTCGATCGGTATATAGCACTATGGGTCTCCGAGCCTTCTATAAAAAGTTTGTTTTTGGAGCGATCATATAGGCTTTACGTATACTTAGTATACGAGAAAAGCAAAACATAACTTTTTTGTCCAACATTTCTCCATTATGGCCTGTCATGTAGTGCAAAAAAAGTGCATTTATCATCTGCTACAACTACAACATATCAAAAAATAAAAAATATTGAAAAATTCGTTTTTGAGAAAATTGATTTTTAAGTTTTATTTTCAATAATTGAACAATTTTTTTTCACAGTGTATATTTTTTCCACACACCCCAAATGATTACCTAAAACATTGCCGAAGATACCAAAACGATCGGACAATCCGTTTTGAAGTTCATTTTTATTGAAAGTGTTCAAGGTGTTTTTGCTTAGGCTTTTGTCAAAAGTTAGGCTACAGTCAAAATGGCAAACCAATGATGCAAATTGTCTTTTTTTATCACAAAGAATGCGTATGAAAAATTTCAGAGAAATAAAAAAATACAAAAATAAATCGACCTTCGATTTCACCGAGAATTACTCAGTTATCAAAGTTGAGAAACGCTTCACTTCATACCAGTTCTTGAAAGGTTTTTCGGTTACCAACACACTTAAAATAAATCGCAGATTTCTGTGAAATTTCACCGAAATCTCAACAGCAGAACTGTTCGGTAAAAATTTTACAGATTTTTTGGTGGATTTGACAGTTGAACAAAGGAAAATACCGCAGAAAATCGGTGAAATAATTACCGAACAAATCTGCTGTTGAGATTTCGGTGAATTGAAGCAAAATTCACCGAAATCTGTGAAATGATTTAGGTGTGAAGGTTTATATATGAAATTGTAAAGATGATTAAAAAAAGCTTTCATATCGATATAACAAAAATCGTGATACAAAGAAAAAAAAAACTTTAAAATTCAAAATACAAAGGAAACACTGTCCCCGCGGAGATATTTAGTTGGGGATCATGTTTGGGATGTGTACTTTCAGATTCCTACGGAAAATCATGCGCAAATTTGCGCCTTTTTGAGAAAATGCGGTCGAAAACCTTCAACATCCTGGAAGACAGTTAGCGACAGACGGCAAAACCAAGATCGACATAGAAGTCTTTATTTATGGAAATTTTTATAATTGGATCAGTTGCTCACTCGTCGTAAGTTCCAAGGCCAGAGGCACTTGGAAAGGGAAGGGGGCTTTAAATGCACTCCCCCTTCCCTCAGGTTCAACCTTGGGACCTATGGAAAAGTTTAATTCAAGAATGAATATTAAGACCAACATTGTTAAAACTTAGAACTAATAATTAAAAATGTAAGCAAAATTTAGTGAAGTTTAACTTCGATCTGGTCGATGAAGGTGACATGGACGAAACATAGGTAAACAATATTAATGTAAGTTTATCCAGAAACACGGAACCAGTCGTACAGTAGAGATCCAGGTATCCTATCCATTGATGGCTTTGATGCAGGACCTGTTGTCGTTGATTCCCCTGCTCTTTGGAGATGCTAAAATTGGCTAGAGGCGAGGACCATACCCCCAGAAGTCGCCAATCTAACCCTTAATTATTTATCTCTAGTCAAAAGATAAACTCAGTACGAAAAGATTTCCGAAGATTTGTGCTAAATTGACCGCATGGTATATCCAACAGTTGACTAAACAGATCAGAACGCCTGGTAACATACGAAAACGATATAAAATCAGAACGCTGTTTTTCAGCTGGAGAACTTCATTGAAGTTTCTAGAGAAACATTTTAAAAAGGCGTAACAGCCAACATCTATTCTTTCTGATTCTTCGTCCACATATAAAGCTATATATGTAGACGAAGAATCAAAAGGAATAAATTTTGGCTGTTAGGCTCTTGGTCTAGACTTGCGGTGCTGCAAGAAACGATCAGGAGATAGTTATGCGAAGTTGTTGGAATTGAGAAGGTGTTCCTGTATAAGCCCCCATTTGTAAGAAAACAGATGAGGGCAGTGATGCGCGTCCCTGATGTTGGCAGATATCTCTAGAAACCTAAAATTTGAAGCTCTCCCGAAAGTTGCATGAGAGCCGCGTGCATCCGCTTATTTATTTTATTTATTTATTCATACTTCTCAAAAAACTTAAGACTTTAGTCTTTTATGTTTAAGTGCCGAGGGTAAGAGAAAGGACATTGCTTTAAATCTTATTTTAAAATTAACAAATAAAACATTATAAAGTTAATTATTGATTAAAATGCTCAAAACATGTTGAAATAATAGACTGAATACTCGAATGTAATTCGTTCCAGAACTGAATGCCTCTAACAAAAAATGAGCTTCCATAATGCGATGTTCTATATCGTTTGATTTGAAACTTTCTGCCTCGCTGACTTCTTAGCAGAGTGTAAAATAATCGAAATTTTTTGGTGACGTCCACTTCTCTTCACTTGTCAGCTCACTTCCAGACACATTCATAGTCGGCTCTGGACTGTCAATATTCGATTGAATATTAGTCATTGAATATTTATGTACGTTCTACAAATTGATAAATTATCTGAAATATGAACAAGCCTTAAATGAGTAAAGTAGTTTATCACATAGAACGGAATCCGATTTTCATCCACGAGGCACTTTCAACGGTAAACATCAATATAAACAATGCTAATTATGTTTTTTCCTGCATATACCGTGAAGCTCCCTAATTTCGCGCACTTAAGATCACACAAAGTGTCAACCCGTAAAGAAAATAAAAATGATTACCAACACGGCCGATTTGCAGCTGCATGGCCCGCTATAGTAATTTGAAGCTTTGGAAAAATATTAATTAGAGCCAGTGCTATAACATAACCACATTTACGGAATAAACTTGACTCGATTGAAAGTGCCTAAATTCGTGCACAATTATTGGATGGTTCCTAATTTCGCACAAAATGGGTCCTAATTTCGCGCATGTTCGAAATCAAACAAATCGTTAGATAAAAGTCGTGTATACTTATTTTATAATCAAAAGAGACAAAATACATTTAAAAAGCATGAATCATATTATTTATTATTCAAAAACACAAGTATTTTTACACTTTTATGCGGATCTTATCTAATCGCTTCTTGGTAACACTCTCCTCTTTGGCAGCTTTCTTCAACAGTCTTTCAATTTTCTTTTTCTGCTTCTTTAATTCGTCTTCTTTCTTCTGTTTCTCGATCTTTTCAATGTACTCTTCATAAGCCTTACCAGTAGCCACGGAAGGAGGATGAATTTTGTGTTTTTTTGGTTTGGAATCTTGTACCTTTTTAGGTTTAGGAAATGATGTGTTCAAAATGTCCATCAGAGTGTGAGCCACGCTGTTCTCAGAATCACGGATTCTACCTAAAAATCAGTAAAAGATATAATGTAGATGTTGCGGTAAATTGGTAGTACAATATATTTTATACCTTGGACATCAATTTCAGCTTCCGGGAAACCCATAAAGGGCGGTTCTTCATCCTCCGAGAGCTGACAAATATTTTCTGTTTCGAGAATCGAACTTGTTTCACCCGATTTACCTGCTGTATCATCTCTCATTCGTTTCCATACCGTGAACAAGCCTGTATCTTCTACTGGTCCAGTCCAATTCCCAGTTTGGCTCTGCATAAAACATTTCAATTGTTGCTGCGACAAATATGATTCAAATTGATAAAGTGTTTGTACGGCATTTAAAGTGTCATTTTGGGAAAAATTCGGAGCCATGATCGATGATTCCTTGCAGGATCCAGATGTCAATGAGCTGTAATTCACTGAATCAGCGTTGAACGGGAACAACCCACATCGTTTAAATCCATTTTCAAGTGTCGAAGTTAGATTTTCCATTCTATCAACGGCTTTCTTAAGCAACGGGGCGATTTCGCTTCTTGGGAGCATATCGCCACAATGTTCGATCCTCCACTCTACAAGAAGCTGGTTCCAATAAACCTTTAGTGGCCTGAAAAAGCACACATCCAACGGTTGGGTAATTTGCGTTGTGTTCGCTGGTAAGCAAACCAGAATAATACCGTTTTTTTTTTGCAAAAATTCATCGATAGATGCGATACATGTGATTTATGACCATCTACAAATAAAATCACCGGCAATGTAAGATGTTGTTTCAGCAACCATGGGTAAAATACATCCTGAAGATATTTGAAGAATGTATCGCGGTTCATCCAACCTGACTCTGTCTTACCAACAGCCCAGGACTCTGGCAAATATCACCTGGAACTCTTTGCTTATATGGAAAAATTACCATCGTAGGCATCAAGAGCATGACTGCATTTGCTCCGAACAATGCTGTATAAGATTCCTTGTCAAAATTACCAACGCGCGCATGTACATAGCGACTTCCGACTCCCGCCAACACAACCTCTTTAGTTGGAATGGTCCGTACTGATGTTTCATCCATATTAAATATTCTGGATGGATCTTGCAGGACCCCTTCGAATCCGTCCGATACAATATAATCAGCTATTTCCTTAAACCAAGTACGTATATGTCCTTCTGTGACAATAGCACGATATTTTGGAAGAATGCTTGGAACTCGACGGGAAATGTTCGGATGACGCTGTAGGAAAAGTTTAATCCACTTTCTACCCGGAATACCACCCTTGAACTTTGTGATTGTCCCGCTATTCTTTAAATAAGATGCGACGCAAGCTTTCAGTGACTGTGTGCTTACCGGAAAACCTGCTTTGGCCATATCTAATACCCAGGAGACAGCGTAGTTTTCAACATCCGCGTTTAGCGCTGTTGGAGCTCCTACCTTTTGAGGATGTTTAAGCTTGAACTTATCCCTCAATGTGCTAGCCGCTATTCCATGGCAAAAGGCGGCATGACGAACGGAGCCCAAGTAACAATCTCAATGCTTCGAAGATTTATGCTAGTTTTATAGAGGTTTTATTACGGCATGTAGAAATGCTTAAAGTTTTATTTTGGTTTTATTTAGTTGTCATTTAATTAGATCCGCAAGAGTACTTGAGAACTACGTTTTGAATTCCAATATAAAACCACAGCTCTTTAGGTTTTATAATGCTCCTGTGTTCCTCCTCAGAGCTGAAAAATGGAACTGACATAAAGCCAGCAGTTAAGTTATATGTTGGTTTTGATCAAGACTTATAAAAGCTGCCAAGCTTCGTAGAGTCCTGTATAAAACCCACATATAACCTTTACTCCTGAAGAAGACCTGCATAGGAATACGAAGCTTGAAATTACTATTATGGATAGAAACTAAATTTCCAGCACAAATTGTTTGACCCACGGAAGTTTTTTCATTTCGCTTTCAGTCGAAAATGAAAAAAAAAACATTAGCAGTTTTTTCTATGTCGTGAATTATGTAGGGGAACTGTTCCGATCTCCATCTCACACACTGAAAATACATTCATCTTATCGGGAAGTAAAGAAATACGGCACCAATTTCTTCGCTTCTTTTTGTCAACATGCGAACTCCTGCTGAAAAAAATCACAAATCAAATACCTTTCCATTGCTCTGCTTTCAATAATGGGATGAACATCGGAGCCATGAGTTAAAATCAAGGAGCAGTTCCCTTATATATTTAAGTCGTTGAAAAAACTGTTCAAACAGCATTTGCTCATGAGGGCTATGAAAATATGTATTTAATCCATACATGCTTTGCCAATTTAACACGAGTAAAACACTTTTATGGTACAAAATATACCATTTAACAATTGCCACTATATGCTTTTTAATTGAAATACTTATTTTTAAAAGTACTTGCATTCGATGCCGAGGGCAGAAAAAGTTTGTTTATGATTTTTTTTATATCGTCTACATTGTCATGTTGTCATTATATATAAAACTACCAAGCTTTAGGTTTGACCAAGATAAAACTTGCTAGTCGTAATATGGTCTTGAAAAAGGCCAAGATAAAACCTCTAGGTGTTTGAAATGCCCAGATAGGGCCAGTTCAGGAGTGATGGTTATATAGAGGCATTTTTTATGCAATCAAAGTTTTATTCGAAAAAATGTCGCCGATATGAAAAAAAATAATTAATTTCATAATCGAAATATTATGCAAATTTCTGTTTCACCTTTTAAACGGTAAAATTGGACATTCTAATAAGTTTTAGGAACAATGCTTTGATTATTTGATCAACCAAAGTGGTTATTCATTGAAACTATCTTTAAAGTAATTAACTAAGGCAATTAATTAAACTTGAAAAATTCTAAATAATAACAAATTAACGAAGCGCATTGTTAAAATACTGATTATTTATTATGGTTTCACCATGAAAAATCCCTGGCATGCCTTCAAACATGCATAGAACACTCAAAGCCAGATATGAACTTTTATTGAACTGGCTGATAATAATTCTTTTATTTTTGTTGTTGACATGTAATCCATGTATTGCAGGAAGAAAAGCATTTTTTTCGAGTACAAACAATAAACAAATAATCAACCTGAGAGTTGACAACTGTTTCATTATCGGCTTATTTGTTGTTGTATCATAGTCATGAAGTGGTTGTATCATGGTTATATAGTGGTTCTCAAAACCACCAAGTCTAGAGGAGGTTTTATGTTGCATGTTTTATGTGAGACTTGAAGTATATTATAAAACCGTTGGTTCTGAACTGGAACGCATATTAGGTTTTAATGATTGCAATAAAACTGGGCCAACTGGCTATAACATGGTTTTATAGAAATCTACAGGAGGATGTGGAAACTGCGAGGACTGCATGGAAGGTTTTGAGATTAGGTTTTGAAGAACGCTATAAAACTCTGATACAACCTTAATTGTTACTTGGGAGTGGCCTTTGCGAACCATATTCAGCGCAGAAGCAACCTTTTCTGGATCGTGCTGCTTATACTTCGATGACGGAATCGGAGACATTCTGGAAAAATGACAAGCGAATTTAGGCTCTGCTATTTTTTTATGTGCTTAATTTCGCGCACCAAGTTTAAGCATAAAAATATGCGGAAAATGTAAAATCTAACGCATTTCAATAGTATTATTGCAAATACGTACCTTATTGTGAGCCCTCAGCGTTTTTTGAAAAGAAAATTAGCCACTAATGAACCAAAACAAAATATTTTTATTTACGTCGGTAAATTCGTGCCGCTGCTAAGAACAAACAAACATGGCGATTGACGGGATGACAAAATTGAAATGATTTTATTACGTTTGCTAAACTCAATGCAATTTCAATTTCTTCTGTGGAACATAATCAACAACAATTATATTTTGGAATTCTACCTAATTTTAAGTGACGTTTGTCCACAATACATAACAATCGTAATATTTTGATTCAATGCGCGAAGTTAGGGCGTGCGCGAAATTAGGGAGCATCACGGTAGTAAGCACACTCAGTGACATCCGAATAAATGAGTTGGTGGAGTAGTCGCCTGACTATGTCATTCTATGTTTTGAATAATTATGCGATGTTTGTCAAAATTCGGACTGAAATTGCTTCATGAAGATGAATATTTTATGCTCTGCTTCTTAGTGAAATTAACTTGGAGAGTAAATATGGAGGATTTTGATTAATCATAAAACTATGAAGTAGGACAACGGTTCTCAGTTTAGCAAATTTATCAAAATTACAGCCAATTAGGAAATGTAAATGAGTCACACTGGCATATCGATTAAGTTTAAATATAAAACGAACACAACAATTTAACGCTACTTTAAGTCGATTGAGCACGATAGCTGAAGCTTGAGTAATGACTAAATCACAAAACAAAAGGTGTTGATAGATAAGAGTTTTGAAAGCATAAGCTTGATAGGAGGATTTAGACAATCTGCTTTGATTTTAAGTGTACGTAATGATGCATATATTTTTCCACATTGTTTCAGTATGAACGAATCCCATTCAAAATTGCGCTGAATAGTAACTCCTAAGCTCAGCACACTATCAGAAAATTCTATTTTATCATTATCTAGGAAAATATTGGGTTCGCTTATCATATTTCTGCTTCGTGTTATGTAGATTGCTTGGGTTTTCCGTGCATTTAGAACCAGTGAGTTATGCTTTGCCCATCTTGATATTTCTAAAAGGCAGTTATTTACCAAGGCTTCAATTTCGCTTTGGTCAAGATGCGTACAATCAAAATAGATTTGCACATCATCGGCGAAAAGATGCACCATACAATAATTTCTTAGTTTACGAGGTAAATCATTTATATAAAGCGAGAATAATAAAGGTCCTAAAACGGATCCTTGCGGAATACCGGAACTAATGGGGGGGAGCATTGAGGAGAAACGATTACCGCAAAAGACAGTTTGGTAACGATTAGACAAATATGATCGTATTGACTGACACGCATCACGGCAAAAGCCAAACCTCGTTCTAGCTTCCGGCACAAGGTAACATGGCTTATTGTATCAAATGCTTTAGAAAAGTCTGATAATATCAATATAACATTACCACCTTTGTCGAGAATCATTCCAACATCATCACACACTTTTAGCACAGCTGTTTTAACGTTATGTCCACGACGGTAACCGGTTTGGTATGGAGAAAGTAAATTATGTCTTGCTATAAAACTACTAATTTGATTTTTAGCAATCCGTTCAAAAGCTTTAGATAATGCGCTTAAAATACTTATTGGCCTAAGATTATCAAGCGAATATTGTTCAATTTTTGAATAGGAATAATTTTTGATATTTTTCACTTAGTAAGATAGATGCTTGTCTTAAAAATCTGATTAAATATGTATTTGATAGGGCTTATAATCAGCGGTAAAATTTATTTAATAAACCTAATGGGTACACCATTCAAACCTAGAGCATTTGATTTAATATCATGAACAGCATTTATAATATGATATTCTTCTACTGAACTGAATTCAAATGTTTCCGTTAATATTGTGCTATTATTGAGGTCTTGTGTCTCGTACTAGTGTTTTGTAAAAATGCATTTGCAGTGTTCGTTGACTTGATCTGGACTAAAGTCAGAAGTTGCATCATCCTGTTTTTTTCCGCAGTCCCATCTGGTTTCTATAAATCTTTGGAGGACATAAGGTGCGCAAACTAAGTTTGAATGTAGTTTTCCTTCGCATTTTGAATTTAATTACTTACTTTATTCCTAAGCCTTTTATAAATAATATGATTGGTTTCGTGATGGCTTAGCTTCCAAGTTTGAAATGCTAGATCACGATCTATGATTTCTTTTGAAATTCCAGAAATGAACCAAGGTTTGAACCTAACTGACCTTTGAAAAGTTGGTACGTTGGTGGTAGAAATTGGTACGCAGCTTTCGTATATTTCTTGGATTCGCGTAGAGAAAAACTCAACCAAACTATAAGGGTTTTCAATTTCGTAAAAGCTATTCCAATCAATCGAGATATATAACGCCATCACTCTTACTGGGTTTAAACAATTATATTCACGATAGGTAATTTATTTGGGCGTATGACTGTAATTTATATCATATGACACAAATATTAAGTCATGATTCGACATAAAGGAACACTCACTTGATTAACCATTAAAATTTTATCTCGGCGATTTGTGATCATGAGGTCGATTTGTGAGGCACCGTGCCTGTGGAAGTGAGTCGGTTCTCTACCAATATTTTCAAAAGAGAGATTATCAAGAAATCATTGAAACCGAATGCGCTTTTGTGAGTGGATGTCTAGTAAATTTGTATTAAAATCTCCCATCAACAGAATATCATTATATTTGTTGCTTAGAGACGAAAGTTTCTCGTGCAGGGTTACACTGCAGTAAATTTGTGGAGGATTATAGAAAAATAATAGTATGTCATTAGGTACGGTATCATTTAGCCACGACTCACATACACACATGATGTCCAGTTTTGAAGTTATTGCAATATTACGTAGTTCTTCAAGCTTATTCATTTTTCTAGCACAAATGCTTTGACCATTCATACAGCAAGCAGAAAGCTTTCCATCAACCAATGCTGATTTAATCACAATGCCAGGAATACTCATATTTGTAGAGACATTATTGCTATTTGAACTAGCCATAATCTATAATAAGGTAAACGGTGGAAGTCAAAGAAGCATGTTGATTGAGCATTTTAATACAATTAATTGATTTGCAGCAACAGCAACAATGAGCAGCATAACAGCAAACCAGCATAACTTTCAGGAAGGAATCAAGGATAATTCAGGATGGAATGGAAGGATATAAAGAAGATCAAGAAGGAAAGGTTTAATTACGTTGAACAATGCGTTGTAAATCCTCCTCCGATTTGATGATGAGATCTTGTTCCGAATTCGGTGACTTGGCGTTGGCACCTCCTTGATACCTCCTCGGCAGAAAACACTTGATAGTATTCCTTGCTTCTTCAATTCGACAGCTTTAGACTTCAGTTTCCTAACGGATGGTATTAGATTCTCGTTGATATAGATCCTGTTTCCTGATTTGAATCCAATTTGTGCCAATAATAAAGATCTGGATCGTAAATATTTCGCAAAAAATCGTTGATTTGTAATTGCGAATTAAACAAGAATGAAGCAGTTCGATCCTTCACGTAGCGATGATCTTGACAAATGACGTAGATCTACTAATGGCACGGTTGACTTAGCATAACCCAAAACATTGCACCATAGTTTGAAATACTGTTGTAGATTTTCATTCATCATGTACGGAAAATAGCTGATAATCATTGCATAGTAAAGATCTTGCGATTGCATCGGTGTTATCGGATACGTCCAGGTTTACTTGTGTGAAGGTTCTGTTTACTTCAGCTAGATCTTCTCGAATACCATCCATCCCTTGGTTGATTTCTCCTCGCAATTCATTACCCAGTCTGTTTATCTGCTCCTGCATTGTTTTCCCCTGTTCAGCAATCAAGCCCGCCAGTTCATTGTTTGACACATCTTTGCTAGTGTCTATTTCGACATACCGCCAGTTTTGCAGCGAACACGGGGATGACAAGCTACGCCATCTTTGTCACATCTTTTCTGAATCACCAATACGAGTGCACTGCGAATGCAACATAAACAATTGCGAGGGTGAAAATGATATAAAACGAACAAAGGCATAGATAGTACCTTGTGCAACTAGAATTCTAAATAATTGAGCAAATAAGTTGAACATTCTTAAGTTTGAAGCATGGAATCGAGTGTAAAATTGTTTTAATTGATAATTCGTTAAATTTTTCTCTATTTTCTCATGATTGTATCATGTTGCATTATTGAGTGGTATGGGCGTTTGGCATGATGTTCTCCTGTAAAAACGTAAACGGTTTCAAAATAAATCAGTATTGGGGTAATTTGACACTAAGGGATAAATTTATCCCCCAAAAACGAACGAACAGGCAAACCTGTCAAAATCCATAGTAAAAAAATTGGATGTCGCTCCTCTGGTAATTATTTCACCGATTTTCTGCGGTATTTTCCTTTGTTCAACTGTCAAAACCACCAACAAATCTGTAAAATTATTACCGAACAGTTCTGCTGTTGAGATTTCGGTGAAATTTCACAGAAATCTGCGATTTATTTTAAGTGTGAACGGATAACAACGTCACTATTGCGTTATAGGTTTATTTTCACGAAACCGATTGATTTGAGCAACTACACAGCATATAACAACGTGAATTTTCGTTCAATTTCGCACTAGCAATTGGGTTGTTTAGGGGTATATATGTTTTTACATATTCTCAATATGCATAAAAAACTGAGCCTAACCTCAATTTTTCAGAATTTTTGGAGTCCCGGAACTATTTTTAATTTGCATTTTAAATTTATATGGGACTAAAAATTTGTTCTTATGCTGCATGGGCCAACTGTCATTGTATGAAGGTTAGTGTCATTCTATCGATTGAAATGGCTTATTGTTTGCTGTATAAAAATGTAAATAAAAGGTTTACAAACAAAATAAAAATATGTTGGAGATCAGCAAAGCATGCTCTTTATGTTAAACTATAAAAAACCTCATATTTTTCTCTGCTAAACAACCCAATTCAACCACTTCATTCGCACCACTGTTGCCAGATATGAAGTTGATAGACGATTTAGTGGTCCTTTAAGGACATAGTTGGAAGAGTACCACGATGGCCGCCAATATGGCACCGGACCCTCCACGGGCCAACCCCACACCTCCCGCACTCCTCTCCTACCAACATTCGAATGCATCGAACAGCATCGAACAAAAGTTTAATATTCAAATTACTAACCTGCTCACAGCATATTTATTCACTTCCCGTGATAATGAACATGTTTATCCAAAGAGTCTTATGCATTTCGGC
The DNA here is from genome assembly GCF_024139115.2 of Armigeres subalbatus. NCBI lineage: Eukaryota > Metazoa > Arthropoda > Insecta > Diptera > Culicidae > Armigeres > Armigeres subalbatus. The sequence goes on from NC_085141.1 coordinate 17,862,999, forward strand.
TCGAATAATATCATAAATCAGCAGTTTCGTGCCAATTTATTAGCCGCTCGCGATTTGGTGGGCTTATCACTGCACTTCACTTCTTCTCAAAGGGCACTGAAAAAATCAAGATTTCACTCACTTCTCCGCACATGAGGAGCCCGAAATGTTGATGGAATGCAAATTAAACATCACTTTTCGAAATCAGTCACTTGTTTAAACCGAAAACTTAATATAAACTGCTATTTTTGCTCGAAAAAAAAGATTATAAACTGATCGCGGAGCGAATGTAAACAACGGCAGCGGCAGCAGCAAACTAATAATTAGGGTGGCTCAAAAAATAATTTTGCTCCGCCACGCTCAGTCGATTTTGATTTATAATTTGGGTGTCATCCGATGGTTTGAGCTGGTTTGAATAGAGGCTTACCGTGCACAAGTCGTTTCAGGTTTGTATGACAGTTTATATGACGAGGTTGAATGTGACATTATTCTGATTGTGGTGCTTCGTCATTGGGCCATGGCGAGGGGGGAGACCATATGACTGGATGAAATATTCAAGGGCTTCAGCTCCATAGACAATCCATCTTGTTGCGAGTCGATTTTAATCGAGGTTGCGAATCTTTAGCATGATAATTAGGCTTCTCAGAAGACATCAGTGAAACGTGCAATTCAACAAAATACCCAGAATTTGTCTGTGATATCTATCGCACCAGGGGCAGATACTGCTAGTCTAGTCTAGTCTACACTATCGCACCAGTGGCAGATGCTTCATACAAAAAGTGTGACATGGGGGTGAGTGGGGTATAAAATGCTATTTTTGCGTTAGGGTCCGTAAGCACTTATGGGGGGAGGGGGGGTCGGTCAATATCTCACGATCCATATACAAAAAAACAATTGTATGAAAAAAATCTTACAAGGGAGGAGGGGGGGTCGAGAAACCCAGAAAAATTGCTTACGTAATAAGTGTACGACCCCTTACGTAATCGATGGATCTTTCCTGCGGTGCGGTTTTCTTACAGTAAAGTCCCTGGAATGTTGCTTTCAGCTATGTGGGTTCTCTTTTCGCCAGCGTATGGAGGAGAGGCACTGTAGCCAGTGTAATAAAAGGTTTAGTTTCCATACTAGTTTTCATACAAACTTGAACCGGCATGCGCTTAACCACTTTTTGTTCAAATCGGTTTTTGGAGGACACTCGGAGCATGGGACGGAATCGAGTGAGCGTGGTGGTGCTGGGTCGTTTTTTGAACCACCCTAGTAATATTCTTTGTTTTTTTAATACGACACCAATACTACTACAGTATATGACAGTTTTTATTGTACAAATACTTTCAAAGCTTTGTTTTGGTACTCAACCCACCTTCACCTTAAGTTGCTCAGGTCCGTCCATGCCGACGCAGCTGTCCAGTAGTGGAAGCTCTCCATGACTTATCCGGCGCAAAAACCCTTTTTCGTACAAAAGTGAAGATGATGTGTATTTCTTAATCCACGTTGCACGGTAGTATTGTCGCGCTCTTCTAAAACGCTCAGCTCTTCGCGGTGGTAACGCACAAGCAAAGATTGCGCAGCAACGTTGAAACTCAAGATACATTATTTTAGCAAATGATAAAACTCGTAGTCTGAATAGGCTACACTTCCATGTAAGCAATTATCGAGAAAAATTATTTTCCAATTCAGCCAAAGTTCTTGATGGCAGTTAATTGAAGGGTTTCGAGGGCTGCAATAGCGTGATTAGAACAGTTAGCGACTCCGAACTAATGATGGAACCAAACTCGGAAGCTTCCCATTTGGATTCCACATACTCAAACTGTTGGCTTTTTAGAAACACAAAGGATCAGATTCCGGACAGAAATAAATATAAGGTCTGCACAGTTTATATTAGAGCGGAGGATTTGCGTTATTCTGCTCCATGTGATCCAACAACTACTCAGTCGGAGCGATTGCATCGTCTATTGACCACCCTTATATCGCGAGCAGTGGAGTCTCAATTTCTGGCACGAGCAAACGAAGACGCGACGAAATTTGGACCATGAAATGGCAGAAACAATTTTAACTGAAAAAATATCTTTCCAAGCTAAGATGGTTTTTGTGCTAAGACAGTACAAAGGACTATATAACAGTTAGATGGAACAAGGAGCCTGGAGTAGTGGGAGTCATCAGCATGCTTATTAGCTTAGTTCCGACGGTCCCAGGTGTACATTTCAATGCATTTGATCCGGACGACAACACCCTTGGAGAGCAAAAAAGACAAAGTGTCGTTCCCTAAAATTGTATAATAATCCGCGATTTTCGCAACAACATTCATGGGAACCCCTGTTGAAAATATTGGAAACACTAAACTAAACATTCGGCGTACTAAAAAAAACCCAGAATTACAATACAATATAATCATTTTTAGGTGAAATATCGTGTGGATATCGACGATAATTAAAATATTATTAGAAAATTATGTCTTTGGATCCCAAAGTATTGCTCCTCACATACACTCATATAAAAATATAAACAGTTTTAATTTATCCAATAATTTCCAAAATTGTTGTTTTCGAACAAATGTAAGTATACCCAGAACCGAGATTTTCGCGACAATATTGGAAGGAACCGCGTTTCTCGCGACTAAGAGAGCAAATCCGCGAAATTCGCGTAAATCGCGAAATCCGCGACTGTTGTAACAGCCCTGCAAATGTGGAAAAAGACAATGCTTGCCTGGATTGGGATCGTTTGTGTGATTGGGATTGATCGTCTACCAGCTCCCAGAGTGTGATTTTTTAAAGACTGGATCCAGTCAATGCACTAAAACTTTAATACTCAACTCTAACGTGAAATCTGTATTGTTATTGCGATTCTTTTCTAAAATTAGCATACTGGCTCACCAGTTACGCGCCGGGTCCCATGCGCCGAGTTGTGCGCCATGCAAAAAGTAAATAAACCAATAGATGTGAGCTTTCGGTAAGCTTTTCCACATTCGCTTGTAAGGTATGTAGCATATTGTCGTCCCTTTACGAAAAGATATTTTTAAGTGAAATTGTTCGAGGTTTAGTAGTTTTTTGCTTTTCTTTCGCCTGTGTTGCGTTCGGGATATTGTTTAAGTGGATATTAGTAGTGCAATTATGTTTAATTTGTGATGTTATATTCTACACTTAAATTGAGTAAAGTACCATAATATGACACAATACCTTAGCGGCGCACAACTAAGCGAGGCAGAGGTGAATGAGCAAAATGCTATAATACCTCGAGAATCACAATATACGCCAATGAAACTTGGTGCGTATCAGCAGAGGTCACTAGATCCCGGTATCTCGTGGCGACGAAACCTCAACAAATATATAAACGATGTTGATAGAAATCTGACCACATCCTAAGTCAGGGGTACCCCTAGGAGTAAAATTGAAAAAAAAAAATCATATTTTCCATGGGCTCATAATACAGAAGGGCGTACACTTTCAGGTCGACTCTAACTTTCCAATCCTAAACTCAAAATAGTCTATAACTCTCCTATGGTGCATTGGACCGTGTATAATCTGTAACTTGTTGACTATATATAGTTGTCTTTTGAACACATCAATTATCTGCTAAAAAGCCACAGCATATCAGTCCAGCACTTCCTAGAGCATATTCTACGTTGGAAGTTGTAATCAATTCAAGGGGAAGCGAAAAGAAAACAATATCATAATGTGGGTACTTACCGGCACCATCCATAGTGTATTTGTAAGTTGGCATTGGCGGCTTCGGTATCAGCTTAGAGTAAGTCTCCGGCATCATCTCCTTGAAGCGATCATGGTATGACAACCTAAAAACAAAGGTGGCATTAGAGTGTGTAGCACACAAGAACAGTCAAGAAAACTCACCTCAAACACTTCAGCAGCACCTCTTCGATGAACTTCGGCCTAGGATGCTCAGGCTCCAACAGCAAGCAACTATCCCAATCATCCCAGCTCCAACGGAACTGAAAGTTGCTCAAATGATACGAGAACCAGTTGGCGAACCGATCAAAACAGCTCGTATTCATCGAGTCGATTCTCATGAATAAAATCTCCGTGGCCTGTGCCAATACCTGTGGCATCTTGGATGGTTGTAGCTTGCACAGCTCAATCAAAATCGAACCGTAACAGATGTCCAGATAACGCGGAGTAGGCATTTTAAACAATTCCGCGAAAATAACTTCAACAATGCAATATTCCAGCGGAATTTTGTCCTTATATGAGAGATTCAACAAATGGGCGGCGCAATCTTTGCGTTCCCAATGATGGGCCTCGATTATTGAGTGCAAATGTTCTTCGATGAGGAATCTTTCAATCGAATGCGCACCGGGAAGGATAGGTCCAGCTGGGCAATCAGTATAATCAAACATCCGATAAACCACCCACGGCATGGGATACTCAAATGAATCCTGGTGAGGCGGAGGATGAATCAAAGGCAGATTGTGCTGAAGAGCTTCGCACAAAACCGAATCAAAGGCCAGATATGGTCTTGGGATGTGCTTCTCTGCCCAGTTATCTTGACGCAGCTTACGAATCTGTGCCCAAAGGCAATCCAAATATTCTTCTTGGGGATGTGGAGCATCAACAGACCACACTCTCAGAGAATTGTGATGCTTCTTAGCTCGCTTATTCAGAAATACTTCAATTCTCACCAGAAGATTCTCTAGAGCCGATTCCTTCTTCTCGTATAATTCTCGTCCTACCCAAGGCAGAGTGGAAAGCACTGCAAACACATACCAATCTCGGCGAACTTGAGGAACCGAGTCCTCATTGGCAGCATCAACCATGTTATCCAGCAACTGTAGTAATGAATTTGTCGATATGACATGACAATTGACCAAATCCGAGAGAAATCTAAGCGCGTATCGTGCGGCATCCCATCGACATTGCTTCAAGCTCTCCTTGAACGTTTTTACCATATGGTCAACGAACTCGCCACCAAAATTATAGTTCTTGGCATTCATTAGCCCTACCATCGTCGAATAGATGGTACACTTCTCGGGCATTTTGATCGGACATTCCGAAAGAATCCTCAAAATCTTGCTGCGAAAGTTTCCCAAATCCGATTCCAACACGGAAACTAATCCTTCCAGATTGGACTCCAGAGAGGAAGAACTGTTCTCGCCGACTCTCAAAATCAATGTCTCCAATCGTTCTTCCATCTCCTGGTTTTCAGATACCCTGCGACGTTTCCGGGACCGTTCTACAAAACAGAAAATAGTACCGGTTAATATTCATCACTAAAACTGGTAGCCCTATTCAAAAGCCGCTTGACGTCGTCGTCGTCTGCCACAAACTAGGTTAGAAGGGTCAAATGAAAACTGCATCTTACCTCCGTAGAAATCACCGTCATCCTCATACGCTCGACGGCGGTTCATGATTATCGTCACTGCGCGGCTCAACCGGAATGTAAACCTTATCAATCGATGAGGCTGGAGTTCTAATTAACACGAGAATATCACCAAAATTACGTTCGAAAACCGAGGAAAGGAACACTTTTACTCGACTGCGACGCTCTCAAAAAAACTGATGTGTGGAAATGACAACTGATGGATAATGTCAAAATGTGGTATAACACACGGAAAAAGAAAGTTTCTCATTTTTAAAACTTCTTGATCGGCGAACAGATTTGAAGAATAATAAAATATGCAAATATTACCCATTTTTTCGATTCATTTTTGTTGGATTTTGGGTGTCAAAATGTAGACGAATTATTAATTTCTTTGTTAACGAGACTTTGAAAGACTGTTGGCTCATCTCGTTGGGATGAATATATTGGGTCGTATGAATAAAAAGTAGTACTCGAACTTACTTATTTTGAGTAGTAAACGTCACTTGTGGAACATGTTCGTATGAATAAAAGAGACTTTACTACACTACACATTTCGAACATACTACAAACAACTGTTTCGGTATGAATAAAAGAAGAGTTTACTACTGATTTCTTGTAGTCTGCTCAAGACGTTGCTACTCATGTTAAAAATGCAAATTATTCATCAGAATCGAAGCGAATCGGCTTTGTTCTTGAAAATAGAAGTCCAATTTAAGAAAAACAAACAAAACAGACATGTCTTTTGTTGATTAGCTGCAAAAAAATGATGAAATCATCATCGTCATCATGGGGTCTATTTTGTTTTGACGTTTCTGCATGTAGTAAATGGTAGTAAACTGTAGTAAAGGCTAAGTTCGAATGTAGCATATGCCATAAGTTCGAAAAAGGTTTTATTCATATCAAACATGTAGTTTTCTCTGTGGATTTTATTTTTGAGTAGATGCTACAAGCGTTGAGTTTTGCTACTTTTTATTCATACGACCCATTATTGTCGGGCCGCCACCAAACCGCGTGATTGAGCACTCGCGCTGCGACGCGAGTCGCGACAATTTGAAATATTTCATTAGTAGTCCGCATCATGCACGCATGGATGTACTATCACACTATCATGCGCACTAATCAGAAATGAGTTGCGACGTCTGATAACTGCAGATATTTCATTTTATTGAAAACAAATTTTCGATTTTCTACTACAGTCGGGATTCGCTGGTTGGGATTTTAATACTTGGGTCACTTTTTAATTGGGCCTCCGCTGGTTGGGTCATGGCCCAACTAAAAAGCAACCGTACGTCAAAATTCAATGTAAACACGGAAAACGGGATTAGGCGTCACTGGACATCATTTGTGATGTTCAAGTCGAAATACAGGTGTTCAAATGGCTGTCAGTTGGCCCAACTAAAAAACCGAATTCGTTAGTTGGGTCGAGGTCGTGGCCCAACCAGCGAATCGGGACTGTATACACGGAATAAGTAAAAACGAGAAGAAAACAGCCGACGGTATCAGCTCATAGCATATATATATATATACGTTTATGTTGCGTTTGACAGCTTTTCCATGGGAAATGTGTCAAACGCAACGCAATCGTATCCTATGTGCGGGGCTCTTAACATTGACAGGTCTTACGGCTCAACAACATAGGGAGATAATTTTAAAATTCTTATAATAAGAGTAAAATCAGCAGTGATTCAAATCGTTCGGGGCTGTCAGTTTAAATATGGATCTGAAATATTCATTCTCCCATGCAGCTGTACTAGATTCATTTTTTATACTATGCTGTTAAATTTAATAAGCTGCCGAATAGGGTTGCCATAGCTGAATAGCCGCCATGTGTAAAGTAAATGGGCGCGCTCCAGCACAATCCGACGGAGGCTGATTGAGATGATCATGATCTGAGTGTTTTATCTTGGGATGCATAATACTTGCACTCTTGCACAAAACTTAATGCGCCGAATTACTGTCGAGAGGTACGGCCGCCCCAAACGATACACCGCAAAGCTATTTACCCATAAGAATCAAGTAAACAGGGTGCAGAAAGTGCGGCGGTACCTTCCCTGAAGGGTAAGCCACACCCCCCTGGCGTCCTATACTATCACAAGGGGTTTGACAATAGCCACCATGTCCACGGACGGTAGCTCATTACCGTCCGTTGTTATTGTTCGAAAATAAACATTATGTGTTTTGTTTACTATTTGTTTTGGTTAAATCTGAAAATTGTTTTCGAAATAATTTGCAAGATTTACATCTTTGACCATGGGAATTATGTTATTTGATGATAAAATATAATAAACTAACGAATTGGAGTGAATCGATAGGTGAAATCAAACGCTACACGAAATCATATTTCGTAACTTGTTCTCCCGCTCCGAATCAAACAAAAGATATTATTATTGTTTATACTGTGATGAGCATCACAGTTGAAATTGTCCGGGGATGCAAATCGAACAACATTCAATAGTGAAATTGAAATGAAATAAATGGTGTGCAGAAAGATGTTTTAGGATTATATTTACATGCCCATAATAGCTGGTATTATTTTTGAATAAAATGAAAATATGTAGCCAACAATAGTTTGGATAAAATGTAGTTGCTTGTAAACGCACGATTCGGGAGAAGTACTTTTCAAAATGTATGCTGGACATATTCATGAAGATGTTCGCTACGCTAAAAAGCATGTCTTGCCACGGGGTTGGTAAGCCGCGTGCAATTTTGAGAAAATCAGGCAATATTGCCCCTCAGGTAATTGCAATAGTCACACACTACCAAAAATCCACACATTTTTATTGGCAAAAATCCATAGATTTAAGCTATGATGTATATAAGCGCACACATAATCATTCTCCACGCGAACCGTCAATAAAATATATTTAGAAATAAACTTTATGGGCCGATGCTCACGTAGCGTTTTTTCAAGCTGCGTGCACGCCGCGTCCACGCAAGGTACCCAGCATCAAATGTAGTCATGCACACGTTTACGTGTGCATTGCTCCATTTGATGCTGGGTACCTTGCGTGAACGCGGCGTGCACGCAGCGTAAAAAACCGCTACGTGGACATCGGCCCTATGTGTGATCACCGATAAGCAATAATTTGATTTATGTGTCGATCATATCGATTATATTTGGATGGTGCCACAAAACAGATTGGCATCATAGAACAAACTGCAATTTTCAAAGTAGGCTCTTTGTGTATCATCAATCGACGAACGGCACTCCCGTATATCAAAGTCAAATCATGGCGGGAATCGATTTAGTGTACACGCTTACATGTGACTAACAAGTAATGGGTTATAATTGGGTAAATTTCAGTAACAAAAATTGATCAACCCGAAATGAGAGTGAGTGTGAGAAAAAGAAGCGGGCAAATCACAATCGATTTCACCAATTTGAAGATTTATGTGTAAATTGTGATTTGCCCGCTTCTTTTTCTCACACTCACTCTCATTTCGGGATGATCGATTTTTGTTACTGAAATTTACCCAATTATAACCCATTACTCGTTAGTCACTGTAAGCGTGTACACTAAATCGATTCCCGCCATGATTTGACGTCTATTTGTTTTCAGATTGAGCACTCACACACAGGGGTATAGCAAAAGTCAAAATCACCGTAGCAAGCATAAAATACATATCTAGATATGTTTACTCTTTTATTCGTTGACTTACACAGATTTATAACTTTAAAATTATTTATTCCTCTGAATCGTGTATTGCACTCACGTGCACGCCAAAAAACGAGTCATTTAGAGGACTTAACCCAGTTGAAACTCATGGAAAAAGGTCAACTGAATTAAGCGTGCACAAACCGAAAATGTCAGAATGCCCAAAACTGTCAGAATTTCCAAAAGTGTCAAATTCATGTTTACTACGGTGCATCTGTATGGGGGTGACAGCTGCGCTATCCCTGCTCACACACAAATATTATACACGAAAAATCAAACTTTTTTGAGTGTATTGAGTGTGAGAAAAAGATGACTGTGAGAAAAAAAATCTCGCAGAACTTATAAAGTGCAAAAAGCGCAATATTTTAATCAAAGCACGTCAGTACGCGCTGCTGTCGCAAATTGTAATGACTCGCACATGGCAGGCACTGCTTCACACAAAAAAAATCTTGCGGTAGACCCAAAGGCCCGTGACATACCGCATTCTGATGTCCGTGTTAGGAATGCATGGGATTAGTTACATATGAAATTTTTGCTGGCTTTGACAAGAATTAAAATTTTCAATAGCTTATCGTTAATAATCTTATGTTTCAATGAAATTGGCAAAATGGTGGAGAGTGTCCGAGTCGATTGATATATAAATCTTAAAAATCCATCGAAAAATAAAGGCGCTAGTAACGTTCAAACTCTTCCCTTCCAGCGTAACGCTCTCGATTTCCAAAAATCTAAATGACACCCAGTATAGTAAAGAAAGACGCAAGTCCTACGTCAAAAAAGTACCTGAAATTAGGTACTTTTTTCTAACCGTGTAGGCATAAATAAATATTTTTTGTCTGGCAATTTTCAAGTGTGTATATTATACCAGAGTTTTGTTTACAAAAATTGACTGGTGTTAAACAAAAATAATAATAAACACAAAAAACGCAGTGCTTACCGATTGCCAAAATTTTTGGCGACTTGATCATTATAACTTTCCTGAAAAGTAAATTTTTCATCAAATCCCTATCTGATCTAGGAGAATTACGCAATGGTGTCGATTGTTCCGTCACGGTTTGCTGGTTTACGAATAGAAGATGATGACGAAGATTACGTGAAACCTATTCAGAAGCAGAAAAATGCGTCTAACCAGAAGACAAATGGAAGCCATCCGAAACAGGGTGGTAATCACCAAGGTCAGCAAAACAACCAAAAGAAAACGGTAAGAGAATACTTCGGACTTGTTTATTTAATATACGAATTATGCAAGGGTTTATACTATAGCATGGTATTATTGAATACCTAGACTAAAAAAACACGAATTGCTTTCCCTTTCATTTTCTAAATTGCCCAAAATGTCATATTAAATATGAGATTTTGGGTAATTTAGAAAATTTGTCCCATATGAATAGTAAATCCAGCAAAGATGGGACTGATATGATTATTACAATTACGATGGCTACTAACCTGCGAGTAATAACTGATTTGTATCTTTGGTCCCGCCCCTAATATCAATACATTCCTTAAGAAATATTTATACAGTGTCAGAAACTAACTGATATTTGTTAACAAACCTATTTAAAAGTATTATAAACTTATTTTCAGAAAAAGCCTAAGAAACCTATTAACGCAGCTGCACAATCTGAGCAATGGAACAAATGGCAAGAAAAAGACACACAAATAGTTGACAATCATTTCGAAAAAGACTTAGAACAAGCGCTTTTGCTATCTAAGCTGGATTTCGAGGCGAACAAAACAAAATATGAAAAGTGTGAACAGGAAGCGAAACAAACTTCCAAATCAAAAAAGTCTCGCACATTATCGTTGCAACAATTCCAGACGAAAGTAGATAAAGATACTGTTGAAAAAGAAGTACAAAGGCAGCGGAAAACCGATGAAATCGAGTACAATCGAAAGTTCACCTTCTTTGAACAAATTGATCGTGAGACTAAGCAAATTATACAGAAGGAGCAGTACAAAGCATTGGTTGCCAATCGAGAATATGGCGCTGAAGATTCAATTTCTGAAGATACCGACAAAACAGAAGCGCTCCCACAGGAAGTCACCGAACTAGACCTCCTGAAAGCCGAAAATTCCACTCTCAAAGCTGAGCTGGAGGCGCTGCGGACAAAGTACAAGAAAATTTACTCAATTTTAAAAAGTGGCGAAATGAAAGACAAAACCGAATTGTTGATCGAGATTGAAAGGCTGAAGAAGACTCGGGAGGATATGACCACCGAAATGACGGCACTATATGCACAGTTGGAGCAGGAAAAGTCCAAACTGACGTCAACGGGTCACGAAAAAGGCAAGGAAAAAAGCTCCGGGCGGAAGTCGGTCCGGTTCGATGCTTCGACGGAAGTGCATAATGGCAGAGGTGGCGAATGAACTGAGACTGATTATCAATTGAAATTAGAAGTGTTCCTTTTTATCTTAATTTTTTTAGACCGAGAAACGAATTTAATCCATCGGTATTACAAATTTCCATGAATTTTAGAATTAGTAGGAAGTAGTCGACCCTAAGGCAAATAGAATAAAAGAATGCAATCTCGGAATCAACATTAGCCTTTGTAGAAAATCCGAAATACGAATATATTTTTATTTTTTTTAAATCCATGGTAGGGCGGCCCAAAACAAAACTCGTACAGAACGTCATGCGATGTTCATATCTTAAATGAAAGATAATCGTATCTGGCCAGAGACGAGCCAGCCAAGGGCTGAAAGTCCCTTAACCCTTTATAAGGCAGTGGCAACTATATTGCCACCAACAAATTATATGTTTTTCTATTTATTAACAAGAGCTCTACTTATTATTTCCTATGTAGTGGCTTAATTTACTTCCTAGTAACACCCCAGATGAATTTGAGCCATAAAAAAATTGAAATGTCAATTTGAGAACAGTTTATGTAAGTTTCGAGTGGAAGAAGGATTTTCAGTTATAAATCATTAAAAAAACGACAAAGATATATGTTTTCCCGTTGGTATTAATTATTTTCAATCTCCTGTGTTAGATTATTACGTGATTAGCGTGAAAAAAGCTTTGCTTTTCTGTAGATTTGGTTTTTGGATTTTTGACGAAATTGTGTTTTTTTCCCAAGGGTCCCCCCTTGCGAACAAAAGCGCAAAAAAAAATTTTGACTTATAATGCATGCGTTTTCCGACTAGGACTCTTCACCAAAAAATGTAACGTACCTTGATTTGACTGGTTTTACGTAAAACCAAATTTTTAAAAATATTTTATTATGTTTTGTTGTTGCCTGTTTTCAACTATATTGCCACCAATGTTGTCCCGCTTGACGGACAGTGGCAACTATATTGCCACCAATTTTTCAATGTTTCTGAACTGTTTAATGTATAACAAACATACATTTGAGTTTAATACCATGTCAACATTGTGTCCTATTGTTGTTTTTGTTAATTTATTGTTTAGATTCGTCTGCCTTATAAAGGGTTAATGAAGATACAAAAAAATCATACCTGGAGCATTTATGTAAAACAGCCTACAGACAACAATTTAAAAAAAAAAAAGCTTTCCTTTTGTATTTTGTATTTGCAACATTCAAATATTTTTTCCGATCATTAAATATCTTTGATTTTTTGAAAAGAATCATTATGTTGGTTATTGGTTACGGAAATGCACCAGATGCGATTATCTTTCATTTAAGGGTTGCTTTATAAACGGGGGTACGCCGTTTGGCATAAAGTCGTTTGGCATAAAATAATTTGGCATAATGGTCGTTTGGCATAATTGATTAAAAACAATATATACTCAGAAAAATTACAATTCTTTCAGAATAGTTGTTATTGGCATTTATGTAAGTTATAATTTTAATATGATTTTTCCCTTCATTTGCACATAGGCTGTTCTTTCAGTTTAGATGGCTACACTTTAATAATTGATATTCTTATCAACGATTTAGGTTCTTTACAATTTCCCAGAAAACTGTCTGTCGAAAACCGTACCATTTGAATCTTTTTCCCAGAATATATTTACTAATTCCTCAGAATGTATTATTCCCCAAAAAGTGAAAGTAAAAGTAATTCTATTTTATTGAATTTTTGTTCGCATCATTTTTTAAATCAAACGGTTGCTCGAGATAGGCGAAACACGTGATGTGGCCTTTCTTTTAAATCACGCGTTTGCTCGGTGCAATGCGAAAGGGGAGGATACTCCTTCTTTTAAATTACGCAATATCTCAGCAGATGATGCCGTCTTTTAAAGCACGCGTTTGTTCGGAGCAATGCAAAAAAAGATCATTCCTTCTTTTAAATTACGGGATTGCTCGGGATAATGCGAAAGTGTTGATGATGCCTTCTTTTGAAGCACGCGTTTGCTTGGTGCAATGCGAAAGGATAGATAATTCCTTTTTTATATTACGCGATTGCTCGAGATGATGAAAAAGAGTTGATGATGCCTTCTTTTAAAGCACACGTTTGTTCGGAACAATGCAAAATGGGAGATTACTCCTTCTTTTAAATTACGCGATTACTCGGGATAATGCAAAAGAGTTTATGATGCCTTCTTTAAAAGCACGCGTTTGTTTGGTGCAATGCAAAAGGGGAGATCATTCCTTCTTTTAATATACCCGATTGCTCAGGATAATCCAAAAAAGTTGATGATGCCTTCCTTTGAAAGCATGCGCCTTTTTTATTATCAATATCAAGAAGTCTATGTTGAAGTCCAGCTTTAAGTTGCGTAAAGAATATGATCATTGAAAATAAGATCATTTTCATTGCGTTATGCCAAACGACCATTATGCCAAACGACTATTATGCCAAATGACCATTATGCCAAACGACTTTATGCCAAATGACTTTATGCCAAACGGGGTAGCCCCTTTATAAACATTGTGTTTTTGGGACATCCTAATGGCCCGTCTTTACCTAATGAGCCATCTTATAGACCGTCTTATAGTCCTTGATTCGAACCTTTTTTTAATATAATTACTACTAAATTGGATTTTACGCGGGGGATTAATATTATTATTTGCTAAGACTAAGGTCGGGGTCCTCCTTAGCCGTACGGTAAGACGCGCGGCTACAAAGCAAGACCATGCTGAGGGTGGCTGGGTTCGATTCCCGATGCTGGTCTAGGCAATTTTCGGATTGGAAATTGTCTCGACTTCATGGGCATAAAGTATCATCGTGCTAGCCTCATGATATACGAATGCAAAAATGGTAACCTGGCTTAGAAACCTCGCAGTTAATAACTGTGGAAGTGCTTAATGAACACTAAGCTGCGAGGCGGCTCTGTCCCAGTGTGGGAATGTAATGCCAATAATAAGAAGAAGAAGAAGGTCGGAGTGGCCTGTGCCAGTACATTACCCCTACTCCTGTTTACGGACGAACGAAACTTTCGAACAAAAGCAGTTTGTTCGAATCATTTCCCCATTGTTGGCGTAAACGAGAATGCGCATCAGCTTTCGTTTGAAAGAGCGTTCGTACGAAAACAAGAATAAGGGTGTACATAAAAGTTTTCTCCATTCAGCTCGGTCCATGGCTACGCGTCGCGAACCACGCAGTCTACGGAGGCCGTCGTATCGTTGTCGAGAACCATTTTCACCAGACTACTATCCGACTTTCTGGCCGGGCCCACCGCAAACCTATTTTCGAACGATGGATGGTTCATCCAACAGCAGATGCAACTCGTGGTTCATTCGCCTTCTCCATGTACCGTCCTCCATCTGCACCCCACCATAGATAGATAGTTCGTAACACTTTCCTTTCGAATAAACCAAGCGTACGCTGGTCCTCCACGAGCATTGTCCAGGTCTCGTGTCTATAAAGGACTACCGGTCTAATGAGCGTATTGTAGATACTCAGTTTGGTACGGCGGCGAGCTCTATTCGATCGGAGCGTCTTGGGGGAGTCCAAAGTAGGTAAGGTTTTCAGCCACGATGCGTCTCGGATTTCCTCTGCTGGTATCATCATCGGAGGTCACCAGTGAGCCCAAGTACACGAATTCTTCAACCTATTCCTATCATGTACTTCGTCTTCGACGTGTTGGTGACTAGTCAAAACCGGTTAGTTTCGCTATTCAGTCTGATGTAGGCTTCCTCCATCAAATTTACGTGCCATAATAACAATGTCATCGGCGAACCCAAATAACTGGATGGACTTAGTACTACTACTCGTGTCAATCCTTGACCTTTGTATAACTCCTTCCAAAACGATGTTGAATAGCAGGTAGGTACGAAAGACCATCACTTTGCCGTAGCGTGATTCAAAGGGACTCGATAATGCCACTGAAACTCGAACTATGCACATCACCCAATCTATTTCCGGAAATCCGTGTTCGTGCATTAGCTGCTATAGCTGGTCTCGATCGATTGTGTCGTATGCGGGATTGAAGTCAATGAATAGATGTGTGGGTACGTATTCGCGGCATTTCTGCAATATTTAGCGTACGGCGAACACCTGGTCTGTGTTAGAGCGTTCACTCATAAATCCCTCCTGGTACTGCCCCACGAACACTCTTAATGTTGGTGTTAGTCGGCGACATAAAATTTGGGAGAGTACCTACCTTGTAGGCGGCGTTCAGCAATGTGATTGCGCGGTAGTTGCTACAATCCAGCTTATAGTCATTTTTTGTAGATGGGACACACGACACCTTCCATTCGCTCCTGCGGCAGAACCTCATCCTCCCATACCTTGGTAATTACCCAGTGCAACGCTCTAGCCAGTGCCTCACCACCGGCTCTCCTGATAGATGTTCAACCCCAGCTTTATTGTTTTTCAGCCAGCCAATCTCCTCCTGGATTGCCTGAAGATCCGAGAATGCATGTCCTGCGCACGTGCTCCCAGGTTCATTACCATACCGCCACCATTGTCTGCCACATCGCCATTCAGGTGCTCTCCGTAGTGCTTCCGACACCTTTGGATCATCTCACGTTCGTTTGTAAGAAGGTTCCAGTTTATGCCCTTACACATATCAAGTTATGGCACGTGGACCTTAAGTGAGCGGTTGTCCTCATAGAACTTTCGTGCGTTATTAGCGTGGTACCGTCGCACCGTCTCTTCATGGTCTCGATCTTCATGCTAGCGCTTTTTCCTCCGAAAAATCGAGTTTTGTCTGTTCCGCACCCGTTTGTAACGTGCCTCGTTCGCTCTCGTGCAGCATTCTCGCCCATGCTTCATTCTTCTGTTCCATTAACTGCTCGCATGCGTTGTCGTTTCTTTGATCCGGGGACACCGTCCGTGCACACTAGTGAAGCGATTGCGGTGCTCCCAATGGCAGATCGAATATCTTTCCAGCCATCTTCAAGAGAAGCTGCGCCTAGTCTTGCGCTGGGAGTGCCATTTCCTACTGCTACGTAGTCTTGGGGTAGTCTGCCGCCTTGAAGCGGCCCAATGTTCAGTCGCGGCAAACGACTTCGACGCGTGTTGTACACCGTCGAGAGTTTTGAGCGCAAGCTAGTGGCCGTTTAATAATCCTTAACTCGGCGTACAAAATTGTGTCCTGTATTCTGTTCAACAGATTGAAACCGCTTGAAGAATTCTTCATCGGCTAATACCAAGCAGGTTTTCGTGAGGGCAGATCAACGACAAATTAAATGTTTACCTCGAGACAAATCCACAACTTTAAGACACATAATCTGTTTATTGGTTTCATAGCAGCGTACGCTTCAGTGAAACGAAATGAATTATGGAAAATAATGAACATGATTTTCTAACCGAACTGATACAACTGATTTGTTTAACGTTAGACGGATCGAAATCAAGTATAAGGAAGATTTCGACATAATTTTTAATTTTTAACGGATTGAAGCATGGCGGAGCACTATCGAATTTACTGTTAAAAATAGCGCTGAAGGAAATGATTAAGTTTTATTATCATAAGATTGCATATGCTTCGGCATATGGCACGGCAAATGCTGGGTAAAGCGTACCATTGGTACTTCGCGTACCTGAAGGAATAAAATAGACCCCATCTCGCGGTCCTTAGCCTCTTACCCAGCAACTCCTATCCCTACCTCCCCGCGGTGCTGGCCGGGATACGAGCAACCTTAGGGAAGATCGGGTAACCAACCCCGGTGGGAACTATGGTCGTATGCTGACAGGGAAGGGGGTTTGCTCCTCTCCGGAGGTGCAAATCTTATTGAGCGTCTGTTCTCCATGTCAGGATCGGCTCACAACAGCGTCTGTTCTCCATGTTAGGGGCGGCTGATCAT
Organism: Armigeres subalbatus; assembly: GCF_024139115.2. Taxonomy (NCBI): domain Eukaryota; kingdom Metazoa; phylum Arthropoda; class Insecta; order Diptera; family Culicidae; genus Armigeres; species Armigeres subalbatus. Next base: position 17,880,088 of record NC_085141.1, read on the forward strand.
CGTCCGAGTGCCAGCGAGGGACTCTAAGTGAAACTGTGCACCATGGTCCACCGGAAATAAGGAGGAATGGTCCTCCGGAAATTTAGGGGTTTGGTGTCAGGCCCTGCAAGCCAGCCTTTAAAAATCTTAAGCAACGTACCATCAACAAGAGAGTACGGACCGGAACCATCGGCGAAGACCACTGCGACGAAAAGGGACTAGCGATTGGAAACTCGGTTCGTGGAACTGCAAATCTCTCAACTTCATCATAGCACACGCATACTCGCCGATGTGCTCAAGGACCGTGGATTCGGCATCGTAGCGCTGCAGGAGGTTTGTTGGAAGGGATCAATGGTGCGAACGTTTAGAGGTAATCATACCATCTACCAGAGCTGCGGCAACACACACGAGCTGGGAACAGCTTTCATAGTGATGGGCGATATGCAAAGGCGCGTGATCGGGTGGTGGCCGATCAATGAAAGAATGTGCAAGTTGAGGATCAAAGGCCGGTTCTTCAACTTCAGCATAATCAACGTCCATAGCCCACACTCCGGAAGCACTGATGATGATAAGGACGCATTCTACGCGCAGCTGGAACGTGAGTACGACAGCTGCCCAAGCCACGACGTCAAAATCATCATAGGAGACTTGAACGCTCAGGTTGGCCAAGAGGAGGAGTTTAGACCGACTATTGGAAAGTTCAGCGCTCACCGGCTGACGAACGAAAACGGCCTACGACTAATTGATTTCGCCGCCTCCAAGAATATGGCCATTCGCAGCACCTACTTCCAACACAGCCTCCCGTATCGGTACACCTGGAGATCACCACTGCAGACAGAATCACAAATCGACCACGTTCTGATTGATGGACGGCACTTCTCCGACATTATCGACGTCAGGACATATCGTGGCGCTAACATCGACTCTGACCACTATCTGGTGATGGTTAAACTGCGTCCAAAACTATCCGTCATCAACAATGTTCGGTACCGACGACCGCCGCGGTACGACCTAGAGCGACTGAAGCAACCTGATGTCGCCACTGCATACGCGCAGCATCTCGAGGCAGCGTTGCCGGAAGAGGGTGAGCTCGATGGGGCCCCTCTTGAGGACTGCTGGAATACAGTCAAAGCAGCCATTAACGACGCAGCGGAGAACAACGTCGGGTATATGGGTCGAAGTCGACGGAACGATTGGTTCGACGAAGAGTGCAGACAGATTCTGGAGGAGAAGGACGCAGCGCGGGCGGTCGCGCTGCAGCAAGGTACCCGACAGAACGTGGAACGTTATAGACGGAAGCGGAGACAGCAGACCCGCCTTTTTCAGGAGAAGAAACGCCGCCTGGAAGAAGCGGAGTGCGAGGAGATGGAACAGCTGTGCCGTTCTCAAGATACACGCAAGTTCTATCAGAAGCTCAACGCATCCCGCAAAGGCTTCGTGCCGCGAGCCGAAATGTGCCGGGATAAGGATGGGAGCATCTTGACGGACGAACGTGTGGTGATCGAAAGGTGGAAGCAGCACTACGAGGAACATCTGAATGGTGCTGAGAGTACAGGCAGTGAAAGTCAAGGCAGCGGAGGAGATGACTACGTCAGTTCAGCGGACGATGGAAGCCAACCAGCCCCCACCTTGAGGGAAGTTAAGGATGCCATTCAACAGCTAAAGACCAATAAAGCAGCTGGTAAGGATGGTATCGGAGCTGAGCTCATCAAGATGGGCCCGGAAAAGCTGGCCACATGCCTGCACAAACTGATAGTCAGAATCTGGGAAACCGAACAGCTACCGGAGGAGTGGAAGGAAGGGGTTATATGCCCCATCTACAAGAAAGGCGACAAACTGGAGTGTGAGAACTTTCGAGCGATCACCATCCTTAATGCCGCCTACAAAGTGATATCCCAGATCATCTTCCGTCGTCTGTCACCATTAGTGAATGAGTTCGTGGGAAGTTATCAAGCCGGCTTCGTTGACGGCCGCTCGACAACGGACCAGATCTTTACTGTACGGCAAATCCTTCAAAAATGCCGTGAATACCAGGTCCCAACGCACCATCTGTTCGTTGATTTCAAGGCGGCATACGACAGTATAGACCGCGTAGAGCTATGGAAAATTATGGACGAGAACAGCTTCCCTGCGAAGCTTACCAGACTGATCAAAGCAACGGTGGATGGTGTGCAAAACTGTGTGAAGATTTCGGGCGAACACTCCAGTTCGTTCGAATCGCACCGGGGACTAAGACAAGGTGATGGACTTTCGTGCCTGTTGTTCAACATTGCGCTAGAAGGTGTCATGCGGAGAGCCGGGTGTAACAGCCGGGGTACGATTTTCAACAGATCCAGTCAATTTATTTGCTTCGCGGATGACATGGACATTGTCGGCCGAACATTTGCAAAGGTGGCAGAACTGTACACCCGCCTGAAACGTGAAGCAACAAAAGTTGGACTGGTGGTGAATGCGTCAAAGACAAAGTACATGCTTGTGGGCGGAACCGAGCGCGACAGGGCCCGCCTGGGAAGCAGTGTTACGATAGACGGGGATACCTTCGAGGTGGTCGAGGAATTCGTCTACCTCGGATCCTTGCTAACGGCTGACAACAACGTTAGCCGTGAAATACGAAGGCGCATCATCAGTGGAAGTCGGGCCTACTACGGGCTCCAGAAGAAACTGCGGTCGAAAAAGATTCGCCACCGCACCAAATGTGTCATGTACAAGACGCTTATAAGACCGGTTGTCCTCTACGGACATGAAACATGGACAATGCTCGAGGAGGACTTGCAAGCACTCGGAGTATTCGAGAGACGGGTGCTTAGGACCATCTTTGGCGGTGTGCAAGAAGACGGTGTGTGGCGGCGAAGAATGAACCATGAGCTCGCCCAACTCTACGGCGAACCCAGTATTCAGAAGGTAGCTAAAGCCGGAAGGGTACGATGGGCAGGACATGTTGCAAGAATGCCGGACAGCAACCCTGCAAAGATGGTGTTCGCTTCCGATCCGGCAGGTACGAGACGGCGTGGAGCGCAGCGAGCGAGATGGGCAGACCAGGTGCAGAACGACTTGGCGAGCGTGGGGCGTATCCGAGGATGGAGAGATGCGGCCTCGAACCGTGTATTGTGGCGTCAAATTGTTGATTCAGTGTTATCTGTTTAGATGTTAACTAAATAAATGAAAAAATGAATGCATATGCTTCCGGGCTTTGGGGATGATATCGATATTATCGGGATTGACCTTTGTGCCTTTCAAGAGAAAGACAGCGAGGATGGCGATCAATATTAGCGCATATTAGCAAAATGAAGTACATGTTCACTGGCAATCAAAGTGGGTAGCAGACTCTTAGTATGAAAAAAAAATTCAATCAATCAAATATTTACAAATGTGCTCCATCGCACCTATTTGGGTGCAAATGTATTGGTGAATACGTAATTAAATACAGTTTTTAATGACCTTTTTGGGTGCACATTGTATTGCTTCGAAAATTTTAGTTTTCATGAGATATTTGTACTTTAAAAACAGTGACATTGAAATGGTGTCGCGTTACGAAAATAGTCGTATAATTGATACTATACAAAAAGTACAAACATTGGAAAAGTAATATTTTGGATTCTCTTAGTACTCGTCAAGAGCTTTCTTTTCGTGCATTAAGATCCAAAATCGGAGCATTTCTCATGAAGTTAAACTAGGTACAAAAATATGGTGTCGTGTTACGCGAATTCAATGTGCTTCTGAAATCCCTTATTTCAGAAGCACATTGAATTCGCGTAACACGACACCATATTTTTACACCATATAAAAAGCTTTCGGTTTATTGATACAGTATCACAATGGCTTAGAAATTGAGAAATAGTTTCTTTTAAGTAAATTAGGGCTTGTTCATGAATAGCGTAACTAAATTGGGGGTGTAACGGGGTGTGTCATTTGGTAACTGTTCAATCTACAAATAATGGGTTCCCGTACCAAAATGTTACGAAGTGTTGAAAAATTTAAAAAAAAATGATGTTGCGTAGTACTCATTAGGGTCGTCCATTAATAAGTCACGTGAAATCATGCACTCATTTGAGTAAACGTAACGAACAGTTTGCTCTCGAACATGGTTTCCTTCTACCATGTCACGGATCAAACTTGTTTCTTTTCAAACTTGTCAAACTTGTTTGTGGATACATGCATTTTTTTTTCTTTCAATATTTTGTTTATTTGAAAGGCTTATTTGAAGTGAAGCGTTACGGAGCCGCAATCATGTTTTTCAATAAAAGTTTTATCTTGTTTCTTAAACATATTTTTAGCTTGGAGGAGCCAATTTAGTCGATATTTCAGCTTAAGTATTTTAACAAAGATTTGCACAGTCAATATCAGTTAAATAATTTAAGTGTGTTGGTCACCGGCAGTCGAAAATATAATGAATAGCATCAGGCAAAAAACTTCACCAAATCATTGCAAGAATAATGGCCTATCGAAAAAAGTTAACAGAGAGTTAAAGTCTTGGGCTAAAAATCTCGTTAATAAAGACATATTGTATTAGGCATCCGAATGAACTTCGTTTTTTCACCAGGATTAATTAAGACATATTGTATCAGGCATCCGAATGAACTTTCGCTTTTTCACCAGGATATAAACAATTTTTTCAAAATTATAATTATTTTCTTATTAATGTTGATGTTGAGAGCGTAAATATTGAAAATGCATATAAGTAGTGCACTCAGAGCACGACACATTCGCTCTTGTGATAAACATTGGTTGAGACATGAGACGTAAATCAATCTCTTCAGGAATAAATAAGAAGTTGAAAACAGACCATTCCAATAGAAACGTGGAGTAAAAAACAACAGAAAGATTCCTCTTCAACATTGCTGAGCTTTTTGGCCTTAATCACCTATTAAAATGGTTAACGTAGAAAAAAGGCAATATAGGACTTTTCAGTGTAAAAAAACTCACTTCTAGGGGGATCGATCGTCTGACCACGTACCTAAAAACCGATCCGAATCATACTTGGGTGTGAATAATATAAAAATAGGAAATCCCATTACTAAAACCCATTACCATTATTTCGTTTTAAAAACTAGATATCTTGTAATCGTGTAATCTTGTAATATCAACGCACCCTCTGACCATAGCCTATCTGCGTTGTATTTAAATACCGCTGAGCGATACGTCTACCGGGCAACACGTCCGGTGTGCACTGCACTAAGATCTCCTTAGATGCAACCGGACCGAGATCTTACTTAAGGCTCCGAAGGGTCCCATTTCGCAGTGATATGTTGCCATAAAATAGTAATTTATGCACTTGCTTTTCTAATCTACGGGAATATTTAAATTTACTAATGATATTGATTATTCACGATGTATCTAAATATGTGACAAGTAAATATATTCATCGATCAGATTAGAACTAGCTCAGTGCAATTAAAATATAAACGCAATACTTATCTGCAATTCACAGAAGATGTTGGGATTGTCCTTAAAGTAATCTCGTTGTGAACACAGACTTCCTGTATTGACGGTGGTTGTTATGAATACGAAGAATCTATGACAAAAGGTCGAAAGACAAAAGGTCGAACGGACAAAAGGTCGAAAGACAAAAGGTCGAAAAGACAAAAGGTCGAAAGGACAAAACGTCGAAAGGGACAGAAGGTCGAAAGGACAAAAGGTCCAAAGGACAAAAGGTCGAAAGGGACAAAAGGTCGAAAGAGACAAAAGGTCGAAAGGGACAAAAGGTCGAAAAGGACAAAAGGTCGAAAAAGACAAAAAGGTCGAAAGGGACAAAAGGTCGACCATGAACAAGATGAAATTTTGTGTATTCCAAAGGAATTTTTGAAATGCATTTAACTTCAAGCAGAAATAACACTCATCTCATTAATCAAAGTTGAAGAATGAGCAATTTTCAAAGAAGGAGTAATGACTATGAAACAATATTATGAATATCTAGATAGTTCTGTTAGAGATAAAAAAGACGCCTGCATTAAAAATTCACCTGCGTGTAATACAATTAAAAATGTGCGGCGTGCACCATTTTGACAAATCGAAGTGACATTTAGAAAACTCAAACATCCATCTATTAGTTGTACTCACTGAATGAATTTTATTTAATTGTTAAAAATTGTGAAAAATAAAAGGGCAGATTTTTTTGACAACTATGTAACTTTGGTGTGAGATTGATTCTCTCCGTTTCAGTTTCTTGTCTATTTCGACCTTTTGTCCCTTTCGCCTTTTTGATCTTATTGATATTTTTTTCGTTCGACCTTTTGTCCCGTTCGACGTTTTGTCCTTTCGACCTTTTGTCCCTTTCGACGTTTTGTCCTTTCGACCTTTTGTCCCTTTCGACGTTTTGTCCTTTCGACCTTTTGTCCCCTTCGACCTTTTGTCCTTTTCGACCTTTTGTCCCTTCGACCTTTTGTCTTTCGACGTTTTGTCTTTCGACCTTTTGTCCTTTCGACCTTTTGTCTTTCGACCTTTTGTCCCTAACCCGAATATGAATACCACTGCTGATACCGGAACTATGAGATTTTCTCCATTCTCGGTAGTCACCACATTATACTGGCCCGTTTGGAGTCATCCAGTGGCACTTGGTCTTAGCATTCGTTTTCTTTTTAAATTCTATAACAATTGACCACGCTTATCCCAATATTAGTAATATGTAGAACGAATGATTGACTATTACTATACTAAGTATAGTAAAAGACCGGAAGTAATAATTGGGCCAGCCTCCACCTATTTCGTTTTGAAAACTAGATATGTGATATAAATGGAATTTATTCAGTTCTAAATTTGTGGCGGTTAGTTTTCCAAACCTTAATAACCGAAACTCCAGATCGTGACCACCAGCTCGAACTACATTCAACGATAGATAATGTGACAATATTTATCCTGTGTTGAATACAACTTGTCGCATCGAAATCGGCTGAAAATACGTATTATATCAACGATAATCTCGTTTGCGTAACGCGACACCATTTGCAGAACACTGTTTGTTGATTAGCGTAACGCGGCCGTGTTGATATCAATTCAGTAATTTTCCTTAAAATCTCCGTTTTTTTCTGCGATTCTAATTCACAGCCTCATTTCTGTTGATGTATACGAGAAATGCTTAGAATAAATCGAGACTCTAAACCGTATACCAGAGCTAAAAAACGCACTTGCATTTCAAAATGCGAAAATGTGCAATTCAGCGATGGTGTCGCGTTACGAAATGCAGCGCGTTATATTTATCATATTCAAAACGAAAAATCTCAAAATGAATATTCTATCAGAAAGCAAATTTGGTGAGGATAATTTTACACCTGTTTAATCATATGTCCCCGAAGCTAATTTTCGAATGCAGATCTAATTTCTCGCTGAAAGTCGGCTTCTCATGGTGTCGCGTTACGCTAGAATGTGTCATATTGTCACTATGAATAGGGTTCCAATTAATTGGTCTATAGCGAAGCTAAATATTTAGGACTTCTGCTAGATCGAAAATTATCTTTTAAAAATCACATTGAAGGCCTTCAAGCCAAATGTAACAAATATATTAAGTGTCTATATCCACTTATAAACAAAAAATCAAAACTTTATCTTAAGAACAAATGTTTGATTTACAAACAAATTTTTAGACCAGCCATGTTGTAGAAAGAAGGCACTTCAGAGGGTTTAAAATAAAATTTTGAAAATGATTCTGAAGTTGCTTCCGTGGTATAGTACCAATGAACTTCATAGAATTTCTAATATTGAGACATTGCAACAAATGTCCAACAAAATAATTTCCAATTTTAGACAAAAATCGTTGCAATCTTCTATTGCAACGATTAACTCTTTGTACCCTTAGTATAAAATAGGTTAAGTTTAGTTTAAGTTAAAAACAATGTAATTCCTACATGGTTCTATTCAACCAGAGGAAAAATTCTTACTGCCAGAGGCAATTGAAATGTATTAATAATAACTAGAACTGTAACATAGCAAATAAGGATGATAGTGTTAAGAAAACACGGAACACTTAGTCTAAGAGGAATGCATGTATTAGATTATAAGCAAATAAAATTAGTTAAAAAAATGAAATGAAAAAAATAAAAAAAAAATAAAATAAACTCAACTACCCTTGACATTCTAATTATGAGGGGTTTCTATTGATCCATGTCAATAACAAGATCAACAAGGGAAATTAGAATGTTTTAGGGCATTGAGAGTTCGCCTTGGGTGGTCGTCTTGGCCGACTCTACCTTGAATGATAACAATAGTTATTGGCAGTATAGAGATACCTTGTGGAATAAGATAAATAATGGTATGAGAGACAGTTTTTACCATAAAAAGTATTTGAATCGAAATCGACAAGTCGAGTCAAGTACGGTACATAGAAAACGGCATTACTGTTGAGGCCGATTTACGTATCTGTAAAGTTACAATCAAGTGGTGGAATTAAATGGAATAGCACCAATTTGAAATTTCGCAATTATATTTTGCTTCTCGGCGTTGGGATCGAACAACAAGCATTGCACGTCTTTTGATAAATCTTTTTTTATTAACTGGTTCTTATAAGCTCGGCCAAAAAACATAAAACGATGAGTCTACTTCAGATCCAAACGCAACAGCTGCTGGGAATTATGTTTGAATAGACATGACTCTCACGTCAACAGAAAGAAGAACGTTTGAGAAAAAATATGTTTGCCACCGAGTAACATTGCGTTCGGATTATATTGACAGGGAAAAAATAAAACCCTCTCGAACGCACAGAATCTCCCACTCCTAGCAGAGAATCATCTCCATTGCCAACTGCAATGTGCGGAACGTGGTCGAGAAAAATAGTTTTACCTATTTCAGAAAACCTATTACACACATGGAATTTAACTGTCAGATTTTCCCAATCACGGATTAAAAAAAATGAAATGTAAAACATGTTATCTAATGGAAATCCAGGTTATTAGCATTTCTTGACTATATAATTTCGCTTATCATTTTTCTTTCGAATCTGTTAGCCAGGTGAGGCTGGGCAGGTGGGAAATTTTCGTTCACTGATGACTTAATACGAAGATAATAGCCATAGAACAAAAATGACGGAAAATTTTCCCCTGTATCTGTCTAGAAAAAACTATACAATCACAAATTTGAGTTATGGAACAACATAGGGGAAATGACGGCTTTGGCAGGTTTTGTTATATTATTGTCAGGGGTGATTTCTATGCCTAATTATGTTCAAATTAGGCCTAATTATTTGTACATCAAAGAATATTGTGGCCAAACTTCATATAATATGGTCAACAAAAACCCCTGACAATAATAGAACAAAACCTGCCAAAGCCGTTATTTCCTCTACTTAAAAATACCAAGTTTTCTATATATTTTTAAAATCTCATTAGAAAACGTTTGGATCCCAACTTTTTCTTCGCTCTGTACACTTCAATTTGTTAATCTGAGTCGATTGCTACATAACACTATGGGTCTCCACTTTATATGAAAAACCCAAATTGCTCCACATGCAAGTTTTGTTATAAGACGAATAGTACAATTTAATTCCAGCGGGCTTGGTAGTCATATGGCTACTGCTTCTGCCTCATACGCAGGAGGTCGTGGGTTAAATCCCAGGTCCGTTCCATTCTCCTACTTTGTATCTTTCTCTTTATTTCTCATGTTCTAACAATCGCTAGAACTGGAAATGGACTTCCATACCGTTTCCATTACTATTCCTATACCTTCAACTTGAGTATTCTAACAGTAATCTGTTAGAATCGGAAATGAACTTATATAGCTCGTTTCCTACATCCAATTAGAAATTCCATCAGTTACCTTCTCCTATCTATCACATTGGCAGCTCGTTAACCAAGACGGACCTCTGCCTCTCCAACCTAACCCATAAATTCCAACAAATTCCGCATGAACTCGTGGCAAGTGCAGAGGTATATTCGGCTTGCAGTGGGCGAGTGATTGCATCATCATTTCCTCCCCCTTCTCTACATTGACTTGCATTCTGACGTGGCAGGCGCCAGTATGACCTAACAAATGAGATCACCAGTTCTTGTACATTGAAGATGTGTGCTAGTCCCAACGAATAGTACAATTTAATTCCACCACATTAATCTTCACAGATACGTATATCAACCTCAACTTCTTCAGTGTCTCATACTTGATTCGACTTGCCGTACGAGGTGACCTGAAAATTGACCAGAACGGTAATTGCGTTTATGAGTTAAAGAAAAATCACTGTTTAGCCCTTCTTGTACAACAAGGTTGACAACAAAAAATATTGCAAAATTATTTATTACATCACGTTTTTTTTTTACACGGTTGGAATTCATTAATTTTCCGGTTAACCCGAACTTTCACAGCTTTTCAAATACCACCTGAATTTTCTTTGATTTTTTGTGAATTTTTTCGTGGGGTTAACTCCTTATTTCATTGACGCTGAAGGTCTTAAACGACTAAAACCAAACCGTGTAAAAAAAACCTGGGTGTAATGCAATATAAAGTTAATTAAAATTGTATATGATACGAATTTGTGATTTTATTATGATCTTCATTTCGAAATTTTATATGAGTTAGTGGATGTCAAGATGAAGTTATTTAACTTCTTACATAAAGTTATAAATAAGGTTATTTCGAATCATTTTAAATCATATCATTAACTCCAAACTTATCAAGTAGAATTGTGTATTCTACGATTGATGTGTTAAAAAGAGATTGTCATGCAGATAAATGGAAAACAAATCCAAAGCACTATAATATAAACGAGGTTGTTCCAAGCTAAAAACCAATAGTTCTTGCGAGTTTGGGAACCAATTAGAAGAAAGTAATAAAGAATTAAATAAATACCGAATCAAATTGCACAAAAAGGTTATTTTGAATCATATATGAAGCAGTACAAAAACATTATTAATGAAGTCGTATGGAATCAGATTGAGTTACTAATCCACACTTTATAATGCGATGTGCAATTTTTTGTTTGCAATGTATGTGTTCATGTGGCTTTGAGGATTGTTGGAGGACTGGCATCTCGAAGATCTTTGAATCGAAACTGGGCATGTCCGTTATTTCGAAATTTGTAAATGCAGAATAATTAGAATAGAACTTTAAAAAAACTTTATAAGAATTCATCATGGATCAGTGGATTTTTTTGCCAAAGTCGTTCAATTTCCTTATATTGCTGAAAAAATCCAGAAAGCAAAACAAATTTTTTATGTATGGCTACTTTTAAGTTGTTAAAGTTACAATTTTGAGTTATTAATTGATACTTACGAAGTCATAAAAAACGACAAAAATAGTTATAAACGAAGTTGTATAAAGGAATTTTTTACTTCATATGAAATCATATAAACAAGAAAATTTATTCCGCATGTACGTATATGGCCTTCAAATTTGTACGTATAGGTGGAATCTATGCATTTTATATGATCTTTTTTTTACCGAATAAGTATCCACTTAACTGGATAGCAAATAAGTTATATGAACAGAATTGTTTGTTGGGATTCTATGAATTAAACAAACCAGTCCGATCTTGATCAAATTATGAGTTGTGAGCCTCCAGGAGAGGGAGAAGCCGCTTTCGGGGACACTCTTTCAAATACACCTGTCCATTAATGGTGCTTGCGGAAACCAAAGCTGTAGTCCGCTTTCCGCAAATACAAATCAATGGAAATCGGGAATATCATACTTATCCTTGGCAGTCACTTACAGGCTTCCTGGAATCTGGTTGAAGTCCGCCTTCACATGTGTCTTATTGTCCATTACGCAGCAATGTGGTTTCGGTAACTTCTAATTTGCTACCGTATTAAGTTTCTCGTCATGGTTTGGTGACTTCTGAACCTTAAACGTTCGTATGTCCAGCTCGAGTTTTGGTATTCTGCACGAAAGTCTTGCTCACATTAAACTTTTTAGACACATTAAACTGAGGCGTTCGGTTTCCGTTTAAAGGCCCCAACCTTACTTAATTGATGGGCTACAGCTCTTCGATGAACCTACCGCCGAATGGAGTATCCTTCTCCACTGGACTCGATCCTGGGCTAATCGCTTCCAGTCGCCCTGAACATTGAGTGCCCTCAGGTCCTCTTCAACTGCAAAAAGCCATCGTGTACGCGGCCTTCCACCAAGCCTGCGGCCTCTTCCGGGTTCTCTACTAAATATTTTCTTCGCTTGATGTTCTTCCGGCCTACAAACAACGTAACCAGCCCACCGTAGTCTGCCGTGTTGTATAAGCTTAATAATATCCAGCCCTTTATACACCAGGTACAATTCGTGGTTCATGCGACGCCGCCAGATACCGTTCTCCTGTTTACCGCCGAGTATTTTTCGCAGCACCTTACGCTCACATACTCCGAAAGCTCTCCGATCAGCCTCCTTTAACGTCCATGTTTCATGGCCGTATAAAGCCACCGGAAGAATCAAAGTAGTATACAGCGCGAGTTTTGTTTTCGTTTGCAGACTACGGGACTTAAGCTGGTTACGAAGTCCGTAATAAGCCCTATTTGCAGCTGCAATACGCCTTTTCACCTCGCGGGTAACATCATTATCGCACATCACTAATGTTCCAAGATACACAAATTCTTCTACCACTTCAATTTTTTCACCATCCAGCACCATTTCGCTACCACCACCACTAATGAACCCACGTTGATTGCCTCGTTTTGCTGGAATTGATCGTGAGTCCAATCCTCGCTGTCTCCCTCTTAAAAGTCACAGAAGCCTCTTCCACGGCACGGCGATCAATCCCGATAATATCGATATCGTCCGCAAATCCTAGGAGCATATGCGATCTTGTGATAATGGTACCGCTTCTTTGCACACCAGCTCTCCTAATCGCTCCCTCAAGCGCTATATTGAACAGTAGATTCGAGAGTGCATCACCCTGCTTTAATCCATCTAAGGTAACAAATGACGTCGATATTTCATCCGCAACCCTTACACTTGATTTCGATCCGTCCAACGTTATACGAATCAGCCATATCAGTTTCGCCGGAAAACCATGTTCAAGCATAATTTGCCATAATTCATTCCTTTTCACTGAATCGTATGCAGCCTTGAAATCAACAAATAGATGATGGGTCTGCAAGTTGTACTCCCAGAATTTATCAAGAATTTGTCTCGGGGTACACATTTGATCCGTCGTTGATCGGTCCTCACGAAAACCTGCATGGTATTCGCAGACGAAGGACTCTTCAAGCGGTCTCAATATGTTGAACAGAATACGGGACATAATTTTATACGCCAAATTAAGGAGGGTTATTTCTCGGTATTGGCGCACTCCAGTCTGTGCCCTTTCTTAAAGAGAGAGCAAATGAGGCCGTCCAACCAGCTAGCAGGCAATTCCTCGTCTTCCCATATTTTCGACATAATATGGTGCAGAACTTCATAAAGCTGCTCACTGCCATGTTTGAAAAGTTCAGCCGGGAGCTGATTTTTCCCCGCAGCCTTATTGTTTTTCAGCTTTCTAACAGCTTTTTTAACCTCATCTAGTGTAGGTGACTCCACAGCTTGTCCATCGTCCCTAATATTTATTCTGTTCACCGACGCACCGTCACTTCCACTATTCAACAAAGTCTCGAAGTGTTGCTTCCACCTTGCAGCCACTTCGGTTTTATCTGTCAGCAAATCCCCTTGTTGGTCGTTGCACATTACGAGAGATGGCGCTGTATTTCTTCGCACGCCATTGACAGACTCGTTCATATCATTGCATGTCGTTCTGCTCCGTATTTTTCTGCGCCTTACAAATAACTTGTTCTTCGTACTATTTTTCTTCCTGAGGTGGGTTCGTTTTTCGGCTGCTCTTGCTTCCTTGTACCGATCTCTACTCGACACCCGCACCCGGCTTCTGGCAACGTTCTTCTCGTCTGTCACTCTCTAACACTCCACATCGAGCCAACCCGTCCTGGGTCGCCTTTGTGCAGTGACTACCACTTCTCGTGCTGTTGTGCTCACCGCTCCATGGATCAGCTCCCATAGATTGTTGATGTTGTCGCTAACGTTGACAACCGTGATCGAATTTTTTTGACAACGAGGTAGTGATCAGAGTCAATGTTCGGACCTCTGAATGTCCGCACATCGATAACATCCGAGAAATTGCGCCCATCCACCAGAACATGGTCTAACTGGTTGCTAGTTTCACCATTTGGGTGTCTCCAGGTGTGCTTTCGGATGTTCTTTCATACAAAGTAGGTGCTACTGATGGCCATCACTCTTTTTTTTTTTTTTTTTTTTTCTTGGGCAAGGGTAAACGGAAATCTGCAACCAGACACCTGAGGAGGTACTCAGGTAGTGTGGGGATGGGTATGTCATGTAACTCTTACCCGACCCACTAAAACCAAAACCCTTTCGCCAGTCCGTACCCCCGGCCCGCAATTAAGTAATACATCAGGGGGGGACTATTGAGAACGCTCACGCCTATGCTAACGCACTTGACGTCAATACACACAACATCGACTTCAAGGGTGGCTACCTCACCACCCGTCGATCGCAAGCTATGATAGTAACCTAACGGTCCGTATCATAATCTCACGTTGGGGACGAGCACCCCGACAACAACCCCCGCGCGTGTGCCGCAATGCCCTCTATATCTACATACTGAGGTCCCCGCAGCCCACCCGCGACATGTTGGTTGTCGGGTGAGCAAAGTGTTCACTGCATCACAGGTGACCTTACTGCATTCGTTGGTTTTGTTCAAGACGCCACCACCGCTGCAGTTTCGACATAATCTGTTGAGATGCTGTGTTCACCGCACTCTATATAGCTTCTTCCCGACACATCCTCTCGATGAGGTTGGCCGGGGTTGTATCCATACCACTAATAAGCAGCATGGCATTGCGTTCTATCTCGAATCGCGTGCATGCGAACATCACATGCTCTGCCGATTCTACCACACCTACACATTCAGGACACTCCGCAGAATCTGCGAAGCCAAACCTGAGTAGGAATTTTTTAAAGCAGCCATGTTCAGACAACACCTGTGTTGATGGAAGTTGACTTGACCATGCTTCCTATCAACCCAGTTGGACACATCTGGAATCAGTCTGTGGCTCCAACGACCTTTGACTGCGGTGTCCCATGCTCTTTGCCATTTGAGCAACGAAGCTGCTCTCTTGACACGTCGCACTTGCACCGAGTCCCTTTCGTTGTAGCATTCCACATCCTCCTCTGAGAGTGTGTCGATCGGCATCATTCCAGCTATAACGCTCACCGCCTCATATGATATGGTGCGATATGCGCTCGCGACACGTAAGCACATCAGCCGGTGTACTCTGATCAATTTCTTTACATTGTACTCGGCTTTTAGTGCTACGGCCCATGCCGGCACGCCATAACGGATGATAGACAATGCTACGCCAGCTATCAGCCTACGCACTTGACTATGCACCGCCGATCTGTTGGACATCATTCGTGATAAAGATTTTATCGCCAATGAAGCCCGTTGACATGCATAATCGACGTGGCTCGTAAAATTGAGCTTATCATCGATCATCACGCCCAGATGCTTGAGAGACCTCACGGAGTTAACTGTGCAGGTCCCTACTCTTATTCTCGCCTGTTGCAGCCCATGGCGGTTATGCACTACCACGACTTCCGTCTTGTGATGTGCAAGGGACAACCGCCTCGAGTTGAGCCATTCCTCCACTCTGCCAATCGCGTATGAAGCCTTCAGTTCGACTTCGTCGAGAGTGTCACCTGCTACTTCTAGCATTACGTCATCCGCGAAGCCTTCTATCTTTTCTCCGGCCGGGAGACTTAAGCGCAATACTCCGTCGTACATAATATTCCACAGAACCGGTCCGAGGATCGATCCCTGTGGAACACCCGCGGACACTACGATCGACTTTTGACCAGCATCAGTGTCGTATAACAACACCCTATTCTGAAAATAGCTTTTCAGTATCCTGCACAGGTAATCCGGAACTCTCAATCGGTGCAGAGAGTCAGCAAATGCTGCCCAGCTAGCATTGTTAAGCGCGTTTTTTACATCAAGTGTAATCAACGCGCAGTACCTAATACCTCTTCTGTTTAAACCTCTCGCTACCTTGGCCGTATCCGTTACCGCTCGAATTGCTTCGATGGTAGAACGGCCCTTACGGAAGCCATACTGGTTGCTAGATAAGCCACCAGCACACTCTGTATAAGCCGACAATCTATTCAGAATGACCCTCTCTAGCAGCTTTCCAGCTGTGTCGAGTAAACAAATTGGTCTGTATGCCGAAGGATCCCCGGCTGTTTGCCAGGCTTCGGTAATAGCACCAATTTCTGCCGTTTCCATCGATATGGGAAGTTTCTTTCGTCCATGCATCTCTGGAGGCAGCTCCTGAACATATCTGGATTGGCAAGAATGGCGTGTTTAAGGGTCAGGTTTGGAATATCATCCGGGCCTGGCGCCTTATTGAGCTTAAGTTTTCTTGTATAATCTCTTCGTTAGTCACTAGCGGTACCACGTCAAGTGACTCGTACGGGTAGCGGGCCAGTTCGATGATTCATGCCTCGGAAACAACCCGTCGACTATTTTGGCCAACATCCCCGGAGATTTCTCAGGTGGCGTGGTATTAGTCCTAGCCATCACCATCCTGTATGCATCTCCCCATGGATTGTCGTTTGCCATCCTGCACATTTACTATATTTGATCTCGTAGTTCAGAGCTCTGCTCGCTGTCTGGAACACCCTGCGTCTCTCGACCTTTTCAGCGTCTGTTCTGGCACGTCGCAGCCTTCTCTTTGCTCCAAGGCAGGTTCTACGGAGGTCTGCAATTGTGTCAGTCCACCAGTACGCAGGTTGCCGGTTTCCGGGAGGTTTGGTCCTCCTAGGCATCGTCACATCGCATGCACGGGTTAGTACATCGATTAACTCGTCGCCACTTAATCCCGTTGTTCGCGTCTCCCATCGTAGTGAT
This sequence comes from Armigeres subalbatus, assembly GCF_024139115.2. Lineage (NCBI taxonomy): Eukaryota > Metazoa > Arthropoda > Insecta > Diptera > Culicidae > Armigeres > Armigeres subalbatus. Next base: position 17,896,877 of record NC_085141.1, read on the forward strand.
TCCTCCAAGAGTTCTGGGTTGAACTGCGAGGTGCGCCATCCTAGATCGGCTTTGCCGATCCGCCTTGTGGTTGCTACGGGGGTATACCGGATCATAAAACGAATTTCCTGATGATCTCTGGAGGTATGCCCCTCATGAACCTCCCATTCTGGCTCCACCGTCCATCCCGCGCTGCAGAAGGTCACATCGATGCCATCACTGCCATCACAGCAGCGAAATTTACTAGCCGAAGGCCGTTGTCATTGGTAGCGGAGTGAAGGCTCTCCCTACCGATTATGAGACGGAAAAAGTCCTCTCTACCGACCTGAGCGTTAGCGTCTCCGATAACAATGTTCATGTCATGCTTTGGGCACTCTCCATAGCCTTTATCAAAACATTCTTAAAACGTGTCCTTCACGTCGTCGGATTTATCGTTTGTCGGTGCGTAAACGTTGATTAGGCTGTAATTGAAGAATTTGCCCCGTATCCTCAACACACAGATTCGTTCGCTAATGGGTTTCCACCGCATCACTCGCTTCATCTGCTTGCCCATCGCTACGAAACTAACTCCATGCTCTGCTTTTTCACCGCCGCTGTGATAGATGTTATACTTGAATGCAGTGTTGGTCGTAGGATCCACGGCTCGGAATTCACGTTCTCCGGACCTGGGCCATCGGACTTCTTGAATAGCGGCCACGTTCACTCCAACCTTCTGCAGTTCGCAAGCCAGAAGGCTCACTCGTTCATTTAGGGTCCTGACATTCCAGGTACCTAATTTCCAATTGGTCGGTTGCTAAAAGTAACGTTCTCTTTTTCTTCTATCTCCATTTTTCGTGGTATTTGAAAGGCTTCAATAAGCTACCTTACCGGGGTCGCGTTACCTACATTGCGATGATGGGGCTGCCACCTTAGGCATTGCTGACGCGATACAGCATTTCGTTAATCAGTCGCTGGGTACCAGGCAGACGCTGTTTGAGCCGCACATCCTGATGAACAGACGCTCGAGGCGTACCTACTCACTCTAGCTGATGTCAGAAGGACAACAGTGTCCAGGCTGCAATACCAGCTAAGTACACAACCCTTAGCTGGCGGTCTTTTGTCAGCGGACGACCCGTGAAGGCGTGAGATAGGAACTTGTGGGGAGAGCTTTGTTGGGCGCTCCTTCCTTGATGTCAACCCATCATTTTGCAGCCCGAAGGCCCCAACCACGTGTTTGTAATTGTTCTCGTTGACCAGACGGCTTTTTTGTCTGATCTTCGCTTGCGATCAACAGACAGACGTTATTTGAATCGTTTTATAATATCGGACTCTGTGGAAATCGTGGTTAAACACTTTTTTTTCGATAATTTTTTACCTGAAGAAGCCTATTTTTTGAGGCAATAAGCTTTTTATCAGTTACCTTTATTTGGGCAGACAAAAAAAACTTATTTGTGCACCTGATAAAAGCAACTCACAGAGTGCAAACAATACACATTAAACCATGTAGTCGAAAAATTTCTATTAATTTTCCTAAACGAATTACAAGTTTGAGCAATTTGAGTGTGTGCAGATTTTGAGCGGTACACCTTTTACATTCGAACTGTCGAACTGTCAATTGATCATAAAGCACTCTAGATCGATTTCATTGCGAGCTTTGATGGATTTCTTCAGGTGTCGCCTAGCAAAATTTTATTTTATAAAAATTAGTAGGGTAACCGTACCCTTAGTGGAGGTAGCACCAATAGTGGAGGTAGTGGGGATTTAATGAGATTTATCATATTTATAGGCTGTACGATGGTTTCAGTTGATGCGTCGTGCTTTAAATATCCTGTTAAATGCAACTTACCTTAAGATTCCGCTTGAAAAACTATTGAAAACAAAGATTTTCCTTAACAAATTTGACTCCCTTGCACCTATAGTGGTGCAACTGTACCAATAGTGGCGAGTCTCACAAGAAACCAATGGATAGCACCACTATAGGAACCAAAATTAATTTTTACAACCAATAAACGAACAGTGTACCCATAGTGGTGCAAGCAATATTTGGTAATTGTTGATGTTAAATGACATCTATCTCATTTTTGTTAGCAAATTTATTAGTCTATCTATTGACTAAGATAATAAAGCAGTAAATTTCCCATAATTATCAATTTTTAAAAAATATTTTCTTTTGAGGATCTACTAATACCTCCACTATTGGTACCGTTACCCTACATATGTATTTCTGAAATACCACTACTCCAAAGTATGAACCCACCTCTTCCTTTTAAGTACTAAAAGTACTTGGAAGATCTATAAAAACCACTTATGATTTGGCGCCGCAATGATTATGTGTGAAAACCATAAGTTAAACTTATGATTCAACAATAAAAATATACAATCCATCCACTCACGTTTTTCTTAGGTAGACCTATGAAAATCATACGATAACATTGTTGGATTCATATGTTTAATGGAATAAAATTCATCATCCATAATTACGGATTTCCTAGAAATGGGCATGGTATTTAGAGATATTATTACGAAAAATATATAACATAAAAAAAATTTTTTGTTCTGCAGCGGAATAAATAATATTTTGAAAATGGACCTTTTTATCAACATTGCCGAAGTTTAGCAATAAATTGAGAATAAAATAAAACAATTGAGTCATGTGAATTCACAAGAAATTTATTTTCCTTTTTTCAAAGTTGGTGAAAAAAATCTAAATTAATGGCACTTTCCTTAGCACTTTCTGATTTAATGTGGTTTTGAATAGGTTTCCCCAAACGTTGAAACTTCTCAAGAAAATAGAAGATGGAAACTAAAAATTTTCTCGTTAATTATTGAGCACAAAATAAAGCATCTTACATTTCATTTGATTGGCAGCCACAGATTTTAAAAAGCAATTAGGCATCTTGATGAATAAACCACAAAACAATTACTCCATGCGATTGTAGTCAGAGTAATTTGATACGTGTAGAATGCACAAGTGCTAAAAGCTGTCTTGTTTTTCACAATAATAAGATTTATGTTAATCATATGTTGCTGTTATGAAATTTCGATATCAGTATTAAGAAGAATATAAAGCTAGCAATGGAACCGATAACATCCTCATCCATAAGTTTCAGATTATGAAAATCCTAAGTTGTTCCTCCTCGGTGCATATCATTCGAAAATTAAAATGTTCTATAGGGTGATCCAGAACAATCTTTTTTTGCCTTTCTCGTATACTAAGTATACGGTAAAGGCTATATGATCGCTCCAAAAACAAACTTTTTTAGAAGGCCCGAAGACCCATAGTGTTATATACCGATCGACTCAGCTCGACGAATTGAGGTGATGTCTGTGTGTGTGTGTGTGTGTGTGTGTGTGTGTGTGTGTGTGTGTGTGTGTGTGTGTGTGTGTGTGTGTGTGTGTGTGTGTGTGTGTCTGTGCGCACCCGCCCAAAAAAATGTCACTCATTTTTCAGGTACTTATCCTCAACCGATTTACTCGCAACAAGTTGCATTCGACGCAGGATACTCTACCATTGTTTCCTATTGAAAATTGGTCAGATCGGACTATGGGCTTGGAAGTTATGGTCAAAATACCACTTTTTTATAGAGAAAATTAGTAGAAAAAATGTCACTCATTTTTCAGGCACTTATCTTTAACCGATTCACTCGCAACAAAATGCATTCGACGCAGGATACTCTACCATTGTTTCCTATTGAAAATTGGTCAGATCGGACTATGGGCTCGGAAGTTATGGCCAAAATACCACCTTTTTATAGAAAAATGTAGTAAAAAAATGTCACTCATTTTTCAGGCACTTATCCTTAACCGATTTACTCGCAACAAGTTGCATTCGACGCAGAATACTCTCCCATTGATTCCTATTGAAAACTGGCCAGATCGGACTATGGGCTCAAGAGTGATGGCCAAAATACTATTTTTATAATGCACGAGAAAGGCACCATCACCGCTAGGTGGATTAATCAGGGTTTTTAGTATTTTTTAGTGCAAATACTATACAAATCTTAAATGATTTGCCGCCCTCAAAATGTATGAAAAAATGACATTTTGTGAATGGAGTTACGTGAAAGAATAAAACATATACTTTATTGTAGTACGTATTTTTTTAATGTTTCATTTCATAAATATTTAGCCTGTCTAGCAAGAACAGCGATACAATGTATAATGCTAGGATTAGACAAGGCATTGAGGCATATGCATTGAACAAGTCTCTCGAATTGAACGTCCAAACACTGTCTTTCAACTAACGAAAAAATGTTGAATAAGTTCAACTTTCGGCAAGTTAATTGAATTCAACAGAGTTGTTCAACTCACTTGCCCTGTCAAAACGTAGCATAACGCTATGAATCTCTTCCCGTCATTTACAAGTATATTTTTGGCCTAATTTATGTTTTCACTCATTCTTATGCATGAGAAAGGCAACGAGGCCACTAAGTGGACTTAGTCCGGACTTTCCTTTTTCTGATTGAGTGATGTGGTATCATTCAGGAAGCACATCAATTGCGGTGGCTGCGAATTGGGTGGTTGGGAGTTTCAATTTTCCTGAGTATCATCTCCGCCGGTAGAGGCGGGAAGAAAAAAGTAAGCAAAAACCGCGCGTCCCTTTGACGAAGGATAAAGTAATTGTTTCTGATTGAAAATTCAACAGATTTCCTGTTGCCTTGTTGCGCGAGATATGATGTGCGAACGCGAAGGTATGATGATGAATGATGGTAGCGATTTTTTTTTCATCGACGGATGGAGATGCAGAAGCGATGAACAGTGGAGCAGAATAAAAAAGCGAGTTGAGGATGCTGGAATAGATTATCGCCTAGGCAACGGATCAGGACGCGACTACAATGGAAAGTGTCTATATGTGGGAGATATCATTCACTCGACTATTTTTTATCAGTCGCTTTCCACTCGAGCATCCCTCACATTCGTCAATGTTTGAATGATTTCCGCAAACGAATTCGGATCTATTTCACATTCATACATCCCCGCTCGCCTCATTCAACGACATCGCATACAAGCTGGAAACGTTTAAAATTTTTCGAATAATTAAATCCTCTTCCTCTTAATTTCATTTTTTAATTGTTTTAAATCACACATCACCGTACGGTGCTTCCTCTAAAAACTCACTCATCTCGCACTAGGAGTGTGACAGGAGCCAGCGCAAAAAAAATGTTAAAAGTGTTGAATATTCATGAGCTGGAAGCATTCAGCACTCATCTTCACGATCGGCGAAGCGGCGTGACACTCGCTGTGTGCTGGAATTGAGAATAGCGCCACAACTGTCGCACGTGGAGACGTGAAATGAAAAATCCCTCAGGGGGGACTGCGACTAGTAGAGTGGTTCGGTTGAGAGTGGGCTTATGTCCTGTTTTTTTAAACATCGGATTCGAGGATGACGAGCGGTGATGAGCCGGGGAAAAAAGAATCATTTAAATCAAATGCCAGCAGGCATAACAAGGCGAAAGCATATTTTCATCCCATCATGGGGAGGGTATGAGTGAGTGAGTTGCCTGTCCGCAGCAAGTTGCTTCGGTTTGGGGCGCTAGGGCGTTGATGAACGGAGTAACAGCAGACCGGAGGCTTTGGTTGTTCAACATACCGTTCAAGTTTTACGGTTAGATGGAAAAAAGGCATAGACCGGAAATAATCATACAGAAGCATTTACTGTAATAGAAATGGGTTTCGCGCAAAAGTTTGACAGGGTTGAATTTATTTACATTGCGATTTATGAAACAAACCTACTTCATCTATTGTTTTGGTATGCACATACGTCAAAATAGTACAAAATAGTTCAAAATAGTTAAATAATGTTAATTTTCGATACTGAATAAATTAGTAAAAAAAACTGCCTACATAAACACGCCACATATTTTGGCCAAACGATTGAAGCATGATGTTGCATTTTTCAAACTAAAACTTTTATAAATGTAAAAAAGCACTAGTTTACTAAAAGCAGATTTTATTGAAATGGGGACCTTAGGCCAACAGAAAAGCCACTTCTTTCTGATTAAGTACCAACTTAGTATGGATGATACAATATTTATCTTCTTCTTCTTCATCTATGGCTTTAAATTTCAACTGGAACATGACTTGCTTTTCAACTTAGTACTTTATTGTCATTTCCTTATTTATTGGAAGCTTTTTTATGCTCGCCATTGCATGAGTACTAACCGTCTAATGCCCAAGAGCGCCTTTAGACGGGGTATTTTGATTATTTTTTGTAACTTTAAATTTATCAGATTTCGAAAAGTTTTTGATGTTGATCAATTATATAAACTTCAATGCATGTTTACATAAATGTGGTTTAAAGTCATTCCGTGATTCCGCACAGTTCGGATAAAAATTGGAAATAAGTGCGGAAAGGAAGTCAATCGTTTTGCTGGATCGATCGTCAGGTGGCTTGGGCACGCTTTGGTGGCTTGGCTTGGGTCTACGAAACTGGAGGTGAAACAATCAACCTTTCTTCTGTGCCGCAGACTGTAAGTACGCTACGCATGCATGATAGCAGCCCGGCTGCGGGGATCGTTTTGAGGCAAATAAAGTTAGACCACTACAAGGTGATCAATTATCACTAATTGCTTTTGGTTTTGGGAGTGAGTTGAGATATCCTGACGCAGTTTAAAACTGTCCTTGCTCGTCGCTATCGAAGTTGTGGTGGTGCAACGTTCTTTCGAGGAATTATTTGCGATTTTCTGTTCTGTTGGTCGGTTTTGGGGATTTTCGGTGGATTTTCTGACCATTAAAAATGGCACCAAGTTTGGGCGTTTTGCATTGACTCAATGAAAACCTCATTAGCCTGACTACCACATACGATGAGCATAGAGACAAAAGCTTCCTTGAAGGATGGCTGCACCGGTTAGAAAAAGTCATCATCGATGAGTTTGAGCGGAATCTTAATATGATTCAGAAAATGGGGATAGAAACCAATGGCTGGAGTGTTTTACTGGCGCATATGCTGTGCGCGCGCTTGGATGGTGCTACGCTGAAACAATGGGAGCAGCATCACGCATCCACGGAAGTACCAGATTATGATGACGTGCTTCAACTTCTGCGTGGACATTGTGCTATATTGCAGTCGCTATCATCGTCGAGAGTTCGTATTCCGGATCCGCCTAAACAGGAACCAATTCGATCGCTGAAAACAAAGTTGAGTCATGATGTAAGGGGTCGTACACATATAACGTAAGCATTTTTTCTAAGTTTTTTGAAACAACCTCCCCCCATGTAAGATTTTTTTCATACAAATGATTTTTTTTTTATATGGTGCGTAAGAAAATGACGGACCCCCCCCCCTCCTCCCATAAGTGCTTACGTAATATGTGTACGGCCCCTAACCGCAAGCACTTCTGCAAGCAGTCGTCGTCGCATTCCCCCTTCCACTGCGAAACTTTTCGCAAAATGCCAGTATCCCAACGTTTCGAACTAGTAAAGAAAAATTCGCTTTGCATAAATTGCTTCTCGCCATCCCATATTATGAAACAGTGTCCTTCCAGCTGTTGTCGAGTATGTGGACAAAAACATCATACAATGTTGCACCAAAATACTACGCTTCGTCCGTCAGATAATGATTCGATTCCAAAATCCACTCAAATGCCTTCTCCTCCTCCCAATCATGTACCGTACCATCCATTCGAAGTACAACAGTTCTGCCTCAGTCTTCCACCTCTCAGCCTCAGCCCTCCACCTCTCAGCCACGCCTGTCATCTACTGCAGCTGTGCCATCCACTAGTGGTGCATCCAGCAGCTACGTACCAACGGCTCTACTTGGGAATGTTAGCAGTGTCCCCTTGACCGTTTTGTTGCAAACCGCCGTGGTGAAGATTGCTGATTATAATGGATATGCTGTATGGGCCCGTGCATTGTTGGATCCTGCGTCGCAGATTAATTTGATGACGGAGCAACTCTCGCAAAAATTGAAGCTTCGGCGACTGAAGACCCACCAGGAGATCGGAGGAGTTGGAAATGCTACTGTCGTTTCGTCGTAAATCGTCGATGCAAGGACTGAGTCGCATTGTTTCAGCCAAAGCACTCAACACCAAAGAGTGGGACATACCTGCTAATCTCGATCTAGCTGATCCTACCTTCCATCAGCCTGGTCCTATCGACATGATACTAGGGACTTGTCGAAGAAGGATTAATTCGTCTAGGTTCCAATCTACCAGTGCTGCAGAAAACCGTGCTCGGATGGGTCGTATCCGGTAAAGTTGGAGCGACACCGTCGAAACAAATCAACTATGTCCATGTCTGTAGCATCAGTTCACTCGAAAATCAGTTGGCGCGCTTCTGGGAATTAGAGTCTTGTCAATCCAGTAGTACATTTTCCGTCGAAGACACGCTTTGTGAGGCTCACTTTGTTGCAACCACCAGCCGTGATGATACTGGACGATTTGTCGTTCAGCTTCCGAAAAGATCAGCAGTCCTTTCAACACTCGGTGATTCCAAAGAAATCGCTACTCGCCGTTTTCTCGCTCTAGAGCGGCGTCTGAATGCCAACCCGCAACTGAAGCAAGCGTATACGGAATTCATTGAGGAGTACCATCGACTTGGTCACATGGAAGACATCACGGACTCGAAAGACGCAGAAACTCACACTGTCTCGTATCATCTGCCCCACCATTGTGTCATACGAACCGATAGCCTGACTGCCAAACTCCGGGTAGTATTCGATGCCTCGTGTGCTATCAGCACAGGAGTTTCGCTGAATGACGGACTTATGGTAGGTCTTGTCGTCCAAGATGACCTAGTGTCGATTATCTTACCGACAAATTTGGCTCTCGCCGTTGGACCGGCGATTTCAGAAGATACTCTGGCGGAATTCTCCATTCGAACCAATACGCACATTCCAACTTTCCACCGTGACGTACGGAACGTCATGTGCTCCGTACCTTACCACCAGAAGCCTTATGGAACTCGCCAAGATAGGAGAAATTTCTCACCCTCAAGCCGCTGGGGCAGTTGCCAAGAACTTTTATATGGATGACCTTCTAACCGGCGTCAACGAAATCTCAGAAGGCCAGCAGTTAAGTATTCAGATGTTGGATCTCCTCCGATCAGCTGGACTTTGCCTTCGGAAGTGGTCCTCGAACTGTCAAGCTATTCTCGCTCCACTGCCACACGATATTCGAGACGAAAGAACGATTTTGATCTGGAACCCGGACGCAGCTGAGCTTTTTGATCCGTTGGGATTAGTTGGTCCTGTAATCGTGCAGGCCAAAATCTTCCTCCAGGATGTCTAGAGAAGCCAAAAGGGAAGGGGTGAAACCTTGGACGATGCATTACACCAAAGGTGGCACGAATTCCGGCAAAACATTCTCGCCCTCCGGAATCTCTCGGTGCTTCGCTGGGTAGTTCCTGTCGTCGAACCCTCATCGATCCAAATTCATGGATTCTGCGATGCTTCACATATGATGCATATGGTGCTTGCCTTTATGTCCGTGTGGCATCCAACGACGGCACTATCAGCGTGAATCTCTTGACAGCGAAATCGAAGGTAGCTCCTTTCGCTGATTCTCGGAAGCAGAAAAGAGTCTGTTTACCTCGTTTCGAACTTTCGGCGGCATTAGTCCTCGCCCTGCAATCAATCTCGAAGCTCAAACGTTTTTCTGGTCGGATTCCACCATAGTCTTGCATTGGTTATCCGCTACTCCGTCCCGTTGGAAAACCTTCGTTGCCAATCGGGTGTCGGAGGTTCAACATGCAACCGTTGACGGACGATGGGCTCATGTTCCTGGCTGCGAAAACCCAGCGGACATAATTTCGCGGGGAATGGACCCCGAACAACTGAAGGCTACCAATTCGTGGTGGCACGAATCAGATTGCTTGTCGAAATCATCGCGGTGTTGGTCTTCCTTAACTCCCACCTTTAAAGGACTTGCCTTGACCACTTGCAGATATTATATGGACTATGAAAAGTAGACCGTGATGTTTGTTCAGGCGGATTAGATTAAGTACGACCGATAGGTTTAGAGTCACGAATCAAACTACTTTATTTTTTCCAACTTCTCATTAGGTAAACCACTTCGTACCGATCAACGGCACTCATGTCGCCCGAAGGCTATAACGAAAGATGACAGCGTTTGAGTGTTCGAATGCGCAGGGTGTGCGCAAGGGGTCTAACAGTTCTTCCCCTTTTAGAATATTAATTAGAATACAATATTTCTGAACTGACATTAGTCAAATTTTAAGAATTCATTTTATAAACAAACAATCGAAATTCATTTCTGAATACTTATAAGCTTAATGTGGTAAAAGATAAATGAGACTATTCATAGAAATAATCATCGTTCCGATTCGACTTTTTCTTGCGTTTCGATCTCCTAAGTTCATGGGTATCAACTTCGGAAATTGGACGTTTCCGCTTTTTATCGCATGTACTCCCAGTTGGGACTCCACTTGGGCCTTCTTCGTAAACATCGTGCCTTATATTCAAGTCCGTTTGTCCATTAGTCGTTGTACTGTCGGGGATGCTACGTGTAATGACAACGTTTGGCCGTTGCCAATGCGAACCATCCTTCAAGAGCTTAAGTTGGTTTCGGTGCGCCATGGCCTCTACGCTTCCAACACGTATCAAACAAATCCTTCGACCCTTGCCAGTCACCACTGCTGCCGTACCACCAGAATACAACCGTTTGGAAAAAGCAATTTTCCGCCGTTTCGCAGGTGACACAGTAGGCTCTCCTCTGAACCGTGCCGTAACGTTGCAATAACGTCGATCGGCGCACCACCAACGGGATTGTCGGTATTTATCAAACACTTTCTCCGGCGTTTATCCGATCCAGCACTAGTCAGTCGAACTGATAGGTACGTGATAAAATCACTAGGCGCTACCTTTTGTGTTGACCAAGGGCAGGAAACTATTGTTGTGGAAGAAAAATAACTCTATTATCGAGACGAACAAAGCACTCAATTTTTAATAGAACCGCGTGTGTAATGCGTATGTATAGAAATTCATAAAGGTTTCAGTAGATGAATAAAACTTTTCAATCATTTACCAATGGCATCAAAAATCATTATTCTCCCCCAAATAGTTTGCTACAAAATGGCGCACCAACGCCACAAAAAAAATGGGAATCACTCCACTTACCGCTGGAGGAGGATATTCATTTACTTACAAAACGCCGACTTTTAAAGGAAACTAGGTTCCAAACCGTGGTTACCGCTTTACTTTTCAATAAATTTGCCAGAAGTTATCTCGTCGCGTTTCGAAGCACGGCACCTGTTGCACACTGAGGAAGTACAATGGCTTCCACCGAAACGATAAGGCTGCCACTCGCTGCTTTGGTGCTATTATGCCGGGATACCGATAATTGTTTGGGAATACTAAGTCCTTTACTCCTCGTCGCCACTTTAAAAGACTTGCCTTGACCACTTGCAGATATTATATGGACTATGAAAAGTAGACCGTGATGTTTGTTCAGGCGGATTAGATTAAGTACGACCGATAGGTTTAGAGTCACGAATCAAACTGCTTTATTTTTTCCAACTTCTCATTAGGTAAACCACTTCGTACCGATCAACGGCACTCATGTCGCCCGAAGGCTATAACGAAAGATGACAGCGTTTGAGTGTTCGAATGCGCAGGGTGTGCGCAAGGGGTCTAACACCACCTATGATGAAAACTTCAACCCTGAAGAACGGAAGGTCCCCCTCGCTATCCAATCCGTACCTCCGAATCCTATTTTTGCGCTGCGGTCTTCGTACAATGCTCTACTGCGAATAGTTGCATGGATACAAAGGTTCCAGTTCAACTCGAATCCCAATAACCGAACACAACGGCGGTCTGGTGGTCTATCCACCATGGAAATTTACGATGCCTTGTGGTGCCTCGTTAGAATCGCTCAACGTGAATCGTTCCAGAATGATCTTGCCTTGGTGTCCAACTCTGGACAAGTCAAACCCTCGTCTAAATTGAAAAATCTCGGACCGTTTCTCGATGATGGTATCATGCGAGTCGGTGGTCGGCTTCGTCATGCTTCGGTCCCTGCTGACCGGAAACACCCATATATTTTGCTAACGAACCACCCTTTCACCGAACTAGTCACACGATATTACCACCTAAAAATGCTTCACGCAGGACCCCAGCTGCTCATATCAAGCCTCAGGGAGAAGTTCTGGCCATTACGTGCGCGAAACCTAGCGTGAAGGATCGTTCATTCGTGCATTAACTGCTTCCGTTGCCGCCCTCGCATTACGGAACAAATCAGTCGAATCAGTCAAACGTGTCTCGCCTACGATGTCCTTCTTGAGTACCGGAATAGATTTGTGTGGGCCTGTTAACTATCGCCATCCCGGTCGTAAATCAAATCCCTCATCGCTCCCCGAACTTCGGTGGCTTGTGGGAGGCGGGCATCAAATCTCTGAAGACCCACCTCAAAGCCACACTGGGAAACGTCGTTTTGATTGCTGAGCAACTAACCACACTTTTGACCCATATCGAGAGTTGCATGAACTCGCGAACTCTAACCTAACTATCAGCGGACCCAGAAGACCTGGATGTCCTAACACCAGGGCATTTTTTTATACACCGTCCGCTAACAGCCATTGCGGAACCTTCACTGGAAGATGTACCTCCGAATCCACTTGACAAATGGCAGGAAGTCCAAGAGTTTCTCCGCAGACTTTGAAAGCGCTGGGCCACAGAATATCTGCCCGGGCTGCAGCCTAGAACCAAATGGACCCGCGAGAAGGACAACATCGTTATCGGAACCCTAGTTCTGGTGAAAGAAGACGGACTTCCACCCCTCAAATGGCGCTACGGCAGAGTGACCCACATTTTCAGGCGAGATGACGGGAACATTCGCGTCGTCGTAGCGTGCTGCGTGCTGCCGATAGATCATCCATCGTCGCTCGTACACCACGAGCCCGCAGATGACAACTGATGACATCGCTCTTCCATCGCAGTGTCCGCGCTGCGCAACAACCGGGGGCCTACGGGCCTCCGGTCCATGTAAGTCTTGTTTGTTTAATGAATATTCAAAAAGCTCAAGGAATTTTTGTCTCACATCATGGCCGGCCGCTGGACGAGTGCCACAATCCGTGGGCACTGGCGCTACAACCCACAACCACAGCGCTGGACATTCGATTGATGAGGACGGAAGGAAGGATGGACGAACGACGCAGATAAGGGCGACGAATGAATACCCTGATGCATCAGTCATGGACCCAGAGCCAGCCGCTGATCGACAGCCGAAATAGTTTTTATCAACAGCTGATCTTAAGATCGGCAACGTTCAGTGTATATGAAAACCGATTAGTCACGTGTTGAAGCCGATTGTTACTGTATTAGTGTAGATCTCCGATCCCAGTCTCGGTCACCTTAGGGTAGATAGGTTAAAAAACTAGTTTTTAACGGTGGCCGACATATGTTAAGTACGAGAACAACAGTTGAGATTTTCTCCCACACCATTCCGATCACTCACCTACACCACAGGTAGATAGCTGGGAGGGAGAAACAGATTCAAAAAATGTGTGTGTCAAGTCGAGCCGAAATCTAGCTGTCATGATATGTCAGTGCGAGCCGAGAGCAAAACTCTCGTCAAGAAAATTGTCTAAGGCAATGTAACAACAATAACACACAAAACGAAATTTGGTCTTTTCAGGTGGCGCCTACATTGATTATTTATTCTTGTTGAAAATTTGCTTGTTTCCTGACAACAATATTTATTTATTTGATGTGTAGTATCGAGAGCTCCCTCCCAGGTAGATAGTGATCGGCAAAAGCTCCCTAGAATGTTCGTTTTCCTACACACGATCTCTGTACTAATCATATACCTAGATTTAAGACAGCAAGAATCTCGCAATAGTAAGTCGAATACAAACCACAGTCAAATCGCATCTACCGTGTTATTTCTAGTCCGTATAACAAGTGAGCAATAAATTCGTCGTATCGTGAAATTCCCAGTTCACCGCGTTAAGTGATTGTAAGAATTCCGAACAACACCTTCGTCACTCTTTTTACATATTGGTTCGGTATGCCAGATTGAGCTAAGAAAAAAAATGCATCTAAGGCATGTTGATAAAGTAAATATTAATACCCCAGAACATTATACATACGATGATTCAATGAACTTTTATTAACATGATAACATGAGCACGTTTTTCATGACAATCAGTGAATTCCAAAATACACAACCTAACTCCTAATAAATCAGCCAAAACCCAATGAAAAGTTGAAAAGTTCCGTTCGTTTCATCAGAAAACTATGCATCCTACCAATTTCCGACAAAAACGAAACTAAATAAAATATTTACCTATGTACGAACTTGTCTTCTAGTCTTTGGAGCTCTCATATCCTTTAGCAAAAGAAAGTAAGTAAAGCAAAAACCAGCAAACCCATACAATAATCCTTCCGAAATCTTGAATCGAAAAGAACGCATGAAAAAATCACACAACAGTTAACCAATAACTTTATGAATGCATGCCACGTTGCAGCTTTTCTACTAAATTAAACTTATCCAGTATCCTACCCGTTGGTTTCCAAATTCTCCAAACACTTTCCGTCCACGTTCAACCTCGCACCTCGGACGTTGTTTTTGGTTGTCGATTTTCCTTTCGCAGCAACACCGGTCGACCAGTATGCAGCGCAGCGTAGCGCCAGTCCATGGCTTCGCTTGTCTATAAACAAATAAATTGGTTGGTTGATGACAGGAAGGAACGCACAAAAAACGTGCCAATCCAACGAAAATCGTCGCCACCCGGTGAACTGTGAATAATTTTCCACGTACCGCCTTTCGCTCGTCCGGTAAACAAGGATGAGCGCAGCGAAGATTGTTTTTCGGTTTTGAGGACCCAAATGTGAGGGTTTCACGTCGGACACTACTGGGAAAAATGGGGCACATTTTTACGATGGACGATGAGGTAAACGGCGCTAGTCAATTAATCTTTCTGCAGCTGAGGCAGCATAGGCAATAGGATCCGGTGGGCAATTTAAATCAATTATAAAGTGATTGATTGCTCATCAGGCTATAGCACGTGAATTACTTGGGACTGAACTAAAGGATGAGAGAACTTTTTTTTTTACTTAAATTCGTTTATTTTTGATTTTAGTTTGATAAGAAAATTATTTTGAGCTTTTTAGTGGAATGTTTTCACCTGTCATAAGACGAGTTTATACAATCCCATTGAATTCCACCACTTAATTGTATCTTGACAGATACGTATTTCGACCTCAAAAGTAAGGCCGTCTTCAGTGTCTCGTACTTGACTCGACTTAGTCGAGTCCTAATGGTCGCCTGGTCTTATTGTAAGCAACGGACCCTAAACCTTTCCTTACACTCACCAAAGTACTCGTGTACAATTTTAATACCGGCCAGACGGTGGACCTCAGAAGTTCCTTTCCTTGGAGGGGTGTTCATGATCATCCTCAGGAACTTGTTTTGAACTCGTTGGAGTTTCAGATCATGCGCAGTTCTCCCAGACCGGCATGCCATATTTGATCACGGGGAGGATGATTTGCTTGCAGACAGCAACCTTATTTTTCAGGGACAATGACGACCGACGACTTCTCAGGCTTACGCATGGGGATGACTTTCGCTGACTTCCAAGACGATGGAAAGTAGCTGAGCCGGAGACACTGATTAAAGATCAGCGAAAGATGCTCGAAGAACGGAGCACTCATATGTTTGAGTTCGAGATTCAGGATACTGTCGAAGCCTGGGGCCTTCGTGTTTTTCGATGATTTGATATAGGCCGTCAATTCGCCAGCGTGATCTCCAACTCCTCCGAGAAGTCGTTGGGAATAAGATGGATGTTGGTAGCTTGCTCATTAACGGCTGCTTCGTGTGGACTGACGATGTTCTGTCCAAGATTGTGTGAGATGACGAAGTGACGACCTATTTCAGAAACCTTCTCTGCAGGAGTTATCATGCGATTCTTAGAGCCATTGCTGTCTAATGGGATCAGAGGTGGAATGGGTCGAGGCTTAGATTTTAGAATTTTTGTTTGCTTCCACAATGGCCTAGCACAGTCTGGGAGAGCGCGGATCTTATTGGAAAACTCACTATTTCTGGGGTCCACCATTCTGGCCTGGATAATTTTGGTCATGCGATAGCAACAGGCCTTAAGCCGAGTGACATTTCGCAGACGTATCAAATCTTTGGTGAGTAAATCAATGTTTAGGGTGTTGCTTACCAGTCTAGCAGTTGGCAGATGTTTTTCACGGGTCTATGAGATCGCCTCTTGGATGGAATGGAGCTGGTCGTCGATTTCCTCCGGTGTGGTCGGATGTCGCTGGTAATTGATGTTTTCGTCTACACACCTCTGGAACCGGCTCCAGTAGACACGATGGTAGTTTCGCCGGGACTGATGATGCTGATCGACCGAGGGGAGGAGCCCACTTCCGCCATCACCGGGTAGTGATTCGAGCTGAGCTGAGATGTGGTCGTTCATGTTTGTGATGTATAGGTCGATTGTAGAATGGGCGCCGGACTGACTCAGCCGAGTGGGAGAATCCGGGCTTAAGATCGTAAAATGACCTTCTTCCTTGTCGTTGCTCCATATGGTTCCGTCTTGATTGCAACGACTGTTGCCTCAGGATTAGTGCTTGGCATTCAGATCGCCGACAATAATGAACTGACCTTCTCTCCCCATAAGCTTGATGATGTCCCTCCGAAGGGCAGCCGATGATCCATCGCCAGCTTTAGCTTGTGTTGGGCAGTACGCCGCGATGAGCTTGATTGTGCCGGCAGAGGTAGTAACTTTCACATCGATGGCCTCAACGATGTGCAGCAGGCGACAGTTGTTGTTTTAGCGAAGAGGCCACAACACCTCCCCTGGTCGGCCGGTCGAGTCGCACGATGTGAAAGTTCGGGATGTTGAGGTTCACCTCCGGTTTAAGGTGCGTTTGGGTGATGAACGCCACGTCTATTGCCTTCTCCTTCAGCTCAATTGTTTTGCTCTTTAGCGAGCAAGCGTTCCAGTTCATCAGGCCCACCCTAGCAGCCGTTTTCACTGATGAACATGCCAAGAGTGAAGACCTGGTAATGCTTCAAAGGGGGGCCAGTGCACAACGCATCCTCGAGGTTAGCTGCGTATCCTTGCAGCACCGAACATCGTAACTCACTTTTTTAGAAGAACACCATGGTATCGTGCCAGCGCGTTGCCGGCTTTCCAGGTGGCCTTACCACGCCCTATGTCCTCGGAAGGTGGGAAGGGTCAACTTCGCGCCTGCTTCCCTCTGCACGACTGGTATCAAGAATGATGATGCCGCGTGCACCCCAAATTGACCTTTCTGCGATAGGGCCTATTCGCCAGCACACAGAGGGACTTGCCGACGCGAGGCCTACGCCTGCCCCAGCCTTGCCGAGGACCCCTTTCCGTCCTCGGGCTCGGAACCCGCCCGGTTGACCGACGCCGCGAAAGCGACGATACCATGTTGTTCTTCGCGCGGCCACTTGTTCGATAAAAGGATCGAGTTCGACCACAGGGCACCGGTATGACCCATGAAGCCGACTCCGATCCCTTGGACCACCTCTTATTTGCGCCTGAACTAGCCATCCTTGAGTCCACGCGCCTCCTTCTGTGTAGCTCCGAGACGATTTGGGCGATAGCCGATAAAACGGCGTTCCAGCCAACTTCATCTTTACACATCCTCCGAACTAGGTTGTCCGGGGTAGTGTCCAGACCACATGTGGCAAGCATGTGATCACGCATTGCGCAAAAACGTGAGCACACGAACAACACGTGTTCCGCCGTTTCCTCTAAACATGCGCACACCAAACACTCGGGCGAGGCCGAGCAAGCCAGCTGCGTTACCTGCACTTTGATTTTGCAGCACGCTTAAACGCCGGGCACATCGAACCCCCCCATGGGGTGCTTGCTGTTCACAGCTTTGCTGGAACAAATCAAACAATTGGGAGGGTTCGTGCAGCATTGTGCCTTATGTCCCTCCAATCCGCAGCGTCGGCAGAGATTGCTTCTGTCAGGGCCTTTGCAGTCCCATTGCTTGTGCCCCAGTTCCAGGCACTTGAAGCAAACTTCGGGTTGCTCGTATATGCGCACAGGGCATACCGACCATCCCACCTTGACGCTCCCTAACTTGACTACCTTGGATGCGTCCGCTGCAGATAGCCGAACCAATGCTACCTGCGTCCCTGCCGGACCTTTCCGTAGCCGAACGGCTGCGGTGGGCGTCTCCACTTCACACTGTCGCCGCAGTGCCGTGACGAGCTCTTCGACTTCAGTGATCTCGTCCAGGTCTTTAACCCTTAGATTCACCTCCGTCGTGAGTGCCCTCACCTTGACCGTCTCGCCTAGGACCTCCTCCGTCAACTTCTTGTAGGCGGCGCCCTTTTGCGAGACGCCCCGCTTCAGCTCGAGTATCATCTCGCTCATCCGGGTACGTCTTATTCGACGTACGTCGGCGCCGAGTTCACCGAGCTTGACGTCACTCCTCATCGCCTTCAAAACATCCGAGTACTTAGCCTCGCCCCTGGAGCGATTGGCGCCTACCCTAGACTTCTTGCTACCCTCATTCGCCTGGGCCTTCTTTTCGGCCCTTGACGTCTTCGGTTTCCTCTTGTTCTTGACCAGGGTCCAGGAGGCGTCATCCCTCTCTATTTCCCTGGTCTGGTGCGGCTGAGAACTTTCAGCCTGCCGTAACCCCTTACCACCGTCTTTCCTGAGTGGACGGACCTTTCCAGGTCCTTTCTCCCCCGGTTTTGGAGGTACCTGACCGGGGTTCAGCTTCCCAGCCCCACTACCCTTGTTCGGGGTAGTAACCCTCCGCGTTTTGGAGCGGCCCCCAGGGAGCTCATCCCCTGGAGACTGTCTCCCCCGTTTTTGTGTCTGCTCCGTTGGAGCAGTCACCCCCGACGTACCCGCAAATACTTGAGCCTCAGTCTGGGTAGACTTTGGCACCACCGTCTTCGCTGGCACGCCTTCGGTCGATTCGACCTTGCCCGAGTTCGCGAATCCTTGGGCCTCAGTCTGGGTAGACCTCGACTCCACCGATTTCACGGGTTTACACTTGGCCGTCCCGACCGCCCTCTCCAGCTTGGCGTCCAGCATCGACTTTCGAAGTTTCTGCAAGCTCCTCTTGAGGTCCTTGCTGATATTATGCTTCGATGACGCAAAGTCGATGATGGCGTCCAGCTGTTCCGTCGCCACCTCGAAGGCCGAAAGCCCATCGCGTTTGCGGTTCATCGCCTCCACAAGCCATGGGCCGTCAATAACCCCTACCAGCGTTTTTCTAGCCGAGAGGAAGGTTGAGTGACCCACGCTGGCGCTGCGCACTGAGCTGCCGACTATTGCCTCTGGCCTCCTAGGCGGAGACCTGAACAACCCACCTCTTGCGAAGGGGTTGTCGCCTACACTACTACCACTAATTGAAGAGTTGACTTGGTTTTCCATTTTGGTCCCACGAGTTGCTCGGGAAAAGAGGTCCACCACGCCAGAGCCCAGCATGACGCGGTAAGGGACAATTACTGTGGAGGGTGCCCAGGTACCCCACAGACCCATAGTGTTATATACCGATCGACTCAGTTCGACGAATTGAGGTGATGTCTGTGTGTGTGTGTGTGTGTGTGTGTGTGTGTGGGTGTGTGTGTGTGTGTGTGTGTGTGTGTGTGTGTGTGTGTGTGTGTGTGTGTGTGTGTGTGTGTGTGTGTCTGTGCGCACCCACCCAAAAATATGTTACTCCTTTTTCAGGTACTTACCGATTTACTCGCAACAAGTTGCATTCGACGTAGGATACTCTACCATTGTTTCCTATTGAAAATTGGTCAGATCGGACTATGGGCTCGGAAGTTATGGCCAAAATACTATTTTTATAATGCATGAGAAAGGCACCATCACCACTAGGTGGATTAATTAGGGTTTTTTCCTTTGGAACACAATCAATAATGGGAAAATTTCTCCATAAAAATCTAATGGATTTCACTGAAGTAAGAATCTGAATTTCGGCATTAAACTGTCTTAGATTTCCCCAGGAAATTCTTCTAGAAAAATCTTCCTAAATATTTTTGGAGTTTCCACGGAAAAATCTTTGAAAATTCTACAGAAACTTCTTTGGCACAAGCAATGATTTATAATTCCACGGGAAATAAATTCGCAGTTCAACGGAAAATGGAATTTCCCAGCAAATGTCTTTAAAACTTCCAAAGGAACTTTTGTTAAATCTCCACGGAATCTCCCTTCGGAATTTTCACAATAAAAAGTCTTAGAGTTTCTATAAAAAATCATTGCAATTTCCAATGGAAAGCTTTTGCAGTTTCCATGGGAAGTTATCTTAAATTTTCTTGAAATATCAACCAAAATTTTCACCTGGAATTCTTTAGAATTTCTGGAAAATTTCCACAGTAAATTCTTTGAAATTTCCACAGAAAACTGTTCGAAATTTGCCTGGGGAATTATTCTTATATTCCACAGGAAATATCTCGCAATGTCCGCAGAAATTCTAATATTACCTCTTTTAAAAATGCTTTGGATGTCTACAAATTTGAACCAGCGTCACTGGCGTTGTTGATTTTTAACAGCGGCGCACCGATGCAAAAATATCGGCGGTGTGGCACACACCTCTAAGAGGAATCGAATCTACCGGAAGTTACATTAGTTGATTTGAAGATCTGGTTTCAGCAGCCGCATACAGAGGACTACATTTGATTTTCTATCAAATTGACTTTTGTTTGGTTGGTTTTTGTTTAGTTTGTTTTATTCTGTTTAAATTTTTTTTTTGCTATATTTTTATACTAGAACGGATTTGAAAAACTGAATTATCACGTGATTTATCTCCATAGTATTTCGTAATGCGTCATTGTGCGCAACAAAACGATTTTTTTTTTATTTTGGGAAAGTCTACGTAGATTTCAAGTAGGGGGAAGGTTGGAAAAGTTTACAAAAGTTTACTAGGGGGAAAGTTAAAACCTCTCTGTGTAAATTTTGTATACGTGGTATTTTCACAGCCTCCAAGTATATGAAATCAAAAGAACATTATGGAGACGGTTTTTTTTCATCAGTGCTACCGCGTAGAAAAGTTGCGAGAAAAAGTAAAACCATGGAAATTTGACATGGCATGCTATAGAAAATGAGAATTAAAATGCCTCTATAACATTATATATATATATATATATATATATATATATATATATATATTTTATTAATTTTTAATAAACAATTTTTAGTTTGTGGTGTTAGAAATTCAACAATCTTAAGCATTAACTGCTTATTCGAAAACAATATAAAAATCGATATATCATGTCTATTTTGTGTGCTTTTAAAATTCTAACCCCTTAAGCCAAGATTGTTTTGAAAAACATCTTTAATTTTTTATTTGTAACAAAAATATACTTCATTTCCCATACCACACCGTGTGAAATTTCAATGATTCTACTTTTGCTCTCGATGACAGCTGACGGTCTTCTCCTCCGCTATTAAGCTCTTTTAGTGGAATGTCTTCACTGTCATTAGACGATGACGAACGAAATCTAAGCTAATTAATCTATTCAATTGACTAAAGAAATTTCAATTTATATCCTAAACGATTTCTAAGGATTCCAAAAGATCTTTTCATAAAATATATTCAAAATCTCGAAATACTCTCAAAAAAGTTTTATGATTTCCTGTCCAAATCGCCAAAAATGACTGAAAAATTGAGATCCAAGTTTCAAAAGCGTTGTCGAAATCCAGCAAATTTCCAGCAAAAAAGGGGTACCACAAGCAATGCCAAAGTCTGAGGGGGTACCTCTAATCAAATAGGTTGAGAACCGCATGCGTAGACAAATGCTCACATAGTTTTCAAAAATTTGTTTGAACCGCAAACATGTGTCGTCTAAACTTTCCACGTTTACATGGACAGCCCATGTTTTATTTGGTCGGGGCACTGCTAAATCGCACCAAGCGCCAACACAAAAATGCCCAAAATACGCATTTGTTGAAATTTCCAGTTTTCAATTGAAGTAGGTTTTCTTGCTATCCAACTACAACTTCCACCCCTTCTAATCTTTAGAATATTTATATTCTAAAAAAGCATCATTCAACATCACCAATTTGCTCATCGCCATACACCAATGCCGTCGTGATTGCCGCAATCACCACAACAACGCCGTCACCGGCTACGATTTGTAACGTGCTAAGCCATCGTTCCGCTCCGGGTGGGTTGATTTTCACCACGCTTGATGGCACTTGTCTTGACGATGACGACGATCCTGCTGTGACCAAACTGCCATACACCGCACTTCACTCGCCGAAAATCAGATGGTTTTTGTCAGGATGAGGATAACGACGATGATTGTGATGCTGATGATGATGGTGATGATGATGACATGCTTCTCTCTATGCACGCCTTGCCGCCGTTGATGCAGCGGTTGATGGCAACATGACAATAATATCCAAACTGTTGAGCCGTACCGAAGGGGTGGTGCTCATGCTGCCTTTTTTGTTTGCCGGTGTGATTTTCCTCCCGTCCGTCGTTGGTGGGTTGGGTGTGGAAATCCGCCGCTGCCGACTCCGGATCCAGGCAATTGTATAGAACAGGATCTCGCGCTTGCTATGTTAGTGAGTGAGTGAGGTGGGAGCAGAGATATGCATACAATATCCTGGCAGGCTGCTGCTACGCTTGTTCCTCGGCTCCTACTCGGACGAAAGGAGGATGGTTCGTCGCTGTTGGTTTGTTGGTTTTTAAGTCTGAGCCGGAGATTCATTTCATTTTAAACTGTGTGGCGAAACGGTTCGGTTCGGTGACGCAAAGTTTTGCGGTCTCGCATGGTGTCTTACTGTCGGTCGCTGAAAGGATACTTCATACCCAGGTGTGACTGTCGATGTTCAGTTGGGCTCTTAGCGCAATAGAAGTAGATGGTGAGATGTGATTCGATAGAATAGAACAAGGCGACAGCGTGCAAAGTGATTTTTATACGCCAACAAGTGAGAAGCGCCGGAAAATTCGTAGAAGTTAGATATTTGGAAGGTAAGATAATTGTGTAACATTTTTTTTAATAATATGAATGAGAGAATTTAATGAAAGTTAATTTCATTTACAAAATATCTTACTATTTGCTGCAAAATGTTTAACGAAAGCAATGTTCCATAAAATACTATACCTATTAGATTGTGATTTATTATTCTTATTATTATAGTTCAAATTATAAATTTGAAAAATTCTAAATAAAAGTTTAAAAATATAGAAAGTATAAAATATAGAAATATAATATAGGAAAAAAAAGTATTAAAACCTAGATCAATATGTCAAGCGGTAATGCTGCCTTTTTAAAAAACGTTTGAAAAAATTGATGAGATCTAGAATTCCTTTTTTAGTAAAAGCGAGCTTTTTTTAGGGAAAACTTATCACCATCTCAATTGTACTTAAAACCTCTACCTAGTATGGAGAATTCTACAAAATGCAATTTTTACATTTTTACGACGTGACCTATTTTTGTGAGGCTGAATCGCCTATAGAATACAAAAAATAGGTAAAAGTTAAATGTAGAAAATATTGTTACATTCGCAGTGTTTGGCATTTTTTGTTTACTTAAGAAGCTTTAAACATATCGCTTATTCACTCACCTCCGACGAATTTGGTTGTTTTGTTTCCATTGCATAGGTATATTTAAAATTTAGTTTTATACCACCACAGTTTCTAAATTAGTGTTCAAATTAAGTTTGTATGATAGCATTCAATGAAACTGACTAATGCGATCTAAGCACATTAATGCACTATTTATCATCAATGGACGTTTTATTCTTTGGGATAAAGTGACAAAAGGATAGACATTATGCTTTTAATCGTAATGGTTTAGTCAGGGAGCAAACAATTTATAAAAACTTGGAAAGACTGAAATGAACTCAAATTTTCGCGAAGAGCTTGTGAAGGCTTCTTGAAGATTTTTAGAGTTAAAAAGATGTTTGTTACTGCATGGTGGAGTGTTACCCGATTTTTTGACCTGATAATTTTTAGTCAGGATTAAGTGTTGTACAGAATTCAAACCTAGAAAATTTTAAGCTCTCAGAAGTCGTTTAAACGTATTGACAGTTGGCGGCTCGGTTGGAAAAAATTAAAACGGTTTGATTTTGGTTTGAGTTGTCGGGGGTGGAGTCAAAGTTCGCCGAACATGTTTGAGCATTTGTAGTGAAGTTGCACAAACCCCCATATATTTTGTGATGGTTGGTGCTCAAGTTGGCGCTTCGGTCGTTCGTGTGTGATATTGTTGGTCGAATAAATTGATTGTTCGTGTCGCTGTTGGTGAAACTTGATGGATGTTTGAATAAACGAGAGGTGGAGTCAATGTTGGTCAAACTGCTTGACCGTGTGTATGTTCCATAAGATGTTTAGGGCCGCCCAGAAACCGCGTGGTCATATATGAAGGGAGGGGGTTTTGTAATTAGTACAGACTTTGACAGTTTTCTTCTACAGCTTAGCTTAGCTTGGACTTGGAGCTTAGACCAGTGGTGCTCAGCATTTTGGCGTTTATTTTTACCTTAGTTTGCTTTTCACACAATAAAAATGAGCTTTCACCTTACAAGTTAGTACTTGGACGAAAGCTTTTAAATGTATCTATCAACTGAGGATATTAAAAAGATTATTGGTGTCAAAGTTACTCCATACGATTTAATCGAAATAAAATTACAGTGCGGCCCGCGGGCCGCACCTTTGTTTTGCTGTGACAGTTCCGCACGGAGTGAATTTAACACCAATATCCGTTTTATTACCCTAAGCAGATAGATATACAGTCGACTCTCTACATCTCGATGTTCTATATCTCGATATTTCTCACTATGTTGATGGTTTGCTCGGTCGTTTCAAACTACATACATTCTGGCATTCTACATCTCGATAACCTCCGTATCTCGATATCTCTCTATCTCGATGTGTTCTGAGCATATTTTGTTCTGAATTCACTCTCATTATGTCGATATTTTTAAATTTTTAGGCTACTAGACCATGTCTGGACAAAAACAAACACATCAACAATAAGAAATAAAATTTGTTTTGTTGTCGTTTTTCATAGCAACAAGCTTTTTTGGATCTCCTACTTATTTCAATTTTCTTTCCATTCCTCGATCTCTCCCTATCTCGATGGTCCCTTCAATATCGAGATGTGGAGAGGCGACGGTATATGGTCAAAGCTCATTTTTATTGTGTGAATAGCAAATTAAGGAAAAAACGCCCATGCAAAGTACTGAGCACCACTGGCTTAGTCTGACTGTACATATCAATGGTTGCTACTCCGTGATTGATCAGAACTGGTACAAATTGCACTACGATCCAAGTGAATAGTGGATTTACCATCTATTCTCGAAGTGCACGTTTCAGCAGCTCTCAAAAAATGATCAATTATGGCACCGGCCAAGTCCTCACAGTCAGTTGGGAAAAGGAAGGGAATGTAGAGAATACCTCTGCATATCCACAATTACTACAGAAAGGAAATATTGTTAGTTGCGTAGGGTAATCAGAAACATAAATCGGGATTTACCATGGAAAGTTATGTTAGGCAACTTCTATTTTACTAATTACTTCGGATATTTTATATGCAACAGCATTAGTATTTTTATCTGATCTTTAAGAATAGGCTCATTCAATAGGTTATTCTTTATTAACTGAATTTTTATTGTGTTTTTGTTACAGAGAGATTCGCTGCCGTATAATAAATTAAGCACAATACGTTTTTAACAATTTCCTGCTCCTCAAGCAAGACCGATTCCTCCAGGGTCATCGATATCAAACTGCGTCTACACCGATTTTTTTATAAACATTTTTTTTTTCAAAATGTGGCCTTATTATATAATATTACGTAACGCAAAAAACGTTGTTTTTGAGAACACCCCACCCCTCGTAACAATCTGGCCTCTTGAAAGGAGGCTTCCGGGCCTCTTGAAAGGAGGCTTCCGGGCCTCTTGAAAGGAGGCTTCCGGGCCTCTTGAAAGGAGGCTTCCGGGCCTCTTGAAAGGAGGCTTCCAGGCCTCTTGAAAGGAGGCTTCCGGGCCTCTTGAAAGGAGGATTTCGGGCCTCTTGAAAGGAGGCTTTCGGGCCTCTTGAAAGGAGGCTTCCGGGCCTCTTGAAAGGAGGCTTCCGGGCCTCTTGAAAGGAGGCTTCCGGGCCTCTTGAAAGGAGGCTTCCGGGCCTCTTGAAAGGAGGCTTCCGGGCCTCTTGAAAGGAGGCTTCCGGGCCTCTTGAAAGGAGGCTTCCGGGCCTCTTGAAAGGAGGCTCTCGGGCCTCTTGAAAGGAGGCTTCCGGGCCTCTTGAAAGGAGGCTTCCGGGCCTCTTGAAAGGAGGCTTCCGGGCCTCTTGAAAGGAGGCTTCCGGGCCTCTTGAAAGGAGGCTTCCGGGCCTCTTGAAAGGATGCTTCAGGCCCTATTGAAAGGAGGCTTCCGGCGCTCTTGAAAGAAGGCTTCCAGGCATTTTGAAAGGAGGCTTCCTGGCCTCTTGAAAGGAGGCTTCCGGGCCTCTTGAAAGGAGGCTTCTGGGCCTCTTGAAAGGAGGCTTCCTGGCCTCTTGAAAGGAGGCTTCCGGGCCTCTTGAAAGGAGGCTTCCGGGCCTCTTGAAAGGAGGCTTCCGGGCCTTTGAAAGGAGGCTTCGGGCCTTTGAAAGGAGGCTTCCGGGCCTCTTGAAAGGAGGCTTCCGGGCCTCTTGAAAGGAGGCTTTCAGGCCTCTTGAAAGGAGGCTTCCGGGCCTCTTGAAAGAAGGCTTCCGGGCCTCTTGAAAGGAGGCTTCCGGGCCTCTTGAAAGGAGGCTTCCGGGCCTCTTGAAAGGAGGCTTCCGGGCCTCTTGAAAGGAGGCTTCCGGGCCTCTTGAAAGGAGGCTTCCGGGCCTCTTGAAAGGAGGCTTCCGACCCTCTTGAAAGGAGGCTTCCGGGCCTCTTGAAAGGAGGCTTCCGGGCCTCTTGAAAGGAGGCTTCCGGGCCTCTTGAAAGGAGGCTTCCGGGCCTCTTGAAAGGAGGCTTCCGGGCCTCTTGAAAGGAGGCTTCCGGGCCTCTTGAAAGGAGGCTTCTGGGCCTCTTGAAAGGAGGCTTCCGGGCCTCTTGAAAGGAGGCTTCCGGGCCTCTTGAAAGGAGGCTTCCGGGCCTCTTGAAAGGAGGCTTCCGGGCCTCTTGAAAGGAGGCTTCCGGGCCCCTTGAAAGGAGGCTTCCGGGCCTATTGAAAGGAGGCTTCCGGGCCTCTTGAAAGGAGGCTTCCGGGCCCCTTGAAAGGAGGCTTCCGGGCCCCTTGAAAGGAGGCATCCGGGCCTCTTGAAAGGAGGCTTCCGGGCCTCTTGAAAGGAGGCTTCCGAGCCTCTTGAAAGGAGGCTTCCGGGCCTCTTGAAAGGAGGCTTCCGGGCCTCTTGAAAGGAGGCTTCCGGGCCTCTTGAAAGGAGGCTTCCGGGCCTCTTGAAAGGAGGCTTCGGGCCTCTTGAAAGGAGGCTTCCTGGCCTCTTGAAAGGAGGCTTCCGGGCCTCTTGAAAGGAGGCTTCCGGGCCTCTTGAAAGGAGGCTTCCGGGCCTCTTGAAAGGAGGCTTCCGGGCCTCTTGAAAGGAGGCTTCCGGGCCTCTTGAAAGGAGGCTTCCGGGCCTCTTGAAAAGAGGCTTCCGGGCCTCTTGAAAGGAGGCTTCCGGGCCTCTTGAAAGGAGGCTTCCGGGCCTCTTGAAAGGAGGATTCCGAACCTCTTAAAAGGAAACCGAGACTTTTGAAAAGAGGCTTCCGGGCTTCTTAAAACGGAATCCTCCGATCCTCTTGAAAGAAGACCTCCGGGCTGATTAAAAGGAGGCTTTCGAGTAATGTAGAAGGATGGTTCCAATCCTCTTGCAACGAAACAACTGAGCTTTTCGGAAAAGCCTTCATTTTCCTCAAATGGAAGCTTTCGAACGTGTAGACTCTAATTTTTAGTTTAGAAGCATATTCTTTAACATATCATTCAACATTTTGTTTCGAACAGGTGGATTGCATAGAAGCAGGCCTTGGAAAATTCTTTCAAAAACGAACGAATGTTTCGTTTTTAGCCCACAGTGAGAGCTTAATTTCGGTGCACCGATTGATGTTCGCTCGATGACGTGCTGCTTCCTGCACAAACAAGGGAAGAGGCATTCGTTTTATACATTGGAAGTGGGGAGTTTTGGACGTGGCATCTTCACAAGCTGGCTAGTGCCGAGGAGGCATCGTTCAGTAGGGCAGCGTGAAATGAAAATACTTCCTTCGTTCATCGGCAGTATTTCAGATGCGAGTGAGTGTTGTGTAAATACAAAACCATATTAGCGAGAAAGAGAGAGCCTGCATTAAAAACCTCTTTTTTACACATTTATTTCAACAGAAATGCGCAACTCAGTAGAAGTGAGGAAAGAGAGTTTATTATTCTCTGCACTAGCGGCTGCTTGATTTCACTCTCCAACTTTTTCGTACAGCAGTGCCATATGGAACGAGGAAGCATTCTTCAACTGTTCTCTCATGAAGCTGCCTCTCTGGGGAGTATATCTTGTTCTGAAGCATCGGTTCTCATTTTCATTGCTTCATTCATCCAAGCCCTGCATAGAAGATTTTAAAAACTTGTTCATTCGTCGTTCTGTTCTTTTGATCTTTTATTCACAGCCCTTAATTCACTGTGCTGATTGTAGAAAAAATTACTCAATTGTCTTGGAGTTACTGATCACCATGCATATTATGTACAATACAACATTTTGAATTAAAAAAATATACATATATCAGAACTTAATCAGTAAGTTTTGATTAAAATTGCATAAAATCCGCCATTATGCATTTTTGTCCGAGGTACCCCCTGAGCCCGGCGAAGGTACCCCCAGGGGTACATGTACCCCAGGTTGAGAACCGCTGCGCTATGCAATTAATTTGTTATGCGTAACAATATTCCGAAGAACACCATATTTTGCGTAACAAATCGTAACAAAAATAAAACAACCCCCCACCCCCTATTGCGTTACGTAATATTTGAACAGACCCTTTCATGCATGATCATGATATTACAAGTTTTCAAATTTTTGTTACTTTTGCAAGCATTTTCGCTACAAGCTACACGAAATGCAAATTAATTCATACTTCATTGCTTTGCCAATTCATGAGTGTAAAAACAAGTTAAATTATTCGATGAGACTTGATTCTCTGTTTTTTCCCAGAAACTATGTTCATAATTATCGTTGCGTTAGATTCCCGTGTCAGGATGTAAACGAAATTGATCTTTTAAAAAACTTCTTTATTTGGAATTGTGAGCAGATAAATACCACATAAGGGTCAAATTTTAAAATAGATGGGATTTTCAGAGAAACCTAAGCTTCTAAATAAACACATTCACACAACATTCAACGTTACAACAAGGTTTTCAATTTCAGAAATATGAATCAGTCTATGTCTTTGAAAGGCAAAATGTATGAACGGTACTTGATATTGCATACCGAAAAAGCTTCACAGGTACTCAGAAGTTATTCATAATAAATCACAGGCGGTAAAAGTTATTTCATGATAATCATTTTTGTTTGCGATATTATTCAAAAATAAAAAGAACGACTAAAATTTTCAAAATGTGTTGGGGTGCCAAAATCGGGTCGAAAACGTGATAATATCGGGAAGTGATAAAATCGGGTCGAAAACGTGATAAAACCGAGGGTAGATAAAATGTGTCTACCCCTGAATCAGGGAGTGACAAAATCGGATCGACACTGTATACAGAAAAGATCTTCTTTAAATGAATGAATCATTTTTGGGAAGCTAGATCATTCGGATTGTACAACATATTTCTTATAAACACGTGCACTCAATCTACTGCAAGCCTATATTGAAGAAACCTCTGAGTAACATATCGAAATGAGGAGCATTAGATGCTTGGGAAGGTCTTCGAAGAAACAGCCACAGTAGTCCAGGAGATATGTTTCCTTTTACGGATGCCCCAGAGGCACTATATAAGTTGTAAGGAGTCAATTTGATAAATGTGGAAAATGAACTGCAGTATGGCATATTTTGATATGAAATATGATGTTTTCTTCTATTGGACTCCCAGCGGCATCTTTGAAATTCCACTAGTGAACAGTGTGATCGCGGTAAGGGTTCATTGACAGATTACATAACGTTAAAATTTACCGTTTTCAACCCCCACCTTTCTAACATTTTTTATATGGAAGGGCTCTAAAATTTGTATAGGCCGCATAGCTCAGACATACACCATCCTAACCCCTAAAGCGTTATTTAATTTGAGAATGGGCCCTAATGAATTTCAAATGCGAAACCATTTATTTGATGGAAACTCATGGAGAGCTGTAACACGGTTTTCCGGATAAACTGACACGGTTGATCAAAGCGACGATGGATCGGGTGATGTGCGTAGTTCGAGTTTCAGGGGCATTCTCGAGCCCCTTCGAAACCCGCAGAGGGTTACGGCAAGGTGATGGTCTTTCGTGTTTGCTATTCAACATCGCTTTGGAAGGTGTAATACGAAGAGCAGGGATTAACACGAGTGGTACAATTTTCAATAAGTCCGTCCAGCTATTTGGTTTCGCCGACGACATAGATATTATGGCACGTAACTTTGAGAAGATGGAGGAAGCCTACATCAGAATGAAGAGGGAAGCTAAGCGGATCGGACTAGTCATCAACACGTCGAAGACGAAGTACATGATAGGAAGAGGTTCAAGAGAAGACAATGTGAGCCACCCACCGCGAGTTGGCATCGGTGGTGACGAAATCGAGGTGGTAGAAGAATTTGTGTACTTGGGCTCACTGGTGACTGCCGAAAATGACACCAGCAGAGAAATTCGGAGACGCATTGTGCCTGGAAATCGTACGTACTTTGGACTCCGCAAGACGCTCCGATCGAATAGAGTTCGCCGCCGTACCAAACTGACAATCTACAAAACGCTAATTAGACCGGTAGTCCTCTACGGACACGAGACCTGGACGATGCTCGTGGAGGACCAACGCGCACTTGGAGTTTTCGAAAGGAAAGTGCTGCGTACCATCTATGGTGGGGTGCAGATGGCGGACGGTACGTGGAGGAGGCGAATGAACCACGAATTGCATCAGCTGTTGGGAGAACCATCCATCGTTCACACCGCGAAAATCGGACGACTGCGATGGGCCGGGCACGTAGCCAGAATGTCGGACAGTAACCCGGTGAAAATGGTTCTCGATATAAAAAAAAATTCTTTAAAAATTAGTTTTTTTTTGTGCTATTTGTACGGAACAAAAAATATTGAAAAACTTTGCACCCAACCAGTTTTCGTAACTTACATCCCTTTGCGTTTGACCCCCTTATTTATTTGATGGGAAATCATGAAGAGAAAGCAACCGAACGGCTTGTTTTGATTAAAGCTATGTCCATTTAGAATCCGGAATGATAAAATCATCTGTATCTCGGATTGACGTACAAAGAAGGTTAATACATCAAAACAAGAGTAATTCACTGTACTTTAAGGAAAAATTATTGATGCAAATAATTTTTTCTTGTTTTTAGTGAAAATTCGCACCTTCTTCTTTATTCCTCACATCAGAAGTTGCAGACCTCCGGAGTCAACTTCCTTGGCACATTTGTTCAACATTTTGGTCATCTGAGTCGCGTCCCGAGCTGTTTTTCCACTTTTTACACTTTTCTTAAGCTTCCGCTTCATTATTGCCCAAAATGTCTCGATGGGCCGGAGCTGTGGGCAGTTGCGTGGATTTATGTTTTTATCGAAGAAATCTTCTTTATTATCCCGGTACCACTGGATGACTTCCCGGCTGTACTGGCAACTCGCCAAATCTGGCCAAAACTTCACGGGACCTTTATGGGCTTTATGGAAGGTCGACCGCGGTTTTTTGAGACATTCCTCCTTGTACAGCTTCGAGTCCATCGTCTTATTCGTCACAAACACTTAGGTCTTTGCCCCACAGCTGCATATCCCTTGCCATAATCATCCGTTTTTTTTGCAAGTTTGTCCAAAAATCAAACTTAAACTTCGCAGGAACTACTCCTCGTGCCGTCACAATGTAGAATTTTTGGCTAGGAAGCTGCCCGAAATCCATTTTGACGTAGGTTCCATCGTCGATGAGCAGGATTATCAACGTGGGTGTGCAGACTTTTTTCTCTCCTTTCGGCTTCCATCTGGAATAATTTTTGACACGCTGCACGAAACTTCGTGAAATTTATACCATAGCAAGTAGGCGCCTAGGTAGACAAACCGCTGTAAAAAAAATCTTGCAGCGGTCACTTTCCGTGCCGCGCTAAGAAACCTCGCAGTTAAAAACTGTAGAAGTGCTTAATGAACACTAAGCTGCGAGGCGGCTCTGTCCCAGTGTGGGGATGTAATGCCTATAAAAAGAAGAAGAAAAAGAAGGAAATGATCCATCTTACTCGTTCCCTAGAGGAATCTTTTACAAGGATTGTGGTTAATAATTATAAAGAACCATAAAAAAGAGCTGACGCTCGACAAATTTCTAAGATTATGATGATGATCTGTAGTTTTCGAAGCATATCCGAACAGAATCTCGTCGCTTTGAAACATGTTGACCATATGAAGTTGACCAAAATCACTTGGCACTCTGGCAGTAAACGACATGAGTTTCAATTGCTCCTAAGAGAAAAATCACGAACTTTAAGTTATCGAATGGCATCAATCCTGCTGGAACCGGTTCCGGGTTGGCTACCTGAAGGTGACCAAACTCACTTGATATAATAAGTATGTTTACTCAGTTATTTGAGTAAACAATCTCCCAGCGCCGGGTACCTCCCAATTCTGGACACTTATTAAAACGACACTTTAAGCAGTTCCTTAAATTTCTTATTAAGTAGAAAAAAGCTAATTAAATTCCTATATTGCTTGCATGGGACGCTAGGTCCACATGTTTTATTCTTCACGACCAGTAGATGGTAACAGACTTATATCAAAACAAGAGAGTCCATCACGGGACAAAAAAACGGGATTAACTAACGGGAAAAGTACAAAAAATATATAACTTTAAGAAACCAAAAAGGGTAAATGCTCCTGGCTGGACTTGATTTCAAAGCTCCGATGTGACTTATTTTTGTGATTTTTTCAGCGGTAAGTACGAATTTCAGCAAAAAAGCGACAGAATTCCTTAACATCTAGAAACTAATTCCACGTTTGCCTGAAATTGTCACAAAACTGTAGTCCTTTTTTAAAGCGTCGCAAAAATATACTCCAAAATCTGGGAATCATTGGAAACGCGCCAAAATAATCAAATCGACTTCTGACAACAGTAAAGGTTCGTTTTGTTCTGTAAAGGTTCTGTTCTAAAAAGCGAACGCTACCTTCCGATTAAAGTAATAATAGCATTTGTCTGCATTTGTCTATTGCAGAGGAAAATACTTATTTGCAAAATGATTGTTAATCTGTGCCAAACAAATTGTTTCAAGAAAGGAAAATATATAAAGAAATGCCTGAATATTCTTAGTAATGTTAAATACAACCATTACTACACTCCAAATAATCTAAACGTTGTTTCCACCTGAATTTTCAGGTACATTTTACGTGCACACGTAGCTGCAAATGCTTCAGAAAAATTGTAAGAATGTTAAATTTAAAACATTGTTTATTGATATGTGGCCTTTGACTACAAGCAACGTTTTGAAATCTATCCATACATTCAATTTCTATATAAGCAACATCAAATATTTCATTGAGCTTTCATTTAAGCTTGAACACAATATAACAAAAGTTCATAAATGGACTTCAAATATGAATTTTGTTCTCAGCAATATTACGCTGCTAAAATGTTTTATTTGACAAAGATGTTAATATAAACATGAATCACCTATAAGCTACTTTGTAAGCTTTAATGATTTTGTTTATCTATTAAATGAATTTGAATCCAGATGGAGCTCATATCCGCGCTAAATCCACGCATTTGCTAGTTCGATTTCCATATTACGTTTTGGCATCGTGATCAGGATTTGTTCCAATGCTAGCAGCTTGGACCCTGCGTTGCTCGGGATCGGCACTTTTGCTTTCAAATGTCAAATATTTGTGCACCGGAATTTAGATTGATTTATTTACATTATTTAAAATTTCTTAACTTTTCATCAACTTTTCGCATTTTGATTATTTTTTTAGCATTTATGAGCGAATCGAACTATACATAAATCATGCAAATCGGTCAACCCGTTCATGAGTTATAGTGCCTCAAAGGAAACGCAATCTCGTTTTTATATATCAAGACAAAATTTTCAAAACGACTTATCTGCTTTTGTAAACAAAGATTCAAACGACGATTTGACGAATCTGATAGCTCTCCCACGCAAACCAACACCATCAACAGGTAGCGAAAACCTTCACCTACCTATAGAGATGAGTGACGTTTAACGCTCGCACACTGATGTGCAATTCGGCATGTGTAAATACATGTTTGTTTTCCTTCTGCTCATAACCTCAAAATTGATCGAGTCATCACAATGATTGCGAAGGAGTCAAAACATATATGGAAATATACTCATTTTTACCCAAACTTTGCTGAGTAGCACCATCTAGGAGTGTTTGTTTTCCTTTTATCGCCACTCACACATTCGGACGTGAGAATCTCATTTGATAGTGTTGGTTTGCGTGGGAGTGCTATCAGATTCGTCAAATCGCCGTTTGAATCTTTGTTTACAAAAGCAGATAAGTCGTTTTGAAAATTTTGTCTTGATATAGAAATTACGGAAAAATCTCGGGATCCCGGGATATGAAACATTTTTATCCAGAATCCCAGGACAACAAAAAGTGCCGGGAGAAGGGCTCTCTAATCAAAACTTGTTATTCTGTTACAGCATTTTTTTATAACAGAGGTTGTTATAAAACATGTACCATTAGATGGTAATAAAAACAAAAATTGTAAAAAAAATCTTATAGTTTTAACAATAAGTCAGATAAAATAAATAAATAAATAAACAAACAGAAAGTTTTTTTTTATTCATATATTTATTTGGTATAGGCACTCTGTGTCCTTAACCGCTACTGTGTCGTGATCTACTATGGTATTCTGCTGTACAGAATCCACACAGAATCTATTTTTAGATATTTATTTATTTATTTATTACTTGTCTTCGAACTAATCGTACAGACAGATACTACTAACTAGTTATACTACTTTTAAACACACACTTGGTCATATTATAATTAAAATAAACATACACTTCATTGAAACGTCGACAACAAATATCAAACGGGTTATTTTGTCCAAAAACGGTGCGGTGTGCTGGAAGACGTAGGAAATCTGTATACTCCATTGCACAGTGACGTCACACACGACTTTTGACAGGTACTGGTCCTGTTGTTTACAGACGACTTTATTTTAATTTTGAGATACTTCTATCATTCTTTGGATTTTCTGCTCGGTAATTACCTAAACTTATCGATAATTACCAATATTTAAATGCGGAATGTACGGAATGTCTTCAACATCGTAAAATATGCAGATTTAATTTGGATCAAAAAAATTCTAAGTCCGAGACGTAAACAACAGGACCAGTACCTGTCAAAATAGTGAGGTTAGGTTTGCCGCGCGCAATGACCTATGGCGGGTTGATCTCGCTGGAACGTTGATGTTGACATTACTCAGCAGCGTCGGACAGTCAATGTTATGAGACAGGATATCGAACACGAACAACCGTTGAAGAAGGATTCTCCTGCTAGCCAGAGATGACAGATGAATTAATCCACAGCGATGCTCATATTGTGGAAGGCGGACGGGGTCATTTAACGGGAGTCGACGAAGCGGACAAATCGAATGAAATTTCGTTGAATTCGCTCGATCCGATTACTCTGCACCACATGATATGGAGCCCACACGAGGATAGCGTATTCCAGTGTACTGCGGACCAGGGCACAGTAGAGATATTTCAAGCAGTATATATCTTCAAACTCCTGAGCGTTTCGTTTTATAAATTCAAGCATTGCATACGCCTTGGCGGTTGTTGTAGTTATGTGCAAATTGAAGTTGAGCCTGGAATCTAGCTGGACGCCAAGGTCCTTGACGGTGCTGACTCTAGTGATACTGGCGGCAGACATATTATAATCGAAGACAGACGGACTTCTCGATCTACTGAACGATATCACATTGCATTTTTTAACGTTGATTTCCATTCCATTTAGCGTGCACCAGTTTACCAATGCGTCGACGTCAGCTTGGAGAGCACAGCATTCTACCAATGATGACACAACTCGAAAGAATTTCAAGTCATCAGCGAACATCGCTTTCGGGGATCTAATTGTGGTGCAAAGATCATTTACAAAAAGCACAAATATGAGTGGACCTAGGTGACTTCCTTGTGGAACGCCGGAAGAGATAGCGAA
Source organism: Armigeres subalbatus (assembly GCF_024139115.2). NCBI lineage: Eukaryota > Metazoa > Arthropoda > Insecta > Diptera > Culicidae > Armigeres > Armigeres subalbatus. The sequence continues at coordinate 17,932,989 of NC_085141.1, forward strand.
GGAATCCGAGCTCCATTATTCGTTATTGTTGTCGTTGCCAGTTCGTCTTGTCGTAAGTCCGTTGTGTCCGTTTGTCCATGTCGAGTATTCAATGATCGTTGCATTGTTCGGTTGCCATTTAATCCGGGTAACGTTGGAGGCATGCCTCCGAGAAGAACAAGTTGTCAGTCGTCATCAGCTGTCATAAGACGAGTTTATACAATCCCATTGAATTCCACCACTTAATTGTATCTTGACAGATACGTATTTCGACCTCAACGGTAAGGCCGTCTTCAGTGTCTCGTACTTGACTCGACTTAGTCGAGTCGAGTCAAGTACGAGACACTGAAGACGGCCTTACCGTTGAGGTCGAAATACGTATCTGTCAAGATACAATTAAGTGGTGGAATTCAATGGGATTGTATAAACTCGTCTTATGACAGGTGAAAACATTCCACTAAAAAGCTCAAAATAATTTTCTTATCAGTCGTCATCAGGCTAGGAATGGGCCTTTTTCGGGAAAATATCGATACTGCCGAATAGCCCCCTTCATACGGGAGTTGGCAGAAGGAAGGTCGTGTGATATGTGCCATCACAAATATTGCCCTCCGCTCGCTTTCAAATCGACTTCTATAAAAACATTCTTCATGTCTGCCGTATCCTAACGGAACTATCAATTCTATACTTTCGCCTCTAATTCTATCATGAACATGTACGTCCAAGTTTGGAAGATGATATCAGCATTTCCATATCATTGTAAATATTCTTTGATTTTGTAGATTACTCAAAATATCCTCTCCTTAGCACTTTGGATGTTGTAGTCGGTTTGTCAAGTGGTCCAGTAACTTATAAAATTGTTCTGTTTTGCAGACCGTGATTCTTGACTTCGACCCCCCTGAGTGCTGGCACCCTTGGCGGGGGCCAACCTTGCCAACCGCACGCTACGGCGATGCCCAACATTTTTCTGATTTAAACCTATATTTTGTATATAGTCGATAATTTGATTTAATTAAGGTCAACTTTCCTAAAGAATCCATATTTTTGACGCCTCTAACTAATGAAAGCAAAAAAAAATAACTTTTATGCTTCGTAATGACGAATTTTAGATGCTTCCGAAGCTCATGCTTTTATTCCAGCCTAAAATCTTTCGATCAGTCACAATTGTGATGTTTTCTGAGGTAATTAGCACGGAATTGTTAAATTAACATTTTTTCATAAGATGTGGGTTCCAATTCTAGTTGAAATCTACCCCATGTGATCATTAGTAGACAAGTCGAGTCCAGTACCATCTGAAGACGGCCTTACTGTTGAGGTCGAAATACGTATCTGTCAAGATACAATTAAGTGGTGGAATTCAATGGGATTTTACAAACTCGTCTTATGACAAGCAAAAACTGATGCTTTTTGAAGCCTCTAGCTATTTAAAAAAATCTAAAACAAAAAAATGAGCAAGTGCTGTACCGGTCTGAAGAATTGGCCTAATGTTGATTCAAAATCGAGTGAATGTTGGGGCAAACTTGAAAAAACAGCACATTTTTGATCGTTTGTTTTATTTTATTTTAATTTAGGCCGATACAAATATTTAAAAACAATTATATTCCCCCCCTTGGATTTTTTCGCCCAAAAAAAATTTTTTCAGGGGGCAAAAAAAAATCGAGTAATTTTGAGGATTTTCAAACATTTTTCAACAAATCCGAGGAGTTTTTTCATTTTTATTCATTCTAATATTAATTTTTTATTATCCCCCCCCCCCTCGGCCTTCCAGAGACCAGTAGGACATAATTTAAATTCAATATTTGTAACGACCTTAGGGGTCGTACACTAATTACGTAAGCAATTTTTCTGGGTTTTTCGACCCCCCCTCCCCCCATGTAAGATTTTTTCCAAACAAAAGATTTTTTATTTATATGGCGCGTAAGATATTGACCAACCCCCCCTCCCTCCATAAGTGCTTACGTAATATGTGTACGACCCCTTAGGGGCGTCAACAAATGTGGGGTTTTCGGGAAAGTTGACTTAATAAATAAATTAAAGAATTGATTTTGACGGGAAAGGTCAATTGTTCGTTTTCTAAACAGTAGGGTTATTTGGCCAAATTGTTGAAGGGAGAAATGCCGTTTGGCTGGAAGAAGTCAGAGAGATTAAAAAGTGGGAAGTAAACATGTGAAAAGAAGTGGTGAAATGTGAGAGTAATGAAAAGCGTGAAAAACAAAGTGATAAATGAAAAGTGAAAGATGATAAGTGAAAGTGGAAGTGAGTGTAAGTGGAGCGTGAAAAACGAGAACCCAGTCAACGCCAGATCGTATATGATGCCAGATAATATGCTAAAGTGGAGGCGATATAGATACTTTCCCATACAATATGTACGTATATTGCCTCCACTGTAGCATCTTATGTTGCATAATAAACGATTTTGTGTTGACGAACGGAAGTGCGAATCGAAAAGCAAAAACTAAGACGTAAAAAGGTGAAAAGTTTAAAATGAGATGTGAGAAGTGAGACGTAAAAAATTAAAGTAAGAAGTAAGACTTAGAAAGGGTAGAAGTGAAAAGTAATGAAATGTGGGAAGAAACTCTTTTTTTCAATGGATCTACCTACATTCTAACTAGAACTTGACCCTTTTTTCCTGTTCGTGTGCGACCAGTTATTAGCCATAACTTATTACCCTAGCTCAAAAAATTAATTAAGCTAGGGCTCGGTTTAGTAGATCCTACACCGTAAAACACTACGCAAAAGGGATACTTCTTTACGGGGAAAAACCTGACCTACTTTTCAACTTAGTTTTCTATTAGCATTTCTACAGTTATTTATTGAAAGCTTTTTTTTGCTCGCCGAATGTAGGGAGCCAAGAATATTTCCTGCCTGAGAACATTCAAGGCTGAATCGAGAATCAAGCTCGCCATATCCGGATTGGCTACTACTTTGCACATAAGGCTAACTGGAAACCTTAAAATTTGGAGTATCGTGATAAAAACAGTTAGAGTAAAATTCGAAAAAAGAAGGAAGATACAAGAAGAAAGAAGTAAACACAATAAAGAGGAAGAAAATAAAGAAAAATAAAGAAGAGAAAGATTGAAAAAATAAAATGAAAGAAGGGATCATATATAACATTTTGTTTCAGAGTTGCTCTACATAAAATATGTTTTTGACACCTTCTTCTTCTTCTGTTCATTTAGCACTTCCACAGTCATTAAGTATGAGGTTTCAAAGCCAAGTTACCATTTTTGCATTTGTATATCATGAAGCTAACATAATGGTACTTGTATGCCCAAATAAGTCTAGAAAATTTCCAATCCGAAAATGTCCTAGACTGGGGGAAACGAATTCAGCCACCTTGCTTTGTAACCGCGCGTTTTTCCGCACGGAAAGCCCCATGTTTTTGACACCACAAAAACATTATTAGAAAATATTTCAGCTTTTGTTACTACGCATTTAGCCTACTTGAAATCAATTTATTTTAAAATGAATAATCGGTTTTAGTCTGCGGCAAGGGCGGACCAACTTATCAATATCAGAGTGAAAACGAAACCGAGCTCGGATCCGTAAAGTATCCGCGCTGCCTAATAATGTCAACCGACGAGCGCAAAATGTGAGGGTGATTTATGTCTTGTGGTTGGAAATTGATTTTTTTTGTAAATCTCCTGAGAAAATCTGTGTGGAAAACAAACACAGTACGAGTTGAGGGGGGCGCAAAGGCAAAATACCAAGAAGCAATCCGTCGCGGTTTCGTGCAATTAACGCGACCAAGTTTTCCGAGAGCTTCGCTGCAGCACTTGGTGAGAACCTTTACCGCGCAGTTGTAAAACGAAACCATAGTTGAATGGAAAGAATAAAATTTATGATGATTAAAAAGGGGTTGCCGTTGTCACTGTCGACGCCGTCCCGGGGGATGGTTCCCGTGGTATGGATAAAAGTTTCTTGCAAGACGGGAATAAGCTAGTTTAAAAGATGTTTGTAATGGTGGTGGTCGGCAATCTGTCTTCGACGCTAATAATTCATCGGGAGAAATAAAATCCCAGAAGTTGTCCTCAGATGCAGATTTGCCAACAAGCAGCATAATTAAACATAGTTAAAGCAGCGCATTTTATTTGAGTTTTATTGGAGTTTGTTCGTGGGTGCTTCATGTGGATATAGCTCAGCTTGTTTGTCGTTGCCATTAAAACTTTCTAACGAAATGAGTTATGAGCGAAAATTAAAATTGTGCTTTCCAGTTGCATCCACCGAATGGTCAAACTCAAACCACTTCAATACGGCATATTGAAAAAATAATCTATTTCCAAAATCGTGGGTTATGCAATCACGCTTAAATTTCATTGCCAACGCAAAACACATTTTTTGTTCAACATGGTGCAACAGCTATCTATTATGCATCGTATTTTGTAGTTGATCATTGTTTAGTTAGAGAAGACTGAATATTTTACTGTAAAATCATAGGATTTAGAAATGGAACAAACAATGAGCGATAGGTAATGGATGTATATCTTGAAATTCGGTCTAATTGAACAATCGGCACGGTCGTGATTAAAATTTAGACTTTCTTATATTCATGTACCCTCAACACCGGTTTTAGTTGATTGATGATGCAAGGGCTGTCGGCACCTCAAGCTTTGAGGTAATTTGCGTGTAATTTGGCTGTGTATATAGGTATAAACCATTTAATAATTTACTATAGTTATTGTCATAGTTATGAACCTTCCCAAAAAAACAATCCGTGAAATGCCAATGAAAAAAAATTTGCCTCACTTTACTATGAAATCGTACCGAGGAAACAACGCGGTTCCAAACTGCGTCAACTAAAAATTGATGAAGCTATACACATTTTCCCAAATTTTAATCCCCTCCGGATAGTCTAGCACGGTTTTCATTCAAATTTTAATTCAATTTACTCCATCGTCGGGTGGTCGTCAACGTTAGAGCCTGTGATGACTGACGATTGCCCACCGTCATCATCAGTCATCCTCTCGTTTCATATAGGAGCAGTTAGCCACAGCAGTAGGCTGTACTTCAACATGACGCACGTCATTCACTCATTGCCTACTTAGTGCGATTGAAATTCATCGTTCACCGTGAGGCTTAACAACAAAAGTGATCACGATAATGATTATAATGATGATGATATGGAGGAAAACAAAAGGCGAGCCAATCCTTAATGCCCTTGGATGAAGAAATATCGTAGTAACCTAGTTGGGGTTTTATTGTTGCACATTGACATGTGGAGGAAAATTTACAGTTTCGAGAGTGGATGGAAAATATGCGGCAGACCGCACTTTACTTGTCATAAGACGAGTTAGTATACTATTACACTTAATTCCACAGCTTGATTATAGCTTTACAGATATGTACGTATTTACGTATACGGTAAAATGCGCGGCTACAAAGCAAGATCATGCTGAAGGTGGCTGGGTTCGATTCCCGATCCGGTCTAGGGAATTTTCGGGTGACTTACCTGGGCATAGAGTATCATCGTGTTCGCCTCATGATATTCGAATGCAAAAATGGTATCTTGACTTAGAGTTTTGAGAATTTGAGTTTTTCCCAACACTGCACTAAAGACGACTTATCATTTATAGTCGAAATATGCGTTGAGATACAAATGAAGTAGGTACCAAAATGTATAAATAGTAGGGGAATTCATGTAGGCTGGTATTTATAACAAGGCGTATTTGCTAAATGTTTACCACTGCTTTCATGTGAATGCTCCACGCAGTGTACTCTGTATATTGATGTGTAAATGGACAAAATTATCTGTTCTATATTTTCTTATGTCAAAGTATAGCGAAAAGAGAAAATAATTGCATATTGTTCAAATGGTCTGGGACGATTTGTTGCAGCTTATTTGAGAATGAAAGATGAAAGTTTTTAAAATACTTCTACACAGATAAAAATATTTTGTGATTTTAAATGTATTTTCATGCATATTCAATCGATCTCTCTATTATTTTAAATCGAAATAAATGTAAACGGTGCTTGCTAAACACATCAAAATCGAAGTGTATCGGCATACAGTCGCGTAAGTCTGAATTCCTTTGAAAGAAATACCAGCTCGTAAATATTTGTCTAAATATACCACGTATACAAGAAATACACTGAATACCAAGCGCTACGTGAATACCCCTAGCACAGACAAACAGACATAGCACTCATGAAATTCTCATCGTTCACTGATTTACTGGTTAATTAAAATAATTATTAGTTAGCCAATCGGTCACAAGTGGCGCGCGTATCGGATTTGCTCGAGTTTGACGTTTGCTCACTAACGCCATCTGGTTCGTGATTTGCCTAACTAAGTGAAAACAACAGATGTCGTTAGTGTTTGTACGACGATGAATTTGATGAGTGAATGTTCAATGTGTTATGTCTGTTTGTCTGTGCCCCTAGTGTATTTCTTTTTTAAGCTGCACTAATATTTCATAGGGGAACTGTTCCGTTTTCCATCTCACTGAACATATATTAATCTCATCGCGAAACAAAGAAATACGGCACCAATTTCGTCGCTTCTTTTTGCTAACATGCGTGCTCACTGCTGAAAAAAATCACAAAAATAATAAACAAACCAGATATCTTTTCATTGCTTTGTTTTTCGTGAGACCAATATCGGAGCTATGAGATGAATTCCAGGAGCAGTAACCCTATCTTGTTTCTTCTCTATAAAAAACTACCAAGTGTAAATGAATACATTTTCATACATATTTGAATATTAATACATTTACTCAATTTGGAAAGTATTTGAAAGAGTATTTGTATGTTTCCCATAGAAATTTTTATTTGTTTTCAATGATAATTTTGTATATTTCTTTACAATTTTGACATTACATATAAATAACTATTTTCTGTTTGGTTATGGATAGCTTCCACCCCATTATTTTGCTCACCGTAAATTTAACCACCCACAGCCGAAATCACCCTGTTCACGTTTGTTCTACATTGTATTGCAGAGCAATCGATGTTGTCTGGGCGGCGGTGATGGTGGTGGAAGCAATAATCCAGCACAAATTATGCTCATAAAAGGGGTAAGCACATCTAAAATCAGTCATCAACAGTTTGAAATATGGAGTTACATCACATGTGTATGGGTGGGCGGACCACACGCAGCACTGTCTGCCGGCTGTCTAAGCGTGAATTTCATAAAACGATATGGTTAGGGGAGTTGTCGCCGGGGTTAGCGATAACATACGCGTTAACCCCTTCTATTAAAATGATATCGATGTCAGTGTTCGCATATAAATCAATGTCAAAGCAGGAACGACGGTGATGCTATGGAAGCTGAGTTTCAAAGCTTTGACGTAATTTTGAATGAGTTACTAAAAATATGTTGGTGTTGGATAGTGGATGAAATAAAGCTGAGGTGGGAAGGGATATGCTTTGTATGAAATTCAATCTTAATGGTTGTGTATATTCAGAACATGTTTGAAATAATGAACAGGTCAAGCGGATGAAAAGCGATAAACCTTTTTTAAAGTTATTTCGATTTTTTCTGCCCCGAGAATCAATCAATGTGGACGTAATGTTTTGATTGTTTGTACTATACTATTATATGAGTTTATTTGGAATCTTCAATTTCTTGAAAATATGTTTGTGCTTTTGACGATACGTTTCATCTATTGAAGTGTCATTTCAAAATTATTGTCTACTAGTTGACCCAGCAGACGTTGTCCACCGACTAGATTGTGGTACCAAGTAACGTCTGCAAACAGTTTGCTGTTGCTGATGCAACTGATGATTTTATGTTGATTGAATTCTTGGTCTGCAAGTCTGGGTATGCCTCATTCTTCCTTCCGCTTACACCATAGCGCATTACAGTTGCTTTACCCAACCAGCGACTGATAGATTTTCAACATTTATGTATAAGAACCTATCAAAACCTTTTTGTATAAGAACTAGGAATATGCGAAATCGTTAGATTACAATACAAACTATGGAAGCTCACAAACAAATATTGTAAGAAAAGCTTGCAAAATTTTGAGGTCTCATACAATATTTGTGTAATAATAGTAGTAGTAGTTTTATTTACGTGGCTTTAAAAGCTAATCCTCATTCACCACATAATATTTGTATAAGAATCCCTTTCGACATTTAGCCCGTTTTGTCCTTTTGTCCTTTCGACATTCTGTCCCTTTTAACGTTTTGTCTTTTCGACCTTTTGTGCTTTCGATCTTTTGTCCTTTCGACATTTTGTCACAGATTGATACATGTTTGTACATGTTTGATTAGTAGTACACACTAGAAATACTAGAATAACAGATTGGCGAAGAAGCCATCTTGTTCCCAATCGAACTGTACAAAGCGGTTCCAATTCGACTTGTTTACATTTGCATCCCATAAGGGGCACCATACACGCTCCGACATGTTGTACAACTTTGACTCCGCCCCCAGGAAATTTGGTTCGGTCGAAGTAAAGTCGAACCGTCTGTGGGCAAGTTGTACAACTTGCCCACAGACGGTCCAACATTACTCCGACCGAACCAAATTTCCTGGGGGTGGAGTAAAAGTTGTACATCTCGGAGCGTGTATGGGGCCCCTAAGAAGCAAGCAAAAAGTTCAAGTGATGCCAGTGTTATTTTCACGATTTTATGCATTTTCATACGCTGCCATTTCGACATGTTTCCACTTCGCCGGTCTCTGGTTATAGGGTTGCTTGTAAACACTTAGTTTTTAGATCTGCAGCTCGGTAAAATTTGCCCAGCCGTTTGCCCAGCAAAATAAAAAACTGATATCCCGGCAAAACTGATGATTTTAGCTGATTTTCGACAAATTTTCGTCCTGTCCGTTGTCTCATGCTAGGTGTTAAGTGTTCAGTCTGTACGACCTCTGGTCGAAGACGGTATTCCTAGCTTTTCTTATGTTTGCTGATTTGCAATAAGGGGCGACTCTAATATGACGTCCACTACTACCTCCCCCCTCTGTCACGCTTTTTGTATACATAGTACATGCACTGTCACAAAATCTTAGACCCCCTCCCCCCTAAAACATGTGACATCATTTTGGAACGACCCCTAACTTTGACGAAAATCTCGGCAAAAATGACATTTTTTAATTAATTGCATGTTATTCGGCAATTCGGCCGTACGCAAACCAGTCGAGTCAAGTACAAGACACTGAAGACGACCACACAGTTGTGGTCGAAATACGTATCTGCAAAGATTCGAAAATAATTGGTGGAATTAAATCGTCTTAGACGGAAAAAAAACTCGTCTTAGACGGTTGAATACATTCCACTAAAAGAGCTGAATATATTTTTCTGTCCATTTTTTTGTTAAATATCTTGGCTGTGCATATGCACAGCACATGTTTCGAAATGGACAAATTGATATGAAATTTGCGAAAAAGAATCTACGTGTCTTGGAGGGGCTCGAACTCTCAACCTCCTACTCTCTAGATAGGCGTGATAACCCCTACACAACAAGACCACTTAAAGGTCACGTTTGCGGAAAAGCCATCAGAATCCGAGTACCAACCTCCACCGCGGTTAGCTCTCTTTTTTGCAAATTGAATATCTTTCGGATGCTTGATTTGTCCAATCTCCACATGTGCTTTACTGTTGTATATCCACAGTCAAGCGAGTGCACATTGTTTATTAAACGAGGTTTGGTTGGTTCTTACACAGAATTGTTAGAAAATCTAACAGTCGCTGGATGGGTGTGGGACACCTATGCTTTTATGAGCAGGGCCAGAGATGTCCTACACAGTTGGCAAAAAATCTGCTCTTTTATTTTTCACAATTTTTAACAATCAAATAACATTCATTCAGTGAGAACAACTATTCGCCATTCGCCAAGTACTGCAGAAGTGCCGCGAATACAACGTGCCCACACATCATCTATTCATCGACTTCAAAGCCGCATATGATACAATCGATCGGGACCAGGTATGGCAGCTAATGCACGAAAACGGATTTCCGGATAAACTGACACGGTTGATCAAAGCGACGATGGATCGGGTGATGTGCGTAGTTCGAGTTTCAGGGGCATTCTCGAGTCCCTTCGAAACCCGCAGAGGGTTACGGCAAGGTGATGGTCTTTCGTGTCTGCTATTCAACATCGCTTTGGAAGGAGTAATACGAAGAGCAGGGATTAACACGAGTGGTACAATTTTCAATAAGTCCGTTCAGCTATTTGGCTTCGCCGACGACATAGATATTATGGCACGTAACTTTGAGAAGATGGAGGAAGCCTACATCAGACTGAAGAGGGAAGCCAAGCGGATCGTACTAGTCATCAACACGTCGAAGACGAAGTACATGATAGGAAGAGGTTCAAGAGAAGACAATGTGAGCCACCCACCGCGAGTTTGCATCGGTGGTGACGAAATCGAGGTGGTAGAAGAATTTGTGTACTTGGGCTCACTGGTGACTGCCGAAAATGATACCAGCAGAAAAATTCGGAGACGTATAGTGGCTGGAAATCGTGCATACTTTGGACTCCGCAAGACGCTCCGATCGAATAGAGTTCGCCGCCGTACCAAACTGACAATCTACAAAACGCAAATTAGACCGGTAGTCCTCTACGGACACGAGACCTGGACGATGCTCGTGGAGGACCAACGCGCACTCGGAGTTCTCGAAAGGGAAGTGCTGCGTACCATCTATGGTGGAATGCAGATGGCGGACGGTACGTGGAGGAGGCGAATGAACCACGAGTTGCATCAGCTGCTAAAAGAACCATCCATCGTTCACACCGCAAAAATCGGACGACTGCGGTGGGCCGGGCACGTAGCCAGAATGTCGGACAATAACCCGGTGAAAATGGTTCTCGACAACGATCCGACGGGTACAAGAAGGCGTGGTGCGCAGCTGCAAGGTGGATCGATCAGGTGGAATATGACTTGCGGACCCTCCGTAGACTGCGTAGTTGGCGACGTGTAGCCATGGACCGAGCCGAATGGAGAAGACTCTTATATACCGCACGGGCCACTTCGGCCTTAGTCTGAATAAATGAAATGAACTATTTATTTTAGTATTCGAAATATCACTTCAATCTGACAAAATGGTGCACGCCGAATACACGCGGGCGCGCGCACAGCAAATACTCCGGCGTATTACACGCGTGGTCTCGGCCTGTTTGATTTTGACAGATCGAAGTGACATTTCGAGAACTTTAATATCCATTTATTTGTTGCACTCACTGAATGGATTTTATTTGTTTGTTAAAAATTGTGAAAAATAGAAGAGCAGATTTTTTGACAACTGTATAGGACATCTCTAAGCAGGGCATCAGTCATCATACTACCTGTTTCTCCGTTCCACCAGGCCCGTTCTACTGTGAGGAATACGGTGTTTTATACAGAGCCTTTATACCTTCAGCCTCATACAACTCTGGTAGCTTCCGGCTGATGTACTCCCCTTCTCTATCGGATTGTATAACGAGCGGCTTCCGACCGAAGCTGTTTTTTTTTCGAGCGGACGAACTGTTGGACGCATCTGATTTCATCTTTAACACGGAGTATATCGACAAAAATCATTTATGAGCATCATCAGGCAGCGGATTCCAGATGGCGTAGCGTTTTCCATCGGTTTACACAGATTAGAGTGTATCAGTTCCACGGCCGATGACTGTTTGCGGATAGTAACTGAAAAAGAAGGATAATACTTCCAAGTTCTCGCTCATTATCTAAAATTGAACTTTCAGGCAACATTCACATCAATTCGAATCCCACAGTATTTTTTGCGATTTAAACTAAATGGTTGATGATTTACATTGTATTGGGAAGGTGGTCGGTTGTCAGCACCCATTTGTTTTTGCTTCACCCTTCACCCTTCACCCCCTTTGCTTTTTTTCACCCAATTACCCAATTACCAGTGGAAACCTGTTAACATAAGCTAATAACTTTTAAAGAGATTTGATATTTTGCAGCTTTCGGATTATTTTTATGACTAATTCCTAGTGATGAACTTATATTCCATATAAAAAATCACTCTAATAAAGATAAAAAAAAATATATGACTAATTGTACATTATTCGGCAACTCGGTCGTACAGAAATCATTTTTTTTTGTAAAATATCTTGCACAGCACATGTTTCGAAACGGACAAATTCATATCAATTCGCAAAAAAAAAATCCACTCGTCTTGGAGGAACTCGAACCTTCAACCTCCTACTCTCCAGATGGGCGTGATAACCCCTACACAACAAGACATTATTTTTATGATTAATTTGTAAAGCGTGGTTTTTATACCACTTGGAAAATGTTGGTCGGTATCAGGTATCAGGTATCAGAACGTCGGCTCAGGAGGCACGTTCCCCTCAATTTGGGAGATTTGTGCCATCGCCTTCACTGGCCTTTCTCATCATTTACCTGACGGAAAAGGAAGTGAAAAGGGGAAAGGAAGAGGAAGTGAAGTTGGAAAAGGGAATGGAACCATTTATAGGAAAGCCAATTATGTAGACTCACACGCTTTCAGCTAGGGACTAAAGAGAGGTGTCACAACAGAGGACGTAACAATGGACGAACGTCAAAGACGAAACACAGAGTGCACTATGAAAAACGCATAATGCGAATCCATATAGGAGACAATCACAAAGTACATTGTAAAAATCGCATAATGCGAATCCATATAGGTGGCAATTTGTTGAAAACTAAGTAAAACACATATTCATAAACCCATTCTTATTGAACCTCACGTTGAGATTGAACAAGAGTAATCGAAGCAGAACGTCAAGGACGAGACACAGAGTACACTGTGAAAAACGCATAATGCGAATCCATATAGGTAACATACACAATGCACATTGTGAAAAACGCATAATGCGAATCCATATAGGTGACAATTTGTTGAAAAAAAAAAAACTAAGTAAAAAAAACATTTTCATAACCCCACCCTTATTCAACCTCAAGTTGAGATTAAACAAGAGTAGCTGAAGCCAAACATCAAAGACGAAACACAGATTACTCTTTGAAAAACGCATAATACGAATCCATATAGGTGACAAACACAAAGTACATTGTAAAAAAAAAACGCATAATGCGAATCCATATAGGTGAAAATTTGTTGAAAAACTAAGTAAAAAACATATTCATAATCCCACCCTCATTCAACCTCAAGTTGAGATTAAACAAGAGTAGCTGAAGCCGAACGTCAAAGACAAAACACAGAGTACACTGTGAAAAGCGCATAATGCGAATCCATATAGGTGACAAACACAAAGTACATTGTAAAAAAAAAAATGCGAAATGCGAATCCATATAGGTGGAAGTTTGTTGAAAAACTAAGTAAAACACATATTCATAACCCCACACTCACGATGAGATTGAACAAGGGTAGCCAAAGCCGAACGTCAAAGACGAGACACAGAGTACACTGTGAAAAACGCATAATGCGAATCCATATAGGTGACAATTTGTTGAAAACTAAGTAAAACACATATTCATAACCCCACTCTTATTTAACCTCACGTTGAGATTAAACAAGAGTAGCCGAAGCCAAACGTCAAGGACGAGACACAGAGTACACTGTGAAAAACGCATAATGCGAATCCATATAGGTGACAATTTGTTGAAAACTAAGTAAAACACTTATTCATAACCCCACTTTTATTTAACCTCACGTTGAGATTGAACAAGAGTAGCCGAAGCCAAACGTCAAGGACGAGACACAGAGTACACTGTGAAAAAACGCAAAATGCGAATCCATATAGGTGACAAACACAAAGTACATTGTAAAAAAATGCATAATGCGAATCCATATAGGTGGAAGTTTGTTGAAAAACTAAGTAAAACACATATTCATAACCCCACACTCACGTTGAGGATGAACAAGAGTAGCCAAAGCCGAACGTCAAAGACGAGACACAGAGTACACTGTGAAAAACGCATAATGCGAATCCATATAGGTGACAATTTGTTGAAAACTAAGTAAAACACTTATTCATAACCCCACTCTTATTTAACCTCACGTTGAGATTGAACAAGAGTAGCCGAAGCCAAACGTCAAGGACGAGACACAGAGTACACTGTGAAAAACGCAAAATGCGAATCCATATAGGTAACATACACAAAGCACAGTGTAAAAAACGCATAATGCGTATCCATATAGGTGACAATTTGTTGAAAACTAATTAAAACACATATTCATAACCCTACTCTTATTTAACCTCACGATGAGGTTGAATAAAAGTAGCCGATTATCTCGGAGAAGTAACAAGTCAACTACGCCATAGCTCCGGTTTGCGCTGCGAGGGCTAAAATACTGTGAAGGGGGCCCTGGTGCTTCACAGGCTCCGTTTGCGGTTAGGTTCTTATTAGACCCCCCTAACCATTCATTCGTAGGCACGGTAAGCATAAAGCCGCATCACACCGAAAATTAGGGGTCACCTGTATGGTGGACTTTTACCACTGGAACAGGCAATCCGTAATGTTATTCTTAGCCAGATAACCAGCTGCCGACACCACACGGCTATCTAGGCTGTTCGTGGAGAGAAGTTGACATTGACTTTACGTCAACTCTCAATGTGGCCGAACAGCCCCATCGGTCGTACAGAAATCATTTTTTTTTGTAAAACATCTTGCACAGCACATGTTTCGAAACGGACAAATTCATATCAACTCGCGAAAAAAAAATCCACTTGTCTTGGAGGAACTCGAACCTTCAACCTCCTACTCTCCAGATGGGCGTGATAACCCCTACACAACAAGACATTATTTTTATGATTAATTTTGTAAAGCGTGGTTTTTATACCACTTGGAAAATGTTGGTCGGTAGTCGGCACTCAAAAAATAAAAATAAAATTATCTGTATATGTGTGTGTGTTGAGGATACGGGGCAAATTCTTCAATAATTACAATCTAATCAACATCTTCCACCGACAAACGATAGATCCGACGACGTAAAGGGTGCGTTTTATGAATGCCTTGATAAAGCCTATGGAGAGTGCATGCATGGCATGCAAATTGTTATTGGAGACGCTTACCAGAGCGGTTGGTAGAGAGAACTTTTCCCGTCCCATAATCGGTAGGGAGAGCTTTGAACCCGCCACCAAGGACAACGGCCTACGGCTAGTAAATTTTGGTTCTTCCAAAGGGATAGCCATCAGTAGCACTTTGCGCGATAGAATATTCAAAAGCTAACCTGAAGACACCTAAATAGTAAAATATGTAACCAGATACCTAAACCATCTTGTAGGGCGCAATTTCTCGATATGCGGACATTCAGAGGTTTCAACATTAACCCTGATCACTACCTAGGTGTCAGTAAAGTTCGAGCAGCGAACGATGTGTTGCAATATCCAGCGATTGCCGAGTATCGACTGAGTACCGCTACAAGCTCGACAAACGGATAAGTGTACTCGATGTTAGCGACAACATCAACGAACTATGCACAGAGGCGACCCAAGATGGGTGAGTTCGACGTGGATTCTCAGAGATTGGTAGGCGAAGAGAACATTGCCAGAATCCGGATGTTGATGTAGGGTACCCGACAACATGCTATATGGGAAGGCATTTGTCAAGGAAATGCTAACGGCGTCGACTAGGATCAAACACCGGCCTACTATGGAGAGAAACAGGCGAATAACTGCACCGTCACCAAAGAAATAGTACAAATCTCGCGCTTAGTTTCATAGGAGCGTAACTGATAACTGCGTAGATCGATTTCTCTTCGTCGATGTGTTCTTTTTATTATTTTACCGGATTGCGCTAGTTTGGCGATGATTTAATGGTTTGATGTGATAAAGGATGATTGTATCTTGCACCAGAATCAATAATCACGGTTGTAGTTTTTGAAACAATTGAGTTATTAACAAAATATAAAATCTATTAAGAGAAATCGATCAATACCGTTACGCCCCAAGGAAATTAAGCGCGAGAAATCAGAGCTTGGTGAAGCCCACCTTCTTTGGCGCCTCATATCTGAACATATTTTTAATCGGCTCTGCACTGTCAATTTCCTCCTGCGCGACTTTAAAGCAAGATCATGCTGAGGGTAGATAAGTTAGATTTCCGGTCCGGTCTAGAAAATTTTCGGGTTGGAATTTGTCTCGACTTCTCTGGGCGTAAAAATATCATACACGGAAAGGGTACTGTGTTTCCGGAAGTAAGGTCAGACATATTTTTCCTAGTTTTTTTGGTACTATCTTTTAGTAGTTTTTACTGATGTGCTAATGAACTACTATACATACTTATGCTACACATAAGTATATATTTAATAACGACGGCTTCGAATAACGGTTAAAACTAAAAGTATTGATTTGTCCTTAAGAAATTCATAGACCACGATTGATTCATTTTGCCTTATCTCAACTCAGTTGGATTTTTTTTCCTGTTGTTCTAACTCGATTTAAATATTTTTTCTATATAATAGGACATGTGTTAAAGTACATCATTTGATCTTCTCTACATTTCATCATCTACTTCTATTGATACAACCTATTAAATTATGGATATATTTGTTTTGGTACTATCTCAGAGGAATTGCTTGGACAACTTCCGGAATAATTCCTGGAGAAATTGATTAGATTAGATGAATTGAATGTTCTTTTCAGTTGCGCCCTGCTCTAATGTAGGTCCATAATAAATTAATTGTACTGAGTAACATGACTCATACAAGTAACATTTCATTTTTTTCCTCCTATAAGAGAAGATCCATTAATAACCTAACGCAAAAATTGGCTACTTTCAACCCCCCTACATTCGTGTGAACTATCCGCACAGTTTGTGTGGGTCGTCACACTTGAGACAACCCCCCTTTGACCATTACGTTATTCATGGATGTTCTCTAATATGAAACAAATAAAGCCTACGGCCTCTTCCGGGTTCTCTACTAAATATTATTTTCGCTTGATGCTTGATGTGTTTAACATGAGACATCTTAAATATTATTACATTATTGCGCTTTGCTATTGCTATTGCGCTTCGGCATACATTTTTAAAGCAGCAATTGCATCTTTGAGTTCAATTTCAACTAGCTGCGTCGTAAATTTTTAATTACGGAGGAGTTTGGGCAAACATTTTTTCTATATTTGGTTTTTGAGCCTTTTAGGTCGTTTTCTTCGTATCACTGCCAAGTACAATAAAATATGGCGGTTGATGGAAGGACAAAATTGAAATATTTTCATTATGTGTACCAAACCAAGTCCGTTTTTCGAATTTCTTCGTGAAAACCATGCGATGACAACATTATTTTGTAATTCTTTAGAATTTCTAGTTGTCACGGTACCTAATCAATATTTTTTTTATGAAATTAGGGCACATCACGGATTTAATGGAAATGAAAATTAATATGTTATCGAGCTATCTGCTTATTATTTATTCAGATAATAGGGTAGGGGACCATTTGGGCAGCACCCCCTATTCCCGTCAGCAACGTTCATTACTCGAGCACATTACAACCGAATTACTTGTTTTTCAGTACGTGGTTAGTTTCCGTCGATATCTAGTGATGTACAGACAATCAAGCCATTTGGTTGGTACGCGGTGGAGTTATTAACGTTGCGGACGGGAGTAGGGGTTGCTGCCCAAATGGTCCCGCTCCCTAATTACATGAATGAGAATCTCAATTTGAAATTAAATTGATTTTTTTATCATAGTCTTTAATATAGTTATATCTAAATAATGACATCTTGTTAAGTTATTTTGGTTTGATCAAGTTTTTTTAACTAATTTTATTTGCTAATTTTCTAATACATGCATTCATCTCTTAGACTAGGTGTTCCGTGTTTTCTTAACACTATCATCCTTATTTGCTATGTTATATTTTTAGTTATTATTAATACATTTCAATTGCCTCTGGCAGTTAGAATTTTCCTCTGGTTGAATTGAACCATGTAGGAATTACAATGTTTTCAACTTAAACTAATCTCAACCTATTTTATACTAAGGGTACAGGAGTTAATCGTTGCAATAGAAGATTGCAACGATTTTTGTCTAAAATTGAAATTATTTTGTTGGACATTTGTTGCAATGTCTCAATATTAGAAATTCTATGAAGTTTATTGGTACTATACCACGGAGGCAACTTCAGAATCATTTTTAGAATTTTATTTTGAATCCTCTGAAGTGCCTTCTTCCTGGTATTGCAGCAACTAGTCCATATTGGCACAGCATACAACATGGCAGGTCTAAAAATTTGTTTGTAAATCAAAAGTTTGTTCTTAAGACAAAGTTTTGATTTTCTGTTTATAAGTGGATATAGACACCTCATATATTTGTTACATTTGGCTTGAATGCCTTCAATGTGATTTTTAAAAGTTAATTTCATGATCTAGCAGAAGTCCTAAATATTTGGCTTCGCTAGACCAATTAATTGGAACCCCATTCATAGTGACAATATGTCTGCTAGAAGGTTTCAAATAAGAAGCTCTCGGCTTATGTGGGAAAATTATAAGCTGAGTTTTGGAAGCATTGCAAGTAAGTGGAGAAAATATCCAAACTTTTTTGCAATCTACTACAAATGACACGAAGGCTACGCCCTTTGGCTGAGAGACCTGTGTCATCTGCAAACAAAGATTTTTGACACCCTGGTAGTAAATCAGGTAAGTCAGAAGTAAAAATGTTATACAAAATGGGCCCCAGTATGCTGCCTTGGGGAACACCAGCTCTTACAGGTAATCTGTCAGATTTAGAATTCTGATAGTTTACCTGCAGTGAGCGATCTGATGAATAATTTTGGATCAGTTTAATAATGTACAGAGGAAAATTTAAATTCATCAATTTTACAATCAAACCTTCATGCCAAACACTGTCAAATGCTTTCTCTATATCGCGAAGAGCAACTCCAGTCGAATATCCTTCAGATTTGTTGAGCCGAATTAAGTTCGTAACTCTTAATAACTGATGAGTGGTTGAATGCCCAAGGCGAAAGCCAAATTGCTCATCAGCAAAAATAGAATTGTCATTTATATGAACCATCATTCTATTTAAAATAATCTTTTCAAACAGTTTGCTTATTGAAGAAAGCAAACTGATAGGGCGATAACTAGAAGCCTCAGCTGGATTTTTGTCCGGCTTCAAAATTGGAACAACTTTAGCGTTTTTCCATTTATCTGAGAAGTATGCCAATTGAAAACATTTGTTAAATAAATTAACCAAAAATGATAAAAAGCTCTCAGGAAGTTTTTGATAAGTATGTAGAAAATACCATCATCACCGGGGCTTTCATATTTTTAAATTTTCTAGTAATAGACCACACTTCATCCAAATTAGTTCTCAACAAAGGGTCAGAAACATTCTCTTGATCGAGATTGGCTTCGAAGCTCCGCGTAACCTGATCCTCAAATGGACTAGTGAGACCTAGACTAAAATTATGGGCACTCTCGAACTGCTGAGCAAGTTTTTGAGCCTTTTCGCCATTTGTTAATAAAATTTTATTTCCCTCTTTAAGCGCTGGAATTGGCTTTTGAGGTTTTTAAGAATTTTCGTTAATTTCCAAAATGGTTTCGAACTGGGATCCAACTTCGAGACATTATTCTCAAAGTTGGTATTTCTCAGAATAGCAAAACGTTTTTTAATTTCATTTTGCAAATCTCGCCAAGTAACTTTCAACGCGGGATCGCGAGTTCTTTGGTATTGCCTTCGCCTCACATTTTCAAGACGGATCAGTAGCTGAAGATCGTCGTCAATAATAATGGAGTTGAATTTAACTTCACATTTCGGAATTGCAATGCCTCTGGCTTCGACAATTAAATTTGTCAAAGATACGAGCGCATTGTCAATATCACTTTTGGTATCGAGAGGAATATCAAAATCAAAATTCCTATCGATATACCGTGCAAATTCGTACTTCGGACACTTAAGAACTTTCCGAGATAAATGCAGGATATACACACAAACTACTAATAATGTCCATGCCAGAATCATTGCACCTGAAACTTACGGGTCACAGCATTCGATTATCGGTTCTATATTCCTTATTCTTAGCCTATATTATCCACAGGAATTACAATTGTTTGACTTCTCTTAGATTCAAACTTCGGACACATGCACGCACTGATTCATGTTCCGGACGCGTCAAACTCGAACTTCGGACAGCTTTTTACTATGAAATCAAAAGTGCAAACATTGTTTTTTCACGTTTAACTGTTTTGTTTGTCTTTCAAATAAATAGTAACTTTGAAACGACATGGCTTACTATGCTCTTAAATGTTATAAAAATGCATCAAAATATTTAGTCCTTTGAACGACTAAGTTGACACATTTCCTGTGAAATATTTCAAGAAATCTCCCATACAAATTCGGGTGTCCGAAGTTTGTGTGCGTCCGAAATATGAACTTGCACGGTATGTTTTATATAAATCCCAATCAGCTCTAGGGTAAAACGACCTATTATGGAGGGGTTAAGCACCGTGTCAAAACAGAATTGATTACAAAAATTCTTCAAAAATTACCTGTTGGTCGATTTCCACATTGTAGTAGTTGAATAGGATGCTCGTTAACTATAGTTTTGTAAATATTACGTCAATTGTGCTGTACTTATGCTGTTTTGTTTTTATCACAATAAAAACAAACTACCGCAATAATAGGACGCAGTTGCCTATCGTTGCGATATTTTTTGAAGGTCAGTCCTATTGTTGCGGTATTGCATGTAATTCTTATGGGGAGCGATACCGCAACAATAGGACCTTAGCACTACCGCAATAATAGGCTCAAAGGATTCAAATTTTTAACGAAAAATGTTGATTTTTCATCATTTTGAACGGAATTTTCTCAAACCAAAGCTGTTCTAGTCGTTAATCCGAAGAGTTTTAGCGTACCCACAATTGTTTTTAATGGTATTATATCCAGAATGGACTACTTTAACACTACCGCAACATTAGGGCATACCACAACGATAGGACGTTTTACCCTATGATAATTAAAAGTAGAGCTGATTGGATTATAAATGGCTTCTTGTGAGATTTCAAATGTCACAGGAAGGTGATCAGAGTCAAAGTCAGCATGAGTTACCAATTGGGCACACAGCTGACTTGAATCCGTTAAAACTAAATCAATTGTAGAAGGATTTCGACTGGAAGAAAAACAAGTAGGGCCATTGGGATATTGAATAGTATAATATCCCGCAGAACAATCTTCAAATAAAATTTTGCCATTGGAATTGCTTTGAACATTATTCCATGAACGGTGTTTGGCATTGAAGTCACCAATTACGAAGAACTTTGATTTGTTGCGGGTCAGAATTTGAAGATCAGCTTTCAACAAATTCTTTTGCTGCCCATTGCATTGAAAAGGAAAGTAGGCTGCAATGAAGGAAAATTGACCAAAATTTGTTTCAACAGAAACTCCCAAGGTTTCAAAAACTTTGGTTTCAAACGAAGAAAATAATTTATGTTTGATACGTCTATTAATGACAATGGCGACCCCACCACAGGCGCTGTCAAGACGATCATTTCTGTAGATGAAATAATTAATAAGTTTCTGTTATAATGGCAATATGCACATTATGAACTGTTAGGAAGTTGAATAATTCATCTTCCTTACCCTTTAGAGAGCGGGCATTCCAATTTAGAACTTTCACACAATTATTTGGATCCATTGAAACGGAGTCCGATAACAATTTTTTGTGTGTACTTTATACCAACCTGAACAGCTTCAGGAATGGTATTTGCTTTGAACATTGCATCAATCATGTGATGCAATTGTTCAGTTAAAAAATCAAAATCGGAAGCAGTCATGCTACCTGAATCGGCAACATGACCGTTATTTTTCGTTGGGACATGGGTATAAACCTCATTTTGAGAAGAGAAATTTTGTCTACCAGCAGCGATGTTTGCATACGTAGGTACATTGGAAAAATTGGAATTTACTGAAGTGCTTGCTACCCGTTGACGAGCGGCAAAATTTGTTTATGAATTGTGGTGGGTATGAATTGCTCGACCGGTAACCGGTTTCGAAATTTGAGCGTTTGAAAATTTCTACCCGTCGAATCTGGGATCCGATTGAATTTCCCGTCATCAATTTTGCACGGAATTCAAAACTTTTTGCGTGAAGGGCATTCCCAGAAATTGGATTTATGATTGCCCCCACAATTAGCACATTTAAATTTATTGAATCTTCTCTCACAGGACATGCGTCCTTGGCGTGAGAGGATCCACCACAAATCATGCATTTAGCATCCATGTGACAATGTTTGGTTCCATGACCCCACTTTTGGCACTTACGGCACTGGGTGGGGTTTTGGAAATTTCCCCCAGGCCTGCGGAAATGTTCCCATGTAACACGGACATGGGACATAATACAGGCCTTTTCCAAACTTTTCATATTTTTTTTTTTTTAATTTTTATTAAGGTGTTTTTTTAATCTACAGACTAAGTTCAACACCGAACTTTTCATATTATTTAATTCACTTTTGTTAAAATGAACTAAATAAAATTCTTGAGAAATGCCCCTCTGGGAAGTACCAGAGTGGGATTTCTTTTTCATCTTAATTACTTGGACTGGTGAAAATCCAAGTAATTGAGAAATTTCAATTTTTATCTCATCCAGTGATTTATCATCACTGGGGAGACCTTTCAAGACGACTTTGAACAATCGCTCAGTTTTGTCGTCGTATGTGAAGAATTTATGGCGCTTCTCAGTTAAATACTGAAGAAGACGTTTGCGATCGTCAAAGGATCCCGGCAAAACGCGGCAGTCACCCTTCCTAGCAATCTGAAATGAAACCTTGATCCCCTGAAGGTTACTCAAAATCTCATTCCGGAAGCCAGAAAACTCGGCAACAGATACCACAATTGGCGGAATCCTTTGCTTTTTCGTATGAATCGAATCACCTGGGCTAGAGGTATATTCGATTTGCTCAATTTCATCATTAATCAAATCGAACTGATTGCTCAGTTCGATTGGAGAAGAATTATTTCCGATATTAGAGTTAGAAGGAATATCTGAATTCTCCAGCTTCCTTCTATTTTTCCGCGCTTAGGCAGGACGGTCTTGAAACCTTGTTTCTTTGAAGGAAGTGGAGAATTCAGAGACTCCCCCTTCCTCTTGTTTTTATTAATGCTCATGGCTGAGCGTGGAGACGTGACCTTCTAAGAGGTTTTTTTCCCAGAACGGTGTCCCTGCAGGATTACCACCGCTTGTCGGAATTTTACTTCCGCAAACGGGTCCAACGTAAAACGAAGGCACGGGTCCTTGCAAAGATCGTAACGGGATCAGTGGGTACAAATAGCGCTAAGAAGCACCGTTGAAATTAAAATAGCTTCGGGTAGTATTAAAAACTTCCTTCCGCAAAGAGAGAAAGAACCGCACAGCACGAAAGCACGATGCGGTCTGTTTGATCAAGTTTTATTTTGTGAAATCTAGATCAATAAACTGAAATAGTTATCATTTAGAAATTTCATACACGCATTGCAATCAAATAATTGTCTAATTTTATTTCTAATTTGTTGGCACCTAACTGTAAACAAAAATATATAATTTTACGTGCAATTTGATATCTTGTATTAGGTATAAAAAAAAACAAAAAAAAAAATAAAAACTTAACATCCAATTAAAAAAAAACACATAAATAAAGAAATTAAAAAAAAAGAGATTTCTTCAACATAGCAATTTGCTATTCATAAATCCGTACAAGTTAGCATTTATTGGGCGTGATGGAGTTTGATAAAAAAACTGAATTCTTCGAATGTCTTTTTTCATTACTACACGCGTAATAACAATATAATCGACTCAAATTATGAGGAAATGCTCCTTCGCGAATATGATTAGGCATGCTATTAGTCATGAGACTTAGACACTACATGTTTCATATATCATTTTTTTCTGTTCAACATTTCTTTCTTTATGATTTTCAAACGTAGTGTAAGTAGTATTCTAAGCATGGCATCTATCATATACTCGTTTCTGTACTACAACTGTAACATAATGAGAGAAACGGGAGATGATCATTGAAATGTTGAGAAGCCCTCAACGCTGGGATTAGTAGTTCCAGATTTAGTACTATCCGTTTGAAAATCCGTCAGAATTGCTAACTAATATCGTGTTTTTTGGGAAAACTATCTTCTGCTTCGAGTGGTATTCACTGTTGTTTTAAATCAGTGTTTTCTACATGTCTTTGTTAAGCATATCTTAGTGAAATGTAGTGTTCGGCTGTATGTTACAAAAAAAAAAGTTCGTGAAAAGAAGAAAAAAATCCTTGCTCTGAGATTTTTTACATGTCTAAAGTGATAATTAGGAAAAATACCTAAAGCTGGCTAAACGTTTGAAGCCATTGACAGAGAGAGAGATTTTTAACGTGCTCAAGTTTCATTAGGTGCTATTGTTTCTATTATGCTTATTCTTGAGTTTTGTGAGTGTGGGATCGAACGAGTTTTTAGAGCGCAGAACAATTTCGAGATCCGTGTTATTTTCTTATTCTCTGTGTCGTTGAAAATACATTAGGGGTATTCACTCAAAGGCGTAGGTTGCTGCGTATCTGTTTATAGAAATGTTTCATAGGCGATTTGAAATATGTCCCTTGTAATTGTGCGTGAAACATTTCTATAATCAGATACGCAGCAACCTACGCCGTTAAGTGAATACCCCTATTAATTAGTGCGTGACCAAATGTGTTTAAGCGAGCAGAACGACGTGGAATTATGTAATTATGGAAAGTAATATTAAACTGTGCGGTTTTCTCGCCGGAGACGAGCCAGCCTCGGGCTGAAAGTCTCCTTAATAAAGACACAAAAAAAAAAAAAAACTGTGCGTCTCATCGTGTTTTCTCTAGTCGCAGAACAATTGCGCGATCATCGAAATGTTTTGTTCTGCGTTGAGCGGTTGACCTAATTAGATGGCGTGTGCGTGTCCCATCGTATTTCCTTTATCACGCAGAACGATCGCGCGATCATTGGAAAATTCTGTTCTGCTTAGTGCGGTCGGTAAATCAATTAGTTAGCGCACGTTCGTACGATTGTGTTTTTGTTTAACCTCGATCAAATTACACGCTACACTCGGCATACCGTTTACCAAAACGAACCCTGCTACACTCCCTCCCCACATATCCAAAATCCCAGTGATTTCTCGTGGAAGTGCAGATGACTCGTCGGCTTCCATCAAAGCGAGTATCACGTCATTATTTTCCTTCCTAATCCCTAATTGACCTGCATTCGGACACGGCCGGCGCTGGTATTGCTTAATTTTGGGTCACCAGTTCTTACAAATTGAAGATAATGTTAGTCCCAAACACCATCTTAAACTATGCTTGGAGAAGGCACTTCTTTTTAACTGGAATAAAACATCTACTACACTTGTTGAATGCTGTTCATCGAATGAATTTATTGAAACTTTGTTACAATTAGATTGGTTCTTAATTCTAGTACAGTTACAGTTTGTTCGATACTTAATTCTAGTACTATAGTAGGAGGCGGAGAGAAACACGGAGCTTATTGACTAGTTGTCCAATCAGAGAAAAGAAGGGTACATAGTTAAATACCAATACGTGTACACTTAGTGTGACACTGGTATGGCTCAAGCTATGTGCTGTTGGCATAGATCAGCACCGAAGAGGAGTTAATATGAAAGCATAAGAATGCATAGCTTATTGAGGGTTATGTAAATGCAATATGACACCATGGGACCGTTTGTCTGATGGTGCATTGCGGTACCGATTTATGACTAACTCATTGGCTGGGAGGTAAGTGTTTTGAAAATGTTACAACGTTTGGAACAATGTAAGGAGTCGAATTGCTACACTTGTGTTTTATGGAATGTGGGCAATAATTGATTAACTGTGACACGACATGTCCCAGATTAATTCATGGAACATGTCTTGTAAAAGAAATATGAGTAAGCATAACCACACTTGCTTGGGATCATAAATGAGGTGGATTTGTTATGGTTTGAAAACATGTGAAACTTGAGAAAATATTAGAGTGACTAATTTATAGTCCTGGGAAAGTCTATTATAGTACAATCTGCTGGTTCTCTGTGTAATTACAGCTGACCTGGCAATAACGGAGTAGTAACCGTGGGCGGTCAATCATGCTCATGCTCATGCTGGGCGTAAAAATATCATCTGTTAACTTCATGATATACGAATGCACATATTGTAACTTTGTTTAAAAACCTCCCATTAACAATTATGAAAGAGCTCAATGAACACTATAGTGTACACGCTGCGAGGCGGCAGTGTCCCAGTGGAGGATGTAATACGAATGAAGAAGAAGACTGACAATTTCCAAATGAATATCGGCCAGAGAGAATTTATTTTAATATCAAAAACGATAAATTTATGTAAATTCAGACACATTTTTGATGATTTAAATAAACACCCAAATCGATCTAATCCCGTCGTTGACCTGAGAGCCACTTTTAGTGGCAGCTGTCAATATTGGCAGGCCTAATTATGTTTTATTGCACGCAGTTGCCATCTTCTTTTTCTTCTTCTCCTATGGCTGTACATTCCAACTAGAGCTTGGCCTGCTTTTCTACAATTATTCAGTTAGCATTTCCTCAATTACCTATTAATTGAAAGCTTTTCTATGCACGCCATTGCATGAGTAATGAGTATGTATCTTGTGTGATAAGTAGGGACAATGGATACACTTTACCCAGGGAGTCGAGAATGTTTCCTATCCGAAAACATCCTATACCGGACCGAGAATCGAACTCGCTATCTCCCGATTGACAATCAAACGCCTTTGCTCGCAAGGTTAACTGGAGACCCTACGCAGTTGCCATACTCAGTAGTAATCAATTGAGTCTATGAAAAGAAAACTGAGTAAGTCATTATATGATTTGAATAATCATGCCGATCGTCAAAAGTCGGGCAGAAATTGCTTCACAAATCTTTAAATCTGTGTTCAACCATACTGGAACACGGTCGTCGTTATAAAAACCTATGATGTATTCTGCACCACTACCCCCTTACAAATAAAGATTAGTAGCAAAAAATAGTGGAACACGTTGAAGGAGTTTCCAGCCTGACTTCGGTTACTCCACCCACATTATATCCGAACCAACGAAAGCTGACTTCGTTCATCGTCGTTGAAATCTGAGCTCCCTTATTTTTTTTACTGCGGTTGCTGTGCCATGCGCCGGCTGCTCCTTCCATAGTACCGTAGCCGTAGGTACGCGCGACTGAAGGAGACAATAATGAATCTGTAGCGGTGGGTTTTCTCCGCTTTCTCCGTACAGGGCTGGTGGCTACCAATGTGGACGAATGACGAATGAAGATGGTAGACTAGACTTTCGGATATGGAAGCAATACTAAATGTCCCATCAAGTTTTGACGAATAAGCTTTTTTTTAGCTGAAGAAGCCTATTGTTAACGAAATACAAAAATAGTGGGGTATTTGTCCTTTGAAATAAATAATTAGTTTTTGATAAAAATCAAATATGGATTAGATCAGAAAAAAGTCACCATGATGATGATGATGATGATGATGATGGTCCCGCCACATACCCCTACAAAGGTTTGAGCTGGACGAGTTATCTTTAAGATAATTAAATAAGATCGATGTACACTGAAGTTTTTTTTTACGCGGTTTTTTTTGCGCGGTTTTTTTTTACGCGGATATTTTTACGCGGTACCGACGTAAAAAAAACCGCGTTATTTAAAAAAACGACGTAAAAAAAACCGCGCTATTTTAAAAAAACGACGTAAAAAAAACCTATTGGGGGACTTAGAAAATTTTATATGTTGGTGCCTACTGGGGACTTAGAAGATTTTTTTATGCCGGTGCCTACTGGGGACTTAGAAAATTTTAAATTGGGACTTATAATGGACGGGGCTTCTTCCTATTTGTTTGCTAGGTGTTGTTTGTAGGTCATAGTACGCTAGTATGGATCGTGATATGGTACATGGTTTTTGTGATATGAAACCAGGAATGTCTTCCGATCTATGCTCAAACTCTTCCAAGAATCTCCTGAAATAAGGCCTTGAGATCTATGAAATAAGGCCTTGAGATCTATAAAGATCTGTCCTCTTGTTTCAAATATGGTGCATGCTCTGTGTTGTTCATAGAATAGATTGTGTTCAAAGCCTAAGTTATTGATCATCCAAAAAAATCCCAAAGCAAGGCCTTTAGATCTACACGCGTAACCAAAGATCTATCCGCCTGCTTCAAATATGGTGCATGCTCTGTGTGGTTCATAGAATAGATTGTGTTCAAAGCATAAGTTCTTGGTCATCCAGAAAACTTCCGAAGTAAGGCCTTGAGATCTACACGCGTAACCAAAGATCTATCCGCCTGCTTCAAATATGGTGCATGCTCTGTGTGGTTCATAGAATAGATTGTGTTCAAAGCATAAGTTATTGATCATCCAAAAAAATCCCGAAGCAAGGCCTTTAGATCTACACGCGTAACCAAAGATCTATCCGCCTGTTTCAAATATAGTGCATGCTCTGTGTGACTCATAGAAAAGATTGTGTTCAAAGCATGAGTTCTTGGTCATCCAGAAAACTTCCGAAGTAAGGCCTTGAGATCTACACGCGTAACCAAAGATTTATCCGCCTGCTTCAAATATGGTGCATGCTCTGTGTAGTTCATAAAATATATTGTGTTCAAAGCATAAGTTATTGATCATCCAAAAAAATCCCGAAGCAAGGCCTTTAGATCTACATGCGTAACCAAAGATCCGTCCGCCTGTTTCAAATATGGTACATGCTCTGTGTAACTCATAGAATAGATTGTGTTCAAAGCCTAAGTTATTGGTCATCCAAAAAAATCCCGAAGCAAGGCTTTTGGATCTACACGCGTAACCAAAGATCTATCCGCCTGTTTCAAATATGGTGCATGCTCTGTGTGACTCATAGAAAAAATTGTGTTCAAAGCATGAGTTCTTGGTCATCCAGAAAACTTCCGAAGTAAGGCCTTGAGATCTACACGCGTAACCAAAGATCTATCCGCCTGTTTCAAATATGGTGCATGCTCTGTGTGGTTCATAGAATAGATTGTGTTCAAAGCATAAGTTATTGATCATCCAAAAAAATCCCGAAGTAAGGCCTTTAGAACTACACGCGTAACCAAAGATCCGTCCGCCTGTTTCAAATATGGTGCATGCTCTGTGTGGTTCATAGAATAGATTGTGTTCAAAGCCTAAGTTATTGGTCATCCAAAAAAATCCCGAAGCAAGGCCTTTAGATCTACACGCGTAACCAAAGATCTGTCCGCCTGTTTCAAATATGATACATGTTCTACGTGACTCATAGAATAGATTGTGTTCAAAGCATAAGTTATTGATCATCAAAAAAAAATCCCGAAGCAAGGCCTTTAGATCTATACGCGTAACCAAAGATCTATCCGCCTGTTTCAAATAAGGTGCATGCTATGTGTGGTTCATAGAATAGATTGTGTTCAAAGCATAAGTTCTTGGTCATCCGAAAAAATCCCGAAGTAACGCCTTTAGATCTACACGCGTAATTGAAGATCTATTCGCCTGTTTCAAATATGGGACATGCTCTGCATGACTCATAGAATAGATTGTGTTCAAAGCATAAGTTATTGGTCATCCAAAAAGATTCCGAAGTAAGGCCTTTAGATCTATACGCGTAACCAAAGATCTATCAGCCTGTTTCAAATATGGTACATGCTCTGTGTGACTTCTAGAATAGATTGTGTTCAAAGCCTAAGTTCATGGTCATCCAAAAAAATCGCGAAGCACGGCCTTTAGATCTACACGCGTAACCAAAGATCTGTCCGCCTGTTTCAAATGCGGTACATGCTCTGTGTGACTCATAGAAAAGATTGTATTCAAAGCATAAGTTCTTGGTCATCCAAAAAACTTCCGAAGTAAGGCCTTTAGATCTACACGTGTAACCAAAGATTTAACCACCTGTTTCAAATATGCTACATGTTATATGTGACTCATAGGATAGATTGTAATCAAAGCATAAGTTCTTGGTCATCCAAGAGATCCTTGAAGTAAGGCCTTTTGATCTACATGCGTAACCAAAGATCTATCAGCCTGTTTCAAATATGGTACATGCTCTTCGTGATTCATAGAATAGACTGTGTTCAAAGCATAAGTTCTTCTTCTTCTTCTTCTTTTTTGGCATTACATCCCCACACTGGGACAGAGCCGCCTCGCAGCTTAGTGTTCATTAAGCACTTCCATAGTTATCAACTGCGAGATTTCTAAGCCAAGATACACGGCTAAGGAGGGCATAAGTTCTTGGTCATCCAAAAAAGTTCCAAAGTAAGCCCTTTACATCTACACGAGTAACCAAAGATCTATCGGCTTTTTTCAAATATGGTACATGCTCTGTGTGGTTCATATAATAGACTGTGTACCTCGCCTTCTTGTCCCCATAGTGATGGGCGATATTCAAAGGCGCGATCTGGTGGTGACCGATTCATGAGAGAATGTGCAGGTTGAGGATCAAAGACCGGTTCTTCAGCTTAAGCATAATCACCGTTTAGCCTACACAACGGAATTCTGCCCATACCCTGAGGGAAGTTAAGGATGCCATCAGACAGCTAAAGACCAATAAAGCAGCTGGTAAGGATGGTGTCGCAGCTGAGCTCATCAAAATGGGTTCCAGAATCCAGAGATCCAAAGGTCTTACTTCGGAAAATTTTGGATGACCAAGAACTTATGCTTTGAACTCAATCTATTCTATGAGTCACGCAGAGCATGTACCATATTTGAAACAGGCTGATAGATCTTTGGTTACGCGTATAGATCTAAAGGCCTTACTTCGGAATTTTTTCAGATGACCCAGAACTTACGCTCTGAACACAATCTATTCTATGAGTCACACAGAGCATGTGCCATATTTGAAACAGGCGGATAGATCTTTGGTTACGCGTGTAGATCTAAAGGCCTTGCTTCGGGATTTATTTGGATGACCAATAACTTCGGCTTTGAACACAATCTGTTCTATGAGTTACACAGAGCATATACCATATTTGCAACCGGCGGACGGATCTTTGGTTACGCGTGTAGATCTAAAGGCCTTACTTCGGAATTTTTTCGGATGACCATGAACTTATGCTTTGAACACAATCTATTCTATGAGTCACGTAGAGCATGTACCATATTTGAAACAGGCGGACATATCTTTGGTTACGCGTGTAGATCTAAAGGCCTTGTTTCGGAATTTTTTTGGATGACCAAGAACTTAGGCTTTGAACACAATCTTTTCTATGAGTCACTCAGAGCATGTACCATATTTGAAACAGGCTGATAGATCTTTGGTTACGCGTATAGATCTAAAGGCCTTACTTCGGATTTTTTTTGGATGACCCAGAACTTATGCTCTGAACACAATCTATTCTATGAGTCACACAGAGCATGTACCATATTTGAAACAGGCGGACAAATCTTTGGTTACGCGTGTAGATCTAAAGGCCTTGCTTCGGGATTTTTTTGGATGACCAGTAACTTAGGCTTTGAACACAATCTGTTCTATGAGTCACACAGAGCATGTACCATATTTGCAACCGGCGGACGGATCTTTGGTTACGCGTATAGATCCAAAGGCCTTGCTTCGGATTTTTTTTGGATGACCATGAACTTATGCTTTGAACACAATCTATTCTATGAGTCACGTAGAGCATGTACCTTATTTGAAACAGGCGGACAGATCTTTGGTTACGCGTGTAGATCTAAAGGCCTTGTTTTGGATTTTTTTTTGGATGACCAAGAACTTAGGCTTTGAACACAATCTGTTCTATGAGTCACACAGAGCATGTACCATATTTGAAACAGGCGGACAGATCTTTGGTTTACTTCGGGATTTTTTTGGATGACCAATAACTTAGGCTTTGAACACAATCTATTATATGAGTCACACAGAGCAAGTACCATATTTGAAACAAGAGGACAGATCTTTATAGATCCTTATTCCATAGATCTCAAGGCCTTATTTCAGGAGATTCTTGGATGAGCTTGAGCATAGATCGGAACACATTTTTGGTTTCATATCACAAAAACCATGTACCATATCACGCGTACTATGACCTACAAACAACACCTAGCAAACAAATAGGAAGAAGCCCCGTCCATTATAAGTCCCAATTTAAAATTTTCTAAGTCTCCAGTAGGCACCGTCATAAAAAAATCTTCTAAGTCCCCAGTAGGCACCAACATATAAAATTTTCTAAGTCCCCCAATAGGTTTTTTTTACGTCGTTTTTTTAAAATAGCGCGGTTTTTTTTTTGCGTCGTTTTTTTGAAATAACGCGGTTTTTTTTTACGCGGTTTTTTTACGCGGTACATGGAGCGACGTAAAAAAAACCTTAGTGTAATCGGTTTTGCAAACAAACGATCCGATTGTATGAACAGATATAAAATTCAAAATAGAATTCCACACTGTACAACAAAAAATAATTGGTAAAATGAACTAGAGAACTACGCCTAGAATTTTCGTAATCAACAGTAGTGATACATGGAGCTCATCAAAAGCTAAACTTGTGGAACCTCTCGCACAGATTTCAAAAGCTCCGCCAAACATCGCGTTCAATTCACAAACCAAGATCGTACTCTAAAACTCACATTTATCTGAACATGAATCATTAGGTTCGACAACCAAACATAAAAACCTGTGTAACCGCTCCGTCGATAGCAAATGTTTCGGAATAACCGCGAGTACAAAATAATCTACCAGAAGGCTAACTACTAATTCAAAAGCATGATTCAACAGTTCGAATTATGCAAGTTATGCGAATTATTTAAAATCATTCATATCTGTAATCCACACACGATGCTCAAACTTTTGTAGACTACACAAAAAAAGGTTCAGAAATAAACTACGCCAATAAACTAAAATCCATCATCATCATCGAGGCGAACGTTTTAGCTTACTAATGCTCAATCTATCTTCTATCTTCTTCTTCTTCTTCTATCTTCTTCTTCTATATACATAAAAATGAATTTCTGTCTGTCTGAACCTTATAGACTCCGAAACTACTGAACCGATTGGCGTGAAAATTTATATGCAGAGGTTTTTGGGGTCGGGGAAGGTTCTTAAGATGGTTCGAGACCCCTCCCTCCTTTGGAAAGAGGGGCTCCCATACAAATGAAACCGAAATTTCTGCATAACTCGAGAACTAATCAATTTTAGGCGAAACGAAGTTCGTCGGGTCTGCTAGTAAATAATAGAAATAAAAATGGTCCATTAACATGTTTGAACGGGAAAAAAATTGCCGGGTAGCTGTTCAAAAGGCAGCTTTGAAGTGTGAAATACATTGTCTCTTGAACTACGTTAGCGTGACTGTACGTTTGATGTGCGAAGGCATCGAATTAAAAACATTTATACCATTTATACAAAGTGTTTTGTGAAGCGCCATACAAAAAAAAGGATGTTCGCACATTATCAACGTGTCTTGTATTATATCTATGAATATCACTTCTTCTTTCAATTCGATCACTCAAATATCGAGGCAGTAACCGTTTTAAAAATGAACACCATAGTCAAGTACACTGTTCTTTGATTCACTGACAGCCATTGTAAGGCGTCCAACAGGAAAGTTGAGGAAGTGAATCTATCGCATTTTAAAATCAAACGCATTATTTTATTTTGTAAGTGATATTTGTGTATCGTTGGCCAAGAATAGGATGGAAGGGCAAAAATCCAGATAAGGAGAGATGATTGATTTATACAAGAGTATTTTGCTACCAATAGTCAAATCGTGTTTTAATCGACAGATGCTATGTTTATATGTACAATATGACATAGGTTTTAGCGGGAGTTGCTCGAAAATAATAAATATTGAAACAGTTGGTGAGTAGTGAAGAAATTCAAAACGATTTTACAGAAATCGATCTAGAATGCTGCAATATTTGACATTTGAAACCAATGTACATTGATCCCGAGCAACCCAGGGTCCGATCTGCTAGTAATTTATAAAATAGGCCCTAATACACTTCCCTGTGGCACTCCGAGCGTGTTCTCCACGGGATTAGAAACAGAATCATTAAAAGCAGTCCTTTGAAATCTGTCAGACAAATAGCTTTCAAACCATGTGTATGCAGATCCCGAAATTCCAAAGCGCTTGATTGTGTTCAACAATAAGGGCCGAGAAATTGTCTCAAAAGCGCGTTTTAGATCCAAGAACACAGCAACAATTGTATCTTTACGCTCTACATTTTCCTTCCATTTAGCTAATACCAAATTCAATGCGGTTTCACAAAAATGACCTTCTCGATATCCCGATTGTTCCGGTATCAGCCAGTTGTTTCTTTTCATCCGGCCTTTTACTACAAGTTCCAAATTTTTCTCTAATGTGTGCAACATATTGATGGGACGAAACTCTTCGGCTTTAATCGTCCCAGCAACTTTTTGAATAGGAATCACAAGAGATCCCTTCCAAGCTTGTGGCACGTGTCCAATTCGTGAATATTCATTTATTAGGTCCAGCAAGTTGTGTCCGATGACTTAAAAGCAGTCTTGTATTACCGTATTGTATTAGCGCCAATAAATAAATACCCATCTTCCTGCCCAAGCTTTTGGTTAGCAGATCGTTTTAAAATTCAATAGTGATCAACTAGACTCTGTCTCATGTCGAATAAAACTTATTGCGGGAAAATCGGTTAAGGATTACTATATGAAAAGTTGTCTAATGTTTTGCCTAGCTTTCGTGCACACACGTACACACACATACGCACATACATACACGCAGACAGACAGACATTTGCTCAGCTCGTTAAACCGAGTAGATTGATATATAACACTATGGGTTTTCGAGGCTTTTATAAAAAGTTCGTTTTCGGAGTGAAATGATAGCCTTTCGGTACAACTTTGTTGTACGAGAAATGCAAAAATGAACAAAAATGTTATTATTCAATCAACCAAGATAAAAGAACGCCTTCCAATGAAATGGCTGTTTATTGACTAATTGTAGTACTGTGCAAATATACGTTTCCCTCAAAACTAGAATTTCTGGATAATTTTTAATAAATATCAAACTTTTTGAAATAAATTAAATTAAAATCACTATATTTGCATTATAGTACAGAATATTTAGGTCACCCAGTTTTTGACACAAAACTTGAAATAGATACAAATACATATTTATACATTTAAACACTGAATTTTACCTTACACGATGGTTTGAAAATAGATATAAATCCTGGCACTTTCTTCGTATTACCTTTAAAAAAATACCTTTCTTAAGTAAAGGTCTTTTCAATATCGAGTAAAAGGCTGTATGTCATCTCCGCACCGCGCACATACATATTCATGAAAAAAAATAACGGTGTCACACGCTACCCGAGCAAAGCCAGATAACTGAAATGATATCAAACTGATAACACACTAAGTTATCCTTATTATCATTTTGATATTTAGTTATCAATCATGTAATTAACTGATAACTGAATAATAACAATTTTAATTATCAATACAAATTTGCCATTTTCTTTCACATTTCGGGTCGTTCAGACATCGTGCTAAGCATTCTATTCTTTGAAACAAACTAACTTGTGGGAACAACTTCCCTAGGGACATATTTTATGGTGAATGGTCATCCCAATATGTTTAACACGAGGTAAAACTCTACCAAATAAAAACTGCGAATCTTTCCTTAATCAGATTTACCATACAGATTAGGATTAATATTTATCCAGCTTTCCATTCTCACAATAATGGCGGATGCTATGAAAAGTATGACAAGAACTGTTTCCAAACATTGAACTGAAATTTTCGTCTAAGCAGACGATGATTTTCCCCGTTACCAATTGTGTTCATTTCTCTGTCAACAAAGGCATTTGCGCAAGAGTTAGTTTTCTTATTTGTTTTATACTGTGCTTATTATCTTTACTTTCATTTCAGGTGTTGTTGAATAATGAAATATGTATGTATCTGAGAACCATACGTTGTAGTTGAATTAGTACTTAACATGGCCTTGCAACTCCCGGAACATATGATCCAAGGGCATGTGCTCATTCAGGAATGGTGAATACTCTTCACTAGCCGCCTACTTTGCAGGACAACGTCTATATATAAAAATGAGTTTGCATTTGCTTTGAGGCAATATAATTCGTCTTGGGATCCGGAGTGTTCATATATATGGGAAAGCGGAAAATTTAACTTGGAATGTCGGATAATCAAGAAAATGCAACGATCTGGTGTGATGTGGAGAAAACAATCATGCTCACTAGAGTGATTCAAATTTTGCCTTTTTTGCTCCCCTACGCTTAAACGATGGCATTTGCCATTTTGATAATCGTCCTAAATTTTTAGCTAATTTGGATGTAATTTGACTGAGCACAAGCAGTTTGAAGCTTGTATGAAAATTACTATGAAAACAGTAAATTTGTGAAAAACCGTTCCCCATCACTGCCCATTAAGCTCTAAAATGTAT
Source organism: Armigeres subalbatus (assembly GCF_024139115.2). NCBI lineage: Eukaryota > Metazoa > Arthropoda > Insecta > Diptera > Culicidae > Armigeres > Armigeres subalbatus. Next base: position 17,969,116 of record NC_085141.1, read on the forward strand.
GAATACGTTAGAAACATAGGAAATTTAACAAGGGAAATATCGTCGTTGTTGCTAAACGAATTGATCCTGGCAACTAAAGTTATTATGGAAATACTGAATAGTGGGAAATTTAATTTAACACGTAAAAGAATAACATCAATATCAATCCAGCTTTTCGCGCACGGTAATGGCTGCCGTTTTTTGACACTTGGCTGCCTAGAAAAGTGTCAAAAAATGGCAGCCATTACCGCGCGCGAAATGCTGGATAATGAGCATTTCTGTTTTATTTATAATTTTGCTCACAAAAGTTAGATTGCTTCGCAACAACAACTAGCTTTCAGCTTAGGATCTAGTCTATGATGGCGATGCGTTAAATATATTCAAATAGATTCTGGGCTGCTTCACGAAACGATCCTTTACATAAGTGGCAATTCTCATAGAATTTTTCATATAACCTTCAAACGGCACGTGCACAACCAAATTACATCCAAATCAGTTAAAAATTTGGGAGGACTATTAAAATAGCAAAAACAATCGTTTAAGCACAGGGGAGCGAAAAAGTCAAAATTTGAATCACTCTAATGCTCACACTGAAGTCGATCTGGAGTGCGACCCTGCAATATGCTCAACTACGACCAGTTTGAACCAAGAAATGAACGCCAAATACAAACCCGGGGGAAATCGTTATCTACAGTCAAACTTTCATGCGGCGATAGTTAAGAGACGGTCTACTCATGGACATATCGAGATGTAATAGAAAATCATGTGGTAGGAGTACTGTCATCAAAGTAACCCATAAAACAATTTTTAGTATGGAAATATTTGCTTCCATAAGTCGATATCGAGTCTTAGAACATCGACTCCTGGAGAGTATATGAATAAGAATGAGTTGAGGTTTCTGTTTTCTCAATTTTACTAGCGAGAGGATTCTCCAAATAGCAAGATTTTTCATAGACTAATTCTTCCTGGGATCAGCAGTGTCTATATGTGCATATGAAAACATGGAACGTTTCACTGCGAAATACAAGTGGATTTGTTTGAATAAAACCTAGCGCCGAAATCGATTTACAATGTGGCGCTGCTGTGATTGACAATTAATGAGAAAAACTAACTTGAGCAAGGTCGGGAACGATTGCCTAGTATTTATATATTTATGTAATAAGCTGCAACTGAAAAAAAAATTTTAAATAAAAAAAAGATGAACTGTATTTATCCCAATTGATTGCCGATTCGCTATTTGAAATTAAATTCGGTTTTCATTTTTGTTATGTTGACTGTTCATTCGAACAAAATGATAACAATTCTAGTTATCAATATAACTGGATAATAAATTTTGTTATTAATAAGTTATTCTGCTTTGCTCTCTGTCCAGCCGACTGTGATTGACATAAAATGGTCATGGCATCAAGATTTGACTATAAATAGTCTTCAGTAAATGTAAGATTGTAGAAAGCGTAGTGCTCTTCTCTTCTACTCTTCAAGAAAGCGTAATTGGATGAGTGCCTAGAGATGACGCCGTACAATCACTCGATTCGTGTTCGAATCCCAGTGAATGCCAACATTTTTTACAATGCGCAACGAAGTCGGCAAAGAAGATTTACCTATTTTGGTCGACAAAACAGTGACGGCTGATAACTAAATGATAACTAAATTAGTTATTTGAGTAAATAACATATATAACAAAATGTGTTATCAACTTGGTATCAGTGATAACTTAATTTGATTTCATTTAGTTGTTTCTGGAACAAAATTCTGGTATCGTTTTTGTTAATTCAAATAAAATGATAACAAGCTCAGTTATCAAAATGTTTGATAACCGAATAATAAAATTTGTTATCAATTAGTTATTCATCTTTACCCGGGTACCAGCCCTGCCTTAATACCATTTTTGTCCTTCAGTCGTACGCTTGTTTCGTGAAATTGGGTTAGTCAACGTCAAAGAACGACAGCTTGGAGTCGCATTTGCATGCCAGCTTGAAAAAGTGTAACCAATTTTGAAGCTCGTCGCCGAAAAACCTACGCGGTTCATTATTTACTTTGGGAAAATAAAGTAAAACGAGAAAGTTTATTGAAACCCCACCCATCGGCTCCGGCGTCGTGTGACATCATCGCCGTGCCGGATTTTCCGATGCTGGTGGCGGATGGAAGGGGAGGCGGTCGTGACTTCAATGAAAGCACAGCGACGATTAACGCGTGCCTGGAATGGGTTCGCGGCAGCCTGCCTGTTGTAAGAGTTAATTTGGAGTTAATTATTTTCACTTGAACAATCAAACACCACCTCCACAAAGCCGGTGATGAGGCTCATCGCGTGCCGCGAGGACCCGCGTACGCCTGACGGGGAGGTTGTATTGCAGCAGATTGAGTCAATTGTTTTATGAGGAAGAGATGATAAGCGGTACTTTATTGTTTCGATGCTACATCAAAGTGTTTTAATGAGCTTTAAACTTTTACTGGATTTTTCTCATTTGAATGGGATATTTCACTTCAAATCACAAGCAAATAAATCATACAGAACAGGGACAAATTGGCACGGAGTGTCATAGCCAAACCCAGTAGGTACACAAATTTACATTCGATTTATTTCTCGATTAGATAATACCTCAAGCCCGGACACAAGATTCCTTTCGACATTCCATACGTTTCAGGTGAGTGTGCAAATAATAGCTATCCGGAGGGAGTCTCTCTTGTCTTCATTATTCTTGGCATCATCTCCTTCGACGACACGAATGGAATGTGCACATTCAACTGTTTTCTTAACATTTGCTTTCGAGTTGTCTCCAAAGAAAAAGACGCCCGAAGGATTTCCATCCGCTCGGGGTGTTTCATTCGGATATAGAATGTAAGGGCTGGGGAATTGTTCTTGGTTTGCCCGTGAGAAGAGCTAGTTTTGGAATGATACGGCACACTATTTGATTTTGGACTGACAATAGAATTGTTCTGACTCTGAATGGGAGCTACACTAGACAGGATGTCGTAAGACTAAATAAATCATTTCCAAATCGGATCTACTGAAGGAGTACACCATTTCAATGAGACTTTAGAGGCAGCCATCTCATTCAATTTGAGAGAGTAGAATAAAAGAAATATCCATAAGTGAAAAGTACGAATTGCCTAAACTATCTTTTGCAATTCTGGATTACAATACTCGCATTAGTGTTATAATAACTATTATAGCGCTCAAATAAGTCGCATAATGTTCATAAAAATATCTATTTTTGTGTAATGTATTATGGAAAATCAAAAAGCTTCACTTCCATGTTATTGTTCTCCATTGTCTTCAAACTTAGAACATCACCTAGTTTCAAGTAAAAAAATGTAAATAATTATAACAGCACCAGTCAAATATCATAGATATGTAAAGTGCCTGCCTAAATAATCTATTTCATTTGCTGAAATCAATTTCCTTCTTATTCCAATCCACAACTTTCTGCATTTAAAACACCTATGCATCAAAGTGAGGCACCGGGACTGTAGATACACATGCTGTCACATAAAACGGAAACCGGAAACTCAATTGTTCTCAACTCTCACATATCATGTATCCGTTTCGTTGCTGCAGCTCATTCATAACTCGAGCTCATTTCGAATTCAAATTAACTGTAAACATACATCCCATTTGGGATGAAGCATTTCTGCTACTGCTCGTTTAAATTACATTTTCGAAATGGAATCAAGCGTAATCAGTTCATCTATTTTTGTATCCCCATTCTCTCATAGATCCATCAAAATGACGGAGGAAGTGCAAACACAGCAACATACCCAGCAATCTCAACAGCAACAGCAGCAGCAGCAATCCCAAACCCAACCAAAGCAACGACTGGGCCCGAACGACTATCGTAATTCGGAATTCGTTTCTAAACTGATGGCTGCTAATCCACCGTACATGTTCACACCGGCCATCGGGCCCCACAATTTCTTCTTCAGCGAAATGCTACGTTCTTTAGTTGCCAACAAAAGAAATGAGAGCTTACGCAATGCAGAGCAACTACATCACCAACAACAGCAGCAGCAGCAAGCACAGGCACAAGCTCAGTCCCTGTCGCTTCCAGCACGGCGCCCTAGGAAAAGGTCTTGGTCCCAGCACCGTCTATACCCAGAATCTATAAAAGAAAGCAAAGATTCGGAAGAGAAAGCACCTGGACATCCGGAGAAGCCACTCGAACTAACTAACAAACTGTCCGCATTTTCCAGAAACATTACCTCGAAGTACGAGGAGTCCAATGAAAATTTTAAACCATCCCCTGAAGCGAAATTACCAAATGAAAAACCAACCATGAACGCCAACCTTATTCCAGACCCTCCAACAGCATCGATGCCACCCTCTGATCTGATCCTGCCTCCACCACCCCCCGTGTGGTATCCGCCATTGTATCCTCCCTATGGCATCGATCCTCTGCACTTTTTCATCGATCTCCGCGTTTCCGGCCATATCTACGATCGGAAAAAGGAACTCACGTCGCCCAACTCGGAAAGCATCAAAAGCGAACACTCCAAGCTCATTGGTACCAACGATCGACAGGGATCCGCATTTAGCGTGCCCAAGCCGCGTGACGGACCCAAGTCCACTACGGCAATCAATCTCTCTTCGCCACCTCTTCTGGCGGACGGTGATGAAAAACCACCGAAAGATCCGTCGCCGTTGTTCTTGAGCGAATTCAAAGAGAACAAGTACGACATCATCAAGAATACCAACTACGTGATGCAAAACTTGCCGCGAATTTACGGTGACTTGAATACTTCCCCGAAGGCTGGCGACGATGATTTGAGTGGCAACATGAGCGACGATCAGCAGGACGGCCGATCGGTGGGATCCAACGAAGATTGTTCCGGTGAAGATGGCAAGTTTAGGGACTCTGACCTTAACGTGATATCCGACGAGGATGAATCCATTGCAGTGGATGAGAACTAGATGTTGGGATGTGACGTTCTTCTAATCGAGAGAGAGAAAATAAATCTATAGTTGTTGTTTTGTGTTAAAGTGAGCTTCGAATAAATTATAAAGAACTGTATTGTTTTGTTAGAATTGAAAAGAAAGAACATTTTTAAACGGTGTGGCATCTCACCCGGATTTAACTATTTGAGCCATGTTGACTAATCCTTGATTAACCGTGTAAACAGAAAGGCCTTAACTTTTCATTGAAAATTTTCGGATTAGAATCTTTCTAGACTTCCCTGGGCATATATATTAGCCTCATGATATACGAATACAAAAATGGTAACTCGGCCTAGAAACCTCCCAGTTAACAACTGTGGAAGTGCTTAATGAACACTAAGCTGCGAGACGGAAATTTCCCAGTGGGGGATGTAATGTCAAGAAGAAGAAGAAGTAAAAAAGAAGAAGAAGATGCTTTTCTAATCTTTATTAAGGAGCTTTCAGCTATAGGCTGTTATCTAGATCTCTCTTGAAAATGATTTTTACGAATCCTGATTAAAAAAGTAACGAGATTTGGTAAACTTTACCGAGCCATCGGTAATCGTTACCGAAATCTCGGTAGAATGTAAACTTTGCCGTATACTTCGGTCAAATATTGAAGTTTCGGTAAAGTAATAAACGAATTTTGACTGTTGGAATCTTTGTTGAAGTCGGCAAAATAGTTTAAGTGTGTGTGCTGTATGAAAAATTAGCTTATATTTTTTCTAGCTTCTGTACACACACGAACAGACAGACATGTGCTCAGTTCAACGAGCTGAGTTGATTTGCATGTAACACTGAGTCTTGAGCGTTCTATAAAAATATCTGCAAGGGTTTATTTTCGACTTGCAGTCTTTTAGATGAGATGAATGATTCTTATGTAATCATTGCCGACGTTTCGGTGTTTGGTACCTTCTTCAGGGCCTATTTATTTGGGGAAATGACGATTTATGAATAGGTTACATATAATTTAAATTGAAGCCCAACTGTAGGCTAACTAAATACTACAGACTCACTTGACTAAAATCTTCGTTGTCGGAAATCGATGATCTGACGGTAATTGGGTTGTTTAGGGGTATATATGTTTTTACATATTCTGAATCTGCACAAAAAACTAAGCATAACCCCAATTTTTCAGCATTTTTGGAGCCCCGGAACTATTTTTAATTTGCATTTTAAATTTATATGGGACTTAAAATTTGTTCTTATGCTGCATGGGCCAACTGTCATTCTATGAATGTTAGTGTCATTCTATCGATTTAAATGGCTTTTTGTTTGCTGTATAAAAATGTAAATAAAAGGTTTACAAACAAAATAAAAAAAATGTGTTGGAGATCAGAAAAGCAAGCTCTTTATATTAAACAATGAAAAACCTAATATTTTTCTTTGCTAAACAACCCAATTGTCGATAAATGGTTTATGCACTAGTGTAACACGTACTAGAAATTAAATGGGTTAAACATTAACAAAATTTCAGAAACGAAGCTTATTATATATGTCTTACGGTTCAACATTAGGTTTGTGAGAATATCGTTGAGAAAATACATTCTCAAAATGTTAAACCGGTTGGATTTTTATATGGTACAGGTCCCTATTGAGTGTGTTCACTACAGTTGAATTAATTCCTAATGGGTTGACGATCATGGCGGCAGGTTTAGCTGATCGAGGGGAGGCATTGGTGAGGTGGAGTTGGTGGTAGCGGAGACGGTGGGATAATGCGGTAATCAGTGGTATTGAACAAGTGTTGGGTGGTGGCGGCCGTTGTAATTTTAGTACCCGATACACCCGGATGAAGATGTGCTATGTGCATACACGCAAAAAAAGCGTTCATGAATTCGTGAACTAACAAGTTCATGGTGTATTTTTTCGTGAACAACAGTCACGGATTCGGGAACACAGTCACGTTTTCTGGAACGTTCTGGAAGACGTGACTGGTGTTCCCGAATACATGAATTAAATCACGGTGTATTTTTGCAGGTTCACGAATTCGGGAACGCTTTCTTTTGCGTGCATGCACGAAGTAGTCCGTCGGTATTAGTACGTCTATTGACGATATCTGGAGCGGTTGTGATGTAACACATATCTAAGAAGGCCAGTGTGCGTGTCTTTATAGCACGGTTTATTATGGTCGTTTGGTTTTTATGGTTTATTGATGTCGAAACAGTGTAGGTGATCAATGCATTCAACTCATCTAAAAGACTGCAAGCCGAAAATAAACCCTTCCACTTAATCACAAAGCAGTCGTTTCATCTTTTTCTTCTTCTTCTTCTTCTTCTTCTTCTTCTATGCGAAGAGATATGTGAGAAGTAAGAAGTAGGAAGGAAAAAATAATAAGGAATGAAGAGAGCAGGCAGAAGAAATAAGGAAGAAAAAGGAAGAAAAAGGAAGGAAAAAGGAAGATGGAAGAAGGAATAATGAAAAAGGAAGAAGAAAGACTGAAGAAGAAAGAAGGAAGAGAGAAAAAGAGAAAAGCAAGAAGAAAAAAGAAAGGAAAAATGAAAGAAGGAATGAAGAAGAAATAAGGGATAAGAAAGAAGAAAGAAGGAATAAGGAACAAGAAAAAGGATGAAGTTAAAAGGAAAAAACAGAAGGAAGAAAGAAGAAGAAGACAATGGAATAAGGAGGGAGGAAGAGAAAAAAAGGAAAAAGAAATAAAGAAAAAGGAAGAAAGAATAACGAAGAAGAAAGGAGTAAGAAGGAATATAGAATAATGAAGGAGAAAGCACTAGAAAGAAGCAAGAAGGAAGAAAATGAAAGAAGAAGGAAAAAAGATGAAAAAGAAAAAGAAAGAGAAAGATGGAAGAAAGAAAAAGGAAGGAGAAAGAGGAAGGAAAAACACAAAAAGAAGAAGTAATAATGGAGAATGAACAAGTAAGAAGGAAAAAGGAAGAACTGAGAAGCGAGGAGGAAAATCAAAAAAGTAAGAAGGAAGATGAAGGAAATAAGAAAACAATAAGGAACAAGGAAGAACTGACTTCTAACTTCTAACTTTTCATTCACTAATGACCGTTTAGAAGAAAATATGTAAAAGATCTTATCGCAACATTAATACTTGACAAAAATACTATGCTCCAGAATACGCCAGATAGTTCTAAACAATAAAAGTTACCCGGGAGCAAGTGAAAATGCGGGGTAAGTGGGTACTATGGCTGCCGATGCATTTATGAACGTTTTTAATGGTAACAATGTTCTAGAAAGATCATCATCAACGAATTCACCTGACACAAAAACTAATGCTATTGCTTGATCATGACTTTAAACTACCGTGAAAAGCTACAAAATTCGTTGAAATGCAACAAAATAGTCGTTTCTAAATTTATTATTGATGTGGAAAGTGAATATTTCAGGCAATTTTATAATTTTGTTACATCGAAAAAGATTTCAAAGTTTTAATTAAAGCCTAAATCTGCAATTTTGACTTGCCCTTGAGTTTTAACAAACATGGGACAAGTGGGACATAATTGAATAACATTTCCCATAGAGTTCCGTTGTTAGAAAGTATTGTACAGCCAATTGCCTATTGTGTATTTTACATTCTGAAAATTATATCTCCCGCATGAAAAACCGTAATGGTTATAACTATGCGACATTATTCCGTTTACAGTGCAAATAATCTTTTTATTCTACAATAGGTCAACAGGCTTCGTCTTGTTCGAATTTTTCTTTGGATTTACAGATTTTCAGATAAATAATGTGCTAAAACATGAATTGGCAATGTCGTTCTAATACAATTTTACAACACGGTGCATCGCCTAAATAAAAACGTTTCTTTTGAAGTAATGATTTATGTAACAATTTGTGTTTTCAACATAAAAATATTCATTCGGAAAGTGAATAAAGATTTGCTTATCCTTGCCATCTATAACATTTGGTACAAAAGTAAGCTAATGGAAAACAAGACAACAGACAATTAAACAGTAAGTCGACTCTTGTTTTGTTCGCATATATGCTAACATTATAATCCCATTTTTATTGCAAAAACAAAAGTCCACCAAGCATTAAACCTCCATCCATGATATGAAAATACTACGGCTCAGGAATAATATGGATATTATAGGGTAACGGTACCAATAGTGGAGGTATTAGTAGATTCACAAAAGAAAACATTTTTTTTAAATTGATAATTAGGGAAAATTTACAGTTTAAATAACTTAGCTAATAGATAAACTAATGAATTCGCTTACAAAAATGAGATAGATGTCATTTAATATCAACAATTATCAAATATTGCTTGCACCACTATGGGTACACTGTTCCTTTAGTGGCGGTAAAAATTAATTTTGATTCCCATAGTGCACTATAATGGTGCTATCCATTGGTTTCTTACGAGACTCGCCACTATTGGTACAGTTGCACCACTATAGGTGGTGGTTTGGTTTGGTGGTGGTGGTGGTTTCAATGATTTTTCAAGCGAAATCTTAAGATAAGTTTAGATTTAACAGGACATTTAAAACACGACGCATCAACTGAAACCATCGTAAAGTGTATAAACTCCAGTATTGGTGCTACCTCCACTAAAAGTACGGTTACCCTATTTATTATTTATTTATTTATTCAGACTAAGGCCGAAGTGGCCTCCCAAGTAACAATTTCCTTGCTTCTTGGATTTATCTAATTCTTATTGCGGACTTATGACAGCAATCACGAAGCTGATTGCTCAGTTTTATTGGCGCTCTTATTGCTATCAATAAACCTCCCATAAATCTGCTGAAAAATGCTTCAAACGTCAAATGCCTATTAACCATATGAACTGATCTATGATAGTGATGAAGAGCGTAATAAATCCAATTTTCAACGCTCGAATAAAGCTACAATTTTTGGTCATAATGTGGTCAAATGAATTTCCCCCATAAGAATGTTTGTATTGCGAAGAGTTAATGACGGTGTTTTATAAAAGCAAAATTTTTCTGATCAAATTCCATGATGGCCATATTGAAAACGGAAAAGTATTTCGCAGTCAGTGAAATATATCACTGAAATGCATGATTTAACGAAATTTTCACCGCTTATCATACTTTTTCCGATAAATAATTTTATAAATTAATAGTTTGGGCAAAAATACTAATCGATTTAGTGGACATCCTAGATGTTGTGGTAATCAATATTTTCGATTTATTCCCCTGAACTACGTTATATGGCCGGCGCGTGGTGTTCAACCTTATTTTTTCACAACATTTGACCATCAAATCGGAAGCGCACTTCTTTTCAATGGTACTGAATCGAAAATACAACCTGAAATAAAATATTATTTTGTTATCATCATCATAATTTTCATCAACAATCCATTTTGTTATTATTTTTCTGCAAAGATTTGTTTCTCTTTTTTAATGCAACATTTTGACAGCTGCCCCAGCCAAATTCCCTTTTTGCGGGTGGTTTAAAAAGGGTTTCTAAATGCTCCTATAATAGGTTTATAGTGGCTATCTGGAGAGGGCCACTTGGCAATATCTTACTCTTATAGTGGCCATCAAAAGGTTGCCGTGTATTACTCGGTTTTATTGTTAGATCTTATAAATTGATCTTGAAAACCATTCTTAGAGCGGAATAAAACTTAAAATGTTACTTGGGCTGTCCGGTATATAAGAGTTTTCTCCATTCGGCTCGGTCCATGGCCACACGTCGCCAACCACGCAGTCTACGGAGGGTCCGCAAATCATCTTCCACCTGATCGATCCACATTGCCCACTGCACACCTCGCCTTCTTGTGCCCGTCGGATCGTTGTCGAGAACTAGTTTAAACGGGCTACTGTCCAACATTCTGGCTACGTGCCCGGCCCACCACAGTCCTCCGATTTTCGCGGTGTGAACGATGGATGGATATTATATCTACATTCTTTAAATTATTTTCATTCGACAATATAAAGCAGAATAGGTCCCACTTACTCCGTTTCAAGGGGTAAGTGAGTCTTACAGGTAAAACTATTTCTTTCACTACCAATATTGAAATATTTTTCTGAACTATCATTTTGTTAGGTCTCACTTGCTCCCGGGGTACCTTATTCTTTTATAGCTGCTAGCAGGAATTAAATCCAAAAAAAAATAAAATAGTTTCTCACCTATCATCTCTCAATAGGGGCCGTACAAGTCAATTACGTAAGCATTTTTTTATATGTTTTTCAACCCTCCCTCCCCCCATGTAAGATTTTTCCCATACAAATCATTTTTCATTTATATGGAGCGTAAGAAAATGGCAGACTCCCTCCCCCGATAAGTGCTTACATAATTAGTGTACGACCCCATACATATACGATATGTAGCATACCGTGAGACACTTTTTTCACAAGCTGACATGATAAAGCACTGATTCGCAAGCCCATACCCCATGATATTTTTTTTAAAAAGCTCCAAACGCGGGGAGCACTATTGTTCTGATGATGCATTACAACTTGTGCTACACAGCTGTGCGGTTCCCAACACTAAGTTTTGGCTGTTACGCCCTTTTCAAATGTTGGTCTAGACTTCTTCTTCTTCAATGGCTCTACATTTCACCTGGAACTTGGCTTGCTTTTCAACTTAGTATTCTGTTAGCATTTCTTCAGTTATTAAGGAGTCGAGAATGTTTCCCACCCTAAAATATCCTAGACGGGACCGAGAATCGAACTCGCCATCTCCGGATTAGCAATCCTACGCCTTTGCTCGCAAGGCTACTGGTTTCCAACACAAAACGAGCAAAAACAAAACTAAAACCATCACTTCTTTGTGGGGGCTGCCTAGCCGATTCTGTTTTTTCGCTCTTGTATACAAGTTTGATAAATATATTATCAAGGATTGAATCCTGAAGAGAAAGAGCAAGTCTCTCACTTATCATCTCTGTGTACATATACGATATGTAGCATACCGCGAGAAACTTTTTTCGCAAGCTGTCATGATAGAGAACTGATTCGGGATGTTATACCCCATGATAAATTTCTTTTAGAAAGCTCCAAATGCGGGGAGCACTGGCTCGGATGATGCATTTCAACTTGTTCTACACAGCTGTGCAGTAACCAACACAAAAGGAGCGAAAACAAAGCGAGAATCACCATTTTTCTGTGGGGGCTGTCTATCCGATTCTGTTTTTTCGCACTTGTATACAAGTTTGATAAATTTGTTATCATGGCTTGTTATAATTTGGAACAGTTTTTGCCTCTCTTTTATCGTTGTTCGTTATCTATTGAGAGCGATTTCTGCAAACCCTGTATATTATCATGACTTGTTTGGATTCAGAACAGTTTTTGCCTCTCTTTTATCGTTGTTCGTTTTCTTTTGGGAGCGATTTCTGCAAACACCGCTCATGATAAATTTCTTTTGAAATCCCCAAACGCGGAAGCACTGGTTCTGATGATGTAGTTCAACTTATTCTACACAGCTGTGCGGTCTCCAACACAAAATGAGCGAGAATCATCACTCATCTGTGTGGGCTGCCTATCCGATTCTGCTTTTTCGCACTCGTATACAAGTTTGATAAATTTGTTATCTTGGCTTATTATGATTCGGAATAGTTTTTGTCTTTTTTATCGTTGTTCGTTATCTATTTAGAGCGATTTCTGCAAACCCTGGCTGCTAGCTTACGCATCCTATAGGAAGAAGTATCTACTCATTATGCTAAGCACCGTTTTGTAATCATATACATCCTGAATAACTTTGCCAAATTCAACTAGGGCACGATGGGACACGTGACTCGCCACAATGAATATTTTCACTAAATTTTGTTATTTACGCCTACATTGTACTGAAGAAAAAACTGATATCACGCCAATTTTAATCAATCTTGGCGAAGGTTCCGAGAGAAGCTCCAGAAGAAAATGTAGGATTTTATCTCCCGAAATTCCTTTGATAATTCTTCAGAGATTCCTTTATGCATTTTTTTTCTTCAGTAAAACCATAAAAAGTAACTGAATTAAAAAAATTTAAAAAAAACACTGAGGAATGTCCTGAGTAATTCCTTAATGGATTTCCTGGATGAAGTTCTGAAAGATATGCTGAAGAATGTTGTTAAAGAATTTCTGTAGGGTTTTTGTTTAGGAATTTCGGAAAGAATTTGTAAAGAAATTCCTTAAGGTATTTCTGGAAGAATCTCCATAGGAATTTTCGATGGAATTTCCTAAGGAACTTGTAAATGAATTCCTAAAAAAATTTCTAAAGCAATTTCCGAAGAAATTCCTACGCAAATTTTCAAAACCTTAAGAAATTTTCAAAGGAATTCGTAACGGGTTTCTCGAATGAATCCCCTAAGGAATTTTCCAAAGAATTTTCGAAGATTTTTCCGAAAGAATTACCAAAATATTTTCCGTAGGTATTTTTAAAGGAGTGTCAAAAGATATTTCTGAAGAATTTTCGAAAGAATTCCAGGAGAAAGTTTTGAATTCCGAATAAACTCCTGAGGTAGATTCTGAAGTAATTCTTAAAATTCATTCTTTCAATTTTCGAAAAGACATCCAGAAGAATTAAAAAATAAATTTTTAGATTTATTTCAAAAGTTTTTTCAATGAAATCTCTGGAGGAAATTGAAGCAAAAAGCCAAAAGACATTCTCGGAGAAATCTAATAATGTCGGAAGTTTCTTGAGTTCCTTTTAAAAATCCTTCAGAAATTCCCCAGAAGTTTCTTTGAATTCTGTTCTAGATTTTTAGGAGGAACTCATGGGATAATTTCTAGAAGTAATTCTCAAGGAAATACTAAAAGCATTCTTGCAGGAATTTCCGGAGGTTTTAGAATTTAGAAAGAATTTTAGAATTTAGAATATTTTTTAGAATTTAGAAATTATAGAAAGAAATCGATGTGGAAGTATCGAGCTAAAGTCTAAGGGGAGCTCCGAAGGAATTCGTGGAAGAACAGACAACGTAAGGTTTCTTGTACACAGACAGAAGGCTAATATTGCGCTAGAATGTGTCATGTGGAGAGTCGGTTGTACGATTTCAACAGATCCAGTCTATTTATTTATTTCGCCAATAATTTTAACATTGTTGGCCGAACATTTGAAAAGCTGACAGAACTGTACTGCGTGCTCGACTTGCGGTTAGCGGCAGTGTACACCCGTATGAAACGTGAGGCAACAAAAGTTGAAGTGGTGGAAAATGCGTCGAAGACAAAATAGAGAGCGGGGACGATAATACCTTCGAGGTGGTAGAAGAATTCGTCTACCTTGGATCCTGACAATGAATGCGTCAAAGACAAAGTACATCAGGTATCAGAACGTCGGCTCCAGGGGCACGTTCACCTCAATTCGGGAGATTTGTGCTATCGCCTTCACAGCCTTTCTCATCACGCACCTGACGGAAAAGGAAGTGAACAAAAAGGAAAGGAATATGGATGGGAAAAAAATGGGAAGTTTGGGAAAAGTACCCTTGAAGAGGGCATACAACGTATACAACACGTACAAAAGCTCATAGCTCCTTACCACAACGGGTTATGAACAACAGAATACTTTGAAGGTTCAGGTTTCTGTAGTCAATTTCACTTAGTAAATGTTTACCAAATATTTGGAAACGCAGTTGCGCATAAACTGGGCAGTTACATATCAGATGATAAGAAGTTCCATAATCGGATTCACAACCATCACAGACAAAAGATTCAACACGTTGAATATTTGCCATGTGATAGTTGAGTCGGCAGTGACCTGTCAAGGCCTTGACTAAGACACTGCAATTCTGTTTAGACAGATTAGCTAAATAGTTAGCTACTACCGGAGATGGCTCTCGGATACACAATTTTGTTTGTCGACATGAATCCAACCTACTCCAATACCGTTTGTGCTGAGTGGAAGCCCAAGAGCTAATCAAACGCTTCACCCAACACTTAGATATTGGAATAGCTGGCTCAGGACCAACAAAGTCTTGTGATGCTCTAGTACGAGCTAACTTATCAGCCAATTCGTTTCCAGCTATGGAAGAATGGCCAGGTACCCATATAAGGTGCAATGTATTAACTGAATTCAGTTCCTCTATTTGAGTTCGACATGCGATTACTAACTTCGACTAGCCGAAGGCAAATATTTCCGCTTGAAATACAGTGCAGTGTCTACCCAGTGAGTGGGACTGTTCCAATCTTAGCTCACGCGAGTAGACACCTGCACCCGCTCTACCTTTGAAGAGGGAGCCTTCAGTGTAACAAACAATGCTGTCCGACATACTTCGCTCCAAATAGCCAGATGTCCACTCATCCCGCGAGGGGAATTGTGTTGAAAATGTCCTAGAACTACTAGCGAGTGTGAGATCCCTTGGAGCGAGGACTGTTCTGTCAACCATGAGTTGTAACAACGATGTGTATGTAGAACTGCGGTTTACAGGATTCTCTTCCATGAAACCGAGAACCCATAATCGGTAAGTACAAGAAAGTGCTTCTTGTTTGAGATGTATGTGTAGTGGGGCCACGTCGAAGAGAACTTCGAGAGCATCCGTGGGAGTTGAAGAGAACGCACCAGTCATTGCCATTAGGCACATCCTTTGAAGATGGCCTAATTTAGACTGAATTGTCCTCACTTCCCCCTTTTGCCACCACACAAGACATCCATAAGCCAAAATTGGTCGTATAACTGTTGTGTAAAGGGGGGTCCCGTAGCGTAGTTGGCTACACGTTCGCCTTATAAGCGAATGGTCATGGGTTCGATTCCCAGCCCCTCCACAAAAACCCTTGTCAGTCGCCGGAAGCGCAGTTCGTACGGTGGCGTTTTGGGAGACGCGCCTAACTGACACGGCTGCCTGATGACGACTGACAAAACTGTTCTTCTCGGAGGCATTCCTCCAACGATCCTCGATAAATGGCAACCGGACAAAGCAACGATCATTGGATACACCATACGGACAAATGGACACAATGGACTCACGATGCGATGAACTGGCAAACGACAACAATAACGAATTAGGGATATCTAAAAATAGATTCTGTGTGGATTCTGTGCAGCAGAATACCATAGTAGATCACGGCACAGTAGCGGTTAAAAACACAGAGTGCCTACCAAATAAATATACGAATAAAAAAAACTGTTGAGTAAATCCATTTGATATATTTGGTTTTAAGACCCCAAGTTTTACCAAAAGTTCGTCGGCATTGGCCGAAAGCCATGCATGCCTTTTTGACTCTGAACTCAATGTTAGGAGTCCAGGAGAGCTTGGAATCAAGAATTAGTCCCACATACGTTACCTGATCCGTTACATTGATTTCAGCATCAAAAAGATGTAATGGGCGAATACAATTACGGTTACGTTTTTCCGTGAAAAGTACAATAGATGTTTTATTCGGATTAACCGAAAGGCCATATTGGGGACACCAACTTTCGACTGCCTGAAGAGCGTTTTGCATCAGGTCGAATAAAGTAGTAATACACAAACCGACTATCAATATTAGATAGTCGTCGGCGAATCCATAGGTAGGAAAACCGCCATTATTGAGTAATCTCAATAGCGTATCTGCAACGAAGTTCCCCCCTTGGAGGCAGCCACAGACACTTAATTTCCTAATCGCTGCTTGACGTAATGTCGAGTAGAGATGTCGGTTTTCAAGCATCTGGTGAATCCATTTGGTAATTATATTAGGTAGCCCATGACAACGTGCGGCTTTCAATATTGCATCGAAAGACACGTTGTCGAAAGCACCCTCAATATCTAAGAACGCACCCAAGCATGATTGCTTTGAGCAAATGCTTTTTCGATGTCGTACACAACCTTGTGTAGAAGAGTCACGGTGGACTTTCCAGATTGGTAAGCATGTTGATTAACATGAAGAGGCATATTTGCCAAACAGTATCACGAATGTGATTATCGATAAAGCGTTCTAAGCATTTCAGAAGAAATGAGGTCAGACTAATGGGTCTAAAACTCTTTGCTTCTTTATACAAAGCACGTCCTCCTTTTGGGATAAACTTTACAGTGACATCTCGCCAGAATATGGGAATATACCCAGTAGCAAAACTGCATACTAAAAGTTTTTTCAAAACATGTTTGATATGCTCAAACCCCTTCTGAAGAAGAACGGGATAGATCCCATCTTCCCCTGGAGATTTGTAAGGAGCAAAACTATTTAGAGCCCATTGAATCGATTCAGTAGTTATGATTCTACGAGCCTGAGCCCAAGACCCATAACTACATGAAAAGACATCAGGAACATCTACACATCCAGGGAAGCGTGTATCAAAAGTGCTCTAACGCTTCTTGCGGTTAGCGGCAGTGTACACCCGTATGAAACGTGAGGCAACAAAAGTTGGAGTGGTGGAAAATGCGTCGAAGACAAAATAGAGAGTGGGGACGATAATACCTTCGAGGTGGTAGAAGAATTCGTCTACCTTGGATCCTGACAATGAATGCGTCAAAGACAAAGTACATGCTTGTGGGCGGAGCCGAGCGCGACAGGGTCCACCTGGGAAGCAGTGTTACAATAGACGGGGATACCTTCGAGGTGGTCGAAGAATTCGTTTACCTCGGATCCTTGCTAACGGCTGATAACAATGTTAGTCGTGAAATACAAAGGCGCATCATCTGTGGAAGTCGGGCCTACTACGGACTCCAGAAGAAACTGCGGTAAAAAAAACCCACCCACACTAAATGTATCATGTAGGTAAATGTATACCAATAAAGGTGCTGTCAAAGTTCTTACAGTCAGTTGGGAAATGAAGGGATTGCTGATGTGTAATTTTGTAGCTTTTAGAGACTGGGAAAACTTCTTACTATACAATGGAGAGGAAGTTTTAGTAATTGAGTAGGGTCGATGAACAAAAGCTTAGATCTAGGATTCATCTTGGAAAGTAATGCAGTCCAAACCTATTTTTAGCTAACCCAAGGAGCATGTTATCAATAATGGAATAGGATTACTGCTCTGTGAGTTCATAACATGATTAACATGTAATCCATCGAATCTCGAGAACTCTGCAATTATTACATATTAATTTGATTATTAGAGTCGCTGGTGTCCAATTTAAACTATTTCAGAATAACGGCAGCACTGCTACAAGCATGTCAATGCATTCCGATGCACTTTTGCTTCACACACACTAACCAGATAGCAAACATACTCGCGCGGTAAAAATAAAATAATAAACTAACGAAGTTGTGCGAATCGATAGTTGTGGTGGCTGACGTAGCGCACGGCAGTCGACGTTGTAGCGTTGTGAATGGAAAACCAAAACAAACTTTTCCACCCACTGCTGTTACCCCACCCTTTGATTCCAGATTGAAGCAGTTGATAACCGTGACAGTCGAGTGCTGCTATCGTCCAGGAACACACCGTGTGCTGAAATGTCTTATCTTACTTTTCTTCCATTATAAGTCAGCACACCCGTTTGGCTGCCCGTGAAATAGTTCCATTTTAAAGCGTTACCGTTTATCCAACTGGGAGTGGTGTTTCTGTGTTCCTAAATTGAGTAGTAAAAGAGCATTGCCATGTCCGATCGTGCCTTTCGCGCTTATTTGCCAAAAAAACCCAAGAGTGGCGACGAAATTCTACTGCGAGCGAAACTTAAAAATGATGCCACCAGGTAGTAAAAATTCGATGTATTGGTTTACGGCTATTCCACTCTTTTCTAAATGACATGTTAATCAGGTTTTCAGTAAATTTCTGTCTCTCTCGTCCGGAGGGTATTAGTGAGTGTCAGACGCCACCGTACATAGCATATCATTTTAGGACGGATTTCTTCGACGATGGAGATAGTGTAACCATTCACAATTGGAAGAACGCTGGAATTTGGCAAGTCCAAACGGACGATACTAATGTTTGGATTACAGATCGAAGCGCTTTGTTTCTACTAATCTTCCGGTTCCATGAAGAATGTATCAAAGTATTTGCGGAAGACACACAGCACACACCGGATTACGAATTTGAACATCAGTTTCCTATGGACGCTATCAGAATGATTGAGCTGTGGGATGACTTTGAGTATGTGGAAGAATTAACATTCAAATACAATAACTCCTGAAGTAAGCAGCACATCTCGTTGAAATTTTGACCATCTAACCAAAATTTTGATCGTTTCAAACATTTTCAGCTCGCTAAATGCACCTCTTTGCATTTATTAAATCACTGTTACCAAAGACGATTAACTGGGAAAACAAAAACATGAACCAACATGATTACATTTTGATCACGAACCATCACATCGAACCTACGGCAGCTATCGACACTTCTAGTCAGCAGCACAGCTTAAGGCAGCTACACATATAAACAAAACATTCAAACGTGCCTGCGGCCAGATCTCTCATCGGACTGTGCCATAATATGCTTCCTTCGACAGCGGCGTTCTGGAAATGCCCACACATTTTCAACAACCAATCAGTATATGTTTGTATGAACGGAGCAAATATTGATGACTAGCCTTTTAAGTTGCAAACAATCACTTATTAAACTATAAAAGGTGAAATACATGTGATAACAAATACAAGCCTGCTGTTATCATTGATAAGTTGTACTGATTAGAAATGCCTAAGCATCGAACAAATATATCATTACAATTCACAAGAAACCCGAAACAGTAGGGAGAACAATTGTAGGGCAGTTTTTTAAGAGCTCGCTTTCTTGAGTTCTCAGTGTGTTGTGCCGAGTGTTTCGTAATTTTCAGTAACTTGTCATTTTTAGTGGAAGCTTCACATTTTTTAATTCTTTATTAAAAATGACCAATTTCATCTTTGGATTGTCCACAAATCGGCCCAATTTAATTTTGAAAAATTTAGAAGCGTCGAACAGTAAATTGTTTAATGTATTACTCGTGCCTTTCTATTACTGCTAAGTTGTAAGACTAGCATTTCATTCCAAAAACGAACAGGAGGCTTGGAAAGTGTAATGTAGTACTACAATAATATACCAATCGACGATAGCTTGACAAAGTGGACAAATGCCTGTCTGTACGTATGTATATGTGTGTGTGCACAAAAGCCAAGGAATATAGGCTAACATTTCTTATCAGATTTTTCTGGAAACAAGTTGCATTTTATAGGAAACGAAACATTGATGATTACTATTGGCGAATTAGGGTTGCATGAAAAAGAATAAGAAGAAGCCGAAAGATGATATTTGAAGAAAAAAAATACACGGGAAAGCATACGGAGAAGCTTTTAAAACTCGTATTCAACATTTTCAATTTAATAAAAACGGTTAGCAGTATTAAAAGGTTGGACTTTTCTTATACTGTGTATATACTACCTACAATCATATATTTGTTCCATATGAATAGGAAACCCAGCAAAGATGGAACTGATATGCGATCATAGGCATTCATCGGACTTGATTGTCTACATGCATAAAAATGCTATAAACTACAACGATTGTACGACAATTCCCCGAATAACATTTCCATGATAACACGATTTTTGAGCAAAAGCGTATGGTTGCCGATCCGGAAGTTGCAAGTTCGATTCGCGGTTCGGCCTAAGATGCTTCATGGTGGGAAGCATTTTTGGCTCCTTGTAAACAGTGCATCCACTGTACTTGCTACACAAGACGTTCATGCAACTGGCAGGTACGGGAAAGCTTTCAATAACTGCGTAAATAATAATAGAACACTAAGCTGAAAAACAGCCCAAGTTTCAGAAGAAGCGGTACCATTATCACAAGATTGCATATGCTCCTGGGTTTTGCGGACGATATCGATATTATCGGAATTGATCGCGGTTCCGTGGAAGGAGGCTTTTGTGCCTTTTAAGAGGGAGACAGCGAGGATTGGACTCACGATCAATACCAGCAAAACGAAGTACATGGTCGCTGGCAATCAACGGGGGTTCATTAGTGGTGGTGGTAGTGAAATGGTGTTGGATGGTGAAAGATTTGAAGTGGTGGAAGAATTTGTGTATCTTGGAACATTAGTGACGTGCGATAATGATGTTACCCGCGAGGTGAAAAGGCGTATTGCAGCTGCAAATAGGGCTTATTACGGACTTAGTAACCAGCTTAAGTCCCGTAGTCTGCAAACGAAAACAAAACTCGCGCTGTATACTGCTCTGATTCTTCCGGTGGCTTTATACGGCCATGAAACATGGACATTAAAGGAGGCTGATCGGAGCTCTCGGAGTGTTTGAGCGTAAGGTGCTGCGGACAATATTCGGCGGTAAACAAGAGAACGGTATCTGGCGGCGTCGCATGAATCACGAATTGTACCAGGTATATGAAGGGCTGGATATTATTAAGCTTATACAACACGGCAGACTACGGTGGGCTGGTCACGTTGTTCGTATGCCGGAAGAACGTCAAGCGAAGATAATATTTAGTAGAGAACCCGGAAGAGGCCGCAGGCTTCGTGGAAGGCCGCGTATACGATGGCTTTTTGCAGTTGAAGAGGACCTGAGGCACTCAATGTTCAGGGCAACTGGAAACGGTTGGCCCAGGATGAAATCCAGTGAAGAAGGATACTCCATTCGGCGTAGGTTCATCGAAGAGCTGTAACCCATCAAGTATCAAATAAGTATAATACATTCAATACATATTGCGTAATAAAAGATCTTATTTATTTTTCCCTAATTCCAGCCCATCTCGCCTGCATCGAAATAAGAGATCAGTTTAGTTTTTATTCTCAATTCATTCATATTTGCATTATTTCGAGCTAACTCCTATTTTTGAAGGACCACATCTACCATTTCCTTACTTCGTAAAAATGCCTTCTTTTAAATAATGGATCACATCCTCCATTATCATATTCAGGGCAGATACATGTTATTAAAGAACGAATAACAACATTCATTATCTGGTGAAACACCCACTGAAGAAGGGACACATTTACCATTGCATTATTCCGAGCAGATGCATTCTTTTTAAAGAAGGAATCACATTCACCATTGCCTCATTCCGGGCAAACGCACTATTTTTGTTTACAAGGATTCACATCTACCATTGCCTTATATCTTTGAAGAAGGTATGTACAGGACAGAAGTTTGATTCCGAAGATAGGGAAAACATTTACCAAAAGGCTTAGAATCGGAATTGCAGTTTGATACTATTTTAGGAAAAAAAAACTACTTTAGAAAACACTGTACCACAGAGAAACAGACTTAGAACAAAATGCAATCAAAATCATCGTCAATGAAACATTATCGTCCAATGCTAAATGAACCGTTTGTTTGAGAAACTGCATATGTCACATTTTTGGCCAAAATGAGATTTTTATATATTCTGAATCCTCGTCCAAAAATACGTATTCTGGCAAAAAATACGAAAAAAAAAATTTGTTCAGGAATGTATGATTTTTTTTTCGTTTGTTTGAGAAACTACATATGTCCACGTACTTTGAAGAGCAATTATGGAGTACTGCTAACATTTTTTGCACTGAAAGTGCCCCAAGGTGTTGAGTTTTGCCAAAAACTATTGATCTGTATCGAAGAAATCAAAAGATTCGGTGCAAATTTGTTCGAAAACAGTTTTTTGTTGTTTTCTCGAAATAGTGTAAAATGGACTTATGCAGTTTCTCAAACAAATTATTCAAATGCACTGTGATTGGACAATCGGTAAACAGATGGTGGTAGTGTGCAAACGTTAAACACAAGCAAAATCGATGGAAGCGCCATCGGTGGCCGATCGACCATCTACAAAAAATTGAATCTACCGTTGAAAAGATGAACAATGGAACATGTGTTGAGTAAGACGTCTGTTTCTCTGTGACTGTACTCTGATATCTTTATAATTCAACAACACATCTTGGAGGATTAAGAACATCAAATACTACCAAAGGCTATTCAGCTGATAATCTTTCTTTTCGGACGCATACAGTCGATTGCGAAGATGTGTTTGCAAGAGGTATTTTATTTTCGAAGAATTGTTCCATTCGGGGAATTGTTACATTCGGTGAAATTACATTCGGGGAAATTGCATTCGGGGAATTGTCGTACAATCATTAAAACACATTTGAGTTTAACACACGATTGCGATAGATACTAGAACAAAACATTGAAGTCAAAACCATCATAACTTAAGTTGAAAAGCCTGTATAGTGTATATGGCTCCTCATGTTGCGCGTATTCGGTTAGATGTTTCTGTAATTTATGAGAAAGCTCCGTTTTCTGAGAGGCCGAGACGAGCTCGGTGTTCTGCCGCTTCTGCCTTATAACGACCTCCTGCGTGGATTTAATTCCAGGCTCGTTATTTTCCTACTTTGTATTTCTATCTTAGTTCTTTCTGTATTTCACGTTCTACTAAAACGATTCCTACTGTTATAAGCTTCCACACAATCCCGATAAAAACCTGCTGTGGCACCTTTGAGAGGTCGTAGAGTGTTCTGCATCTTTCTTAAGTAGGTGTCCAACTAACCATCCTTCCCCTTTCTCAGCATTTGCAAAGACGTGGCCAGGACACATCTCGACTATTGGAGAGTGCATTGCTTCCATCTAAGAGATAGTGATTAGTCCCTGTGGTAACGGATGAAAGTGATGCTACTCTCTCATACAATAGTCTTGGCTCGTACCACCTACGAATTTGTGCGAATTGCTCAATGCTAATGCTAATGCTAAGCTTCGTTTTCTGAGAGGCCGAGGGATGATGTTCATATTATTTTGCGCCAGAATCCAGGGAGCAGTGACGGAAAATGTTAATACGATGTCATAGGACTAATTTATTTAATTTGTCCCCAAAAATAATCCCATAACTGCCAGGGAGCCTAAATCTCACCCAGAAGAGCTTTAGCAACATTATTATTGCTAATCGTTGGGTTTACGCCACGGCAGTGATCCGAGAGCGTGTTTAATTTATTTATTTATTTATTTATTTATTTATTTATTACATTTTACAATCATCGAACGTCAAGGTCTAAATGATTCATTAAAGCTAACAATATTCTTGTATAAATTACTACGGACGAATTTGAATTGAATTCTTACAATCCTCCCGATCCAAACTTCGTGGCAAGCGCTCCAAATCACGGAAGCTGTTCCTGAAACCGATCGAACTAGAAGTACACCCAATATTTTTGTTACACGGTTGGTATACTTTAATTTCCCAGTTAACCTGATCTTTCACAGCTTTTTAAATACCACCTGAATTTCTTTGATTTTTTTTATGGGATTTCATTATAGTTTCATTAACACTAAAGGTCTTAATCGACTAAAACCAACCCGTGTAAAAAAAGAATTGTATGTACAATAATCGTATACGAGTCACGTAAATGAAACCAAGTTTTTGTTCACTGTTGCTTATTACATAAATAAAATGTTCTCGGAAGCTTAGTTCTAAGTCCGGCATAACACCGAGGTCTTTAACGACGTGTGTCCTTTTCAGTGGTTCGCTCCCAATTGTGGAGAATCCTGGTAATCGAGATGACTGTGTATTTCTTCACGCTCAGTCAAACTGTTGCGATCACACCAGCTCAGGAAATAGTCGATGAAGGTTTGTAGCAAGCGATAGTCATCGGGTGCCTTAACTATAACTCTGTATATTTTAAAGTCAACGGCAATAGTATTCTACAACGAAGCAGACGTCATTGATGAATAAGGAGACAAAAGTTAACCTATAGGTATTACTGCCTTGTGGCACTCCACAGTTGTTGCAAAATTAATCCGACTCAGTTCTACCGGTCTAGACAATCAGTTTATTAAGACGCCAACTGTTGAAAGACGTCCGTAGCCATCTCAGGTCGGTGTATACAGAATTTACTTCAATATTCAATGAATTTCAAGCATATTGAAGTGAACTGAACGAGGCATGTTAACGTCATTCACTAATGGAGTGATGCTCCAAACTAGCTATCAAAAAATCAAGCCGTTTATCATCGATTGACTCTTTGAATGTTATACGAGTAGGGTATCATACAGTGGCCAGAAGAAGAGGGTGCATAGGATCGATTGTTACCAGGACATCATGTGCTTCAACAAATCGACAAGTTGTCTTCATCCACAAAAAGCTGATTGAGCGTACGTTTTAGCCAATTTTTAGCTACATTCAAGTGCTTTTAGCTTTTTTTTTTCGGGATAAACCACTGCCGTCCATTTCTTTGAACTTTTGTAGTATACCCGTGTCATTTGTTTAGTGCATGTCTTTCTGCTCCATTTCTATTGAGAAGAAATGAAGTAGTCGTTTTTTATTCAGATATTATTCAAACTTAATGTAAGGCCCCTTTAGATTAAGGTACCGCTATTTATACCCTTCGAGAAACGGCTTATACAATTTTTCAAAGGCGCGCCCCTCAATCAGTTTCGGCTCAACAATAAGTGGGATAATACTGATTTTGACCATGCATCGGTACTGAAGTTCAAACATAGTTTTGCTTCTTCTTATGAGTTCCGAATTCGTTTTTGTATAGAGATCTGATTTCATTACGTTTGGCATATCTGAATCTCACCTTTACACAGAGCTCTAATTAGTCAGAGGGTTTAGCAGATCCACCAAATTCACATCCGCTTCTTTCCTAATTAATCAGCGCCCTGGAGTTGGAGATTCAGGTTGTCGGCTTCGAAACCAGCCTAAGATTGAGTTACGTTTATATAATTTACTCCATTAACTCCATCCAAAAGGTGCCAAATGTGGATGTAACCTAACAGCAAATTATAGTCGTTCTACACTTTTCCGTCTATCAATTATAAGTTATAACAAGAATAGTAAGTACTAGAGCACAGTGTGGTAGATCTTACTCCGTAATTCATCACGAAAAAGTGTCTACTCCGCATTGCAGGCTCCGTTAAATGCTTGGCTAATTTTCTCACCCCCAGGCCATTCATCCCCTCGGCACGGGTCGCCTGACACCTTGGAACTCGGGGTTAGGGGCGTCATATTGTCAGCTTCAGTGTTGTACCGAGCCTGGCGATATGACCAGAATTACACCGTTACGCACTACTTCAGAGTATCCATATCCCAGCGTAACGGGACTGCTTTTAGCTTAGCGTATCCAACATGGAATCGGATAGGTCCGCGACGTTAGGCATAAGTAAGTTAGGCATAATGGACTATAGGCATAATATACGTCAGTCATTATGAACGTTTGGCATAATTTCCCTTCTTTATGTCATAGGCTGTTCTTGGGGTCATTTTATGCCTAACGTACTTATCCCAAACGTATTTATGCCTAACGTACTTGCCCAGCTACTGTGAAACTGGAAAAGGTCACCGTGTTTACATTTAACGATTTGGTTTTGTTGACGTTGATGACTGTCGAAGAGGAACGCTCGGCAAGGGCTTTGAGCTTACTCTGCATATCAGAGCGCCATTGAGTGCAACGTCATCAGCCAATTCAAAGCCGTTTAGGCGCTCCATGGTTATAAGCTGCTATAGCAGCCCGCGATTTGGTTCACGGTCAATCGCACCTACCAGAATCTCGTCTATTGCAATGAGGAACAGTAACGGTGATATAACACATCCTTGCCTCACACCACCTACGACCCAGATAGGGTCGGACAAGACCCCGATGTGCAGCACTCTACATGAGAAGGCCTCGTACTGTGTCTCAATGAGGCCGACGATTTTCTCAGGAACCCCCTTGTGTCTCAGGGCGCCCCACATATTCTCATGATTGAGGCTATCGGAAGATTTTTCGTAGTCAGTGAATTCCAAGTAAAGGGACTCTTGGAATTCGTTGACCTGCTCCAGGTCGTGACATTATGGTCCATATCTTCCGGCACGGAATTCGGAGCGAATCCAGCTGCCGCCGGAGAGTAACATCGATCTTATCCTGAATGCATGCTAGGATAACTTTGCATAGAACTTTGAGAACGATACACAGCAACATAATACCTCGCCAGTTATCGCATATAGTCAGATCACCCTTTTTGGGCATCTTCACTAAGATACCTTGCATCCAGTAGATCGGGAAGGTAGCGGTGTCCCAGATATTACGAAATAAACGATGCAGTAGATGAGCGGATGTCATCTCGACTGATATGTGATCGACCCCTGGGGCTTTATTCGATTTCATGCTTTGGATGGCTGTTCGAATCTCTAGCAGTGATGAAACTTCGGTATTGACACGTGCCCCAGCAATATAAGATCGGGGAAGTTGAAATCACCAAACAGGAGATGTGCAGTGCAAATATCAACTGATGTCACCACGGAGGAGATGGAGCTGATGTGTTTCTCAATAATGCAGCGATTCTTGATCAAATCTGGAGGGACATTTACGGGACATATGATGCAGCCATGTTTATGCCCGAGCGATGATGTTGTACTCCTGATCAATTACTGCTACGAAAAACTCATCAATATTCGTTATTAAGCCTTTCACATTCTGGTAATAAACTAAGATTTGATTATCAGCTACTTTCGAGAGCGGGTCCGCAGTAGGTTCGTTATGGGCTTCGAGCAAGTAAGTCATCAGATCAATTAGAGCTACCGGTTTGATTGTACTTGCCTGCCTGACAACACAGAATGGAAGTCTTTAACGCTAGGATAGGCACGATTGATAAGCGCTGGCTAGATTTCCCGAACTGTAATGCGGGGCATCGGGACTTCTATAGTGTTGTGCATCCCAGGAGTAATGAGATCGTGATACTGGATTTTGATTGAGCATTGAACCTGGCTTTTGGATAGAACGGCATCAAAGCGTTTAAAATTATTAAGATCATTGTACTTGCCTATGAGTACAGGTTGGAAGACCCTGATCCACCTGATGCCAGGCGCAGGACAGGGATGACTGATGAGGACAAAAAGCTTCACTATATTTGCACATTGGCTCCTTTCACAGAGCCGACCGGGTCAACAAAGAGGTAGCAGTTTTAGCAAAAGCGAAGTGACGTCAGGGAAGCTTACAAGACTGCTAAGAGCAACACTGGGCGGTGTGCAAAATTTTGTGAAGATATCGGAGCTTCGGAAGAACACTCCATTTCGCTCGAGTACCTTTGGAAACTACGTAAAGAAAATGGACTTTCGTGCCTGCAGTTCAATATTGTGCCAGTAAGTGTCATGCGTAGAGCTGGGACGAATTTCCACCCATTCCGCGATCCCAAACTGCGATCAAAAAAGATTCATACTCGGATCAAATGTATCATGTTCAAAACGCACATAAGACCGACGGTTTTCTACGGCCATGAAGCTTCGGCCATGCTCAAGGAGACCTACTTAACCTTCTTAATGCATTAAAAAAAGTTACACATTGTGCATTGGGCTCCACTTGGATCTAAGATTTCATCATGTTCACAAACACTCAAATTTCAACCGATTTTCGATCTTTAACCACCAAACAAAAGCTGTAGGCCCACGGGGTGATTCATCCAAATTGACCTCTCTAGTCCCCGGGGAACCTGTACTAAAGAGGTACTGTTTGAGCTTCTCCATTTGGCACCAAATTTTCGAGTTTCGTGTTATGAAACATAAAATTGCTTGCAAATATGTGCTCTGATGATCCCAACTGTATTTGCTATCTTATATATGCCATTTCTGGGCAAATTTATGCCTCGAGCGGTCATCGGAGAGCCCTCTGGAAGATCCAGAACTTCCGTAAAAGTGGCCAACTCTAAAAGTTAATCCCAGAGCTTCGAGATTTTTTGGTAACCATTCATTCTGGCAAATTGTGGATGCAATCAATAGTTAAAGTCTTCTGTGACCCCCAAATGTCCCAGAAACGGTCCCCCGGAAGATCCGGAACATTCGTAAAAGTGGCCAATTCCAAAAGTTTATCTCAGAGCTTCGCGATTTTTTGGTAACCATCCATTCTGGCATATTGTGGGTGCAATCAATACTGAAATCTTCAGTGACCTACAAATGTCGGAGGAGTTCCCGGAGCAGCTCCCTGATGAACTTGATAAACTTCTGGAGGAATTTGCGAATGATATCTCAGAATTCTCAGAAGAACTTCTAGAGAAATGCCTTTAGGAACTTTCCGAGGGATTACTTGATGAACTTTCGAAAAGGATTACCGGATTACTTCTGGAGAAGCTTCGGAGGAATTCATGGATGAACGTCGCCACGCCGCCGTCGCTGGCTAATGATGATCTGTTACGCTAACTGTTGGATTTGGCCTCTTTCACGGATGTTCCTGATTTTACGAAGGAAATTTTATTATTGACTAGTTGACCCGGCAGACGTTGTTCTGCATGGTAGGCGAGAATGTGCATTCCGAACTGCCCATGTAAAGTTCGCATAGGAATCACAATTTTAGTTTTTCACGATTTGCTCAACTTTACTCGTAATTTTCGCATTAGGAAATATCATATAAACCCGTCGGAAACTATGGCGAACATATCTGCTGAAGGAATGGAGAAAATCCATCCAGCCGTTTTCGAGTTATGCGGATACGAACACAGACCATTTCATTTTTATTATATAGAAGATAAGAAAATGATTGCCCTGGTTTTGATATACATAGGATTTTGTTTTACATGATTTTTTTTTCGATAGTAATCTTGATCGTGTAACTTTAATTTGCCACTAAAGTCTTTGTAACATACAGGGGTTAGACAAAAAGGTTGAGATAGGTAAAATTATGTTGAAATTCAAATCAGCATAACTTTGCGTATAATAATCCGATTTTGATAAAACCAGGACCATCAGAAGCGGACACTCTTCTAGTATACTGTCCCCCGAAACCTAAGATTGGTCCTTGGCCACCGGAAATGTTCCGGGTTTTCCGAGGGTATGTTCAAGATGCATTTTTTGTTGGAATATCAGGTAGTGTGCGACGCTTCGCTGTAGATCGAAGATGGATAAGAAGCGGGTGCCGGTTAGTTGTAGTTGCTCTTTGGTATAGATTAGGGAAATTTGTTATGGATTATTGTATATACCTATTGTTGAATAAAGAGAACTGCATTCTTTGTGAGGGGGTTCCCTTCTCCGGCCAACATTTTTTCCACTGCTTGTCATTTTATGAGACGTTAACTTTCATCATGTTTTATGGTTTCTCCGAAAACTAGAACTAATATGCCAGCCAATGGTGGCTGCAGATGGAGAGTCCATCTAAACTATGCAGAGATACAGCCATTTCCGTAAAAACGGTACCGGGAACATGATGAAATGATAACAGATTGGAATAATGCAAATATGAGTATCTGACTTCATGGATTTGCGAGACGATGATTACAGAAACATTTCCAGAATGATAGGGTCCACTGCCACTGCCTTATAGCAGGTTTCAAAAACAGAATCCAGTGTTACTTCAGTCCACAGTCACTTTACTCGGAATAGATTGGTTACAGAGTATATGAATTTGATGTTACATGAAATAGCCATCTAAAACATCGATTCAGTTTAAATTAACCGGTCGAAGTTGTGTGCGAATCGAAGCTACAGGTTCAAAGCCCCCGCAAAGCAGGATGATTGTAATGATAATGAACGTGGTCATCATGTATAGAACGAGCAGACAAGCATCAAGAAGGTAGGATGAATGGCGCAGGTAGAGCAAATTGATTGAATAAAATGCAACGAGTAAAAAATAACGATTGAAAAGTTGGATATTGGAACGTGGGAACTTTGAGCAAACCCGCACGTGATGGGCTACTTCGAGATTTCGCTTCTGTATTCGACGAATTTTCGATTTCGAGCCAGTAGTCAACGTCGTTTGTTTGGTAGATGGATTGAAGCTTTCAAATTTGCTGTTTCAGCTTCCAGCCAGAGATGGCATACTCCCCAGTGCGTATCAAGAACAAGAGATTTCGCGCACAGTACACATTTACTTTCAGTGAGAGAGAGTGCGCGCTGTTATGTTTCTCAACTCAAACGATACGCACGATCCCGGCTATTCCACACAGTTCGCATCGAATGTGTGCGAAAGCAAAAGTGAGAAGGAGCCAAAAATCCACACACAGCAGATAAAATAAAATAAGAGCACAGTTAAGCGCGCAGCGCTGAGTGCGCAGAGCAGAGTACGCAGATCACACTGCGCTTAGCTATGTTTGAGATAAAGAGTAGAGTTCGCTCATTGCAGAAGACGGAAGATGTATAATGAAGTCACTGCGATAATAAAATGTTATATGAATGGAAGTATAATAAGCTACAAAACGGTGGATTTGGTGTTACACGGTTAGAAGACTTTAACCATTAGGAGCTGTTCACAAATTACGAACGGGGAGAGATCACACCGAGCATTACGATTCATACAAAAAAAGAAACCACTTACACAAAAAATGTTACGAAGGGTGGTCAAAAATTGCCAAATTTAGCCTTACGTAATTTGTGAACGAACCCTAGAGGTTTAAACTCATGTCGAAAGCAAAACAATATAAATTTGAATTGATAAAACCTTGTGGTGGGCAAAGTTGGTACTCTCCGATTTTGTGCATTTTACTTAAATTTGGCTTTTTCCACTGTGAAGGCAGATTCAACCCAAAATTGAGTTGATTTGCGATTCCGTTAGGGAATAATAATTCCCAAAAGAATCAGGTAAATAGGGTGCAGAAAGCGTTGCGTGATATTTTGATTTTTTTATGCTATATTATTGTGTTTTTTAATTCTGGATTAAGCTCAATACCGCGAGTTAGTGTTATGAAAAAGTGTTGGATACACAAACATGTTCGTACAAGCAAAAGATGATCGATTCTTATCAATGCAATGACCTTGCTAATAATCCTATCAATCTAATGTTATTGCACAAACATGTTTATTGAAGGATTATTGAGGAAAAGAGGTAAGATTTTGGTAAAATATTAATAAATTAAAACAATAATACTCGCACCCACATGAAGGCACACATACACATATACACACACTATCCCAAAAACACATACACATACACAGGCACACATTCCCATTAACACATACATGCACATATACACGTACATAAACATATACACCCTTACACACATACACAAGAACACACAAACACATTTTATATTATATATATTAGGTATCTATGTTATTTATGAAAGCGTTTGGTACGGGAGGTCCACGCTTTCTTCCTTCCCCCTCGATTCCAAGCTATCGAGCGGCTTTAGGTATTCCTGGAGTCGTTTGGTATCTAGGAGTCATCTCTGCGGTACATACTGCGTAGTTGGCCTGGCCATATGAAAAGAAAAATGACGGAATATAGAAATCGTCATTTTCCAGGATGCTTTCAAGTATTGGCTACGCAAGTATGAGATTAGATTAGAGATTAGATCTGGATTAAGCTCAATACCGCATGATATTTTGAGCAAATAAGACATTACCGCAGAAGTACTTTATTCTGCGAAAACAGGGCCTGATTATGTGAACTTTTTTTTTTAAACTCATGTAAAGGAAAATATTTCAAATAACCCCAAGCATGCTTAAGTGAACAACATTATTGTTTGTTATTATTCATTATTATTCAATGAAATTCTACTAAAAATCGGAATTGGACCTACGTGGGACCTACGTGTAATTAAGGATAGCCACGATTGTACTTACGAATGTGTAGTGGCCTTCAGTAATATAAAAGTCAGGCCTTTGGTGAATAGAAAGGTTGTGAGAAGTATGATAGTTCACATAGAAAAATTAACAAACCCCTACATGCGCGAGAGGGGTTAAAATAATCAAGTGTCGTATTTATTCTTTAACAGATTTTCCGATATGATGACAAGTTTTATTGTTTTATCATTCTCGAGAGAATGTTATCATAAAATAGTAGATTGTGCAACTAGTTGCAAAAGGATGATTTTTTCAGCACGAGTTGTAGGATATCCAATTATGGTTTGAACTAGCGAAAAGCGTATCATGGTTATTGGTTTGAACCATTTTGAAATCAGTCGAAATTACCATCCCATTGGCAGGAAATGAACCTAAAACAGTATGAATGGCATATTTACATAGGTATGCTGAAAGTGATAGAGCCCAATTAAACTTTCGTACATATTGTTTATGTAGAAAAATTGAGCGATTTGAAAACGTCCTGAATTTGCGCTTAAACCCCCCACCAGTGGCACAATTAAAAAAAAACTCAAAAACAAAAAAAGCGCATTTCATGACGCAGGAGTAAAATCAATATATCAAAAGAAAGTCATTTTTATTTGTAATCGATTGACATCATCGTCCAAATGAGAAACAGTTTTAAGTAGTTAAAATAGCAACATTTATACAAGGTAAAAACTGATCATGGTTTGAAATAAAATGTATTGTGTATAACTTTCAAAATAAAAACAGTAGGATTTTCTTTCGCGAAAAATCCATGAATATGTCGGGCTCTAGCGGGCGCTAGTGCG
The DNA here is from genome assembly GCF_024139115.2 of Armigeres subalbatus. Taxonomy (NCBI): domain Eukaryota; kingdom Metazoa; phylum Arthropoda; class Insecta; order Diptera; family Culicidae; genus Armigeres; species Armigeres subalbatus. The sequence continues at coordinate 18,001,959 of NC_085141.1, forward strand.
ACTCGTTCCTAATTATAGCTGATCCAGGTAATTACTTTTTCACGGAGTTAAACTGGGCCACTAGGTAAAAAAAAATTAATAATTCCCTTGCTATTTAAATAATTTACGTCGAAATTGTTCTGAAAAATAAAAACAGATTTTTTGTCAATACCAAAGTGACGTTTCACAAAATAACAACCCTGTATGGAAATTTAGCAACCCAGCTAAATTTCGAAACTCATGGCAAATTTTGAGTTGCGTTCTTATTTTACATTCCAATAAAAAATTAGTATGAGGTTTTTTTTTAAAGTTAAGCAATAGTTGTTGAACGAAATACAGTGCCGAAGAAAATGAATGCGCGTTGTGAACAGCACATGCAAAATTTCCATACGAATCAGATTTTTTTTCGCAATATTGTCGGTTTTAGTCGTGATTTTCACATGATAAAATAACCTAAGAACCTAAATATCTATCGGAGGTTATAACTAACAGAACAAAAGGAATGGCGAAAATCCATCTGGCCATTTTGCAAATACGAACGCAGATCAACTCATTTCTATATAGAAAAAAAAGAAGAAGATAATAATTGTGCCTCCACATTATGCTTCCAGGAAATTTGACGACATTCAACCATGTTCTCACGTTTGAAATTAAATTAGTTTTAACCAAAAGTCAAAATTATTATTTACGGAAAAACAGTAAAAGCACAAAAGTCCATTTCGTCAACGTTTAGAATAATTCTCATTTCATTTCTAATTCAAGAAAAAACAAAAAAATGCAATGTCGTTTACCTGCATTGTATTATACAGATATTTCTCAAACCACCCCGTATGTGAGACCTTCATCTTCACGAAAATAATCCATTGCCAAAGACATCAAACAAGCAAACCAACTTATTGATCGACGCTCATATACCTACTGCACTTAGCACGCCGATTCATTAGCTTTTTCTTTAGCACTGCGAGAGCACAGAAAAGTGCACGCAGCAGTGGACGCGCAGCGCTACGGCACTGAGCCATCATTTGCTCCCGCTCAGATACGACGCAGAACCGAAGCCAGTAACGCAGCAGCTCTCACATAAAATGTTTAGTTGCTCACACAAACCTTTTCTCGCGCAGCGTCATGGAGCTTGGGAGTGAGCGGCTGGTTTTGTTCGCAGTAGTGAGAAACAGCGCTCTACACACAAATTGTTGGAAGATGTGTGCTCTGCGTGGATCGTGCGTGCGCTATGCCAACTCTGTTCTGGAACGGTTCCAGCTATAAGAAGACATCGAAATAACACCACTTAAAGTTGCTAAAAGAACACGGTTGCCCTGTCGGCCGCATAACGGTTTACATTTTACGACATTAAGTCAAATACATAATTTACGTTATCAAATTTTAAACGTTGTACTGGAATGGGTTCAAACACTGTTTCGTTCAAGCATTGTGTAATTCAGGTCATCATGATTTTTCGTTAATTTCATAGCATACTAACATTAGATAGAAACACTCCTTTGTTATATAAATGTCAAAGCTTACAATGCTAAGCTTTCTTATTGAAACTAAAATCTGTAAGTTTCACGTTGGCTAATAGTTCATCAATGGAATGAAAGCATTGAATAGCCGGATGGAGTGCGCTCACTCCACTTCTAAGCGTATTTGTTTACGTACCTTTTTCTAGGAAGCATATCATTGAAATCGTTTATCGACTTTACAACGGAAAGCCCTACTATAAGCTGCCACCATTCACAATTTTTTTAGTAAGGAACAATGGGGTACGACAGGAGAGAATTACAACGAGTAAATGACTAGGAAGCAGCTGAACCAGTTCAACCCAGATCTCCCATGTGTTTAATTACTACGACGTGTAGTCGTTCGTTGTGTGATTTGCTAGATTTCGTTCGGGATTTTTACCAGGAACAGTCAACTTCCCACACGGTGATTTTTTTCTTACTGTAATTATCATAATGAGGTTGACTTCTGAGCATGGAAATAGTAGTTTTGTGATACTTGCCTCTTTGAATACCGTAGATTTCATACAAAACGATTTGTTTATTCTAATGGGATGAATGAATTGCTTGCTCTCCGCGGGTGTGGAAAAACATTAATTTTATTGTTGCATGTGAGGAGTTTTTACCGTCTACCCAAACTAAAAATGAGTAGAAATTTCAAAACTTGGCTATTTTATGCCTATCATGCAAGTCATTAGTATTATGAAATGAAAACATTCCGTAGTAGTTTATGAAAAATATTGTCCATGATTCAGTGAACTAGAAAATAATAATTTAAACTTGAAACATAAACGGTTTTTATTTCTTCTTCTGTTACAAAGAAAAAATAATCTTTCATTGTCAATCACATAAGGCAAACATTAAGGATATTTCATAAATATAAGCAACAATTTGAATATAAAATTATCTAAAACTTTTTTTTTGGAAAAGAAGTTTAATTCGAATCGTTTACACAGGTTTAAATTAGCCATGAAAAGTGTTGTTGTCGTTGCAGAAGCAAACTCGCCTCAATACGGTAAATGAACGCACATGTTCGTGACTCAAACGCAATCGACTGTTGTTCAATGTCGATACACATAGTTGCAGTTGGGGTGAAAGAAAAGTGTAAAATGTTACTCAAGTAGGAATCGATGGATACGGGGCATTGCCTTATATCCCACCGTTATTAGCTGGTTATGGAACAGTTTCCCGCGAGGACAGCTATTGTATAATTGGTAATACGTCCAACCGGCAGCCGATTTTTCCGCAATATCTTATAAAAACGCTTTCCATGGTTTAACTACATATATGTATCAGAATCAAAATTCTTTAAACAAAATCTGAAAATTCTTTTAAAAAATCTGAAAGAAGTCACATATCGTAAATAATGGGAAATTATTTAGCACTTATTAGTGAAATGCGTTCACCAGCCATAAGCCGAATTAGTTCCGTTACTTGATCATCAAGTGGTGGAATTAAAACTCGACTTCTGTCAACCTGTCAGTCACTTCATTGAGAGCAAGTACTAAATATTTCCACAAGAATAAATGCACGATTTTATTATCTCAGCTTTATCAAAAAAAATACTTCATTTCGATCAAGCTGATCTAATACAATGTTAGCACGAATTATTGGTTAGAATTGGTTGCAAGTCATATTGCTTTCTTACGATTTGTGCGCAAATTACAGAAACGCAACCGTAGGGGCAACACCAATGACTAGAATAATTATGCTAATACTTTTAGACACCCATCAGCTGATAATTTTCATTCGGTTGCTAGCAATGCCTGATATGGGGGGGTGGGGGGGGGTTGTCCAGCACTATAGTTAGTTTGATTCAAGCCAAATTAAGCTTCGTCATGTTATTATGCTCTTGCCCCTGCGTAATTTGAACAAGTTTTGCAGTTAAGTAAATGATCCGGAGGATTAAAGGCCGTTTCTTCAACTATAGCATCATCAACGTGCACTGCCCACACGAAGGGAGACCCGACGACGAGAAAGAAGCGTTCTACGCACAGCTGGAGCAGACATACGATGGATACCCACTACGGGACGTCTAAATCGTAATCGGTGACATGAACGCGCAGGTAGGAAGGGAGGAAATGTATAGACCGGTCATCGGACCGGATAGTCTGCACACCGTATCGAATGACAACGGCAAACGATGCATAAACTTCGCAGCCTCCCGCGGAATGGTAGTCCGAAGCACCTTCTTTCCCCGCAAAAATATCCACAAGGTCACATGGAGATCACCTGACCAAGAAACGGAAAACCAAATCGACCACGTTCTAATCGACGGTAAATTCTTCTAAAAATATTGAATCCGACCACTACCTCGTTGCAGTATGCCTGCACTCACAACTCTCGACGGTGTACAACACGCGTCGAAGTCGGACGCCGCGGCTTAACATTGGGCGGCTACAAGACGGCAGACTAGCCCAAGAATACGCGCAGCAGCTGGAAGTGGCACTCCCAACGGAAGAGCAGCTAGGCGCAACGTCTCTTGAAGATGGCTGGAGAGATAGTCGATCCGCCATTGGTAGCACCGCAACCGTTGCACTTGGCACGGTGCCCTCGGATCAGAGAAACGACTGGTATGGCGGCGAATGTGAGCAGTTAGTAGAAGAGAAGAATGCAGCATGGGCGAGATTGCTGCAACACCGCACGAGGATGAACGAGGCGCAATATAAACAGGCGCGGAACAGACAAAACTCGATTTTCCGGAGGAAAAAGCGTCAGCAGGAAGATCGAGACCGTGAAGAGACGGAGCAACTGTACTGCGCTAATAACACACGAAAGTTCTATGAGAAGATGAACCGTTCACGTAAGGGCCACGTGTCACAGCCTGATATGTGTAAGGACATAAACGGGATCCTTCGTATGAACGAGCGTGAGGTGATCCAAAGGTGGTGGCAGCACTACGAAGAACACCTGAATGGCGATGTGGCAGACGAATATGGCAGTATGGTGATGGGCCTGGGAGAATGCGCGCAGGACATAATTTTACCGGCTCCGGATCTCCAGGAAACCCAGGAGGAGATTGGCCGGCTGAAGAAAAACAAAGCCCCTGGGGTTGACCAACTACCAGGAGAGCTATTTAAACACGGTGGTGAGACACTGGCTAGAGCGCTGCACTTGGTGATTACCAAGGTTTGGGAGAATGAGGTTCTACCGCAGGAGTGGATGAAAGGTGTCGTGTGTCCCATCTACAAAAAGGGCGATAAGCTGGACTGTAGCAACTACCCCGCAATCACATTGCTGAACGCCGCCTACAAGGTACTCTCCCAAATTTTATGCCGTCGACTAGCACCAATTGCAAGGAAGTTCGTGGGGTAGTACCAGGCGGGTTTTATGGGCGAACGCTCCACCACAGACCAGGTGTTCGCCATTCGCCAGATACTGCAGAAATGCCGCGAATACAACGTGCCCACACATCATCTATTCATCGACTTCAAATCCGCATATGATACAATCGATCGGGACCAGCTATGGCAGCTAATGCACGAAAACGGATTTCCGGATAAACTGACATGGTTGATCAAAGCGACGATGGATCGGGTGATGTGCGTAGTTCGAGTTTCAGGGGCATTCTCGAGTCCCTTCGAAACCCGCAGAGGGTTACGGCAAGGTGATGGTCTTTCGTGTCTGCTATTCAACATCGCTTTGGAAGGGGTAATACGAAGAGCAGGGATTCACGCGAGTGGTACAATTTTCAATAAGACCGTCCAGCTATTTAGCTTCGCCGACGACATAGATATTATGGCACGTAACTTTGAGAAGATGGAGGAAGCCTACATCAGACTGAAGAGGGAAGCCAAGCGGATCGGACTAGTCATCAACACGTCGAAGACGAAGTACATGATAGGAAGAGGTTCAAGAGAAGACAATGTGAGCCACCCACCGCGAGTTTGCATCGGTTGTGACGAAATCGAGGTGGTAGAAGAATTAGTGTACTTGGGCTCACTGGTGACTGCCGAAAATGACACCAGCAGAGAAATTGGGAGACGCATAGTGGCTGGAAATCGTACGTACTTTGGACTCCGCAAGACGCTCCGATCGAATAGAGTTCGCCGCCGTACCAAACTGACTATCTACAAAACGCTCATTAGACCGGTAGTCCTCTACGGACACGAGACCTGGACGATGCTCGTGGAGGACCAACGCGCACTCGGAGTTTTCGAAAGGAAAGTGCTGCATACCATCTATGCTGGGGTGCAGATGGCGGACGATACGTGGAGGAGGCGAATGAACCACGAGTTGCATCAGCTGTTGGGAGAACCATCCATCGTTCACACCGCGAAAATCGGACGACTGCGGTGGGCCGGGCACGTGGACAGAATGTCGGACAATAACCCGGTGAAAATGGTTCTCGACAGCGATCCGACGGGTACAACAAGGCGAGATGCGCAGCGGGCAAGGTGGATCGATCAGGTGGAAGATGACTTGCGGACCCTCCGTAGACTGCGTCGTTGGCGACGTGTAGCCATGGACCGAGCTGAATGGAGAAGACTCTTATATACCGCACAGGCCACTTCGGCCTTAGTCTGAATAAATAAATAAATGAAGAAACATTAGATTGGAACCCAGCGGGACATCGCAAAAGAGACAGACACAAAGGCTCTTAGTGGCGCAGCCTGTATAAAGAAATTAAAGAAGCCAACCCTAACTTGGCAACAGGATAAAGCAGTTTCAACCGGATATTTTGATGATTACTGGTAAAACTGTATATTAAGAATAAAGTCGAGTCAAGTACGAAGCACTGAAGACGGCCTTACTTATTCGTTACTTGATGGGCTACAGCTCTTCGATGAACCTACGCCGAATGGAGTACACTCATCCACTGGACTCGATCCTGGGCTAATCGATTTAAGTCATCCTGAACGTTTAGCGTCCTCAGGTCCTCTTCAACTGCAGAAAACCATCGTGTACGTGGCCTTCAACGAAGCCTGCGGCCTTTTCTGGGTTCTCTACTAAATATTATCTTCGCTTGACGTTCTTCCGGCATACGAACAACGTGACCAGCCCACCGTAGTCTGCCGTGTTGAATAAGCTTAATAACATCCAGCCCTTTATACACCTGGTACAACTCCTGATTGATGCGACGCCGCCAGGTACCATTCTCCTGTTTACCGCCGAGTATTGTCCGCAGCACCTTACACTCAAACACTCCGAAAGCTCTCCGATTAGACTCCTTTTACGTCCATGTTTCATGGCCATATAAAGCCACCGGAAGAAACAGAGCAGTATACAACGCGAGTTTTGTTTTCGTTTCCAGACTACGGGACTTAAGCTGGTTACGAAGTCCGTAATAAGCCCTATTTGCAGCTGCAATACGCCTTTTCACCTCGCGGGTAACATCATTATCGCACGTTACTAGTGTTCCAAGATACACAAATTCTTCTACCACTTCAAATTTTTCACCATCTAGCACCATTTCGCTACCACCATCACTAATGGACCCACGTTGATTGCCAGCGACCATGTACTTCGTTTTGCTGGTATTGATCGTGAGTCCAATCCTCGCTGTCTCCCTCTTAAAAGGCACAAAAGCCTCTTCCACGGCACGGCGATCAATCCCGATAATATCGATATCGTCCGCAAATCCCAGGAGCATATGCGATCTTGTGATAATGGTACCGCTTCTTTGCACACCAGCTCTCCTAATCGCTCCCTCGAGCGCTATATTGAACAATAGATTCGAGAGTGCATCACCCTGCTTCAATCCATCTAAGGTAACAAATGACGTCGATATTTCATCCGCAACCCTTTACACTTGATTTCGATCCGTCCAACGTTATACGAATCAGCCGTATCAATTTCGCCGGAAAACCATGTTCAAGCATAATTTGCCATAATTCATTCCGTTTCACTGAATCGTACGCCGCCTTGAAATCAATAAACTGATAGTAAGTTGTAAGTATGTAAATCATAAAATCTGCAAGTTGTACTCCCGGCATTTTTCAAGGCTTTGTCTCAGGGTAAACATCTGATCCGTCGTTGATCGGCCTTCACAAAAACCTGCTTAGTACTCGCCGACGAAGGACTCTTCAAGCGGTCTCAATCTGTTGAACAGGATACGGGACATAATTTTGTACGCTGAATTAAGGAGGGTTATTCCTCGGTAATTGGCGCACTCCAGTCGGTGCCCCTTCTTAAAGAGAGGGCAAATGAGACCGTCCAACCAGTTAGCAGGCATTTCCTCGTCTTCCCATATTTTCGACATAATATGGTGCAGAACTTCATAAAGCTCACTGCCATCTTTGAGAAGTTCAGCCGGGAGCTGGTCCTTCGCCGCAGCCTTATTGTTTTTCAGTTCTTTAACAGATGATGTTAAAAAATCTAGTGTAGGCGACTCCACAGCTTGTCCATCGTCGCTAATATTTATTCTCCTCACCGATGCACAGTCACTTCCACTATTCAACAAAGTCTCGAAGTGTTGCTTCCACCTGGCAGCCACTTCGGTTTTATCTGTCAGCAAATTCCCTTGTTGGTCGTTGCAGATGACGGCCTTACTGTTGAGGTCGAAATAAGTATCTGTCAATGTACAACTAAATGGTGGAATTATATGGGATAGTACAAACTTGTCTTATGACAAGTGAATATTAAAAATGTTACTTTATTATCTTCCGTAAAACTATCCAAATTATGGCAGAAACTTCCATTTCGGTTATGATTGATATATTGTAGATGCGGGACTATAAACAGAAAACTTTAATACATTTATTAAAACTAGAAAAAAAGATGATTTTTTGAGTGTTCAAAATTTCTTAAAAGAAAATAATTATTATAAATAAAATATTTCCTTGCAATTGAATGAAGAGCTTTTTTATGCCCTACTTATACACAAAAAATCATCGACAATGAGGTCGTGGTATGTGACATAACACACCTAGAATGCAATATATGGTTTAAATTTTCCTTCTTCATCAGTACTTTCATTGTTATGAGATATTGTTCAATCAAATATACTCCTCAAACAATGGAACATCCACAATTATGGATTAGTTTTGACAAAAATTTGTATTTGAATAGAATAAATCAATTTTAATTGTCATTGTTTTGCATTGTCAACGAACAATTTTTAATGCAACAGTGTACTTACATTTGTATCCATCATCATCTTGACTCGAAATATGCTTTATTTTTTGCTCATTTGAAGGAATCTGTCTTTTCTATAATTATGAGCAGAATATTCTTATACACACGTACCTTTTCAGTCCAAATCTCAGTACCAACATTCTCTATTGCTGGCAAAAATAGTTGTTGAAAACAAAATTTACTTGATAAGTAGAATCGTTTTGATAACAAAGTATTGAATAATGCTAATTTCCAATGCTATGGTTGCACTATGGTCTAGGTTACAGGTTTACGCGGAAAGATGCATTTTACGCCAAAACTATATTTTTTTGAAAAAGTGTCGTTCTACAAACTTGTTTGGAATAGTAAGGCTATCAAATAGGGTAGCTCATTATTTAAAAAAAGCCAGATTAATCCGCCTAGTGGTGACGATGCCCTTCTCGATTCTATCGTTTGGTTTCACCGTAGTGTGATACACATCATAAATAATGGCCTACATTACGGCTCTTGCAAACGCTATATAGAGAAACAAACAACCAAGCGAGAAAATCGGTTAAGAATTACTATATGAATAAGTTGCTTATGTTTTACGGCATACAAACACACATCCACACTCACATACACACGGACTGACAGACATTTGTTCAGATTAACGAGCTGAGTCGATTGGTATATAACATCATGGGTCTCCGAGACTTCTATAAAAAGTTCGATTTTGGAGTGAAATGACAGCTTTTCGGTACAGCTTTGCTGTACAAGAAAGGCAAATAGGGATTTTTTTTTATATTTCTCAAAATACTGACTTGTAATGTTCTACAAAGCTGGCTGTTGGTTGATTTAGAGAAATTTCACCTACTTGGATTAGGGTGTCCCTCTAAAAAACATAATTTTTAATAATTTTTTTGTTCTCGATTTTTCGGAAAAGTCGTCCTTGGGTGACTTTTAGAGCTCAAAAAAAATGCTACTGTAATAATATATTCAATATATTTTGCCGATCAAAAGTTATATTCGTTTTTCTGTCAAAATTACATTTTTTTTTCAAAAGTTGAATCTCCGATTAGGACAAACCAAAAAACTATGTTTACACGGCATTTGAAAAGGCAATTCATACTCTATCAAAAAATTACTATATCATAAATTGAAAATATGTTTTTTTTTGTCTCAAGTTTAACCAATTTTATTAAAGTTATATTTTTTCAAGTAAATTGATATAACTCGACAACGAAAGAAGATACAAACGATGTTCTTATAGCAAAACACGTGTTCTGAAAAGCCCTGAAAGTGACTATCGGGAAAAACAAAACAATAAAATGAGCAGATCAAAAATATTGTTTTTTGAGGGATAGCCTGATCCTAGAAAGTAAAATTAATTCAAACAAGTGAGTTTAAGAGCTACAGGAAAAAAATAGCAAAATTAATTGGCAAATATAAAAAAAGTTTCACACTTTTATAGAATGGCACACTTTTATAGAAATGGCGTTTCAGAACGCGTGTTTTGTTATAAGAACATCGTCTGTATCTTCTTCCGTTGTCGAGTTAGGCCAAAAATGCATCTTTTCTTTAATTTTGCAATAGGGTGATAACGATAAAACTTATAAAAAGTGTTAAAGCTGTAGATTTTTTATTTTTCATTTTTCACGAATGTGGCCTTCTGAAATCTTTTTTTTTTTTTTCTCAAAACGCGTTTTTTGCTATAAGAACATCGTCTGTATCTTCTTCTTTCGTTGTCGATTTATTTTTGATCGGCAAAGCATATTGAGCATATTTACCCATCAGAATGTTGCATTTTTTTAGCTCGAAGAGTCACTTATAGACGACTTTTCCGAAAAATCGGAAGCAAAAAAGGTAGATCAATAATACTGTTTTCTAGAAGGACACCCTAATTCAAGTAGGTAAAATTGCTACAAATCAGAAAACTTAAGAGATACAGAAAGCTTTTTTGCCAAATTTATTTGTATAAGCTGCGCTACAACAAGAACATTACATGTCAGTATTACGAGAAATTATAAAATAAATAAAAATTTTATATAATGGGCCACCCTATTTTTTATAGTACCATAATGATGACTTTTTTTAATATAGTTTTGGCGTAAAATGCATCTTTCCGCGTAAATCTGTATCCTGGAACATAGTGCATTGAGGTATGGTCTCTTCAATATCGAGGAGATTCGATCGTATAATTATTTTTTCAATATGTGGAGGTTCGACCGTATAATTATTTTTTCTTGAATTACAATCCCCAACCGGAATATTTCCGTCAGACAAGCGGACATAAAACTCAATAATATTAAAATAATCCTTAGATGACCGATCACTCGTGGCATGCATGTCGTTTGCTCATTGCCACGTGATTGGCCAAGTCGAAGTATAGAACATATTATGTGCTTCCATTGCATCTTATGGGCTGCCTACGGCTAGCACATTGCGATTCAGATTTCTCACTCGTCATCGATACAGTTTCCAACTGATAAATGATCTAGACTGGAACCGGAAATAGCTTCCTTAACATGGTTTTATTTTGCAGATACGCACTACTGAGTCGAAGGATGTGAATATAACGGAATGTAGTATCTAAGAACTACATTCTATCATACTCGCCCAAGCAACGCATGTTATATTCTATCAGACTTTTTTTCATCAGAAATTATAACAAAACATTTGGGATTTACAAAGGTTTATGACAGTTTTATTAACTAGCAAACCTTCTAAAAACTAACTATTTTTATAGCGATTTGATACCGAGTATTCAAAACGTGCACTGATGTTAGATTATCTCATATGAACAAGCCTGAATGCTTTCCATTCGATGGAATAGTCAGCACTACAGAAAATGACTAACGACGGTAGCATAGCAGTGCTGTTATATACTTTCTAGTACACTTCTCTCGTGCATTCAGTATCGAGAGAGACGCCAACTCGCGAACATTGACTGGATACGCGCGAAAAGCTGTGATATTATTTTGTAATAATGAACGAACGACCGTTCCGAGCGCAGATTCCTCGTATACCTGAAGTAGGTGATGAGGTGATCGTGAAAGGTATGCTTAAGCCGGATGCAAGAGTGTAGGTGTTTCCCAAAATAAAACAGTGAACATCATGAACGTGCTTTAATTAACGTGAAATTTAACGATTTGTGTTTCATTCAAGATTCTCGGTAAATTTCATTTTACCCCAGCCGCCTCCGGTTCAGAAGTCTGAGTCAGTTCCTTCGGAAAGTGCAGTGAATATTTCCCAAAAATGTTGTACACCACCTGTAACGAGCGTCAGTTGGCCTTATATCGCATATCACTTCAAGGTGCTTTTCAACGACGATGGATCTAGGATCGTGGTCCAAAACTGGAAGAACGTCGTATGGCAAGATGAGAGGCGCACTCTTAGTCGCAATTTCAAAGACCGGACAAAGTTATTTAGTCTTATCTTTCGATTTCACCACGACACAATAAGAGTATTTGTGGACCACACTCACCATACGCCAGACTATGAATTCGAGTACCAACTTCCGCTCGAGCGCATTCGTACCGTCGAGATCTGGGATGACGTATATTACGTCGAAGAAGTGACGTTTCGTTTCAAGAATGTAGGTCGGCGATCAAGAGACGCCGGTTTTACCTGAACTGACGTCTGCAACATTTCAATCGTCTTGTTCAATCGAAAGTAAACATTTACCTTTGGCACACACGGAAGATTGAAGTCCACCGATAGCAAGCACCGGGCTGAGCGATCACTCATGTTTCAATCTCATTCACCATTTACTTGCTGTTTATTGACCGGCCCCGGTTCATCAGAATAACATCAAATCACGAATTGCACGCGGACGCTATTTATTAACCATGCATGTCACCGAACAGTATTATCACATATGTATTCTTTGAATCAATGACGCTGCTAAACGGAAGTTCGATAAATGAAATAAAGATAAAATTTTATCATATCGTACATGATGTTGATGTAAGACGTTCTCCCTTCAATAGAGGTATTTCCCCGACCATAAGAGCTCCAAGTACAGCAAAGCGCGAAGGCAAATACAATCCGTGTGAGTGCAGACATCTTTCTTCTCTTGTCTGTAGGTACGATAAACACTATGGAATAAGAGAATGGAACTGTATTTTCCGAAATGCAATCACTATCTACATTAAATAATTCACTGATTTTTAAAAAAATAATTTTAATTGCCATTTATCTAATACAAGCATGAATCTTTCAGACTAGGTATTCCATGTTTGATTAATACTATCATCCTTATTTGCTACATTAATTAGGGTAGGGTAATTAGAGGTAATGTTAGCCAAAATTGAATCGTTAGCTCATCACGCAAATCAATAATTCAGCGATAATAGTTACATCGTTTTGTAGAGAGATATTTGTCGCTGCAAAAAGTGTATCAAGCATATTTTAGTAACATTATGCTAGATTTATGCACTTTATCAAATGATAAATGCACTAAACTTGCGTGGTAAATCAATTTGACTCGGCTTTTTAGCAGCCACTTATGCAGGCAGGATATGCAAGAGTCTTTTCTTTTGCCCAATAAAGCTGAATAGACATCGCACATTAGATGGACCAATAACAATCACACTATTTTAGCAGTCATATCTAGACCAACATTTGAAAAGGGCGTAACAGCCAAAATTTATTCCTTCGGATTCCTTGTCTACATACATAGCCATCTACATAGACGAAAAACGGGAGCGATTGAATTTTGGCTGTTACGCCCTTTTCAAATGTTGGTCTAGATATTAAATTTTACAATTATCATTAGTATAGCGACACGATGAACCAAAACTTTTTTTGGGTAATATTAGTAGCACTTGTTGTCAAATTTTAGCATACGATTTTCATTTGAAGCAGCACATTATAATTGCCATCGTCACTTCTTTTATAAACAATTAATAGTGAACAATGCACCAATCTTTCATGGGCTGAAATAGCTTCTGTGTGGGACGAGACAGCCCTGTTGTATACCACTCTATATTATATGCTATTTATGCCGTCTTGGTGTTGGTGACGAGCAAGCAGCCAAGCATCGTTCTCCCTCAGTCAGAGTCCAACAGTGATCCGAGTAAGGCGATACCTTCGCCGAGTGCAATAATGCGCAATGGGTGATTTCCTGGCGCAGCAGCAGGCTACACATTTGGCGACAGTGGCAGGTTTTACTGCTCATTTTTTTGTTAGTATCAAGTGGAATAATGTTAAAACTAATGTGCCTGATAAAAATACTGCGTCATGGAAATCACCCACTGCGCAATCTCAGAAGAAAAGGAAAGGGTAAAGGATGTTTGCTTTTTGCAGTGTTTACGTGGGGACCGGTGCTCCAAATTGGGAGAGACGCGGTTGCGTAAGTAAAACGGAGAAAATTCGAAATTGTTTGCGTGTCTTGAGTACCGCAATGGCGTGTTTGGCCAAAAAAAGATGAAATGATTGGCGAGTTTAGAGGACCGCCAAGAAAAGATGAATTGTTTTGCGAGTTTTGAGGACCGCAATGGCGTGTTTGGAGGACCGCCAAGAAAAGATGAAATGATTGGCGAGTTTTGAGGACCGCAATGGCGAGTTTGGAGGACCGCCAAGAAAAGAAGAATTGTTCTTCAAGTTTTGAGGACCGCAATGGCGAGTTTGGAGGACCGCCAAGAAAAGATGAATTGTTTTGCGAGTTTTGAGGACCGCAATGGCGAGTTTGGAGGACTGCCAAGAAAAGATTAATTGTTTTGCGAGTTTTAAGGACCGCAATGGCGTGTTTGGAGGACTGCCAAGAAAAGATGAATTGTTTTGCGAGTTTTAATGACCGCAATGGCGTGTTTGGAGGACCGCCAAGAAAAGATTAAATGATTAGCGAGTTTTGAGGACCGCAATGGCGAATTTGGAGGACCGCCAAGTAAAGATGAAATGTTTTGCGAGTTTTGAGGACCGCAATGGCGTGTTTGGAGGACCGCCAAGAAAAGTTGAAATGACTGGTGAGTTTTGAGGACCGCAATAACGTGTTTAGAGGACCGCCAAATAAAGATGGAATGATTTGCGTGTTTGGAGCACCGCCTAGTAAAGATGACTTTTTTTGCGGGTTTTGAGAGCCGCTATGACATGTTGGGAAGACCACCAAGTAGAGATGAAATCATTTGCGTATTTTAAGAATTGCTGTGGCATGTTTGGAGAACCACCAAGTGAAGATGAAAGAATTTGCGTGTTTTAGTACCGCAATGGCGTGTTTAGTGAACAGCCAAGTAAAGATTAAATGACGTGTTTTGAAGACCGCCAAGCAAAGTAAAAATGATTAGCGTCGTCGAGTCAAGTACGAGACACTGAAGATGACCACACAGTTGTGATCGAAATACGTATCTGCGAAGATATCGAAATAATTGGTGGAATTAAATGGAGTTACTTAACTCGTCTTAGACGGTTGATGATTAGCGTGTTTTAAGGACCATAATGGCGTTTTGGTGAGCTCGCTGAGTGAAGCTTGAATGATTTGCGTGTGAAAGAACTGAAATGTCGTATTAGGTGGACCACCAAGAAAAGTTGAGATTTTTTACGTGTTTTGAGAACCGTAATGGCGTGTTGGGTATACCGCCAAATAAAGTTGGAATGATATGCGAGTTATGATGACAGCCAGATAAATTGAATAGCTGAAGGTTTGCGAGTTGGAACACAGTTCAAAGCATGTCGTGGGCGATTAGAAAGGTCCGTTCATAGTTGAAATAGTTTGATGACGAAAAACACAATGGTGTGTTAAAAGCACTAGAAAACACAAAGCATGTTTCTGAGGAAACAACAATGAGGCATTGATCCTAAAGTATCATACCATGTTTTAACCGAGGTTTTGACAAGGCAAGTACACCCGGTTCTTTTTTTACACGGGTGGGTTTTAGTTGATTACAATCTTTAGCGTTGATGAAACTATGAGTTAACCCCATGAAAAAATTCACAAAAAATCAAAGAAAATTCAGGTGGTATTTGAAAAGCTGTGAAAAATCAGGTTCACCGGGAAATTAAAGAATACCAACCGTGTAAAAAAAATATTTGGTGTAATTTGATCATTTCAGTAAAATTCATTTGACTTGCCAAAGGTTGAACATGTTCAACTTTTTTTTCGTGCAAGTGAGTTGAACGGAGGAGTTTAGACGTTCAAGTCAAGCGACTTGCTCAATTCACTTGCGTAATCTAAGCTTAGTTCAAGATTACCAATGACTCACCTGGTCACGTATCAAATATCTAGTTTATCTCAGCCTAGCAGCCAAAGTACCAGTACCATAAATGCCAAATCGATGTTGGTGATAAAACAAAACACACACTACAATATAATGCATAATAATCTGCCAAATTCAGCTTATTGTAGCATGGTTCTACTGAACCACCGAATAAAAAATGCGAATTAAAAAAAACTGCAAAGGCACGTTGTAAGAAAGTAATATTGAAGTTGTGGATGCCGCAATGACGCTTTGAAGAGCCTTGATTTCAAATTGCAAAATAAAGTAATGTTTAGCAATTGTGATATCCCATCTATGGCTCTGCATTTCAACTTCGTATTCTATAAGCAGTGGCAATCCTACGTTTTTGCTCACAAGGCTAACTGGAGACCCCAACTTGGTGCAGCTAATATCGAATGTCAGGAATAATATTGAATGTATATCCAACCATGGTGGTTAAATAATACCCAGATCTTAATATTTGAAGTCCTAATGTTTTGGAAAACTTGCTCGCAAATTTGAAGAAATGGATTATGCTTGAGTTTTAATTCATGCAAAATCACGATGTTTCGCTCCAAAAGCGAATAGAATTAGTCGAGGTTCTTGTTTTATGAGAAGAACACTGCATTAACAAAGTAGAGCATGAGCATGATAACCTTACATTTCGTAGTTGCTACTCCGTGTTTTACCAGAACAATCGCAATTGCATAGAGAGCCAATGGCTAGGGCATGGGATTTGCACTCACCTTAATATGCTCAGTTCAAAAGCTCTAGTGGGGGTTAACAAACGGCGCTGGCCACGTCCTTTCGGGCTACCGTAGATGTAAAGGAATTGATAAAAGATGCAGTCACTCGCCACATTGTAAACCAAGAACACTTCTGCACTCGCCACGAGAATATTATTGGAATCTAGGGGATAGGTTCTATGGAAGAGGTTCATCTTGATTAACAGGTTGCAATGGATGACAAAACGAGCTTTCTTTCGCTCTTTTCGATTTCTAACAGTTACGGCTGGAATTAGTCAAGTTGTAGATAAAGAATAGAAAATGGAACTGGTATTCAATCTATTTCTAATCTTAGCGCTTGCTAAAACATGAGAAATATATGGAGAGAAAAAAGTAGAATTGAACTTGGGATTGATCCCACGACCAGCTGCGTATGAGGCGTAATTATCATATGATTACCTTCCCTTACATGTTATGAGCACACTAAAGAATAGAATACTAAAAAATAAATCTGTATCGTTTTGTTATGTTCGTTTGCTATGGCATTTAATGCACGAATGTGAATTTTCGGATAAACTAACAAGATTAGTTAAGGCGACGTTGGAAAGGGGAAAAACGAGTATTTCAAATTACACGAACGCTTTCGATCCTTTCGGGAACATTCAGAGAGTTACGCTTTGGTATGGAATAACTATATTAGTATGGTTTGTATAAGGACGGTTTAGCAATGTCGGAATTGGTGCTTTGACACGGAACGACAAGATAGAGGAAACCTGCTACAGTCATGACCACCTGGAAAATGATGTACATGACAGGAAAAGACATAAAAGAAGACAATGTAGCTGCACCATGAGTTTGCATCGATGGTGATCAGTCTTGTCTTGAGATGTATTTATCATTCAGATACAGTTTCATATAAAAAAGAATTTGATATTTCGCTAGCTCTGATGCTCCCTAAAATATCGTGTCAAATTTGATCAGTACTCGGAATATGGCACATATAGTAATGTAGTTCACTATGTTTAAAAAATGTGCGTGTGATTGAATAACGGAAAAAAAGAGCCAATAATAAATGCAGAATTTGCTTATCTGCCATATGTGGCCGATAATTTTGCTTGTGTAAGGAATGAAGGCTTTTGAACGAATGCGAAGATACACAAGATAGTGGTGCACTGCTAGCGTGTTTTGTCGATGCGAGATAGCTAGTGTTTATGCCATCATAGCATGCAAGATATAGGCTAGAAACCCAACTTCGGACGAAGTGCGTTAGGTTCTCATAAAATTTCACTAAAAACGCATAATTTAGTTTGACAGATCAAACTCCGAGAGAAAGTTCGTTTCAGAAGAAATTCGGAGCTGAAACTAGGGCTGTGTTCGCGTACTTTGTTTGACTGCAGATCTACGGAATCAATACCAGCGACGACAGATCCAGTCAATTTATTTGTTTCGCGGGTGACATGGACATTGTCGGCCGAACATTTGCAAAGGTGGCAGAACTGTACACCTACCTGAAACGTGAAGCAACAAAAGTTGGACTGGTGGTGAATGCGTCAAAGACAAAGTACATGCTTGTGGGCGGAACCGAGCGCGACAGAGCCCGCCTGGGAAGCAGTGTTACGATAGACGGGGATACCTTCGAGGTGGTCTAGGTATTCGTCCACCTTGGATCCTTGCCAACGGCTGATAACAATGTTAATCGTGAAATACGAAGGCTTATCATCTGTGAAAGTCGGGCCTAATACGGGCTCCAGAAGAAACTGCGGTCAAAAAATATTCACCACCGCACCACCGTGTGACATGTACAAGACGCTGATAAGACCGGTAGTTCTCTACGGACATGAAACATGGACAATGCTCGAGAAGGACTTGCAAGCACTCGGATTATTCGAGAGACGGGTGCTTTAGGATCTTTGACGGTGTGCAAGAAGACGTTGAGGTGCAGCGAAGAATGAACCACGAGCTCGCCCAGCTCTACGGCGAACCCAGTATCCAGAAGGTAGCTAAAGCCGCAAGGGTACGATGGCAGGACATGTTGCAAGAATGCCGGACAGCAACCCTGCGAAGATGGTGTTCGCTTCCGGCAGGAATGAGACGGCGTAGAGCACAGCGGGCGAGGTGGGCAAACCAGGTGCAGGCCTCAAACCGTGTATTGTAGCGTCAAATTGTTGATTCAGTGTTGTCTGTTTAGATGTAAACTGAATAAATGAAATGAATAAACCAGCGACGAAATTCGGAGACGCATCTGTAGGGATTGAGACGGGTATGGTAAATGACATAAACCGAATAAAGGGCATATATATTAGCCATTAGCATTAGCCCTAGATGGGGAAGTGACAAACGAGAGAGTGGAATATTTGGTAGGAGGTCGTGGTGTTGAGTTGATGTGCTTCGCTCAGCAGCTGGAGATACGTACTTACAACCACCTACAAAGTGCGATGGCCCTCTATGGGTTGAAGACCAGGAAGACCAACGTACAAATTGAATCTTGGAGCATATGAATGAGGTGAATGAACAACCGTTGGAGGAAACTTCATCTATTCAAACCGGAAATATCTGTTCGTTGCCTGAATATAAGACAATATTCCGTAGAAAATGGTTTTCGATTTCCATGGCCTTTGAATAGTGCCTTCGGCAAATAAATCTTTGTAGTGGTATTTTTACCGAGTGTTTAATAAAATATAAGCTCAATAATACATTTACAATAAAAGAGAAAACCAAGGACAAGTTATAATTGCAAGAGACTAATAAAAAAAGCCGGAGACAAAGGGGGATGTGTGGGACGAGACAGCCCTGTTGTATACCACTCTATATTATATGCTGTTTGTGCCGTCTTGGTGTTGGTGACGAGCAAGCAGCCAAGCATCGTTCTCCCTCAGTCAGAGTCCAACAGTGATCCGAGTAAGGCGATACCTTCGCCGAGTGCAATAATGCGCAATGGGTGATTTCCTGGCGCAGCAGCAGGCTACACAGCTTCCACCACCGGAGCTAAGATTAGGAAAATTTGTCGAACATACAATTTGTTTATTTATTTTTGTTTAATAAGAGGTGCATAATTATTGTTGTGTTTGACTATTTGGCGTAATAACCAAAAGTAAGCAAGCCGTCTGGTGGCATAATTTTGGTTATAGCTTCAATATATAAAGAATGAAGATAAATATACTCAGCCACAGCATATTAGGCTAGGCTAAGGTTTCAGCCATACACTCTATGTTTTAGTTGTAATATTTCGATTTCATTTGATGGTCAGCAATTTTCCATGCACTATGTAGGAATCACATACAATGCTTACTTACATAAACTAAGCCTAACCTAATTAATTGTAAGAGTGCTAGGAGCAAATAGTAGCAATTAGAGATGGTCGGGATTCACATTTTGTAAACCCGAACCCGACCCGAACCCGTCGAGTTCGGGTCGGGTTTCGGGTTTGAGGTCACTCCTGACGGAATCCAAGTTTGGAAGTGCTCGTGTTTTTGGGGGCACACCACTCGATACGGAGGCAGCGGACAACTACGATTTTCGTCTAAAATTAGAAAATAACTTTATAGGACATTTATTCAAGTATATGAGTAATAGAAGATCATTGGTACTAAATATTATAGTAAGTATACATTGTGGTATTAGACAAAAGAGGCAACTTCAGAAGCATTTTCAAAATATTATTCCGAATCATCTGAACTCTGAAGTGCCTTCTTTTTAGTATCATAGCAACCAGTCCATATAATATGTGTATAACCATTTATTTGTGAATCAAACATTTGTTCGAACAAAGTTATGATTTTGTATTTATAAATGACCACTAAACATGTTTGTCTAAAACTGCCGTAATCTGGAAAAGTGACGTAACAGCCATTTTACAACATGCATGTTTTTCATTTTTCTGTTAAAGAGCTCGATGAGTAGTACTCGTTAACACCATTTTTGGAAAATGGCCGGAATGGTCGGAATGATTTTTCGAAGATAGTTTTTGATCTAGGATAAGTCGTCTGGGTTTTACTTCGCTATACCAACATATTGGAAGCCCCTTAAGTAACATTATGAAGAATACTCTCTAGGTGCATAAAATAGGAGGGGATCTCTCAGTTCCAGACACATAAATAAACCATTTAAAGAAAAATACCCACTATCCGAAATATGTTTACTCGTATCCGAAATATAAAGAATATAATCTATGATGATTTATACAAGCCATATTGGAGAATTTGAACATGTTTTCTGATGATGCATTTTGATGATGATCATTGGTGGAAATTTTTACAGTTCACGAAAAAGTCCCCAAGTACCGAATATTATTGTTCCATGTTCAAATATGACAAAGGCTGGATTCGATTCCCGGTGCCGGTCTAGACAATTTTCGGTTTGGAATTGTCTTGACTTCCCTGGGCGTAAAAGTATCATCGTGTTAGCCTCATGATATACAAATGCAGAAATGGTAACTTGCCTTAGAAACCTCGCAGTTAATAGCTGTGGAACTGTGCAATGAACACTAAGCTGCGCGGCGGCAATGTCCCAGTGTGGGATCTTAATGCCAATGAAGAAGAAGACATGTACTTCATTTTGTTTTAAAGCATTTTACTGGAATGCCCTCAATTGACGTATACCGTCAGGCGTTTTTGCTCGCTTAATCGAATCTTTTCCAAAGAATCTATATTTTTATGCCTTTAACTACTTTTAAAATTAAAAAAACAAAAATAAAGTGTTGTTATTTAGATTTAGACTATCGTGTAGTATTTTTCAGTTTTTGTTATCGATATTTTTGAAAAGTTAGAGGCTTTAAATAAAGGGTTCTTTGGAAAAGTTAACCTCAAATATGTAGATCAAACAATTGAAACTAGATAACATTTTGACCGGATCAATCGTTAAAAGACGTGTGAATTGTATTCAACCGCACCTAATTCACAGATACGGAAACCCTGAGGGGGAAGTGGATAATGTTCTAATTACGCAATTTTTGTCTTCCCTTCAGGGTTTATTTCGATAGCTGTGAATCTTAATATGTTCCTTCTTTGTTATCATTGTGATTCCAGTGGTGATTGGACTAATATAAAGTAGAAAATCCTTGATTAATCCACCTATCGGTATTGATGCCTTTCACATGTTTTACATATGAAAAAAATGTATAAGAAAGTTAAAAATAGCACTGATAGGTAAATATATTCTATAATTCACATTAATTTTTATTCATAACAAGTTTAGCCGTTGGATGTCTTTTTTTTGCGAACAAATTGGTTAAGGACAAGTGCTCAAGAATAGCTGATAATGTTGTACGTGCTTTGCGCACACACATACATACAAATACATCATATCAATTCGTTAAACTAAGTTGATTAGTTTATACCCCTGTAAGCCCCATTTTTTCTTTAAAAAGTTCATCTTTGGGGCGAACATATAGATTTTACGAACACTTAGTGTTCGAGAAGGCAAAACCAGCCCTCGTCTAGCTATTACGAGAATTCCTTAAGGATCTATTCCGTTAAGGTAATGAAAATATTCCACAAAAGATACTCAGAGCAATTATCGTATTGATTTTAGTTATATGTAACTACTCATCACTATTGAAGGTCAAGGTAACATGGGTTTTCCACTTACCCCATCCCACTAGGGTAAGTGGAAAAACAACTCCTAATTTTAAAATCTATTTCCATAAATTTCAAGCGACCAAAATGGTATGAATTACCGCACAGTTGGTGCAAAATTGACTGTTTTTGAAAGCCCATTTTGATTGAACGCAATTAGATCATTTAATCCGGTTTTATACTAATTCAAACAGGCACTATCGATTTTTCCTTTTTCACTTCCCCCAGTGTACCTTACCAATCATATGAACATATGATTTAATTGCAGTTCGAATCCAGGCACGTGAGATCTTTTAAGATCTCCAAATTGTCCTGCAGTTTCAGTCGAATGGTCTACCAACCATGACCTTTACGATGTCCGCAGCCATGGTACCAACTTAATCATGTTCTCCTAGTTGTACTTGGGTATTGCAGCTAATCTAAGCGTATTTTCCAAACCAATACCCATTAGGGTAACTGTACCAATAGTGGAAGTATTAGTAGATCCACAAAAGAAAATATTTTTTAAAAATTGATAATTATGGGAAATTTACAGCTTTAATATTTTAATCAATAGATAAACCAATAAATTTGCTAACAAAAATGAGATAGATGTCATTTAACATCAACAATTACCAAATATTACTTGCACCACTATGAGTACACTGTTCCTTTAGTGGAGGTAAAAATTAATTTTGGTTCTCATAGTGGTGCTATCCATTGGTTTATTATGAGACTCGTCACTATTGGTACTGTCGCTCCACTATAGGTACAAGGGAGTTAATTTTGTTAAGTAAAATCATTGTTTTCAATAGTTTTTCAAGCGAAATTTTAAGATAAGTTGCATTTAACAGGATATTTAAAGCACGATGCATCAACTGAAACTATCGTAAAATGTATAAATATGATAAATCTCATTAAAACCCCACTACCTCCATTATTGGTGCTACCTCCACTAAGGGTACGGTTACCCTACTTGTAAAAATATTTTAGATGTTCTAGAATCTAGATTTACCACACAGAAAAAAATACTGAAAAATAAACAGCGCGTAAAACTTGACATGCCGAAATTTACGCTATTCTACGCTGAAATGGTAGTCTTCCTAAAAAGATTGCTTACAACTTGTATGCAATATCGACGATTCACGTTAAATATTGTATACATTAAGGCTATATCCTTTGTGCAATTACGCCAATAATGACGTTCCATTTATGTGCATGATTTTTAGCGTAAATTTCAGTGGATTTTTCTATCTGTGCAAGTTATTCTGGAGCAGGAATGAGTAACGATACAAGCCCAATAATGTCATGTCAACTTAATTGACTTTTGAGCACAGAGGAAGATAAGCTCCCCGAAAGAGTAGCTTTCAAGAAGTCGTTGTCTAAGTAAAGTTGATTACGATGCAAGAAATGGGCGGTCATATTATGTATAAGCCATGTGGCTTCGATCAGATATTTTTGTTCTGAAACATGAGATATCCGAACTTTTGTTTCTTGGAATATGTGTTTTGCAAGTCGAACGGTGCTGCTTTATATGTCGGGTTTGTTTATTGTAATTCGAGACTATGTTACATATAATTTGGTACCGCCATCGAGAGTGACAATGGGTCTGGGGGTGATAATGGGTCATCGCCCTCACCGGCAGTCTGGAGGTCGTTGAGCAAAACCGTTCAAAATGGTCTCTTATATTATAGTCTTCTTGTTCTCAGATACATTCAATCTATTCTATCATTCTAAGTAGTTGAAACAGTGACTCGTTCTCACCCCCATTAGACCCATTGTCACCTTCGACGACGGTATGGAATTCAACCAAGTTGAATGTCCAGATACAATTTTTATAAGTCTGTATCCATCTCAGCAAAATGTCTGTATTTGTCTGTATGCAGTTTAGAAGGTACAGGAATTGGAAAGTTATTAAAAAACCATGCGCTTTTGATAACGTATACGTATAACGTTCTATAGAATATCAAGGTTTCAATAATCAAAAAGTCGGTTTAAGACTTTTTCGAGTTCAAGTACGAGGTACTGAAGGCTAGTTAGGTTGCTGTTGAGGTTGAAATACGTATTCATGAAGTTGCTGTAAAGCTACAATCAAGTGGTGAAGTTAAATTAGAAATACTATCTCGTCTTAGAACAAGTGAAAATATTCCACTAAAAGCTCTGAATAATATTCTTATCAATATGTATGTTGTTACATTAGCATAAATTAATTATTTACGTAATTTTCCAAAAATTGGGAAGTTGGGAAGTCCAAAAGAGTTCTGTTCGGAGGAGAGGCACAGAAGATATAAATCCGTTTAGAAACCCGAAGAACGGAACGGACATCTTTTGGGTTTACAAACGGAGAACCTTTCTCTATTTTGGCTTCTAAGCGGAACTTTTTTTTGGGTTTTCAAACCAATTGGGTCCTAAAGCCCTACCTCGTTTATGGTTGCAAACGATAGTGCATCGGTCAAGAATACTTGTACCGTTGTTATAAAAATTCTGGTAAAATTCTAAATCAGTAAAAATAATATTTTTGTGTTTAAGACATTTTAAGGCAAATTTTGGGCTGTGCAACATTTCAGAACGAATGAACCATCAGCCCAAAACGTCAGCCCTATATATTAACTGTCAAAGGTTGTTTCAAGTGCCCTGCGGTGTTTTGCTAGTGCGTTTGAATCCGTACGTCAAACAAGAACGAAAATGTCGAGGAAGCAATATTCATCTATTTTTCAATTTCAAATTAAACAATGTTCTTTTCAATTTTTGAGTCTAAAGAAAAATTGACACGTTTAGAATGATTACCTTCATCGTTCCCTGAAAGAAAATCGAATATCGATTCTTCATTTTAGGCCCCAATTCCATTTGCGCATTCGAACAAAAATCCTTTTGGCTCCCGAACGGAATCTTTCTAGGCTTTGCAATCCCAAATATAATCTGTTATACAGAGACAGAGAAAAAATATTCAGAGGCTTAGATGGCTCCCTCGGAATTTCAAAAGTATTCCTTTTGAAAGTCTAAAAGGAATCCGTTTGAAAATAAAGTCCAAAATAATTTCGTTCTGAAGCACAACAAGGTTCCGTTCGGGAACCCAAAAGAATTCTGTTTTGGAAGTCCAAAAGAATTTAGTTCCAAAATATAATAGAATTCCTTCCAGAACCCCAAATAATGTCGTTCGAGAAGGAGAGGACTTGTTTTGAGATTTTTTTGTTTTCTGAACGGATTTTTTTGGGCTTTTGGAACTCTTCAGGGTTTTCGAATCAATTCTTTCTGCGCTTCCAAACAAAATTCTTCTAGGGCTTCGGTAGGAAATTCCATAAGTATTCTAATCGGAATCCCTTGTCCAGAAGCAGAAAAAGATTCCATTCACAAGCCCAGAACGCTCCAATCGAAATTCCAAAAGCATTTCTTTCGAAAGTCCAAAAGTATTCCGTTCGGAAGACCAAAAGTATTCCGTTCGGAATTCTAGAATTATTGAATTATTTTGTTAAGAATCCCATCAGGATTCCGTTTGAAAGTCCAAAAGGATTACTTTGCGAAGCCCGGAGTGATTCCGTTCGAAAGCCCAAAAGAACTACGTTCATAAGCTCCAAGGGATACCTTAATAAACCTCAGAAGAATTACGTTAGGAAGTTGGCATAATTTTGCACGGAAATCCGTAAGAACAGATTTCTTTTGGGTACCCTAACGGAATGCTTTTGTGCTTCCGAATGGATTGATTTTGGGCTTCTAAATGGAATCTTTTTAGAGTTTCGAATATTTCTGTTTGGAATTTTAAAAGGATTCTGGATGAAATCCAGAATCCCGTTCAGAAGCCTAAAAGGCCGCGCACGGAAATCCAAAATGATACCGTTTACCTTTTAGAATTCCGTACGAAATCTCCATAACGATTTTGTTTGAGAACCAAAAAAAAGGATTCTGTTTAGAAGTTCATAGTTTTTGAAAACCGAATGTCTGTAAAAGTCTGTAACTTTAATCAAAAGTCTGTATAATGTCTGTAATCTGTATGATGTCTGTATGCAAGTCCAAATGTCTGTATAAATACAGACATGTCTGTATGTCTGGCATCCCTGGTTAAATAAGCTACAAAACGGTGGATTTGGTGTTACACGGTTATACAGGGTTATACGACTTTACATATTAGGAGCTGTTCACAAATTACGTAACGGGGAGAGGGGATAAGGGGAGAGATCACACCGAGCATTACGATTAAAAAAAAAATTAAACCACCCGCACAAAAAGTGCTACGAAGGGGAGGGTCTGGTCAAAAATTGCCAAATTTAGCCTTACGTAATTTGTGAACGAACCCTTAGAGGTTAACGCTCACGTCGAAAGTAAAATAAGTTGAATTTGAATTGATAAAACCTTGGTACTCTCCGATTTTGTGCATTTTACTTAAATTTGGCTTTTTCCACGATAAAGGCAGATTCAAATAAAAGAAACTTAAAATTGAGTTGATTTGCGGTTCCGTTATGGAATAATAATGCCCAAAAGAATCAAGTAAACAGGGTACAGAAAGCGTAATATTCCGATTTTTTTAAATACTTTATTAATGTGTTTTTAATTCTAGATTAAGCTCGATGCCGCATGATATTTTGAGCTAATAAAACAATACCGCTCATAAAAGACGCATTTCAGGACACAGGAGTGAAATCAATATATCAAAAGAAAGTAATTTTTATTTGAAATCGATTATCAGCATCGTACAAATGAGAAACAGTTTTAAATAGTTAAAATAGCAACATTAATACAAGGTAAAAACTGATCATGGTTGGAAATAAAATGTATCGTGGGTTGAACTAGTAAATGCAGCCATGTTCTACTGCTGTCCGCTAGGAGTGCTGCATGCGCCTGGCTGGAGCATTTGGTTTATATTTCGCATATCGATATTACATTTTCATATCTACATCATATCAATAATTTAGACGATTTTTACACGTTTCGAGTTACTAATCTAAGGGTGAGAAGATGGATAGTAAAACAAATTTGCTTCTCTATAAGTTTCCTCAGCGTTTCATGCATGTAATTAGTATTATATTCAGGAGCTGCTGCCAGAAGTACAAACCATGGTACGAATTTAGTTCAAACCATGAACGGTGTAGTTGAAACCATGGAACATGAAACCGAAAAAACCTAATAATTACATAACCAAAGTTGTGTAATTATTAAGTTTTATTAATGAAACTTAGCTTAAATTTGTGAACCTAGGATGTTTTTAGAAAGATAATGAACTAAGCTTCTATATAAACTAGAGTTCGCAGTTGTGACATATCTTTATGTAAAAAAAATTAAAAAAAATAATTTCAATTAGCTGCCTGGTCTCAAGCAGCCTAAACAATTTTGATCATTTAAATAGTTAAAATACTCCTTCTGAAACGTGTCCCAAGGGGACGAACTGATAAAAACCCTAACCATCCACTGAGCAGCGATGGTGTCTCTCTCATGTATTATAACAAGCAATTCGTCAACATCTTCTGATACCATAGTCCGATCTGGCCAATTTAAAATTGAAAAAAAAAATTGATTTTCATCAATGATATGGAAATGCTAATATCATTTTCCAAACTTAGACGTACATGTTCATGATAGAATTAGAGGCGAAAGTATAGAATTGATAGTTCCGTTAGGATACGGCAGTAGGGCAGTTCAAATTTCAAAAATGTTCGAAAATTCCAACTCCCATATGTCTATTAGCATCATTTTGATAATATAGGAGTCCTGGCAAAATTTCAGGCAATTCGGTGGCCATTTAGGGGTGGCGCGAAGTCAATTTATGTTTATATGGAAATTTGTATGGGAAAAACTTAAAATTTATTCAAGTCTCCCTACAACTGTCTAATTGTGATGAATTCAAATAAACATCCCCAACATTCCTTTTTGGAATCTATATAAATGAGACCTCCGGATAACACATTAGTTATGAGTGGATTGAACGGCTCTATTGAAAGTGTGAATATGAGATAAATGGCTAAAATGGTGTAATTAGCCTCAACGTAGCAGTGGAAATATAAATCAAAATTAATGAGTTATCCACTGGTTGAGCTCAAATAGATTCCAAAAATGGAGGTTGGGGATGTTTATTTGAATTCATCTTGATTTACGAGTTGTAGGGGGATTTGAATAAATTTTAAGTTTTTCCCATACAAATTTCCATATAAACATAAATTGACTTCGCGCCACCCCTAAATGGCCACCGAATTGCCTGAAATTTTGCCAGGACTCCTATATTATCAAAATGATGCTAATAGACATATGGGAGTTGGAATTCTCGAACATTTTTGAAATGTGAACTGCCCTAATACGGCAGGCATGAAGAATATGTTTATAGAAGTCGATTTGAAAGCGAGCGGAGGGAAATATTTGTGATGGCACATATCGCACGACCTTCCTTCTACCAAACTCCCGTATGGAGGGGGAGGGAAGAATATCAGTGTGGAAGCTGATATATCTTCACTGGCTTCCACAGCTTCCACACTGATATTCTGCATTGCATTAATTACTATGCATTGCCACCACTCCTGAAGAAAAAAAATTCGATCTTCAATTTTTTTTCCAGGGACTCTTGGAAAAAAACCATGATTTTTCAATATTTCCTAAATGCAATGTCCGATCGGGCCAATTTTCAATAGCAAACATACTTGCTGCGAGTAAATCGGGTAATGCCAAGTTCCCAAGTTCCAAAAAGTGTATCTACAAAATTTGTACACATACACACAGCATTTCAGTTCAATCAGTACTGAAATACAGCATTAATATTCACTGAAACCAGTACTCACCATTATACTTATACTCTTTGCTGGAATTCTGTAAATTAGAACTGTCATTATTTCTTTTGGTTTTCTTGGTACACACTTTTTTCACAGCCTTTTTCCAATTTACTTGTAGAGGAAGGTGGTCGGTTGTCGGCACCTTTTTGTTTTTGGTCCATAACTTTCGCCCTATTGCACAATGTGGTGTTATTTGCATGCCAATGGAAGCCAATAGGCATAGCTAAAAACTGGTGAAGAGATTGTTTAATCTATTGGAAAATTTTTATTAACAATTTTGCTAAGCGTTGAATTTATGCCATTTCTAAAAAGTTGGTCGGTTGTCGGCACCCTAAAAAAACACTCACAATGAAAAACCATGAAGTGAGGGCGTTATGGTTGGCAAGATCAAGATTTATTGTGTCAATTGCAATGAAATTTATTGCATTTAAGTACATTCCCAACTAACAATTTTGGTGCTAAAAGCTTCAACTTCTAGCCTTTGGCTGTATAATATTTGAATAAAAGCAGCCAATGCTGAATAAAAGAAAAGCCTCCGCAAATAATCCCTTAAACTTCAACTCGACTATTACCCAAATATCTATTAGCTAGTCAGTGTGCCGAATATATTCAATCTTTTATCGTTTATGCAGCTTTCATATAGTCATAAAACAGCTCTGTCTGAATTAACAACAAAGCTTATCGGTTAAGAGCTCATGTATGTAATTGAGTTGCTTGTTAGCCACTTCCCATATTACGGTGAGTAGCATTCACAATGAAAACGTTTTTGCTGTTGTTATAGCACTAACAATATAGCGTAATGGCGCTATAAATGAACTAACGAAGCTTTTAGGCAACTTCTGTATCTTTGAAGATTACACAACGTTTAAGTAAACCTTATACTGCTTCTTTTAATAGCTTATCAGTATGGAACGTCAAAACCGCTATGTTTACATTTGATTTTTGTTGCCGGAGCTGTGTATGAGCTATTGATTTCTGTAATGCAGCTACAAAGGTATTCACCTGCTCTTATGGCAACTGACAAAGCGCTGTCATTAATGCTAGCAGATAGCATAAAAAAACAAGCTATTTAGAAGCGATATTTCTGTTGACGGCTACTGTTAAACGATTAGCAGCAGAGTAGCATCTATACAGATCGAGAAAATGTTGCCTAAAAACAATTTCAGCGATTGATGATGCATAAAAGTTAGCCAACAGAGCATGCTGATAGATGTTTGAATAATGGTTGAAATAATGCTGAAAGCATAATTTTTAAGCTTATGTGCTGAAAGCAGCATGTAGGCCTCTTTCTAACGTTTATACAGCATGAATCTGAAAATAGCGTTAGTAAAACAACCTATAGGGTATTCGAAGAAGCACATTCATAATTTTCTTTGTTATTTACATATGTCAAAGTGACGGTGATGACAGAGCAGCGGCCATTGAATCAGGAGATCAGGAGTTCGAATCTAGGTAGCAACAAAATTGATATTTGAGTTTTCACAAAAAAATAATAATTGAATAAACTCCGAAATTTACTCTCCTCTCAAATAATATTTAATCAAATTGAATTCAGTGGCTGTATAAAACTTATTTAACAGATTCAAAAAATCTGAATAAGCGCCATTGAAGCGAATTATATTACTAAATGGTTTAGTAAAGATTGAGAAAAAAATGTGTAACATGCTGTAAAGTAGTTGTGCAGACACGTCAAAAACAGCTGAATAGATTCGCCAGATTTGCTGCTAAAAGCATTGAATAGAAGTTCTTGATCATATGTATAGCACACATATTCAGCTTGAAGCCGTATAGACGAGTTGAAATAACATTTACATTGTCATTAAATGTTAGTTGGGTTATACAGAATTTAAAAATTGATAGTATTGCTAACAACCTTGATTATAGCCTGAAATTGGGCAATAAACTGATCATTTCTCCTGATAATCACCGGAGTGCCGACAACCGAAATAAGTAATCCTTTTGAAAAGTGAAAATAATAGTTAAACTGCGACCGCTACGATGGCATTCAATTATTAATCACAAAATAGAGTAAATTTGCTTTGTAAGTACGTAATGCGCTCACCATTTTGATCGTTTTACTTCGGTTTATAATACTAAGCAAATGACCAAAAAAACTTTGGAGTGGGTTTTCACTTGACAAAAAAGTGTTTTCTCTGTCAAATGAAACAAAGACTTCTATATGCTTCGGAAATGGACACAACAAGACCGTGCTTACACGTGCACACGTATGGCAAATGTCAGAATGACCACATATGTTTTCTGTCAAAAGCTACGACGGGGTGCCGACAACCGACCAGTTACTGGCAACCGACAACCTTCGCCTTCTAACGTTGAACTTCGAACCTTTTAAAGAAATCTATAAAATTTTCAAAGATTTTTGGGTAAGTATTCATCACATTTGTTACTTATTAGAAAAGGTTACGAACTAAATCTGTCTTTATTCTAAATTCAGTGTTAACATCACACCTCCAGATAAATTATGCTGGATTGTACCTATAATTCGATCTAGAATTTTATTCGTCAAGGGAAGAACAACTAAAACTGAGCAACTGAAACAAGTCACGCAAACATCAATTTATTTTCTTTGTTAAAAAAAATGAAAATGTGCGAATAAACTACCAGTATTTATTTCTCGTGGAATTCATCCACACACCAATCATATTTACGAATAAAAAAAATCTTTTTGCTGGAAATACATTACTGATAAACCAACTACTTGATATTCCTTATTCCTGAAGGTTCAACAAACAAACTGCCATTTATTTAGATTCAGCTTGTTGGTTGATTTTTTTGCTGCAAAAATTGCTAGATTGCACAAACAAAATCAGCAAAATTTTGCTGGAATTCAGCAATAAAAAATAGTGTGAGGCTTTTTTTTTAAGTTAAGCGAAAGTTGTTGAACGAAATATAGTGCCAAAGAGAATGAATGCGCGTTGTGAACAGCACATGCAAAATTTCCATACGCATCAGAGTTTTAGTCTTGGGCAATATTGTCGGTTTTAGCCGTGATTTTCACATGATAAAATAACCTATGAACCTGGATATCTATCGGAGGTTACAACAAACAGAACAGAAGGAATGAAGAAAATCCATCTTGCCATTTTGCGGATACAAACGCAGATCAACTCTTTTCTATATAGAAGAAAAAGAAGAAGATAATTATTGTGTCTCCACATTATACTTCTAGGAAATTTGACGGCATTCAACCTTTTTGTCACGTTTGAAATTAAATTAGTTTTAACCAAAAGTCAAAATTATTATTTACGGAAAAACTGTAAAAGCGAAAATTTTGTCAATTTCTTTAACGTTTAGAATAATTCTCATTTCATTTCTAATTCAAGCAAAAAACAAAAAATGCAAATGTCATTTACCTGCATTAAAATATAAAGACATTTCTTAAACCACCCAAACTTTCAATATGTTGTGCATATGAAAAATAAAAAAAATTAACATATTTTCTGCACCCGCATATGTGGGACCTTCATCTTCACGAAAATAATCACTACGAGGCGAACCGGTCCAGGGCCGAAAACCTCATTAATAAAGATATTAATAATAATAATAACGAAAATAATCCAACCAACAATGCTCATATACTGCACTAGCACGCCGATGATTCATTAGCATTTTGTTTAACACTGCGAGAGCACAGAAAAGTGCACGCAGCAGTGTACGCGCAGCGCTGCGGCACTGAGCCATCATTTGCTCCCGCTCGGATACGACGCAGAACCAAAAGCAGCCACTCGCAACGCAGTAGCTCTCACATAAAATGTTTAGTTGCTCACACAAACCTTTTCTCGCGCAGCGTCATGGAGCTTGGGGGTGAGTGGCTGGTTTTGTTCGCAGTAGTGTGAAAGAGCGCTCTACACACAAATTGTTGGAAGATGTGTGCTCTGCGTGGATCGTGCGTGCGCTATGCCAACTCTGCTGGTGCGACCTTTAAACGATTTTTTAGAAATTCGGTTCGTTCTACAAAAACTATCCAGACAGGTATATCTTTCATTTCAGAGTTGAGCACCATGACTTTTCGAACATCGATTTTTTTGGGACACCCTAATACGCAGTTCATCCGATCCAGAGTATTATTTTTTTCTTTATAGAATATTCAAGAGCTTGTTCCAATTAAGTTTAATAGAAATCACATTTTAAACTCTTTTTAGTGGAATGTATTCAATCGTATCATTACATTATTTCAATTTCAAGATATATATTTAACCTACCACGATTCTACAGGCAGTACCCTCTGAGTTCAACACTGAATGAACCAATATCTATTTTAATCAATGAATTGCATTTGTATTGGCAAACCGAACCATCTGTATTTGATTTTCCTTTATCAGCGAAAATTTGTTTCGCAGGCAGGGTAGTGCAAAAGAAAACATCACCAAACATTAGTCACAATTACGAAGCCGTGTGAAATAGTTCTTTTTGTTATCTGTAAACAGTATGGAAACTTGCCCGTATTTGGGGGACTGTAGTTACTCTTTTCGATTTCCTAAAGAACCGGCATACGGGAAAGAAATTACAATAAAGGCTGTTCTTCGAGAAAGTGTACAAAGGTGAATGTATATCCACTTGGACTACGGAGATGAAACATGTGGACAAGTGGAATGTCAACACGATATCCCGATAACGTTTTGCAAGCCAGGCTGATTAGAGTAAATTAATCATCTAATAACAAACTTCTTTTATGCTTATTGACCAGATTTTCCATAAACTTATGCTTGGATCCACCGAATCCATGTGAGATAGACGCTGAACCGGGATGGATAGCGTATCATTTCGGGATAGACTTTACCGATGAAGGTGGCAATTGTAGAGTTACTCAACGCAGTAGAAACGTGTGCTGGGATGAACCGTCGGTCTGCGATGATGAATTTTTGAATGGTCGAACCATACACATAATTTTTCGTTTGGATGAAGAAAAAATAAAGGTATACCACGAAGATACGCAACAGGCGCCGAACTACGAATATAGTCCAACACTGCCAATTCATCTTATACGTACCGTCGAGCTGCGAGGAGACATAGACCAGGTGGATGCAATCGAACTGAAATATACGACATTTCCCAATTAGCTGTGCATGCTGTTCATTTCATTGTCCAAGAACTTGGAATAAACTATAAGACCTGCTACCAAGTGTACATTATGTGTCCATGCCATTCTCGAGTAGAACGTACTAGAAAGTACGAGTTATAGGATATTTCATTGTTCGTGCAATAAATTGTATATCCATAAAATATTACAATCTGCTCGCATGAAATTCCATTTTTCAAAATTTGTGTGGGGACTTATGGTTAAAAGCCATAACATCTGTCTTGCTGTCTTTTCTATGGGCATGTTTGAAGAGTTTCCTTAAGCAACATTATTCTTTCATCTCGGAATGTTATATTTTTCATGATTTATGTTTCATTGCATATCTATTGGAATTTTTCTACACACCGGGAGAACCCGGGATTGCAATGAATTGCAAAAACCGTCTTACCGATGACGCAACAAAATCTAAGCCTGCATTGCAGGATCCGGAGGATCTGCCAGTCTTTTGTTCCATATTACCTTCATCGATTAAAGGGCCCGTTTTTCGATTTTGGATACTGATTTCTGCCATTATAGGACAGCCAAAACCGGGACAGAAATCTTCATATTACCACCACTTGCATCGACAAATCGGCTTATAGTTATATCCAATCAGTGGCGTAGCCACGGGGTGGTTTTGGGTATAAAACCCCCAGAGACAAAATTTTGGAAGAAATTTTTTGTTAAATATCTTGGCTGTGCATATGCACAGCATATGTTTCGAAACATATGCTGTGCATATGCACAGCCAAGATATTTAACAAAAAAATGGTTTTCGTACGGCCGAGTTGCCGAATAATATGCAATTAATTAGAATTTTTTTTTTTTCGATAAAAAAAATGTTCAGAAAACCCCCCCCAGACCAATTTTCTGGCTACGCCACTGTATCCAATTGATACTTAAACGTAGAAAATGAAAATCTTGGCGCTGGAATAAATATTTTGAATTGGGGCTCACTCGTACAGAAAAAGGCTTGTCTTTATTATGTACTATGCAGTGCCATAGTCACTAGCAATCCACTTTAAATTATTATACCCACGCAACAAAATATGAACCATTAAAATTCAACAAGATTGAGCAAAATCCTCCATTTTCACTTAAATTTAACGAATTTTCATTCTTTCATCTCACCCGTAAGATTCATTTTACATATATTCTTTTGTAGGACATTTATAAAACGAATATTACCATTAGGGGAAACTGGACACACTTTCCCCCCTAGTTTTCTCGGAAACTCATCACATTTTCATATCACTGATATGTTCAAACGGATCCGTTAAATAGATTATTGAATCTGAGTAACATTTGTTATTAGTTACTTTACGTATATGGGTTTTAGAGAGGTTTTATTATTTAAGCATTCTCAATCCTTTTTTTCTTCAAAGGAGAAAAGTTTAATAACTTTGAATATGTCCAACCAAAACGTGTCAAATTTTTACTGGACAAAGTTTTATCATTGTAAAATTGAATAAATTCATTTAATTAAGTATTGCTTATTTACCATTGGATACAAAAAAAACAAAACAAGTTAAATACTCAACATGGACACACTTGATCCCCCAGAGTTTGTACACACTTGATCCCGATATTACATATATTAAGGCGTTTGTTGTATACCATCGCATATTATTGTATTTTGTATGTAACTAATTGTTCTGTTTAAATTCTTTTCTAGTTAAAAAGTAAAAATAAATTTAATTTCTCTTTAATTTTGTCAATCAGGCGATACACGCGCAATTTGAATTTCTCAATAGCCTTATTTTATTAACCAGAACAAAGTGTAGTTGAACATACTTAGTTTTGATTAGTTTTATTAAATGCATTTTAACATTATTTTCAATGAAAAAGAGTATTATTTAAGTTTTGGAAATACTCAACAAATCACTGGGCTTAATATCAGTATTTTTCGATCTGGTATCCAATTCTTTCCGTTTTAACTTTATAATTATTTATTTATAAATCTTCTTTCAGAATTTTTAATATTCGGCGCATTCAACAACTTTTGGTCAGTCAGTTTAAGAGAAATCGCATTTGTGTAATAATAACACGCACTACAAAAAAATGATAATACTTAAACCAGTGGTGCTCATCTAGCGGCCCGCTGGCCGCATGTGGCCCGCTGCCCAAGTAGCACATGCAACATTATGATATTAGAAAAATAATGAAATAGGTTCTTAATGAGTTATAGTTAGGATTTATGGTGACTAAAACTAGTATATTAGTGATAAAACAGTCCCAAAAATTCTTCTTACAAACATTACCACCAATGTTTTAGTTTAACCCAATTAAAACATTTGGTTTCTTATTGCCATAACTGCCACTTATTAACAACTTGTTAATATCATAGGAATAATTGGTAAGGTACATTCAAGTAATTTTGAAACCTTGTTAAAACATTTGAAATTGCCAAACAAGTATTATATTTATTTCACTAGTTTATAATCGTTTTATGAACTGAGTGTAAAGTACAGATTTCACTTAATAAATAGCACTTAAAACCACATAATAAGTAATCCAGAAGTTAATGGGAATATTTGTTTCATCGTGAAAAATGTATGCATCCTCATTCTGAATAGGAAGCTGGTGAAAATGATATCCGGTCGGCACCGCTTACCTGAGAAATAACCAGAAGTCAGATAAACATACTTATAATCAAACTTATTAGCTGTCTTACTTACCGTTTTTAAAAAAGCTTTAACAGAAACGTATCTGATAAACAAGTTAATTTCTTCCTGCTTCACCGTTGTTGGACCGAAAAAAAAAATTCAGCTGTCGATTTGTTATTGTTGGCGACAAACTCTAATATAACTTATTTACTACCATCAATCATAGCTGTCATCGTTCGACTGTTATTTAAAATAAAGGGCTCCCATATGCCGAGAAATGTGCATAAATGAGAAAAAACATAAATGATAATAATTTCATCATGTGTATTGTTGTATAACAATTTGCAACAAACTTTATACTTTGCTAAAAAAAGTTGAAGCTTTCCTTCTAATTGATACTTTTAACCACATATTTAAGTTATTTCTTCAATATACAAGTTCCAAAAGCACAAATTGGAATTGCATTGCAAATACCTAGATTTAAAGTCCTTACAACGAAACTCGAAATAATACATATTTGGTAGGCATAGTAACAAAAAGAAATATTCCTAGTTTCGAGAAAATCTGCGTTCTTTCGTCAATCAAATTCCTGGTTGCTGCTTCATACTGCTTTCCGTGCATATATGTTGGTAGGAATTCAATCATTGCTTGTGATTTATTGAAAAGCAAGAAGAGTCGATTCGCAGCAACGTCCAATCTGTTATAGTTATGTTAGGTTAAATCATTTTTATAACACCTGCACTGCCCTTCTACGCATAATTGTCCCATGTTTGTTTTTGGAGATTTCAAGTTTTTACCACACAGCGGTCTATTCCCATGTATATTTTCGAAAACATAAAAAAATACCATATTATATACCAAATACGCATATTTGTCTCGCTGGGAATAAAATCATCATTATGGAAGAATCTGTTATATAAACGAGCGATGCTTATAGGAATGGTATTCACTGATCATTTCTTTCAAGCCTGTCAAGCCTGTCAACCACGTGGAGAGTGAAATATAAAACATAAAGCATGAGGCAAGATATGTCGATCATAAAAGTCATTAAAGAAATCGACCATCCAGCGGGACCAATATGCGTAGAAATCAGCAAACACGGGCTGCATTTATCGGCATAACTGTACCGCTAAACTATTTCAATGATTTAGGTCGTTAATTATAAATATATATTTAAAATATGAATGATTTCAGTAGAATGGAGCTCTTACATTAGTCTAGTGATGTAAACGCCTTAAATCTCCTACCAGTTAGAAGTCAGAAACGATATTTGCGATTTTATTCTACATGCGATTAGTCGCATTTTTTTAAAATTTGGTACAAGTATGCGTAGAACGGCAGTGCACTATGAGTTCGACAAATGTGGTCAGATTTAAATGCAGTATAACAATCGCCGTCCAACGAAAAATTTTCGATTTTGAATTTTTTTTCCAAGGGGTCACCTTTGGGAAAAATGGAGAACAAACAATGTTTTTTAAATAACTCCGGAATGCAATGGTCGATTAGAACAATTTTTAATAGCTAAGTACACATTTGTCCCACATTTTTTGTACACACACATACATACATACATACACACACCTCAATTCATCGAGCTAAATCGATTGGTATATAAAACTATGGGTCTCCGCGCCTTCTATCAAAATTTTGGTTTTGGAGTGATCCTATAGCTTTTACACACTTAGTTTTTATTTCTGCAGCTCGGCAAAAACCCGCACAGCCGTGCGCCAGCAAAATAAAAAACTGATATTTCAACAAAAATGGCGTTTGTTAGCAGATTTTCGGCAAAATATTTGCTGAGTTTCAGCAATTTTGACAGAAATCTCGGCAAAAAAACATGTTTGCTGGGGCACGGCTGTGCGAATCTCGGTAAAGTTTAACATTTTGCTGAGATCCCGGTGAAAAAATTAAATGTGTACATATACTTAGAACTGAATGGAAACTTGTTCTTTAACAATAAGTTTCTTTATATATTTTACTATTATAGACTGATAAATAGTTTGCATATGGCATAGCATGTTTGAATTATCATATTCTTATTTTTCAAGTTTTCAATAGCTCTTTGCGGTACTATAATTATTTATAAGGACCACCTTTAAATCGAGCTAGATCACTCAAACATTTTCTATCATGTATTTGGCAACCCTAGACATGGAGACTGGAAGCCAATATGGCTTTACGATTTGAATCAAAATTATAAAATTCAATGCGTCAGTATTATGATTTCCAAGTAGCGCTTGAAAAATATAGGTCTAGAATGTTCAAGTTTGTCATAAATTTCAAACCGCAGAACAAAACTATATTATAGAAACACAGAATTTTAACTATGAACATGTATATTGTTTGTATTTATTTTCATGAATAATTCAAAACAGACATTGTTGTCCAAGATTCGACGTTGTGTGCTACTGCAGATTTAGTTCCATTTCGAAGATTGTTTTATATTGGTTATACATATGTTCCAAAAATTAACCAAATAAAACTTCAATATGTTTTATATAGACTCCACCTCTTGCGCTTTTTCGTTTTAAAAAAGTTATACAGAAGTGCCTATTCCAGTCATCAGGCATTAAGGTTTGTAATAAATAGATTTAATAAACCTATGTATGATTACGCGTGTTGCTTGGGTGGGGTGGCAAATGCGGCCCACGGAAGCATTTTTTTTTAATAATAAATAAATCATTATTCATAGGAAAACGTGAAGGTACCATTGCCCATTTTCGAAAATTACCAGAACTGTCGGAGCGATTCTCCCAGTACCATTACATCGTGCACCAGGAGAACCTCTGCGCCAAAACGTGGGATTCAAAGATGTCATCAAAATAGTTAATTTCATCCGATCACACGCATTGAACCATCGCGAATTTCAGACACTTCTAGTAGACACGGATGCAGAATATGGTGACCTACCATATTATACTTAGGTACGTTGACTGAGCAGGGGAAAGGTGCTACGACGCGTATTTGATCTTCGGAAAGAAATAGTCGAATTCATGGAGAGAAAAGGTAAACCAGCGAAGTGTTTCAATAATGCGGAGTGGATGACAGATCTGGCTTTCTTAATTGATTTGAATTTAAATCTCCAGGGTAAAGGTAAATTGGTGCACAGCATGCTTAATCAAATCAGTACGATTGTAAACAAGATCTTGTTGTGGGAGAAACAGATGGAAATTCTGAATTTTGCCCATTTCCCTCTTCTCGGAAGTTGCAACGTGTCGTCGACAAAAAAATACGTTAACGCACCCCAAACGATGAAAAATGATTTTGCTCGAAGATTTGGAGATTTCAAAACGCATGACAAAATTCTAAAACTTTTCTCTGCTCCATTCAGGATCTTCATGAGGATCTCTGCTTCATGAGGATCAAGTCTCACGCAAGTTTTGAAAATGCCAAATTTTCTATCTTTTGTCAAAATCGATGTTGTGCTATACGCATTTTCCTTACATCCAAAACCATGCTTTCGACCGTCTCAATCACGAGAATATGTAGGGCGTCCAGAGACGCGAGGGGGTTCCCGAGAAAACCATCGGCCTCATCGAAGCACAGTACGAGGTCTTTTCATGTAGAATGCTGCACAATGGGGTCTTGTCCGACCCTATCCGGGTCGTAGCTGGTGTGAGGCAAGGATGTATTCCATCACCGTTACTGTTCCTCATCGTAATCGATGAGATTCTGGTAGATGCGATTGACCGTGAACCAAACCGCGGGCTGTTATGGCAGCCTATAACCATGGAGCACCTAAACGACTTTTAATTGGCTGATGACGTTGCACTCCTCGCCCAACGGCGTTCTGATATGCAGAGTAAGCTCAACGACCTTGCCGAGCGCTCCTCTTCGGCAGGTTTAGTCATCACCGTCAACAAAACCAAATCGTTGGATGTAAACACGGTGACTCCTTCCAGTTTCACAGTAGCCGGGCAACCAGTGGAGAATGTTGAAAGCTTCCAATATCTTGGTAGCCAAATAGCGACAGACGGCGGTACCAAGATCGACATAGGCGCACGGATCAAGAAAGCAAGGGCTGCCTTTGCGATTTTAAGAAATATCTGGAAAAACAGGTAAATAAGTCAACGCACCAAAATACGAATTTTCAACTCTAACGTGAAATCTGTGCTGTTATACGCTAGCGAAACATGGTGTGTATCAGTGAAGAACACTCAACGGCTGCAGGTGTTCATTAACGAATGCCTGTGGTACATAATTCGGGCCTGGGGGCCTCACAACTGGATCTCAAACAACGAGCTCCATTGTCGTTGTCACCAGAGGCCGATAGCAACAGAAATTCGGGATCGGAAGTGGGGCACTCTACGTAGGGGCGGAAACGGAATCTGTAAACAAGCATTGGACTGGAACCCAGCGGGACATCGCAGCAGAGGCATACCCGGAGGCTCATGGCGGCGAAGCCTCAATAAAGAAATAAAAGAAGTCGACCGAAATCTAACCTGGCAACAGGTTAAAGCGATAGCCGGGCAACGCTCAGGATGGAGATCTTTCAAGTCGGCCCTTTGTACCACCGGAGATGTACAGGATCCATAAGTAAGTAAGTAAACATATCGTATCCATACTGTGAATACAAAACGTTAACATATAACTCTAATGACTATATTTTCAATTGTTTTTGATTCGTTTAACCTTTCCGTCCCCAACGTCTGTTTTTAAGGGCTTTCAAAAATCCAAACTGCTGTAAAAACCGCATTTCTTGACCGATTCTTTCGCAACAAGTTGCATCTCATCCGGATGGATCCCAATTTTTGATTTATACTAGTTTCGAGGCAATCCACAGTTTGGTTCCAGAATTATTCCAGATTCCGTTGGGGTCAGTTGTCCCCGGAATAAGTGGCCATTTACAATTTTAAGGCAAAACAGATCGTGCGACACCTCAAACTTCATGATTTCACAAAGCAATGATGCAAATGATATTTTGGGGTTCCTGGCCCACTCGGACTCAATCTGGCCACATCGGTCACAATCCGGGACCTACGGAATGGCCATTTTCTAAGTTGATTCAAAATAGGTCGTGCGACACCTCAAACTTCATGATTTCACAAAGCAATAATGGGAATGATATTTTTGGGGTTCCTGGCCCACTCGGATTCAATCCGGCCACATCGGTCCCAATCCTGGGACCAACGGAATGGCCATTTTCTAAGTTGATTCAAAATAGGTCGTGCGACACCTCAAACTTCATGATTTCACAAAGCAATAATGGGAATGATATTTCTAGGGTTCCTGGCCCACTCGGATTCAATCCGGCTACATCAGTCCCAATCCGGGGACCAACGGAATGGCCATTTTCAAAATTGATTCAAAATAGGTCGTGCGACACCTCAAACTTCATGATTTCACAAAGCAATAATGGGAATGATATTTTTAGGGTTCCTGGCCCACTCGGATTCAATCCGGCCACATCAGTCCCAATCCGAGGACCAACGGAATGGCCATTTTCTAAATTGATTCAAAATAGGTCGTGCGACACCACAAACTTCACGATTTTACAAAGCAATGATGAGAATGATATTTTTAGGGTTCCTGGCCCACTCGGATCCATTCCGGCCACAACCCGGAGGACCTACGGAATGGCCATTTTCTAAATTGATTCAAAATAGGTCGTGCGACACCACAAACTTCATGATTTCACAAAGCAATGATGAGAATGAAATTTTTAGGGCTCCTGGCTCACTCGGATTCAATCCGGCCACATCGGTCACAATCCGGGGACCTACGGAATGGCCATTTTCTAAATTGATTCAAAATAGGTCGTGCGACACCACAAACTTCATGATTTCACAAAGCAATGATGAGAATGATATTTTTAGGGTTCCTCCGACCACATCGGTCACAATCCAGGGACCCAGGAATTCCACTGAAAATTTATACAGAAATTATACCGTAAATGAAATCAACAATGGAATTTTCGGAGGAATTCCTAGATTAATTCCGAAGAAATCCTTCATCCGGTGGAAACTTCAAGATTTCTACTGGGACATCCTCCAGGAGTTTTTCTGAAAACTCCTCTTGGAGTTCCTCCGGGAATTCTACCGGCAGTTCCTCAAAGAGTTCCTGCAGGATTTTCTCCGAGAATTATTCCGGTAGGTCTATCGGTAGATCCTACGGGGGTTCCTCTTCCGGGAATTTCTCCAGAATTTCCTCCGGGAATTCATTCAAGCTTTCTTTATGGAATTCATTTAGGCTTCTTCAGGAATTTATATAGAAAATCCTCCAGAAACTCCACCGAGAATTTCTCTTGGAGCTCTTGAAGGTAATCTCCGGGAGGTCCTCTGATGATGATGATGATCCAGCTCAGCTACATACCTCTAGAAAGGTTTTAGCTAGACGAGATTTGTGTATATGATGAATTATCCAAGAATTTTTTCGAGCATTCTTCTGGTAGTTTCACTGGCAGTTCCTTCGGGGGTTCATTTGAAAATTCTCCCGGGAGTTTTTTCAGAAATTCCTCCGAAAGTTATTTCAAAAATGCCTCTGGGAGTTCCACCAGTAGCTCTTCCAGAAAATCATGCAGGCTTTTTTCAGGAAATCATTTAGTCCTTCTTCAGAAATTTAGCTCGGAATTCCTCCCAAAGTTCTTCCAATAGTTTCTCTGGGAGTCCCTCTAGGAATTCTGCTAGGAGTTCCTCCTGAAATTACGAGAATTCCTCCGGGAGATCCATCGGCAGTTTCTATGAGCATTCCTCCGGAAATTTCTACGGCAGTTC
Organism: Armigeres subalbatus; assembly: GCF_024139115.2. Lineage (NCBI taxonomy): Eukaryota > Metazoa > Arthropoda > Insecta > Diptera > Culicidae > Armigeres > Armigeres subalbatus. The sequence continues at coordinate 18,045,084 of NC_085141.1, forward strand.
CCCCGAGTGTTTCTCTAAGAAGGAACTCCTGGAGTAATTTCCGGAGGAGCTCCTGGAGGAATTTCTGGAGGAATTTCTGGAGAAATTATCAAAGGATTTTTCGGAGGAATTTCTTAAAGAACTACAGGAAGAATTTCTAGAGTAACTCTCGTAAGAACTCTTGGATGAACTCCCAAATGAACTTCCGTAAGAATTCCAGGAGGAACTCCTGGAAGAGTTCTCAAAAGATCTCCCAGAGCAACTCCCAGAGAAATTCTCCGAGGAACTTCTGGAGGATTTTGTAGATAAATTCTAAAAAAAAGCCTGAATGAATTCCCGGAGGAGCTACTGCTGGAACTCCCGGAGAAATTTTCAGAGGAACAGTCGTTGGAATACCCGGAGTTGAATTTCTAGAAGATCTTTCGAAATCCCATTTCCCGTGAAATTCCTGCCATATATCGTCCTGGATTTCTCTGTGAAGTTCTTGGAGGGATTCCCAGAGGAACTCTTGGAAAAACTCCTGGAGGAGGTCCCACAAGCACTCCCGTAAGAATTCTTACAAGGAAGTCCTGAACTAATTCTTGGAGAAGTTCATGGAGGAATTTCTGGATAAATATTTGAAGGAATTCCCGGAAAAATACCAGGAGAAATTATTGCAGAAATTCCCAGATGAAATGCTTAAGAAATTACCGGATGAATTTCCGGAGATAGTTCTGAAGAAATACTGAAAGCATTCCAGGACAATTCCGCGGTAAAATTTCGGGAGAAATTGCTTAAGAAATCAATGGAGGAGTACCTGAAGCAATTCCCGGGAAAATACCTGGAAGAATTTCCGAGGAAATATATGGACGAATTCCTGGATAAATTTCTAAAGAAATTTTTGGATGAATTCTTGAAGGATATTCTGAAGTAATAGCGGAAAGAATTCCAGAATGAAATCCTAGGGGATTTCGCTATTAAATTTATGGAGGTATTACCGGAAAACTCCTGAAAGCTATCCTGGAGGAATTAAAGGAGGAGTTCCTGCCCGGATAAGTTCCTAGAAGAATTTCCGAAGGAATTTCTTATAGATTTACAAGTGAAATTGTGGAGCGAAATCGGAGGATTTCCGTCATAAATTTCTGAAGAAACTTCTAGCGGAATTTTGGAAGAAAATTCCGTTTGTATTCTTGAAGGAACTCTCGAATGTATTCATGAAGGAAATGCAAGGAGTTTTTTCTGGAAAAATAGCCAAACAATTACATGAGAAAGATTTTCGAACGATTTTCAGAGGAATTTGTGGATTACTTTCCGGAGGAATTTAGAAGTTCCCAGGGGCTTCTAGAAGGATTTCAAGGAGAATTCTTGAGCCCGAAACTTATCGAGTTGTTTTGCCCCAACCTGACCACTCTGGCTACGCTCTTGTATCATTTCCATCATTGCTTTGTAAAATCATGAAGTTTGAGGTGTCGCACGACCTGTTTTGAATCAATTTAGAAAATGGCCATTCCGTAGGTCTTTCGGATTGTGGCCCGAATGGATCCGAGTGGGCCAGGAACCCTAAAAATATCATTCTCATCATTGCTTTGTAAAATCATGAAGCTTGAGGTGTTGCACGACCTATTTTGAATCAATTTTGAAAATGGCCATTCCGTTGGTCCCCGATTGTGACCGATGTGGCCTGATTGAATCCAAATGGGTCAGGAATCCTAAAAATATCATTTCCATCATTGCTTGTAAGATCATGAAGTTTGAGGTGTCGCATGACCTATTTTGAATCAATTTTGAAAATGGCCATTCCGTTGGTTTCCGGATTGGGACCGATGTGGCCGGATTGAATCCGAGTGGACCAGGAACCCTAGAATTATCATTCCCATTATTGCTTTGTAAGATCATGAAGTTTGAGGCGTCGCACGACCTATTTTGGATCAATTTAGAAAATGGCCATTCCGTTGGTCCTCGGATTGGGACCGATGTGGCCGGATTGAATCCGAGTGGGCCAGGAACCCTAAAAATATCATTCCCATTATTGCTTTGTAAAATCATGAAGTTTGAGGTGTCGCACGACTTATTTTGAATCAATTTAGAAAATGGCCATTCCGTAGGTCCCCGGATTGTGACCGATGTGGCCAGATTGAGTCCGAGTGGGCCAGGAACCCCAAAAATATCATTTGCATCATTGCTTTGTGAAATCATGAAGTTTGAGGTGTCGCACGACCTGTTTTGCCTTAAAATTGTAAATGGCCACTTATTCCGGGGACAACTGACCCCAACGGAATCTGGAATAATTCTGGAACCATACTGTGGATAGCCTCGAAACTAGTGTAAATCAAAAATTGGGATCCATCCGGATGGGATGCAACTTGTTGCGAAAGAATCGGTCAAGAAATGCGATTTTTACAGCAGTTTAGATTTTTGAAAGCCCTTAAAAACAGACGTTGGGGACGGAAAGGTTAAGAACAGAAGATTGAAAAAAAATATTTTTTTTTCCAATTTCGTTTATTTGGTAGACACTTTACAGAGCCATGGTTCTCTGTGATATGTAAAATCAATATCATTTTATTATGAAATTAGTAAGAGAGGGGTCCAACGTGCTCGTGGTGACTCGAGGTTAGGTTTACAAATTTCAAGGATGGAAGGGGATTAGGATTTGGAAATCAGGGAATCATCATAATCAAAGAATGTCAGCTGCTCATCCGGTCATTTGGCGTCAGGGACGATGTGGTGTGTCGTCGTGCTCGAGGAATGGTTCGACTGGGAACATCTTCCGGATGGCCAGAGCTACGGAGCTCTACGGAACAGAAAGGCAGAGACTTAGAAAAAAAACTTTGAAGTAATAGAAAAAAAAAACAAAATATTAGATTTTGATGTCAGAAGAACAAAGAAAACCATAAATGGCCTGCATATACACTGCATCACGATCTCTTAAAACACCTCGAACTTACCTGAAGGGTAGTTGCTCTCTGGAGGCGTCATTTTTCGAGCAGAACCAAACTACGTGATCGATGTCATCATAATCGGTTATTCTGTACAGATGTGCGGACTAATGGGAAAAACTCGTTGTTCGAGAGTTGTCTATCATAAACCTCGCCTTCCTGTGCACCCACCTTTGCTAGCGAGTCCGCCTTCTCATTGGTGAGATGGAACCCAAACAACAGTAGTCTTGAATGATCTTTCGACCAAATCAGGCATCTGCTCTCTTATGTTTGTAAGAAAGTAAGATGCGTGCTTAACTGGTTTAATCGACCGGAGTGCCTCGACAGAATTAAGACTATCCGAGAAGATGAAATAATGGTCTACGGGATGATCGGAAATTATCCCCAAAGCGAAGTTAATTGTTGCCAGCTCAGCAACATAAACCGAACACGGTTCCTGAAGTTTTCGGAAGGTGGTTGAAGTTACGTTGAAAACGCCGAAGCCAGTAGATCCGATAATGCGAGAACCATCAGTGAAATATCTTTTGTTGCAATTGACATGTTCATATTTTTCAGAAAAAAGGGAGGGAGTTGATATTTATCGATGATGATCTGGTATTTCTTGAATAGTGTATTTCATGGACAGATCGCATTCAATTGAGGAACTGTCGTTGGTCAAGTGAACTCGAGGTAGATTATAATCATTGGCGTAACTACAGAGGGCTTGAGGGGGGGCTATAGACCCACCTAGGACCGAACTAGCCCCCCACGAGTTTTGCCTTTTTGCATATGTGTTGCATATATTTAGATCTTTGATCATGGGCGTAACTGCAGATAATGAATTCTTTCCATCATCTCTCTCTTCGAAAGACTACAGCAAGTTGAATCTATTTTACTAAGTTTTCGAATTTCGGATAATTCAGGATAATTTGATTTGCGAACCCCATGATTTGTATCCGACAAAATAAGTTTTCCACGTCCAGATAAGGGAATTAGTTTTGTAGATAAACGTTTACAATTTTATAAGATTTATGAAAAACTGTATTGAAAAAAACATGATTTCGGCTCCATAACGCTTTACGGCAAATTAGCCTGACAAATAAATCAATCAATATAATAATGGTTGTTTACAGGGATTGAATCCTAAAGAGAATCAACAAGTCTCTCACTTATCATCTCTATACATATACGATATGTAGCATACCGCGAGAGACTTTTTTCGCGAGCTATCATGATAGAGAACTTATTCGGGAGGCTATACCCCATGATAAATTTCTTTTAGAAAGCTCCATATGCGGAGATCACTGGCTCTGATGATGTATTACAACTTGTTCTACACATCTGTGCAGTAACCAACACGAAACGAGCGAAAACAAAGCGAAAATCACCATTTTTCTGTGGGGGCTGCCTATCCGATTCTGTTTTTTCGCACTCGTATACAAGTTTGATAAATTTGTTATCATGGCTTGTTATGATTCGAAACAGTTTTTGCCTCTCTTTTATTGTTGTTCGTTATCTATTGAGAGCGATTTCTGCAAACCCTGTTGTTTACAAGTAAATGTACAAAAGATATTTTAGTTACTAGATAAAGATTGTCGCTGTCGTCGCTGTCCGGAACATCTTTTGCTGGCGAGGATAGGGGAGCTAAATGTCAAAGCAGGAAAATCCATACGATTTGACAGGTATGTACCACACATGTTTCGCACAGCACAACAAAGGGAACCGAAGCGACAATCTATATCTAGTAACTAAAATATCTTTAAATGTACGCCTGAATAGTAAAGCAATTCCAAATCGTTATAGCTTGCGAAAGGACATTATGCTCCATTGATTCTCAGCTTTTGCTTATGGAAGTTGGAGTATGAACGAGCAGGGATTATATGCTGGTTTAAACTAAAAGATGCAGGATTATGAAAAGAATCATTTTAAAAATGTTATACAACCATACATGTATCGAATCCAGACATTTCGAATGCCTTTCTTTCTGCAGATTTGTCTGGTAAAATGTTTAAAGGATTTTGTACGGCAGCCATTTCCCGATTTTTTTAATTTTTAATAAATACTCTAGGCTTTTTGATATACCTACGAGAAAGCTTCGACAAACCTTTGAATGGATTAAAAAACTACAAGGCCCATTCTGTGTCGCTAAGCTCTTAAAGTTTTCTTTACGTATGAAGCTTTTTCAGAACCTCATGGCCTCTCGATATTAGGGCTGAGCGTCGAGGATCATCATTTATGATGTTCAAGTCGTAAATCAATGTGTTGTAAATTGGTAGGTTAATGTTTGTCTGGTAGCCCAATATAGAAACAATTGGGTCAAGCATCAAGCGAAAACAATAGCTGGACTGTTTTTAGTGAACGAGTAGAATAATTTATAAACTAGTTAGCCCCCCCCTAGTATTTTCCTCTAGTTACGCCAAATTCAACAGCAAATTTATTGTTATGAATGGTAGTGCTACATTGTAGTAGTGTAGGGCCATCCTTAGCCTTAGCAAGACCATGCTGAGGGTGGCTGAGTTCGATTCCCGGTGCCGGTCTAGGCAGTTTTCGGTTTGGAAATTGTCTCGATTCTCTGGACATGAAAGTATCATCGTGTTAGTCTCATGATATACGAATGCAAAAATGGTACCTTGGCTTAGAAACTTCGCAGTTAATAACTATGGAAGTGCTAAAATGAACAATAAGCTGCGGGAGCCTTTCGGTACAACTTTGTTGTACGAGTAAGGCAACCACTCAAACTCGCTAGTCGCCTATTCCGGGATTCAACTAAATTGAGTATAGAGTATATGGGGAAGGTTCCTTCATCAGTTCTGCCACATGGAAAAGTTTAGAGAAAAAGTAGAACCATGGAAATTTGACCATGGAAATATAGAAAATGAGAATTAAAATGTTTCTAGAACGTAATAGAAATTTTTTTGTCAAACAATTTTTAGTTTGTGGGGTTAGAAATTCAACAATCTTAAGCATCAACTGCTTATTCGAAAAAAAAACATAAAAATCGAGATATCATGTCTATTTAGTGTGTTTTTGAAATTCTAACCCCATAAACCAGGAATTTTTTGGGAAACGTTCTCAATTTTTGTTTTATAACAAAAATATACTTCACTTCCTATACCACACCGTGTGAAATTTCAATGATTCTACTTTTTCTCTCGATGACAGCAGTCTTCTCCTCCCCTATGGCTCATGCATCGTTGTAAATCTTCATATTGAATTCATTGAATCTCTAACCAAAATTCTGCCACCAGACGGTTTGCTTACGTTTGGTTATTACGCCAAGTAGTCAACAACAATAATTGTGCACAATCTATTATTTAGCCATCAAAAGTTTTGAGCAAAATTACCTTTATGATCGGTAATTTTTCCTTATCTGAGTTGTGGTGGTGAATACTTTTTTAATCCATGAGGGGCCGCTCACAAATTACGTAACGCTGTGGAGGGAGAGAGGGGGTCAGATTAATCGTTACGGTTCATACAAATAAACTGAGTCATCCATATAAAAAAATGTTACGTGGGGGAGAGCGGATGTCTAAAATTGCTCAAATATGCGTTACGTAATTTGTGAACGGCACCTGAACGGTTAGTACATTGTTCACTATAAATCGTTTGTATACAAAAATTATAAAAGCTGTAAGGTGGACAATTATACTTAATGTGGTTCTTTGAATGAAAATCATATACTGTATTTTAAAAGAAAAAAAAACTTGCACAGTGGCTACTTTGCTAAAAACCAAGTGGTTGTGGTTGTTCACGCAGGATTATTGCGTTTAGCAGTTGAAGAATTGCATGAGTCTATCTGCAACTGAATTATGCTTGATACACTTTTTAAAGAAGCAGTGATAAATGTCGCTCTACACGATGTATTATCGCTGAATTATACGTAACATCCAGGGCTTACATTACCTCCCGTTACCCTAGTTTGAGTTTCAAGATTAAGCTTAATCATCGTAAAGAATACTATCTACGTATCAGGAAATTTAAATTTAAAATATTTGGGGACACCGAGGGTCTAATGTTTGGGTTGTGTTTTCGTAGTTTAGATGCAGTCTCTTTTTCCTGCGGTTCGTTTATGGAACTGACAGTGTGGACCGCAGCTATCTCTTACCTTCCCGTGATCACCTTAATGGATGTCAGTGCGGAGTTTCCAATGTGGGCTACGAAACAAACTGTGGTGGAGGAATACAAATGTCAGTCCTGTGGGAGACACAAGTCCACCCTCCAATGAACTGGAGGAAGAACTGTACAAGAGTATTTCTAAATACGATACTTATTTAAACTTCCAGAGAATTTTCATATTTATATCACATCTACTGCTAACGTGAAAAAAATGCAATCAATAGTTCAAATCATGTATCGAGTGTATTTAAGTATAACCACTTTCAGTTGACGGTTACGATTCCAAATAGTATTATCTTTATTTATTTAGATAAGAGTAGACATGGGGCCATCCTTAGCCTAGCGGTAAGATGCGCGCCTATAAAGCAAGACCATGCTGAGGCTGGCTGCAGCCCATGAGTTCTATTCCCAGTACCGGTCTAGGCAATTTTCGGTTTGGAAATGGTCTCGACTTCCCTGGGTATAAAAGTATCATCGTGTTAGCCTCATGATATACGAATGCAGAAATGGTAACTTGGCTTAGAAACCGCGCAGTTGATAACTGTGACAGTGCTTAATGAACACTGAGCTGCGGCAATGTCCCATTGGGGGATGTAACGCCAATTAAGAAGAAGAAGAAGACATGGTGTCTGAAGGTTAACAAGTTGTTCTTTTGAATTTACCGTAATAAAATATGAGTATGTATCAACATTCAACAGGCACGTATAATGGTCTGTACTTGGAAAAATTATTAAGAATTTTGTTATCGATTATGAAACAAATTGTGGACAACAACATACTCTTTGTTAATAAGGTTAGATTAGATACAAATGCAAAAAAAAACTAAATAATCCACCTAGCGGTAATGGTGTCTTTCAAGTACATTATACAAATAGTATTTCAATAATCAACAATAGGAAGTCCCGTAGCGTAGTTGGCTACCCGTTTGCCTTATAAGCGGATGATCATGGGTTCGAATCCCAGCCCCAGGATTATGGGAGACGCTTATTCAACGCTTGACCATCAACAAGTAGCTGTACTAAATGTTATTCATCTACAGATACGAACAACGGCAACCAAAACATGGATTTCACAATGGACTACTGTTGATGGACAACCAAACTGCGGCGGCGCGGTGTAAGCAAGATGTTTACCTTTACGATGCCGATAAAGTAGAAGTGAATCATTGAACACGATGCCAGCATCAAACAATAGCATATCATCAATGCATCAAAGATATCAATAGAAATAATAAAAGTAGCTGTTCTCATTGAATTTGAAGAGTATAGTGCAAAGATGTCAGCTCAGTGATGCCTAATGGGCGAAAGAGCTCAAAAAATAAAATAAAAATAAACATTAATGGGATAGAAGACTCTGTTGAAGTTTTCTGTTGCGAGTGAATCGGTTATCAGGTATCAGGTATCAGAACGTCGGCTTAGGAGGCACGTTCCCCTCAATTTGGGAGATTTGTGCCATCGCCTTCACTGGCCTTTCTCATCATTTACCTGACGGAAAAGGAAGTGAAAAGAGGAAAGGAAGAGGAAGTGAAGTTGGACAGGAGAATGGAACCATTTATAGGAAAGCCAATTATGTAGACTCACACGCATTCAGCTAGGGACTAAAGAGTGGTGTCACAAAAACACAGAGGACGTAACAATGGACGAACGTCAAAGACGAAACACAGAGTGCACTGTGAAAAACGCATAATGCGAATCCATATAGGTGACAATCACAAAGTACATTGTAAAAATCGCATAATGCGAATCCATATAGGTGGCAATTTGTTGAAAACTAAGTAAAACACATATTCATAACCCCAATCTTATTTAACCTCACGTTGAGATTGAACAAGAGTAACCGAAGCCGAACGTCAAGGACGAGACACAGAGTACACTGTGAAAAACGCATAATGCGAATCCATATAGGTAACATACACAAAGTACATTGTAAAAAACGCATAATGCGAATCCATATAGGTGACAATTTGTTGAAAACTAAGTAAAACACATATCCATAACCCCACTCTTATTTAACCTCACGTTGTGATTGAACAAGAGCAGGGTGGCCACTGAAAATCGATTTTCAAATTCCCGTTTTTTTCCCGCTTTTCCCGATAAGTTTTGTCAAATTTTCCCGGTTTTTATTTAACTTAAAAAAAACATTGTAAGAGTTTTTTAACTTCAACTAGGTGTTTATTTTCTGATCAAACCAGAGGTCAGTTTTATATTGAAGCAACTGATAATTTGTATCGAACATTAAATTACCAACAACGTGTTATGCAAAAGTAGGCACTCTGAAATTTTGCGCTTCGTGGCCATGAAGTTCTAATGTCAACCGGCATTTATCAAAACGGTAATACAACATAAACCCCTACAATGGTTACAACGGTTTGATTCTTTTCTTAGTTGCAAAACTTTCGTAAGTTTCTATCAGAGCCAATGAATATTGCTTGCCAGTCTTGTGTAGTTCTTCCTTCTTAGAGCAAAACGAAATATTTTTAGTGTCCAGCTCTCGGTTTGATCTTATTCAGACTATTTCAAAGCAGCAGTTTACCTTCCTGTGTAACTGATAAAGCTTATCATATTTTGGCAAAATTATATGAGGAAACACACAATTTTCTTTTATATAGTAAATCGAATAAAATCGATGTTTTTAACTTAGAGAACTTAGCAATACAGTAAGTAAAGCAGTGTTCTAAAAATCCACAAAATCATAAAACCGGCCCAGTAGACTTTCTACATCTCCATGAAACACCAAAGGGGTAAATATGTAAACATCGCGTGATATTTCTCATTGAAAATTAGAAATTGCAGTACTGATCTTAACAATGTCAGCTTGTGATGCTGAAATTTTTTAAAGATATTTCAGATAAGTTAAAAAAAAGGATTTGTAGAATTTTTAAATATAATTCTAAAAAACTCTTGAGCATATGTCCGATCCCGCTCGGGTTTTATTCTCGATCATTTAGTTGATTGAAGCGTCGAACTCTAGATTGGTTTCAATTCGCCATTTTTTTCGAATTCTGTGCAGTTGATACAAAAAAATAGAGGAACATTATCTGAAACGAGCTTGGACATTGGAAGAATAACTTAAAGTTGAATACATCCATGAATATTTCGATATTCGATTCTATGCGTACCTCATAACATAATATTTATGATATATGTCACTCGAAATTGATATCAAAATGATCTAGTAACAACACAAACTGGATTTGGGATAAAGATCCACCTTATTTTTGTTTTTCATACACACCATGTTGTAAAATCAAATAATTCAGTTAAAATGCGACTGATTAATAAACATTAAAGAGTAATTATTTTCGTTACATCATCTTCATTAAAAATTTCGAAGAGTTTTGAAGGTAACTTGACGAAAATTATTTTTTTCCCGGTACATGTTCTGAATTCCCGGTTTTTCCCGTTTTTCTCCCGGTGAATTCAATTTCCCGTCTTTTTCCCGCTTTTCCCGTTTTTCCCGGTTTGGTGGCCACCCTGCAAGAGTAGCCGAAGCCGAACGTCAAGGACGAGCAACAGAGTACACTGTGGAAAACGCATAATGCGAATCCATAAAGGTAACATACACAAAGTACATTGTAAAAAAACGGATAATGCGAATCCATATAGGTGACAATTTGTTGAAAAAAACTAAGTTAAATAACATTTTCATAACCCCACCCTTATTCAACCTCAAGTTGAGACTGAACAAGAGTAACTGAAGCCAAACATCAAAGACGAAATCTCGCTTAACTTTTCAAAAGGACCTAAGTAACATTTTTTCGTGAATTAATTTGAATAGCGCAATCAACATAAAAACATGAAAGCTTTCGATTGCAGTACTCAAATTAATTCATGAAAAAAAAGTTACTTAGGTCCTTTTGAAAAGTTAAGCGAGAAATACAGATTACACTTTGAAAAACCCATAATACGAATCCATATAGGTGACAAACACAAAGTACATTGCAAAAAAAAACGCATAATACGAACCCATATAGGTGAAAATTTGTTGAAAAACTAAGTAAAAAAACATATTCATAATCCCACCCTTATTCAACCTCAAGTTGAGATTAAACAAGAGTAGCTGAAGCCGAACGTCAAAGACGAAACACAGAGTACACTGTGAAAAGCGCATAATGCGAATCCATATAGGTGACAAACACAAAGTACATTGTAAAAAAATGCATAATGCGAATCCATATAGGTGGAAGTTTGTTGAAAAACTAAGTAAAACACATATTCATAACCCCACACTCACGTTGAGATTGAACAAGAGTAGCCAAAGCCGAACGTCAAAGACGAAACACTGAGTACACTGTGAAAAACGCATAATGCGAATCCATATACACCCGATTCTTTTTTTACACGGGGGATGCGTTCCGTGTAAAAAAAGTTTTCAGTTCAAAATCTGAAAATCCGTGTAAAAAAAGTTTTATGATTTTTCGACGAATCATGCAAAATGGAGCAACTTTGCAAAAATTTTGTATGGGATTTTTTTTACACGGCCGTGTAAAAAAAATCCGTGTAAAAACAGAATCGGGTGTAGGTGACAATTTGTTGAAAACTATGTAAAACACATATTCATAACCCCCTCTTATTTAACCTCACGTTGAGATTGAACATGAGTAGCCGAAGCCAAACGTCAAGGACGAGACACAGAGTACACTGTGAGTACAACGCTTGACCATCAAGCAGTAGCTGTACTAAATGTTATTCATCTACAGATACGAACAACGGCAACCAAAACATGGATTTCACAATGGACTACTGTTGATGGACAACCAAACTGCGGCGGCGCGGTGTAAGCAAGATGTCGATGCCGATAAAGTAGAAGTGAATCATTCAACACGATACCAGCATCAAACAATAGCATATCATCAATGCATCAAAGATATCAATAGAAATAATAAAAATCGCTGTTCTCATTGAATTAGAAGAGTATAGTGCAAAGATGTCAGCTCAGTGATACCTAACGGGCGAAAGAGCTTAAAAAAATAGAATAAAAATAAACATTAATGGGATAGAAGTCTCTGTTGAAGTTTTCTGTTGCGAGTGAATCGGTTAAGGATAAGAACCAAAAAAGTGAGCAAGATTTTTAACTCATTTTTGTCTACAGCAAATGTATTTTAGCCATAATGGCTGCGCCCATACTTCGATTCGGTCAATTTCGAATAGTAAAAAATGGGACAGGATTCCCCGTCGAATGGAACATGCTGCTAGTGGATCGGTTAGGGATAACTGTCAAAAAAGTGAGCTAGCCTTTTTGCGTATATTCACACCTACCCACAGAGCTTCTATTTGTCGTATTGAGACGGGTTTGCTTCTGCAATGACAATAGACATATTCCTACTTATTTTTGAATGTTTGTTTAAACTTACAGAAAGTCGTAGGAGCAGGGCTTACAATAGTCATTCTCGTCTAATGAAGAAAGCGAAGAAAAATATAGTCTTCGTCATAATATTGAACAACGCAACACCTATTCTGTTACCTGCCTACCACGAAGATGGTCGCGCAACCAAAAGTCATGACGATTTTCGTATTTCACTATAGAATGACTGGTTAGTGGCGTCTCAAATAAACAAATGGTAGGTACTCTGGTAACATAAATGATTCGACATTATAAAGGTTTAACACTTTGATACATTACTTCAACTTGATTATTATGAAGGTTTAAAAAAATCTTCACATGACAACTGCCGCTTGAAGAATAAAAGTATGTCTATGTGTCTATGTCTATGCGATTTTTTTTAAATCCCTGGGAGCTTCCTACAATTTACGGGTACCAGTTCCAGGTACCAGTTTACAGCCGCTTGTCGTTTAACCTTTCCGTCCCTGACGTCTGTTTTTAAGGGCTTTCAAAAATTAAAACTACTGTAAAAACCACATTTCTTGACCGATTCTCTCGTAACAAAATCTATTCGATCCGGATCGATCCCATTTTAGATTCATTTTGGGTCAATCCTTAGTACGGTTCTAGAATTATTCCGGATTCCATTGAGGTCAGTTGTCCACGGAAATATTGGCCATTTACAAATTTAAGTTATAACAGGTCGTGTGACACTTCAAACTTCATGTTTTCACAAAACAATGGTCGGAAAGATATTTTCAGGGTTCCTGGGCCACTCGGGCTCAATCTGAACACAATTAGTGGGACCACCGGAATGACCATTTCCCAAATTGAGCCAAAATAGGTCGTGCGACACCTCCAACTTCATGACTTTAAAAAGCAATGTTGGAAATGATATTTTTAGGGTGTCTGGACCACTCGGGTTCAATCCGACCAATTCGGCCATAATTCTGGGGACCTCCGGAATGTCTATTTCCTAATTTGAGCCAGAATAGGTCTTTTGACACCTCAAACTTCATAATTTCACAACACAATGATCGGAATTATATTTCCAGGGTTCCTACGCAACTCGGGTTCAATCCGGCCACATTCCGGAGCACATCCGGAATGGTCATCCCCTGAATTGAGCCAAATTATGTCGTGAGACATCTAATGTCACACCTTAAACATCATGATTTTACAAAACACGACGAATCGCAAAATGGGCCACTTGGGTTCAATCCGGTCACAACTATCACAATCCGAAGACCTACGAAATGATCATTTCTTGAATTCAAACAAAATAGGACGAGTGCCACGTGATACTTGATGATTCCACGAAACAATGAAATAAATTCTGTTTTTGTGGTTCTTAGGCCACTTGGTCAGATTGGCTGGGATCCGTGAAACTTACTAACGAAAAACTTGTTTAATTTTATCAAAATCAAGTCTAGTCTAGTCGGATTGAACCCAAGTCGCCAAGGAACCCTAAACATATAATTTCCATCATTACTAAAATGATGAAACTTTCAGTGTCAATATACCGGAATTCTGTCAAATTTTCACGGATTTTTATTTCATGAAAGCGCTTTAAACTATTGCAAACAAGCTGTTTCTTCTTCAATAATTTTACTTCCAACTCGAAAATCAAAAACAATACAATCATTTTATCGACTAGTCATCGTTATTTGCACAGATCTATTAAAACTATTTAGAAATTTAGATTTCTAAACAAAGCAACATTCCCATCATGACTGCTTGTAATGTGACAGGGGACCGGGAGACGACTACATTTTCATTTGGTCTCTTGAAAATGAAAATGCAACTGTTTTCGCTTTCACATGACAGTCACGAAAACTACCAGTACTGGCAGTTGACCTCCAGGAACGTCAAATTTGAAACTATCCAGACCCCTGCACTGAGCATTCTGAACAATTCTTATTTGCTGCATAGTTCAAATTGCTCGTTCTCACTTTTTTCTCATACTTTTTTTGTTCTCTTTTCCTTCCAGCTTCTTCCCCCTTTAAACTTCCTCTTCTCACTTCTCGCATCTCACTCTTCACTTTTCACTTCTTACTTCTTTTTTCTGTCTTCTCACTTCTCACTACAGTAATATCCCGATTTTATCACCCCTTGGTGAATTTTGGGGTAATAAAATAGAGAATGTGATAAAATCGGATTTTATTTTTATTTTCAATTTTTCAATTCATTTCACAAATTTGAATCAGTTTATACCTTGGAAAGGATGCGTGAACGGTATCCGTTATTTTTTGTCAAAAGGGCTTAAAAAATTATTTATTTGTTTATTTACTTCCTTCATCAACAGACTATTAGAAGTCCTAATGATGGTGGTATTTAGGGGATTACAAAACAGTGCACCTATAGCTTAATCTATACAATAGCACTCACATATTTATAATTCACTACGAAATATTATCCATCATCTTTTCTTTAGCTCTAAAACTTATCAATCAAACTGATTCTTAAAATGTATTCTCTCAAACAAAGCCGAAATTCACAAGCAGATCATTACAAACAAAGTTAAAATTCAGAATTAGATCGCAACACAAATTCACAAGCAGATATTACACTTAAGCTTGAGCTTGATTGACTGCTCGTAGTTGCCACTCCATTATGACCAGATCAGCTGTTCTTGCACAGGGAACCAACAGATGTTTGCTTGGGACTAGCACACATCTTCAATGTACAAGTACTGGTGATCTCATTTGTTAGGTCATACTGGCGCCTGCCACGTCAGAATGCAGGTCAATGTAGGGAAGGGGGAGGGAGGAAATGATGGTGCAATCACTCCGCCCACTGCAAGCCGAATATACCTCTGCGCTTGCCACGAGTTCATGCGGAATTTGTTAGAATTTTTGGGTTAGGTTCGAGAGGCAGAGGTCCGTCTTGGTTAACGAGCTGCCAATGTGATAGATAGGAGAAAGCAACTGATGAAATTTCTAATTGGATGTAGGAAACGAGCTCTATAGTTTCATTTCCAATTTTAGCAGATTACTGTTAGAATACTCAAGTTGAAGGTATAGGAATAGTAATGGAAACGGTATGGAATTCCATTTCCAGTTCTAGCGATTGCTAGAACATGAGAAATATAGAGAAAGATACAAAGTAGGAGAATGGAACGGACCTGGGATTGAACCCACGACCTCCTGCGTATGAGACAGAAGCAGTAGCCATATGACAACCAAGCCCGCTAAATTCACAAGCGAGATTACACTAGCTATAAATTACAAAATTATCAAGCAAGTAGAAGCGAATGAGTTACCAAATATTTGACCTCCAACCAATGTTTTCATTCAAGAACTGGCACTCGTCACACATCCATAATATATTCTTCGATAAAAGGGCACATATTGTTGCATCAGAAAATCCCAAACAAGCAAAATGGTAGCGTTTCGCACAGTTCCCTTCACACGTTGTATGCGCTTCACTCTTGAAGTCGATAGTTTCACAACACTTATTGCACTGCATTGTTCGGTATCTCAATGCCAATATGATGATTGGTTCGCGATTGCTTGATTTCGATACGATGTTTGCGGCGAATTTAAACTATCTTTTAGTTCCTTCACCTTGTGTAATTTAATATCCTCAAACGAAATGAAGGTAAAAAGTGATTATGCGGTTTATTAAAACTTATTTAGCAGTCGTTGGTTAGAGAGACCGAAGTGGAGCACAAGAGACAAACAACCGTTCAGCAGCAGAAATGATTTATAATCGACCACAGGCGCTGTAAGTTATTTCATGAAAATCATTGTTGTTTGCGGAATAATTTACAAAAATAAAAAGGACTAAAATTTTTAAAATTTTTGGGATTTACAAAATGGGCCAAAAACGTGACAAAAGCGAGACGTGATTAAATCGGGTCGAAAACGTGATAAAATCGGAGGTAGACAAAATCGGAGAGTGACAAAATCGGGTCAACAATGTGTTACTTTTCACTTCTCTCTTCTCATTTCTTTTATTTCCCTTTTCACTTCTCTCTCTTCTCACTTATCATTCGATCTAATGACCATTTGGTCTAATGTCCGTTCGGTTTCCGAAACAATTCAAAGAAATTTTGATGCCACCATACCCACGGAAACCTGTTAAAAGATGACCGTTCTGGTTGTCATCCATCCTACGGTCTCAACTACTTGGAAAACATGTTTCCGAAACAGACCGCATCGTGCTTTCGTGCTGTGCGGTTCTTTCTCTCTTTGCGGAAGGAAGTTTTTAATACTACCCGAAGCTATTTTAATTTCAACGGTGCTTCTTAGCGCTATTTCTACCCACTGATCCCGTTACGATCTTTGCAAGGACCCGTGCCTTCGTTTTACGTTGGACCCGTTTGCGGAAGTAAAATTCCGACAAGCGGTGGTAATCCTGCAGGGACACCGTTCTGGGAAAAAACCTCTTAGAAGGTCACGTCTCCACGCTCAGCAATGAGCATTAATAAAAACGAACAGTGGGTAATGTCTGTGACATAACCGTTAAGTGGACGTAGGACTTGACTTGACCATGCCTTTAAGATACATAATATGTCCAAATTTCTCACATCAACTATTTTGGATAAATAATCGGCGTTGCATACCATTCCTTGGCAAAATCTTCTCATCAAACCGACACAGAAATCAAATCTACCTCGAACAAGAATCATCAAAAAAAATTAGGAAGTATCTGTCAGGTCACGAAATATTAGCCTCGATAGTGACGATTCCCACTGAAGGACTGCCTGAAATAAACCACAAGTTGGCTCAGCAGGGGATGTAGACTGTATCTCAGCCCTTCCACTGAAGAGCCTTCTAATCCGTGCGATAGCGACTGATGGAGAACATTATTTTTAACTCTTAGAGCCTTGAAAAAGGCTGTTTGCTGCGGCTGAGTGCAAAAAGTAAGAAAACGATCTTTTCAAATAACCGCGAATTTCTAGTGATGGTATAAAAAAGACTGAATGCTCTGCGAGCGAATGCACTTTTCTTTTATTGAGTGCTGCATTCTGACGTCACAAATGAATGAGATGAATACCCGTTCATCAGTTTGACAGGTAACAGTGGTTTGTTTATATTTGGCTGTTTGTGCATTTTAGAAATTAAGCAATTAAATTTCAATTAACAATGACGAAAAAATGTATTTACGATGCTTCATCTCACAAAAGCCACCGGGAAGCATACTCCCTTCATATCGATAAGTGTTCACAAAAATTTCAGATTTTTTTTCTAAGTCCCTGTAAACAAACCACTGCTAAACGTCAGAAGAGTGAGGTTAAGTAAGAGGATGCAGCACTCGATACTACTTAATTTTAAATCTTCTCTACTTCCCAATTGGTGGGCCAATCAGCTAGTGTCTTGTATCCCGCTTCTTTGTCAGCCAAAGCGTCATCATCATCAACGCGTTCGAGAAGGGCTTCTTCTTTTTTACGCTTGTTGCTCGCTGCTGGCGTCTATTTCCTAACGGGACTTTTCGCTAGAGAGATTTGGACATCTTATGAATCTTTAATAAGGCATGGTCAAGCGAAGTCCTTCGTCCACTTCGCGGTTAAATCAGAAAAATTATCCACTGTTAGTTTTGACGCTATTTATGAAAATCACGCATAAAATTTTATCTCTAGAATATTGGATTTGGCACCCAAGTACAATTTCTATCCCGAAGGGTATTGAAAGCATTGATATTGATCTCTATTATTGGTTCTCTGAAGAACCGTTTGTTTTTTGGACATACATGCTGCATCATGTGGCTTTTCTTCAGCCTGTCTCGGCTCAGCACCGATGCCGGCCGGTCTCGGCTCGACTCTGCTGCTGCTGCCGGTATCTGCTCAACATTGCTGCTTTGTCGGGTCTGTAGGGTGGACTGCTGATGTACTGGCTAGGTTTCGGCTGATGATGGTCGCTTCGATGGTGTCGAGCCGAAAAAGCGGTCGGTGCAGACTTCATTCCCTGCTAAAAGGTGTGAGTGCTGTTCAATCGATGATGCGGTTGCTTCGCTTGTCCCGGTCAGAATGAAAGGAAAAATCGCGTTGCGCTATTTTATGGCTTCTCGGCAGACCCAGCGGCTGCTCATTCGCTGGTGTCTGCACCAATCAGAACGTGGTAATGGAATGATGCAAGAATTATGCGGTACCCATATTTATAGGTTCCCTTGATCTCAATGTTTTTCATTGAAAACAGTTTCATGCCTATTGAAACAAGTTTTTCGGGTCTTATCAAGCATGGACATGGAAGGCATACTTGAAATCTGTCGATTGAGGGGCTTACCGCAGAAATTCGTCCACTGAGACGAATGCTATTAATGTAGATCCAGTTGAAAACCAAACTGAGGTCTCGCGACAATCGCATTTTCTCCTATCTCCAGATGTCGCAACTGCATTGCGAGTAGTGCGCATCTATGCCACAGCCGTGCGCCATCATGCGCACCACTCGCGATGCAGTTGCGACATTCGGAAATGGGAGAAAATGCGAATGTCGCGAAAGCTCAGTTCGGTTTTCAACTGGATCTACAATAACGTTTAAAATCTTTCAACACAGCGTAACGCGGTCGATTTGAATATTTTGAAATGACACCCGGTATAGTAAAGAGAGACGTAAGTCCTACGTCAAGAAAAAAAGTTTAATTTTAAATTCCTACACTAAACCCCCGATTTGAGTGAAAAGTACCTAATAGAAAAACACTACAAAGGTCACGCTCACGGTCACGGCGAAAGTGAGGGAAGAACGCATCGAGATTTTCAAAGCGGCGAGGCTGGCCCTAAACAAGGCCATCAAAGAGAGCAAGAAAGACTGCTTCGACAGACTATACCAACTCGCCATGGGGAGACGCCAACTCGAACCCATGGGGAGACGCATATCGGGTGGTGATGGCCAAAACAAGATGTCCAACGAGGCTGAAGACGATCATCGACGTACTATTCCCTCACCACGGCCCAACCCATTGGCCGCCAGCAGCGAAAATAGAAGCGGATGACGAAGAAGTGGCGAAAGTGGCGGTGGAGGAGCTAATGACGGTGACAAAGTCCCTCGACCCGAGTAAAGCACCTGGTCCGGACGGGATCTCGAGCATAGCGTTAAAGGCAACCATATATGGTCATTATAATGACCAATCCGGACATGTTCAGGTTAGCCATGCAAAGGTGCTAGGACGAACGGACATTCCCGGATATATGGAAGAGACAGCGTTTGGTCCTGTTACCGAAACCGGGCAAGCCATCAGGAGACCCCTCAGCGTACAGACCAATCTGTCTAATAGACACGGTAGGGAAGCTACTGGAGAAGTTGATCCAAAACAGGCTGTCGCCGTACGTGGAAAAGGCGGGAGGATTATCGAGCGAGCAATTAGGGGCTGTCCACAAACCACTTAGACCGAAATTTCACTTTTTCAACCCACCCCCCCGCCCCCCTTAGTAGACTTTTGTAGACTTTTCCGAAAACCCCCCCCACTCCCCTTGAAGTCTACGTAGACTTTTCTAAATTTTACAAAACATCATATGTAATTGGAAAAATATGGAAATCAACTACGTTTTAAGCAATTCAGCTATTCAATTCTATTTCCATGTAAACATTACAACAAAACTCGAATTTCAGACATAAAAAAATCAAACTGAACAAAATCCAACCAAACAAAAATCAATTTGAAACTATATCAAATTTAATCCTCTGTCCATAACTCCTGAAATCAAATCTCAAAGACAGTTAATTTAATTCCTG
Organism: Armigeres subalbatus; assembly: GCF_024139115.2. Classification (NCBI taxonomy): domain Eukaryota; kingdom Metazoa; phylum Arthropoda; class Insecta; order Diptera; family Culicidae; genus Armigeres; species Armigeres subalbatus. The sequence goes on from NC_085141.1 coordinate 18,065,068, forward strand.
TTGAATTCGATTCCTCCTAGAGGTGTTCTCAACGCCGTTTCAAAATTGTGAAAACCGAAAAATTTTCAGAATTTCGGTGAAATTCCGAGGTCAAGTCTACATTTCAACAAGTTTTACGTGGAAATTTCGTAATATTTCCCAATTGATAACCTTAAAAGCTTCTCTCCGTGAATAATCATCTGTTGAAATCCCACGATTGTTCTTCTAAATTCCAAAAGTTTCCCCGTTAAAAAACCCCGAGTAATTTTGCATGAAAATTTATAATTATTTCCCGAGGTGGTTTTAAGTTTAAACGGACATTCCGAAATATTCCCGTGAAAATTTAGAATGGTTTCCTACGATGTTTTTAATTGCTCTTGCAAATTTGGAGCAATTTCTTGAGGAAATTTAAAAAAAAAAATATGGACATTCCAAAGAATTTTCTGAATAATTTTCGGTGAAAATTAACGCTTTTGTGAATTTCTCGTAAAAAATTCGAATAAATTTCCATGAAAATTAGAAACGCTTTTATACAAAAATTGTTAGTTTTTTTTGTGGAAACTCAAACTGTTTTTGGTGGGAAATTCAAATAATTTCTCATGGAAGTTTTCAACAATTTATTTAGAAATTCCGAAAATTTTCCATCGATAATTCCAAAGAATTTGCATTGAATCTGTCGAAGAAATTTACGAAGAATTTTCCCCGGGAATTTCGAATAATTTTGCTTATACGTCCAAAGAGTTCCTCGGGGAAATTCCGAATATTTTCCGAAATTAAGAAAAAAAATCGGGGACTATATCGATCGGTATATAACACTATGGGTCTCCGGGCCTTCTATTATTTTTGGAACGATATACCCTTAACGTATAATTAGTTTACGGAAAAGGAAAAAATGAAAAATAGAAATAAAAACCCAGATCAATCCACCTAGCATTGGTGGTTCCTTTCTCGCATTTAGTTAAGACACCAACCTTATATGGGGCTTACATGGTTAGATGTACCATTTTCGTCATAACTTTAACAATGACCGATCGTTTTCAACTTCAATAGTGATCAACAAGGCTTTGTCCCCTGTTGAATAAAACTTGTTGGCGGTTAAGGCTTACTATGCGAAAAGTTGTCTAATGTTTTTTAAGCTTTTGTGCACACACATACACACACACATACACACGGACAGACAGACATATGCTCAGTTCATCGAGCTGAGTTGATTGGAATATAACACTATGGGTCTCAGAGGATTCTTTTTTGCGGAGTGAAATCATAGCCTTTCGGTACAACTTCGTTGTACGAGAGAAGCAAAAAGAAGGAATTAAAATTCCTTCCTTTCATTTTATTACACAAGACATGCTAAACAACCAAATTAAAAGTCTATCGTCATCACGCTAAACCAGTCACCGTTATGCCCTTAGCATAATAACCCGCTTTATTCGCAACACCGCGACGTCATCAACATAAGCTTGGACTGAACTATAGTTTCTGCATTATAGTCTGGCGCATTTGGTTGAACAAATACTTAGGAAATTATTTAATAAAATTCTGAACAAATTATCGTGTTGATCGATTTGTAACTTTTTTTAGGGTACCTACAACCTCATTCCATAGAAGTAATATGAACAAAAGAAAAGGAATTTAGTTTATTTATGATTTTTTGTGATTTTTTCAGCATTGAGTACGCATGCTAGCCGAAACGAAAGATTAAATTGGAGATTTTTTTTTTTCAAGATTGGATGTGTTCATTCAGTGAGATGAAGATGAGAACATTTCCAATCAACGGCGACGCCTTCCATGCCAGACACAAATCAATTTGGAAAAAAGTTATGAAATATTGCTAAATCCTCGCTGTGCAGCTTATATAAACAATTTTGTGTAAAAATAGTGAAACTATTGAATATAATCAAGTAAATATGGATTTACAATCATGAACATTTATTTTCCTTTTCACTAAGGCCGTTACAAATCTTGAATAAAAAATATGTCCTACTGGTCTCCGAAAAGTCAAGGGAGGGGAGAATAATAAAAAAACATATGATAAAATAAATGAAATCAAAAAACTCCTCGGATTTATTGAAGAATGTTTTGAAAATCCTCAAAAAATTTCGGAAATTTTATTGTTACCCCTTCAAATTTTAATTTTTGGGCAAAAAAATCCGAGGAGGGAGACATAATTTTTTTTTAAATATTATATTAAATACAGAAGTAGAGTGTGTAGCGCCGGAGACGGTGTGTAAGACGGATAGAATAAACGTATAAGAAATAGTTAATATTGTTTAATTACAAATATAAATCCCATAAATTGTACCGGAATATACTAGGATACCACAGGCCTAATTTTAGCTATGCCAAATAACTTTCTACTACAGATCAAAGACTACGAGCTATTAGGTAGATCTCGAAAATCGTTCCGATTGGTAGATCGAAAAAATTTCTTTTAAAAATAATCTCGCTTTAGAGCAGGATCATTCGTATTTTTTAATATTAATTTAAATTCAGGAAATAATTGAGAAGGGTTGGACATTTTGTTATGGAATCAATTGTTTTGATAGTTTTACCAAACCGATCGGCCTTGTCTCCACCACACTATAGTTGAGCGGCTGTGTGAGTATAAGAATCTGTGTATATATTCAAATGCAATTGATCCTCGTTAACAGTCAGCTGTCCGTTGTGGATCAGCTTAACCGCCGCACAACGGAGGCAAACGAAAGCGAAAGTAACGAACGACGCCTCCGGCCGCGAATGTGCGAACGCGTCGGGTGAAAGTATACACAACATCTGTCACGTGGTGGCACAAAGCTGCGACGCCTCAGTTTAGTACAATTCATAGAGCTGTGCGCGTGCATTTGGTTATGGCGCCGAGAATAGCAACTTGTTTGTGGTTCATTATTACAGGTGTAGTTCTTGGATCATGCCTAGAAGTAGGTCTGAAGCAGTCTACGGCCAAAGTGGTTGGTGGTCAGAATGCCAGTTTTGGAGAATTTCCTTACCTGGTGTCTATTCAGTGGAACTTCGGAAACGGTTCTCGAGCGGTACATTTCTGTGGAGGTACCATAGTGGAACGATATTGGATTCTAACAGCAGCACATTGCAAAGAAACGGCGTTTGCGGACGGTTGGCTAGAAGTGGTGGCAGGAGAGTTTGATTTACAGCATGACGATGGCTGTGAGCAACGGCGCAATGTAAGCCAGTTTTTAGTACATGAAGATCGATTGCCAGGTTTCGTGGGACCGAATGATATTGCATTGGTAAGATATAATTTAAAATGATATTAGCCTGGTGTAATGAGCTTATTACTTAGGTAAAATTAATAATTGAAAAATCGATGAATTTGATATCATTGGACTCGAGGACGAGAAAAAGCAAGTTGATTAAAAAAAGCAGCAACCTCGACACTTTTCCGTGGTTCATTTTATGACCTTTGAGCTTTATTCGGATTCGTCTTCCACGAATTAGCAGGGATGCAATACGGGTCCGATAGCAGGGCAACATCAGTCTTGTTCTCATATACCGACCGTTGTAGCAACGCTTGCGCAGCCTCGCAGTGGTTGAGATTCAACTGAGTTGTCAACTGCGTTCCGTGTAAAAAAAGTTTTCAGTTCAAAATTTGAAAATCCGTGTAAAAAAAGTTTTATGATTTCTCGACGAATCATGCAAAATGGAGCAACTTTGCAAACATTTTGTATGGGATTTTTTTTACGCGGCCGTGTAAAAAAATCCGTGTAAAAACAGAATCGGGTGTGCCTGCCTGTCCGAACCCGTTTGGAAGCCGGACAGGCCAGCCCACCACCGGATGGGTGTTTGTTGTCTACGCCAGGAGCGCAGATCAAATACCTCGGTGCAGCCTGGCAGGTGTGAGCCTTGTGTTCTTCAGCTCCACACCTCCGGAATAGCCTACTCCGGTCTGGACCCATGCAGTCATATCCCCAGTAACATTTTTAGTTTTTTAACGGTCATGAAAACCATTATTTGCTCTTCATGACTTCTACAAAACCATCATAAGCCAACGAAGCCAAAACACTTAAAGCAGATCTGAGTTTGTTCGTTTATGCTTCAGGACGAGAATCATCTCACCTATGCCAGCGAGTTTGTTCATCGCTTCTCATGGCGCTCAGTACATTAGTGTGGCTTTTGGCTTTGACAATAATTGCCTCCCCTCTGCCCTTCGACTACGGCCATTGAAAGGTGCACCCTTTCGCACCGGGTGTTACCCTTATTGGCAACCGTTTCTTTTTCTCCCTTAGCCGTTTTCTTTGCGGCATTCTTTTCCGTACGTTTCCCTTTTTTGAGGTTCACGACCTCCCTCCATGGAACGGCTTCCTCTATGCAAACTTCAGCACCCTTTTTTGTGGAGGCACTTGCTCGTTTATTGGGGTCAACCGTTTTCCTAACCTTCTCCCGATGTTTGGCCGTATCCTTCCTCTTTGGTGTACTGACTTGGCACTAGCTCCTTTCTGATTGGCTTCCAGCTCGACCTTACTCAGCTTAGGAGTTGCACCGGCGACGACCATGCGTTTTCGGAGTTCTGCAGTCTGGCAGTCCGCCAGCTGTTTTTCCTCAGTAAAGAGTTGAATCTTCAATTCGGTCTCCTTCCTGGCCTCCGTAGCCTGGAACACTGCCAACTCCTTCTCCTCAGTATTAAGTAGGCGGATCTTTCGTACCGCCTCCTTACTGGCCTCCAATGGGGACCTCCATTCCTGCTTTGCCTCTACAATGATGTTGCAAAAAGGTCATCACGACATCTTTAGATCCCTGCTTTTTTCCCGTGGTTATCCAGAAAGTGATCACGTCCGAGATGTTCGTGGTCAGCTCCATATTCTGGCCTCCGTTCCCTGGTGGCAGATCATAGCCTCGTTAATGACCTTGGTCAAAGTGGCGCCATCCATTTTGATCTCGACTGAAGCTTCCTCTACTTTACCACGCTCCTCTCTGTCACCTACCCCTGGCGACCTATGGGGCGACCGATTCAGATGACTTCGTCATCTTCGCGATAGTCAGGAATTGTTATCTGACCCAGTTGGCAAAACTGGGTGGCAGGATTGGACGTCGTGCTGCCGCTACGGTTTTTATGGGCGGAAGATAGTCCAGCCATTAGCTTAATCGCCGTTTCAGGTCGGTGTCACCCGGCCCTATTAAGAGAGTAGAATGTCGCGACAAAGTCGGGCCCTCCTTAGCCGTGCGGTAAGATGCGCGGCTACAAAAGCATGACCATGCAAAGGGTGGCTGGGTTCGATTCCCGGTGCCGGTTTAGGCAATTTTCGGGTTGGAAATTGTCTCGACTTCCCTTGGCATAAACGTATCATCGTGCTAGCCTCATGATATACGAATGCAAAAATGGTATCTTGGCTTAGAAACCTCGTAGTTAATAACTGTGAAAGAGCTTAACGAACACTGCTGCGAGGCGGCAATGTCCCAGTGACGGATGTAATACCAATGAAGAAGAGAAGAAAAGGAAGACAACAGTCGTTTAACCGTGTAACATTTTCCCCTAAGACGCTCGCAAATAATTATTCATCATAGTCTAGTCTAGAAAAATCGTCCAAGTGTTTTCAATGCGGATAGTTTTTCTTTGGTTCCAATAGAAAATAAATGAACTCCACATAAAAATGCAAAATGAGCTAAAGTTGAAAACAGTTGAGTCAGTTGAGGTTGACCATGAAAATAATAAAATCCAGCCGCATAAAAAGCACCTGGGTGCATTAAACTGCCACAATAATTTAATCAAATCCAATTGCAGATAAAACTGGAACGGCCATTCGACCTGAATAATAATGTGACGACCGTGGAATTAGACAACAGACAGTCCCCGATCTATGGAATGGCAGTTCTGCCAGGCTGGGGTTCTACGTCGTCATCTATAGAACCAATTTATCCGGATAAATTGCAAAAAGCTCACTTACCAGTTTTTCCGTATGATGCTTGTCTACAATATTTCCCGCTGTTTAGTCCGCTAGAGGATAGTAATTTCTGCGCCGGAGAGCTGAACGGATCGGTAAACGCATGTCATCGTGATTCCGGTGGACCATTGCTGCAAACGATCGACGCAATAGTAACCCAAGTGGGAATCGTATCCTGGGGAGCCTTACCGTGTACGGCGTACCGCAGTCCAACCGTTGTTACATGGATCAGTTATTTCAGGGAATGGATTCGGATAACAATTGAAAAGAACTCCACTGTTTCTGATAGATGATTTATTGTAATGGAATTCAGTTAGATGTAGAATAAATAAAATGTCTAGTAGAGGAACTAATAAAAAAATGCATTTAACTACTAACCTTAGAACATTTGCTGTAGAAGATCACGATAGTACTGAACCTGTGCATGTTCTCGAGTGCGTTGGTTTAGTACGAACAATACTGGACAGTCCAGTGAAATGCAGGTCGTTTCAAAGTTTCTCCGACAACAGGATTTACACATCTGAAAGAACAATATTACTGAATTCTGCTATGACTTTATTACACCTTAAACGACACACCTTTTCGCAAAGATCAACACGTCTCTCTAGCCGATTTATCTTATTCATCACAAAAGTAACTGTTTTTTGCGGATTCTTAAGGCATTCCTTGCAGACTCCACCGTGGGTCTGATTGCCACAGTCTCCGATGCAACTAGTAGTAGAAAAGTACTGCGAAATTGTACTCTTTTTGGGTAACTGTAATTCGCTTGCCAGTGACGCACTCATTCCACCGGTATTATGTAGTATTTGGTACTTCCGTGGCATGTCATTGTACCACTGGTTGACATCCGCACCAATCAGAAGCAGACATCGATTTAGAGGTGGAATAATCGCTTTTCCTATATAATAACTAGAGTTGATTTTCAACCCATTATCTGCCAGCAGCTCATCAGGGCTTCTCACTAGCCGAATCAACGGTAACAGTGGTGGACCGCTTATTATCACATACGGAACACGTTCACCTCGTCGTGGTTCTCGCCGGGGATCTACAATTTTCCAACGGCGCGTTAGCTCCAATGCTGGTACGCAAGCTCCAGGTTTGTACCCATCTTCACCGCGGAACTCTTTAGCAAAAACAAAATCTTGCAAATTAACCCGTCCTTCTAGAATTTTGGAAAACTGTCGGCAGGTATATTCTTTTACTTTCGAAACGTCCCGCGTTTCGAATAGGATCCTTAGGATTTTTTCAAGCATTTTAGCCACCACTGGGCAGCCATCTCGGCGAACTGTTTCAATTCCCTTCGCTTCGTACACCGGTTTCTCCTGGTCCGGAGTTTCGTACATGTAACCCACGTAACGTTTTTTGGTCTGAAAAATATTGTAATAGTATACATCAACTACCTAGTAACAAATTCAAATGTACCTGCAAAATCGACGGCTGATAAACTTTTTCCAGTTTAAGCTTTACCGGAGGAGGGTTATCCTTAGTCACCGCATCAGCTATTTCCGCACCAATTTTGAAAGCATCATCCTTGCTCCGGCCTGGACAAAGTACAAACAGAGAATCCGTATCGCCGTACACTACTTTGGCCCCCCAACGCTCTGTGCTCTCGACCATCTTGATGGCCCGTTCTAACGTTTCACGCCCTTTGCTTACGACGCTATCACCGACCTCGACGCACGGCATACGACCGCTGAAGTTGGCCGCTGTATAGCCATAGGTAACATTGGCGATCAGTTTCAAACCAAGTTGTCGCGAATGAAGCACCCGCTGGAGTATACTATTTTCCTTATGCAACTTCATGGAAGCTTTCACCATCAGTCGCGTGGTCAGAATTTCATTTAACATTCTGGGAAGGATCCCTTCTCGCACGGAAGACTTGACAAACGCAATTCCACAGGGGGAAAACGTAATTAGATTCTTGTCGACTAGCACTTTTAACATTCGAGGAGATAATCTGAGATGGGAAGCACCAAACTCGAAAGGCTCGGATCTGAAAGAAGTAAACAGGAATTTATTAAATGGAAAGTGCCATTCAAAACCGAAAACTCACTGTCCCAAATGTTCCACTCTTCCGAGGCAGGTCGAAAAGCAATAATTATACGCAATGATCATGCTGGGATATAAACTTTGGAAATCCAACACGATCAAGGGGTCGGCGTAGAATCTTGATTCGGGTTCCAATATCAGCGGTAGATATTCTGGAGCCCTCATATGCGCTCGCTGCTGTATACTCGGAGAAACGGAAACGAAATTTCTTGGCTTTGCTATCCTTAGCATCATACTCTCCACTCTAAATTGTGAACCACGGGAAAGCACTTCGTAGAACTGAATCCCAAAAAGTTTCGCCAGTTCAGCTGTTCTGCCGATCAAATCTAACTGATGCAACAATTCAAGATTACCGTTCACTCTTTCCAGATAATACTCCAATACGATCCACTTAGAGTACGGTTTGTTCCACAATCTCGTCAATTGTTTGAAGGCATGACACGAAACTCTCCTATGCAAAATATGGTATACAATATTCTCAAAACTGTATGACGTCAACGCGATTTCGTGTCTCATCAATCGCCAAATGTCCAACAATATCCTTCCAGGGATCTTCAAACCTGCACTATACTCATGCATTTCTAGCAACTCTTGTTCTTCCTCTTCGGAAATTTGAACCTTCTCCGCAGTCGGAATCCTCGACAACATCTTCATCAAGTTCATCTCCAACGTGTATCCCCGTTGTATAACATACCCCCAGGAAACTTGCTCAATTTCGTATCCAGCAAAGATATCTGGATCCCAAAACGAAATCAGCATCAAAAACTTTTCGTACAACTCCCTCTCGTTAGCCACGATCACCACATCTGCAACGTAGCTGCATTTGTTATACTTATAAGGATCCATCTGGTCAGTTTCCTTCAAGCCATGTTCGTGATTCAAAATTATACCACAAACGGACGGCGCTCTGCGATGGTTCTCCGGCACATCGTTGTGAATCCGATAGAAGATTGCGGAAATCGGGTCAATTTCTGGGTTTGGTCGCAGGTCACCTCTTGTTTGAACATGGATTTCCACGGACATGATCGTCAGGTGATTATACTGGAAGCAGATACAAGGAAAGAAAAATGAGAATTAGGCAACCCGGGTTCAATCGAATGGCATTACCTGACGAGCACAACCGATGAAGAGTAAAATAGGGTGCACCAAAATGACAATGTGTGTGTGTCCTTGTATGAACCTTGAAGACTTTGTATAGGCCATGAAATAAAGCAGATGTTAATTACACTTGTAAACAAAACGATGATCATTACTTCAGCACGTCCATCAATACTTACTGTTTCATTTATTTTAATTCCAACCAAAAACAGACGAAAATGATCAATTAAACCAGAGGGTTGGTATACAATTTTAAACCCTGAAGAACCGAAATAGCATTGAGACAGTTCCGTGTTAACCCTTTATAAGGCTGAAGAAACAAAACTAAAACGTTAGGTTTGTTAGGGGCCGTCCACAAAGTACGTCACGCCTCTAGGGGGGAGGGGGGGTTCAGAGCAGCGTGACGATCCATACAAAAATTTTAGAGGTTTATTACAAAAAGTGTGACGAAGGGGGGAGGGGGGGTCGAAAATCGCCGATTTTAGCGTGACGTACTTTATGGATCTTCCCTTATACAATGAACAATTCTGAAAAATTGAAAATTGGGGCAATATAGTTGCCACTACATTACTGGCGCGACAAAATTGGTGGAAATATGTATGCCACTACCTAGAAAGCGCAGTTTCAGAGTAACATCCAATTGAAACGTTGGCGTAAGCCCAAGTCTGATGCAATAAAACGAAACCAGGAGGGAATAGATGCTACGACTAGATCTTTTAGTGGACCTGTTTCTGGAAAAGCTTCGCTCTGTCTTTTCTCAGCAGTCAGTGCAGCAATTTGTCCGCAATCGAAGACGATGGCATAGCGTTAGACATGGCAGCAACTTCCACTGGTCGCAGGAGCGACCTTTACGATGCGAGGCATTCGTGTTGCATTTTTGACGATGGGCGCCCAATCGCTGCATTTTCGCAAGAAGGTGAGTTGGGCTCGTGTCTCCCAAATCGCTTAATCTTTATTTGAAAGGTTCATTCGCCATAGGCATCACGGAGCCAAAATGCTACATTTTTCCCTCCCCCTTTTATGTTCATCTTTATTTATTGACCCAATAACAACGCCTACTGACTGCTTGGACCAAAAATGCTACATCGACAAGTTGGTTGCACAGTTTGGACCAAGATGAATACACCCCTAGGTGTTCCAATCTGCCAAATTCACGATTCAGCCATCTTGGATTTTAGTATGGGAGAGCCAGCCGGTTTGTTTATGTTTTGCACCGAAAATGAATTTTTCACCCCCGCCTTCTTCTCGTCCATAAATTGGGCAGACTGCAACACCTAGCTGTGTATTCATCTTGGTTTGGACTGACGGAAGCTAAAGGATCACGGATTCCCATGGATCTCGGATATGTACAGCGAAAAGAGGAGTCGGAGAGTCTGCCGAACAACGAGAAGTTCCAGAGCCCCAGAGCCAGCGATGATGTGTACAACATCGATATCACCCTCGGTGAACTTTTGTGGGCCCTCGACAAAGGGCAAGGTGCTTCAACAGGCCCAGATTCAATAGGGTATCATCTGCTGCAACATCTGCCTCTGTCCGTGCCTGCTTGAACTGCTTAACAATATCTGGCGCAGGGGCGAGTTTCCCGAAAGTTGGTCTTAGTCATCCCGATCCCGAAACCTAACTCCCACGAGACCGGTGCCAACGCATTTCGACCAATCTCACTCACCAGCTGCATGGCTAAACTCTTCGAACGGATCATTAATCGCCGGTTGATCACCGAACTAGAGTTGAGTGGACGACTCGACAAGCGCCAACATGCTTTTCGGGCAGGACACGGTACGGACACGTATTTTGCAGAGCTACCTACCACTGACGAACACTGTCTTATTGCATCTCTTGATCAGTCGAAGGCGTACGACACCACCTGGCGACATGGCATACTACGAACCTTGAAATCTTGGCGAATTCGAGGGCGCATGCTGAACATGCTGCAAAGCTTCCTCTCGCAGCGCACCTTCCAGGTGTCCATAGGAGGACACATGTCTCAACAATATTCGCAGGAGAACGGAGTTCCACAGGGTTCCGTCTTGTCCGTGACGTTGTTCCTCGTGGCCATGCAGCCGATCTTCCATGTGCTGCCAGACGGAGTTCAAATTCTTTTGTACGCGAATGCCATCCTTCTCGTAGTACGAAGGTCAAAGGGAGAAGGTTTGCACCGGAAACTGCATGCGGCATTCAAGGCAGTGGATAAGTGGACGAAGAGTGTTGGATTCACCATATCAGCGACGAAATCGCAAACATTTTATTGTAGTCCAAATGCACGCCGTGAGCCAACACAGAGCATCACCATATACCGATCCCCGATCCCGAAGACCAATCGCCTGAGGATTTTAGGTGTCACTCTCGACCGAACACTTACGTTCAAACCGCCCTGTAAGATGGCCAAGAAAGCTTGCGATGCGACTAAGGATCCTGCAGATGATCGGAGCGAAACTTCCGCGTGGCAATCGCACGACTCTTTTGCAGGTGGGCTCGGCTTTAGTCACCGCAAAGCTGACATATGGAATAGGATTAGTTAGCCGAGGAGGTCCGGAAACACTGCAAAGTCTCGCTCCTGCATACAACATAATGGTCCGCTACGCTCCCGGAGCATTCGTAACTAGCCCGATTAACTCGGTCATGGCTGAAGCTGGAAATCTACCGTTCGAACTATTGGCCGTTCAGTCTATTGCACGGACGGCCATTCGGATGTTAGCTAAAAGTCGACACAACAGCATCCTTCCGCTGGTTCATCGAGCTACCGACCGGGTACTCGAAGTAACGGGTACAGCGCTTCCCGCTGTTGGCCAGCTCATAAGGCAGCCCAATCGTGTTTGGCACGCGCGTAAACCGTCGATAGTATGGGATGTAAAGAACAGTGTCCGAGCCGGCGACCCACCAGACAGAGTTCGTCCAGCCTTTCTTCAAATCTTCAAACCGAATTTCACAGGTCGACAATAATTTATACAGATGGCTCCAAGCATGATGACAAGGTAGGGTCCGCCTTCCACTCCCATGGCCTAGTCCGAAAGTTTAGTCTCCCAGAGTTTAGTCTCGGCGGAGGCGTATGCCATCAAGAAGGCGGTAACTATGCGAAAGCACAAAACAAATCTGTCCGTTTCTGCTGGATCCCCGGGCACACTGGTGTGAACGGAAATACTGTGGCTGATCAACTAGCGAACGAGACCAGGGAACAGCCTGTCAATGACACGCCTATCCCTGGTGAAGATGCGCTACGAATGGTGAAACAGGCGATACGACTCCGGTGGGACCGTCAGTGGTATGAGTATAGAGACGCTAAGCTGAGGGAGATAAAATATGATACGAATAGGTGGGCAGACCAGGGTAGCGTAGCCGACCAGCGTGCCCTAACTCGGTTGAGAATTGGCCACACGCGGCTGATCCACTCTTTCCTGCTGAAAAAGGATCCTCCGCCCACCTGCGATTGCTGTGGAACCGTAAACGACGTACGACACCTTATTTTGCACTGCCGGAAGTATGAGAAAGAACGACAGGAGAACGACATCAGCACTACTAGTCTGAGATATGCCTTGAAGATGAAGGAAGAATAAAGAAACTGATAGTGTTTCAGCACCAAACGCGATTATACGAGCAACTCTGAATGGTGGGAGGTCTTAAAATGGTATCAGCAAAATTACATCATCGGCAAAGCTACTCGAAGCCTTTCCCCTGTGCCTGCTGTTGCCGGTAGATCGGGATATAATCGTGTAGTAATTTCGGCAACGGCTGGCACTGTGGGGCAAAACGTCCTACAGATGACTAACCAACGCAGAGCAGAGTTCGCTGCAGACTTCGGCACGAGTTGTCGTTATGGAGGCGCCTCCGGTCTACAGTACCACATGCTTTACACAATTCTTTGTTTGCACAGAAGAAGGGACTGACAATTTATTCGTTAGGACGAGAGAAGGAAAAGGTGAAGCTGAAGAGAAGAAAGATGAGATGGTTTCCTCTCTTGAAGGAAAAGGACGAACATTTCTGAATTTCATTTCAACTAGGGGAAATGACGGCTTTGGCAGGTTTTGTTGTATTATTGGCAGGGGTTTTCTTTAACCAATTATGCTCAAATTTGGCCTAAACATTCTTTGCATACCAAAGAATATTGTGGCCAAATTTCATAAAATTTGGTCAACAAAAACCCCCCTATCAATAATAGAACAAAACCTGCCAAAGCCGTCATTTCCCCTAGTTGTAAATCAAAATTTTAGACACATACTCCCCGACACGAATGCATCCATGGCGGTGTGAAGTGTCTCTAATAAACAAACAAACAAACAGCATTACAGTTACGGTATAGTTTGTAGATTGCAAACTAGTGTGTTATTTTTGAAATCCTTATGTAGAATGCTGTCAGAAATCAAGAAAAGGCAAAAACTACAAAGGCATGATGATTACTGATACTGGCCATGCCCATCTTCATCGTAAGAAGGGAGAGGATGGAATCAAGAGGCCAGCGTCTGCGACACTCTCATGAGTACCACGGATTTGGATATCGAGGATGATATTCGTTGGATCAGCCAGAAGCTAGCAATGTGACCATGGTACCTCATATTAAGTAACACACCACGAGAAGGTATCACCCAGCGTCACAGGATCGGGTTGAGAGTTACATTTTGTATCACAAAATTATGTGGATGATTACAACAACATTTGTTGTTTAATATGTGCTCGAAGTTTTCTGTACAACAGCTAAAGAATGATATAAATTTATCTAACTGATTCCTAGACTATTTGGACTCACAAAGCTTATAGATAATTGGTAGGACCATTTGTTTGAAAAAATACAAAGTAATTAAAATAATGAAGAAGTTTTTAAAATACGATTTTACCTGTTATTAAACTATGTTTTAATAACAAATTTAAATGAAGTTTTTGATATTTTGAACTTGACGTGGCATTCTGAGGGAATTTTTGAAAATCCAATAAAACCATGGTATCTAATTAGAAATCCAAAAATTCTAATAAACTTTAATTTTAAAACGGCAGTATTATTTTTAAACGAAGTATTAAAGTCAATTAAAAATGGGTGGCCAAATAATCTCGAGTCAAAAAAATCTTTTAAATTTAATTAGTTTTTTGTTTTGTTTTAGATTTTAAAAATCCGACCAATTCATTCACCTCCACACTAGTTTTTGGGTATCTTTTCTTAATTGTTAATAAATAGAATCACTTCTTCTGGTTATAGTGACTATTTTCCGAAAAATAGTGACTTTTGGATGCAAATAGTGACTTTTTAGTGACTGGACTCAAAATAGTGATAAAGTCTCTAAAAAGTGACTCGCTACCAGGCCTGTAGTAACCGATAACGTTGAACACAATTAAATTTATCGGCGATAACGATAAATTAACGATTAACAACCCTAGATGGAACATTACATCATCTTACATCTTGAACGTTGCGGCTGTCGTGAGTATATTCCTTAACTCTGTCATCCAGCCAGCCGTACACGGAACATGTCGCCCAAGAAGACGCTGTTGCAACTGAATCAGAGGGAATTACGTTCATTAAAAGTCAGACAGGTCTTATGCTAACTAACATCGTTTAGTTTAAAGTCATTTTTGTCATTTTCTTGTCAGAGTCAAACTATTTAGTCAGTTTTTATTCTATTTAGACGTCTATTGTCATTGTACGCGCTCGAAATCGACCGAAACAGTTTTTTCAACTCACATGGAACATGTTGCCCAATGCTTCATCGAAGAAACTGAGTCGGAAGTTTTTTTATCGAGTATAAAAAAGTGTTCAATCCCCGATTTATAAAAAATGACAAGTTAATAACTTTTGAAGCAGTTTTCCAGCCGTACAATGATCATGTCGTCCATTAAGACACTGTTGAACTGGCTCAAAAGACATTACATTTACAACTCTAATAGATACTCTCTCCCATTATCTCATTCCTAATCATATAGATTTTTTTAATCTTTCGTTTATTTTGGAGGCTCAATTTCCGAATCATATAGATTGATCTGTATGATGTCATTCTTGTCTTTATGGTCAGAAGGTATGAAGTATGCGTTCCTTGAATCACTTTGTTTGCCTAAGTTATTGGTTCATCCTGTGTCAATACTATCAAACACAATGTAAGTTATGTCTTGTAGAAAGTGGAAACTGTTCGTGCATTTAGTCTATTTTATTGTTATTCCTTTGTCAAGGCATTACTATTATTATGTTCTAATAAGTAGCTTGATCGTTTCCAAACTAACTGTCATTATCTATCATGATGATGATCAGTTATGAGTCAGCTATAGGATTCACTTTTCGGTGGCAAAGTAAAGCTTCATTACGGCTATTCCCTACTATGATATGGAAATGCTAATATCATCTTCCAAACTTGGACGTACATGTTCATGATAGCATTAGAGGCGAAAGTATAGAATTGATAGTTCCGTTAGGATACGGCAGGCATGAAGAATGTTTTTATAGAGAAGTCGATTTGAAAGCGAGCGGAGGGCAATATTTGTGATGGCATATATCGCACGACCTTCCTTCTGCCAAGCTCCCGTATGAAGGGGGAGGGAAGAATATCAGTGTGGAAGCTGATATATCTCCACATATCTCCCAGTGGATCTCCACATCTCCACATATCTCCGTTGGATCACATGCAAATGCCGTAAATTAGTGCGTCAATGCCAGATATGTAACGCGACACCAAACAAAAATAGTCAACATGTGATACCACCACGACAGGATATGTCTTTGGTTGCCATATCAGTGCTAATGGCGTAAGCCGACCCACCGCGGCAAGGTAACATATCCTAGGGGAAGGCTTAACTCTGTCATCCTTGTACTCTTATCAATTTTCATATGCACACATATGTATTTCACAGCACGCTTGATGATGGAGTTCTTCGTTTGCAAACTGACCACTCTTGTATGGCCGTCTGCGCCCGTGTGTAGCTCAGTTATGCGAGCGAGGCTCCATTGTAACGGAGGAAGGTTATCGTCGGCAACAAAGACAAGGGCTTCAGGTTTGTGATCCTGAAGTCACCTTGACGTAGGTAGTCGACATACCAGGTTTGGCAAAATCTCTCTCATTTCTTGCAACATTTGCCACCGAGATACTCGTCCTTGCTTAATATTTCCGTACGAAGGTTTGGCAATCGCTTGAAATTCACGCCCAATCCGGGTTGTCTGAGGATGGCGTCAAAGGTCTCGAGTTTAACGTAGCTTCAATTTGGCAAAGAACCGTACTGAGCTCCTCGTACGATAACTATATGCAGCTAGAATAGGTCGCAAATGGTGCTTTACTGACTTCACCCCTCTCTCCCACAGTCCGCCAAAATGCGGACTGCGAAGTGGGATGAAAGACGCCTCGATGCCGCGCTGCGTGCAAAACGCGTTCAATTTCTTCTGGTGCATTTCCGATTTGAACGTGATGGCCAGTCTCTCCAACTCCGTGTTTGCACCAACAAAATTGGTGGCATTATCAGAGACGATCTTCTCCGGTATCCCTCGACGGCTGACGAAACGCAGTAATGCTCCTATAAAAGCATCAGTAGGCAAATTGGATACGGCTTCCAAGTGAAGTGCTCGAGTCGCGCATACATATCATTTTTTTTTTATTTAATTGTTAACTTATCGGGTACAGTTTGTTACATAATGTTCCATGATTGAGTTATGGAGTTCCTTTCAGCAATGTCATTAAACTTATTTACATTTAGTAAACTTTAACTATCAAACAAAAAATCGACAAGGAAGGAAAATTTCAATTAAACAAACAAGAAACCCAGTGGCATCGCGTAACCTCACTTTTTACCTGTGCACTGACCCGAAAAGTGAAAATTTTGATATTTTGACAGCCCAAATGGAAAATAAAATTATCAGAGTCGTTTATACTAATCAAAATCTAGTTATTCTAGGCATTTCTGCACATTAATTCCTTAAATTTAAACTCAATGCACAGGTAGATTGAGGTTAGGGAAACGCCTCTGAAAAAACCTTCAAAATTATAGAGATAAATATACATAGGAGAAGCTTAAATCTTATATCACATTTTTTCTTTCACACGACCAGCTCTTGCAAAAGAGGATTTTCGGACGATGAACAAGTTTGATGGAATTTGGTCATTAATCTCTGGAACCAGTCGTCGATACGTTCAATTCCTGCAGTTCTATGAACAGCATCGGTCGGATAGAAGGGGCTTAGGTCAAGAATCATCTTGAGCAAACGATTTTGCTTAACTTGTATTTTGCTTCGATGTGAACGAGCGCAATTAAACCAAGCAGGAAACCCATATGCAACCGTAGGCCGGAAAACGGTTTTGTACAATAAGACCTTCAAGCTTGTATTCAAACGAGAGCGCCTTTTGATAAGCGGATATAGCGTTCTAGTCAGTTTCTCACATTTTTTAATACATCCGGATACATGACTGCCAAAATTGAGTTTTTTATCCAGAGTTAGTCCAAGATACCGCTCGGTAGCACCGAGGAATCGAAACTTTTTCCACCGTGTGTAATACGCTAAGCCACGTTCTCCATTTCTCTAAACAATTCTCGGCTATCGGTTCGTCCCAACCGATGTTAGAGCGCCAAATATCCTGGAGAAGGACCTTGAGGTACATCAGAACATTTGCAAGAAGTCCCAGCGGGTCGTAGACGGACATCAAGATTCGAAGAACTTCCCGTTTCGTGGGAACTTTCTCTCCGGATAGTAGGTCCTGACTGCATCGTTTGGGAATCTTAAAAGTGAATGTATCACTGATTGTGTCCCATCCCATGCCCAGTACCTTTTCGGTCGCTATTTCTCCAGTCTTGTTCAAATCCTTTTCATGTGTTTTCTTCTCGCCCCTTCACTACCTTATTGGAATTGCACAGCCATCCTCGGATCTCGAACCCACCTTTTGCGTGTATATACCGCACAGCCTGTGCGAGCTTTAGATTCGATCTTCAGATTCGACGCTGGTGAGCATATCATCCACATACATATCATCGCATATCGCTGTCACTGCTGCTGGGAACTGGCTTTTGAAACGGTTTGCATTTATATTTTTGACATACTGTGCACTACTAGGCGAGCAGCTTGCACCGAACGTCATAACCTCCATCACGTATGTTGAAGGAGCCTGTCCCGGAATGCCATCATTCCAAAGGAATCGCTGACAATGCTGATCTTCGGGATTTATCCGGACTTGGTGAAACATTTCGCGAATATCCCCTGTCACTGCTGTTCGGAACTCTCGAAATCGTAGAAGAACTTGTGGCAGCGGCGTGACTTGATCAGAACCCTTTAGCAAAAATGAGTTGAGCGCGAGATTTCCTACTTTGGCAGCAGCATCCCAAACAATACGTAGTTTACCGGGTTTGTTGGGATTCACGACCGGAAAAATCGGTAAGTACCACGAACGTCCTTTGTGTGTTGCTTCTTCCCGTGCTGACAGTTTTCGGATGTAGCCCTTTGCTTGGTAGTCTAAGATTTTCTCCTGTAGGTCTATTGAAAGTTTAAGTTTACGACCCATGCGCTTACTCAAGCATTCGTGTCGCTTCATGGCCATGGATTTACTTTCTGGCAGCCGTACTTCCTCATACCGCCACAGTAGACAGGTCTCATACCTTCTCTCCATGCGAGCTGTGTTTGCTTGCAAAAGCTTCAACGCTCGTTCGTCATCTGTGGACATCAGCGGCCTTCCAGCTGGCTGTACTCCGACGCTGTCCATGGCAAAGTAGTCTTTGATAGCCGAATGCAGCCCTTCGCATTGGCAAATATGGTAGCCATACGAAACGTTCGTCTTAACAAGGTCTTCTCCTGATATTGAGCAAGGACCATAAACCACCCAGCCCAATCTTGTTAGGACAGCTGTCGGCTGGTACTCACTACCCTCTCTGCATTCTAGCGGGTATTCCAGTCGGGAGCAGTCAATGCCCAACAGAATTCGAGGCGTAACTGCGGTGTATGATTCTATTGGTATATCCGACAAGTGCTGAAAATGCTTTGTTAGACTCGGTGCTGACACTGTTTGTGCAGGAAGATCCAGACTCCGCACTGTGTGTATCTCCGGAATGTGAAAGCTTTTATCCGGAGTCTGTGCACTGGCGATCTCAGCCGAAAATACAACTGAGTCTTCCTCATATCGCCCTTGCCCACCAGTCCATGAAATACACAATGGAGATTTCTCCCCGTCCAGGTTCAATTCTTCCCACAAGCTGTGCTCCATTAGCGTTGAGGTTGATCCTGCGTCTAGGAAAGCATACGTAGTTATTGATTTCCTTTTGCCGTGCACCGTGACCCTAACGTACTTCAACAAAACTTTTCCAAGCAAGCTGCGATGAGCATTGACTGAGGCGACCTGTGTCGATTGGCTTGTCGACGGGTTGCTGTGCTTGCTGTCATTATGCAACAGCCGGTGATGCAGAAAACTACACCCGTTCTGATTGCACGGAACCTTCCGCTCACAGGTTCTGAAGTGCTTGGTCAAACACTTTCGGCAAATCATTCACCAAAGCCCATCTTGCATTCGGCGGATCGTCGAATCTGCTGCATTTATCAAAAGAAATGCACTCCTTTCCACAAGCAGGGCAACATGTGCGGATCGCCTTGTCCGGCACGTACGTTGAATGTGCGTGAATGAAAGCTTCATCTTTTCGGACTTTCCTTTCTGATCTAAGTTCGGATCGTTGCGCTTTTGCCCAAACAGTAGGTCGAATCACTTGGCACAAAGCATCCGTCATCTCTCCAAGCCAGTCGTTGAAGTCCAGTAACGTAACGGCCCTTATCTCCTTCCGATGAAAGGCCCACTTCATCTTCAGTGCCGACGGTAGGCTGTCCACAAGCTCCTGTAGTAGGGCGACGTTGTACAGACGTTCATCCAGCTGGCACACTTGCATGGTGGCACAAAGATTCTGTGGTCTCCATTTTCTTGGCTTTCGGTGGCGGCATCATGCTAATTCTCTGGATCATGGTTTCTACTATTGACTCCGGATTGCCGAAGAGAGTCTTTAGTCGGTGCATAATGACCGGAACGTTATCGGGATGCAATAATAGGCTCTTGACGGTGCTGAGCGCCTTATCGTGTAAACACCGCTCCAATCGATCGAGTAACTCGTCGTTCCGGAAAGCACACATGTTGGTAGTCCGCTCGTATGCTGCAATGAATCGTGGCCAATCTTCCAGGTCGCCGCCAAACTTGGGAAGATCCTTCACCGTCTGTCTCGCCGCTAGATGGACGCTGTTCAACGGTACTGGATCGCTGCACCTCTGATGCTGATACTGTTGCTGAGCGGAAATCAGATTCTGCCGCGGAGTTGATGTGACCAGCGTCGGTTGCCCCATACTTTGCGCAGAGGGAACCATATTCTGAGTGACGAAACGCGGATGATTTACAGATGCATAGGTTGTCGACATTACTGATTGATAAGTCGATACGGTATATAAGGGCACGGGCGGTATTCCGGACACCGCCGAAGGGTATCCGCCGAACGCTGATTGATAGCTCGTTGTGACTCTCGGAATGGTTCCTCCAAATCGTGGATATTCTACGCGTGTACTAGGTATGTAGCTCGCAACAAGTTGCTGTGGAACGGTGAAAGGCTGGTGCGACTCAGTCGTCTGCTGATTGGCCGGCGGCCTAGCTGGGGCGCTATTACTAGGAAAAAGAGGTGGAGTCGATGCCGCAACGGTTTTCTTCAAAAGTTCATCGTACACCGGTAACGGAGTATCATCCGAAGAATTTCTTCCTTCCCGTCCTATGTTTTCCGTTTTATCTAGCCACTCGTTGATCTTTTCGATACTTGTGATCGACTCTGCCTCAGAATCGCTAATCTCCAGCATCTCACGCTCCAACGCCAGACGTTCTTCCAGCTGCTTTCTCTCTAATGCTTGTCTGGCTTCCAGAGCTTTCGCTTGCAAATCTCGAAGTTTCGATGACCGGCTTGATGCTTTCGAAGAAGCTTTGACTGATGATCTCGCGTTGTTGGCGGTTGAACTTGCCAGCGGCTCAACATTCCGCCGTTCATCCGTTGCGAGTCCTTCGGGAACACAGTACCCGCTACGTCACCGCTTGACATTCCGAATAAACGAAAAATTTAATTTGTTCTCACACAGCAACAGAACAATGAAAAGACTTCCGTAAACTTGAACAAACTCTTTTATTAATTGGAGTTGTTAAATTTTTCCTGTAGACCGTTCATACATTTTATTAGGCGACATTTATAATTATTAAAACAAATTACTCACGTTTAGTGTCTGTTCTCAAGTTTCCGTAGTGTTCGGTAAGCGGTGCTTTACAGTATTTCAGTATCCCTGTGTGCATGATTTCAGTAGGTTTCAGTAGTAATTCGAATTCATTCTATGTGAACTATTATTTACATTACCTTGATTTATGTATGTCTATAGTAGATCCTAATAATAATGATCATTCGTGATCCGTGATTCGCCGAAATCCAACTGTGATAAATCTGTGATACATTTTAGGTTAACAATCCGTACTATTATCTTTTAAAGTTCATTTTACCTTCTAATGTATTATTTGACAGACCCTCCCTACTGCAGATTGATCTGTCGAATCACTACACTATATAATAGTTCTATAAGCTACTTTTCCAAAATATTTCTACCGATAACGACACAGAGTATGTAATAGTCGAAAACAACTTGATTTGTAAACAATAATAATCGATACTCATCATTGCATTCCATCCTTATCATTTTTCATCTTCGCTAGCTATATAGGGTTTCTCACCCCATTTCCGGCCTAACATGCGCACGACTGCATTATTTAATTGATATTTATGACTAGGGGCAACTTTTCTGAATTTTGTGGGCCGTGTAATATTGCGATGGGGTTCACCTCTGCTTCAAAAATAGTTATTCTTGCTTAACACCGCTTGAAAAAGCTTTTATTTGATTTAAATTAACATGGTGCAGCACTCATTTCAGTCATAGGCGATTGCTTATCCGGCATACCCCAAATCTCCTCGGCATACGCAATATTTTACTCAATCTCTCAACATCTTACTCTCATTCTCTCTCTCGGGACGGTAGAAAATGCGACGTAAAAAAAAAAATGCACGTTCCACGACAACAAGATGCCAGATGGTATTATTCATAATCATTTTTATTTGGTTGAGAAGATATATTTACTCATCCAAATTTCTTCCAAACACTTAAAAACAATATCTTTTCCACCTTTTGAAATCGAGAGAATTATAAATAACATGATAGCGTCAACGTATTAGACAGTTTTCCTATTAACGATGAAGGATTATCTTCATACTAAAATAAGACTTATGGCCTTTTGGCAGCACTGTACAGCTAGAAGTTCTTGGGCCGAGGTGATTTTTTGTTCGGTTTGAGGATACATTTTTAAATGTATTCCAATATGTTTATATAAAATCTAGTGATACGAACAATTACAAAAGATTGAAGTGCGTGAGTTTAGCATTATTGTGTGGTGATAAACAGCCTGAAGCAATAGTTGTATCGAGCACTGTGACGATTTTCAGGTAGGTGTTTATTTGATGATACCGTTTTGTAAAAGTGGAAAGAATCACTCCGGCTCAGTGGTGTTGCAACGAAGAGCAAAAGTTTGAAATCTACATTTTTATTTTCTATAATTGGATGGATTAGGAGTGAAATAAATGGTTGAAAAATATTGAGTATTGTGCGAGATAAATAGCAGACTTTTTTAAAATGATCAATCATAAACCAACGGCTACTAAACAGTATAAATCATTAGCTTTCTGTGCAGTGAGCCGGGAATGGGGTCCATAGGCCCAAGTAGTGATTTACCCTAATTTCCCCCCAGTGGCAGTCCTACTCTGTGGGGGCACGTTATTGATTAAGGCGCGTTCGCAGTATGCGGAACAAGTATATTTTCCCGATTTGCCCCTGTTTCCTATACTCCCACTTTCGAAACTTAAATCTTTTCCGTATCTTCTTCTTCTTATTGGCACTACATCCCCCATTGGGACAGAACCGCCTCGCAGCTTAGTGTTCATTAAGCACTTCCACAGTTATTAACCGAGAGGTTTCTAAGCCAAGTTACCATTTTTGCATTTGTATTTCATGAGGCACGATGATACTTTTATGCCCAGGGAAGTCGAGACTATTTCCAAACCGAAAATTGCCTAGCCCGGCATCGGGAATCGAACCCAGCCACCCTCAGCAAGGTCTTGCTTTGTAGCCGCGCGTCTTACCGCTCGGCTAAGGAGGGCCCCTCTTTTCCGTATATCAACTGTTATTGTCGCTCCGTTATAATTCGCTTCCACTTATGTACTAGGAAATATGTCTGGACTATCGCGAAACACCAACCCGTCTCACGAATGTTTACTGTGAATGAAAGAATGCCGAAAGTGTAAATGGTGCGAATTTTATTTGTTACCTATTTTGGTTCGACATCATGAATAATACTTTTCTTTGCTATTGCAGAGAATTGAGCTGATGTGGATGTGGCAGGAAGATGCTATTGATGGGAACAACTTACGCGACGGAATAGTTGAATGTTCAAGTAAAATATGTTTGGGAGCTTCTGGATTCTTGACCATTAGTTTCCTTGGGTGGGAAACCTTGTGGCTCACCATTATATAGAGTGAATTCGAAAAGCGATTAATGAGGAAGTGAATGTGTAATAAATGGAATAAAAACATGGTCTGTCTAATTCAAACATAATATTATTTTTCGCGGTTTTTGAGCTATGCTTTAAACGATCACACATACACACACATTTATATATACATAATTAGTGTACACGAACAATCACCAACTGCATTTTGCGTCGAATATGAGGAAGTTCAACTTACCTCGCACGTTGATTTAGCTTTCTTGAGATTTTCGTAGTTGACCTTGAATCCGTAGGTGTTGTTGTTAGGCGTCGTGGCGGAAATGTTCCCAGAGTTTTCTATCTGTTGGGTGACATCGGGTGCCAGAAGAGGCGACCCATTGAGTAATCGTTGCTCCATTGATGCGATTTCGGCAGTGTGTGGAAGCTGTAAAAAGGACGATTAGATTAAAAGACTGATGGTATTAAATTTACCTATACTGATAGTATCCTACACAATTTCTACACTGCAATACGATAGACCTGCAGTAGATCCAAAATGGAACATTTCAAGAATGATGATAGATAACTCACCGTTGTTTGATCGGATGTCCTGCTGTCGGAGTTGTCAGACTTTTGACTAGTGGCCAAATATTGTGAAGAATTTACGATATCTATCCCTTCCTCTACCTCAAAACATGCGCTTGTGCTTTGACCTGGCGTGATTGTGTCGAAATCTTCGTCTTCCTTAGTAGCAGGATTCAGTTCTTCCTGGATCTTTGAATCCCTGAATCGTTTGAACGCAGCACCCAGCGATAGCCGAGCTCTCATGTTTTTGCGCCGCTTCCTTCGAGCACTATAGCTGAGTAATTCAAGGGATTCCATTGCGCTTAGGGCAGATGGTGAAGCACTTTCGTGTTCCTTTTCCATCCCCGGTGAGGATTTTGTATTCATAGACAATATTTTCGAAACTAGAGACTTTCTTCCACTGGAATCTGCTTGACTACCTTCGATTATTAAGGAACTGAGATTGAGGGTGCTGTCGTGATCGATGCTTAGTGCATCGTGCGATTCAGTAGTTCCCTCGCCGACCATAATGGCCTGCATTTTCTTAACTTTAATTGGGCTATCCTGTTCCACTGGCATTAATTCTTCAGATTTTATCTTTTCTATTGCCTTAAGCCAAACTTTAGCTTCATGCTTTGTCGGTGCCTTTTCAACCGGATGTATTACTATTTCTTGCTCTGTTGCTAGTAGTTCTCTCATTTTACCTGCATCGGGACGTTGAAATTCGCCCAGAACTGCATTCAAACTTTCACCATAGATGGAACCTAGTTTTTCATGCCGAAATTGATTTATCGAGCCGAGATCACCCACTACACTTCGAAATTCTTCCAAATCGTTCAAACTATTTCCTCCTATGTGGAGTACAACATGACCCACTTCTTTGCGCCCCGTAATATCCGCGGGATTGCTATAAAATGGTTCTTGATGTACCAATTGCGGAATAGTAAAATCCTGAAGTGCCTTTAAAGCGTCTTCTACTGATGGTGGCTTTTCTTCCAGGGTGCTTATGATTTTCGAACTATCACCTTTGCATTCGAAATCCATCATACTTCCATCCGACGCCGATCCTATCTCATCGAAATCGTCGAAAACGAGCGTTTGCTCGTAGAAACTTTTGATGTTGAGATCGTCCTCCTCTTCGATTTCACATTTCTCCACAGGACCTTTAACCGAAACCGGTGAACGATCTGCAATAAGTGCTGCTTCCTGTGCAATTTCATGAACTACGGGACGTTTTTGTTCCCCAGAAGAACGCGATTCCTCATCGGTAATCTCGATCACTTCCGACTCGCTGGAAATCTCAATCAAATTCCCTGGTTTTTCGTCAACCTTTTGGGTCTGTAAGTTTGTTACCTCTTTTTGACTTAAAGCCGTAATCAGCACTTTCGGAGAAAGTTTGATAATGTTTTGAAACTTTTCCGAAAGAATAACGTCTATTTCTGGTTCCGGTATAGATGGTGATGGATGTCTCTCCGACTCTGGCTCAGGAGCAGGTTGTTTTTTGGGAGGTCGGCCCCTTCGTCCATTTCCACGTCCTCTACCTCGACTTCGGCCTCTGCGAACGGGACCGCGGGACAGTCCTTCCTGAGGATCATAGTTGTTGGCCAAGTCATATTCGCGAGCCAATCTACAAACATCGTACGGCGAAGAATCTCGTTTTTTGAGTGGTGTTGAGCGTGGTTGCTTTACTGGCGAATCTTGCGACGGGAGACGATACCCTGATATATCGACCATTGAGAGCCTGGAATGTTGGATTTTATTTGATAAATCAATGGAGGAAAAGTGATTCACGAATAATCGTATACTCAAATAGCTGACTTGCAAAGCTATTAAATGCGTTAGTAAGCGTTTCAGCTCTATTCCAAATTTTCAGTCTTCGACTTCTGCCGAAATTTGTTTTACCCAATAACAAAAATGAACAAAATAAAACAACTTACTTGACTTTCAATGTTTTTAATTTAGGCATCGTAAGACGTGGAACATTGCCGTTTTCCGCTTGTTGGCTGTAGAAAAACATAATTGATTATTTTGAATAAAGAATTTAACTTCCAACGTGAACTCACCTGCCGTTAGCTGACATCAATTCAAACTTCTCATGCTTTCCATTTGTTACACCATTGAGGACAACCAATTCCGGACTAATCGCCTGGTCCAATTTGAACTTTTTTCTAGGCTTCATCCCTAGCTTTTCTGCGTGAATATTGCCATTCGTCAGAGGTTTTTCGCCGTTTTCAATGTCACTTGGAAGCTTGGATACCAATACATGCTTTAAACGTTTAACCATTGGTTCATCATGTCCGTTAACAGTTATACCATTGCATTGCATTTGGGATGGAGATCTTAATTGATTCGTTCGTTTACTTCTCGCCGCGGGGAGCTGTCTGTCATCAGCGCCATCCAGCTGAGGAATAGAACTGAGGTTGAGTATGTCATCGTCGCTATCATTCAGCAAGTTCTCCTCTGCCCTTGCATCCATTTTCATAGTATAATCCAAAAGGAATTCATCATCTGAATCCAATGTCTCGTTTTCCAAATGTTGATCTCGTGCTTCCTCTACTTCATTTTTGTTTCCATCGATCAATGAAAGCATTTCAAGGTCGCCACTTAACGTAGCGTTCAGTCTCTTGTTACTCGATTGAGACAAGCTCAAACCACTTCCGCCAGTCGACAGAATTTTCCGATCAGTCTGCTGAGTTAGGGGAGCCAAAAGACTGTCTCCTTCTACGTCATGCTTTTCATTTTCTTCCAATTCTTTCATAATGTCCAACAATTGATGGTCTTCTTCAGCGAACGTTGCATCCGGATTTTGCGACATGCTCACAATACGATCTTCATCTACCTGACTCGCATCAAACTCGTAAGCCGTGTTCGATAGATTCAACGATGTATAATGACTGAAATTTTTATGATCCTGGACACAGGAGGCGTCCAACAATCGCTCCTCATCCGAAACTTCAGAAGGATAAAATGAAACTGGTGGCTTTACACGATTTGCATCGCTTATTATTGTTTCGTTTCCACTTGCAAGCTTTGTGGCCAACACCGAACGATAGAAACGATCACTCTCAGTCACTGTTTCCAAACCCTTTTCCTGAGTCAACCGCAACGCTTCTGGTTGTTCCATTTTCAGCAACCTTCGCCTAGCTACCTCATCGTTCCAAATCGATGCGATGCCCGGATTAGCGTACTCCGATCTTTTCTCCTGTTCCATTGTGTGACGGTTCAAAATATCCCCCGCCAAAATATCAACCTCATACTCGGAGGTGGACATTTTCTGCAAAGTTTCGTGGTCGCCAGTTACAGAACGCTGGCAAATTGCACTTTCTGGAACATTCAGAAAGCTCATCCCGTAGAGATTATAATCAATGAAAAACTGTAATATGTAAGGAACGTGGGATTCGAATGTTTGAAACACTCGCGACAATATCACACCATTCATCAATAAGTTGTTGGCTTTTCGTATCAAATACGGATTGTACATGTAGATTTTGAAAAAATGATGCTCCTTCCGGTGGTAGCCGTAGATTGGACTGCAAAAAATAATAAATTTTTATCAGAGTTCAAATTGTAGGATCTGTGGAGACTTACATTCCTTTTACCAACGCGATCCGCAAGACGTGCGTCGCCGTAGAGTTGGCATTCCCAAGAGAAACATTGATGGCCTTATCCAAGCTGGCAGCGAGCTGATACATGAGGCGGTCTACCGCTATTTGATCCGTGGTGCTGCCATCGTACGGCACGTACAAGTACGGAAACACTCCATGGATGTGTACACAGCTGTGAGTGCCATCATTCGTGGAACCAAACAACCGAATGACCGGCACTTGCTTCACCTCGGATCCACGGAATTCTGAGTAATGTGTGTCGAACCGAGGTTCCGGCTTATGCATATAATGGTCCACACTAACGATTCGGATCGAAGTAACATGCTGACCGTCACGCACCATGGTGCTAATTAGTCTCTATAGAATGGGAGTGGAATTCCCGCAATAAAAGTTTTGTTTACGTCGCCAATCCTAACCGAATCATAACCTCAATCGCATAAAAGAGCGGCTAAAGTCAAGCAAAAAAATTGAACGCCTAAATTTTGATCATATACAAGAAATAGTGAAGAAACTTACTGAAAGTAGCAATTAAACTGTTTCAAATTTATGATAGAGACGCACTTTCTGTCTTAAAACTGTTTGAAATAAGCAAAAATAAGGAAATTAACTGCATCTGCACTATGAAGACACAATTTACATGCGATTTTTCTACTTTTGACAGCTTTTCACACGAAACCTTGCGTAACATTTAAAAAGAACCTAACAGTGAAAAAGTAAACAGTGAGGGTCTGTTCAAATATTACGTAAATACACTCACGTAAAATATTGCGCTTTTTGCACTTTGATTTTTTTCTCACAGTTATCCCGCATAATTACAAACTGTACACACTTATTCTCGACTCTCGTGTTCGGTAATTTTTTTTACGGTTTTGCTCCGTAAACCAGAAAAATTACCGAGAAAATCAGCAGTTTCATTGGATATGACTGATTTTCTGTAATTGTTTACAGTCTACAGTAATTTTTAGTACTGGGTTTCGGTAATGCTTGTTATTTACTGACATTTCATCAGGAGTCAGTAAAAAGAAGTACTGAATTTCCGACAAATACAATTTTTTACTGAGTTTTCATCAAAAAGAATGACAACTTCAATCAAAACATTTTTAGCGCGTTTCGAAGTTCATCACGATGGCATCATGTTGCACAGTTTATCAACGCTACTGGAACGAAAGAATTTAGCCAATTTGGGATTATTCATCTGCTCTTCATTGTTTGGCAAGAAAGTCAGAAAGTTATATGCCAGTGGAATCTGCTATAGGATAGCGCACCGGAATATTGCTGCGAAGAGCTTTTTTGGGAGTAGTTTTTTTGTTATTCTGGGACTCCTGTTTGGGGCCCAGAATTTAAAACTAATTTAACGTAACCTCAATGGCTCAGCGAAAATAAAATATATAAGTACCAGGGAAAACTTTTCAAACATCTTTTCATTGTGCTGCGTTTCTAAAGTTTCGAAACATTTTTCTTTTATAATTTTGGACCATAATTGAGAAAATATTTTTCACTGAAAAATTCAGCAATCGGAAAGTAAACAAAAAGTTTACCGAATAACTCAGTAATTACATGTACTGACTTCGGTACTTTTTGACAATTCCGAACCAATTTTGTATTACCGAGTTTTCAGTAACTAATTACCGACTTAAGTCAGCTGTTCAAAAACTCAGTAAAATTTTACCGAGTTCGGTGATCAAAAGTTACTGTGTACATGGATATTTTCCCGTGCGGTCGACAACAGTATCCTTTACTGTTGACAACTGTAAATGAACAATCTCATATAAAGTTTTAACAGTTTGTGGTGCGGTTATTTGACAAATAACAATATGTTGAATGGGTTGTTAAGTTATGTCACCATAAAAAATCGTCTGTTTTCGCGTGCAAAATTTTCGCTCAACAGTATGATAAAATGTTGACATATAATGCAGGAAATAAAGAACATTTTAGAGACAGCATGTTATATGTTGACATTTAGTGATGATGTCGAGCAGTTATGGTTGAATCGATCGAAAAGTATTCGATAATCGTAACGTGAACTGTGAAGCTATATCTTACATTGTAATAATGATTATGACCATATAACATGTTGTTTTTTATTATGCGGGATCTTTTTCTCACACTCAATACACTCAAAAAAGTTTGATTTTCCGTGTATAATATTTTTGGTGAGTGCTCAATCTGAAAACAAACAGACGTCAAATCATGGCGGGAATCGATTTAGTGTACACGCTTACATGTGACTAACGAGTAATGGGTTATAATTGGGTAAATTTCAGTAACAAAAATCGATCAACCCGAAATGAGAGTGAGTGTGAGAAAAAGAAGCGGGCAAATCACAATCTACACATAACCAGGAACTAATAACCGGGACGTGAGTGTCCCGAAGAACCGATTAAAAATTCATGCAACCCAGAAGAGCTGACGAGACCAGCACCGCCAGAGGCGCTAGTGTATTTTACTCACATTTAGGGTAAATTTATTTGACAGTGTTATGTCAAGTGTAGACTTTTTTTTGCTGTGAGTTTTGGCGCTCGCCTCGCACGAGAAAATTAATAAATATTTACGTCGGTTCGTCGCTCATCCATCTGTTTTCAATATGTGCAGAAAATGGCCCTTCACGTCCCGAAAGCACTTGAATTTACTTCCATGGTGCTCATGTAAGTATAAATTGCTGGGTCCGAAGGTGGATTCCAGTCAAAATTAGTTATTTCCGGACGGATGGCGATGATGACTCACGTGAGTTTTTTTTCTCGTAGGCTTATTCCGGCCTGGAGGAGCAGTACACCGAAACATCAACGCCGGTAAGGAGTTTGCCGGTTCGGTGCGCCCGGAATAAACAAAAAAAAATAATGATCATCAATCACATCGAGAATCAGTTTGTCACTTCCGATGCGGGCACCATCGTGAGACAGATGTCGAACATCCGGCGGCCAAACTGATGATCCAGGTCAGCCAGATGCAGGATGCCGATATGCGAGATGTGTTCCACCTTCGTGGAGGTGTTTTGCGGGGCGTTGCTGGAGGTCGCTTAAGAGCTGCTTCGATTGGGAGTGACAACAAACGATATTGCTGAAGGGTATGAAAAAGCCCTGGATCTGGCTTTGGAATCTCTGCGAAGTCTGGTTTGCCACAAAGTAAAGGATTATCAAAATCAGGAACAGGTCAAGGTAGTATGGAAGGTTTCGATTATGTCCAAACAGTTGGGTAACGTGGACTTCATTTCAGAATTGATTACAAAGGCATGTGCTTCGATTCTGCCGGAAAAGCCCTCCTTCAATGTGGAAAACAAGATTTTGGGAAGTGGATTGCACACGTCCGAGGTGTTTCATGAAATGGTGTTCAAGCGGTTCCTGGAAGGCGAGATCACTTCGGCCAAGAATGCTAAAATCCCTATGTTTTCCTGTCCGGTTGATATTATTCAGACGCAAAACAAGGGAACTGTTCTGATAAAGAGTGCTGATGAGCTAAAGAACTTCAGCTAGGGAAATTCAGAGGAAAATCTATTGGAATCGCAAATTGAGGCTATCACTGATAACGGGACGAAGGTCATCTTTGCCGGAGGAAAGTTCAGCGACATGGCTCTGCATTACATGAACAAATATTATGGCGGTGCGTTTGAATTCCAAGTTTGCGTCGATTGAGCAAGGCCGTTAATGGAACTGTACTACCCTGTTTGACTCCAACAAGTTCCGAAGAACTATTGCGACAATGTGTTCGTAAATGAATTTGGAGATACCTCAGTGTGTATTTTCCTCTCGGAAGGATCGGATAGCAGAATTGTTACCATTATCATTCGTGGCTCCACAGACAACTACATGGACGATATCGAGGGTACCAATAACGATGGAGTCAACACTTTCAAGGGTCTTTTCTGCCAGGAGCTGGAGCTGTAGAAATTGAACTAGCTCGTTTGTCGCATGAGTATGCATAAGATTCCTGGCTGAAAATCGAATACAGTCAAAGCTCCATGAGCCGATATTGAAGGGACCATCGACTTATGGAAATATCGAGATGTAGAAGAGAAAATCCTTGGAAAGCTCTCTGGAGGGACCATCACAGAAACGAATCCATCATGTAGAAGTTTGAAGACCAAGCGCAGCCGGAAGGGCCAAATTTCGTCGCCGGCACCGTTTCAGAATTCGGAACGGTGGCTCTGCAGGACAAGGGTGAGTCTTTTTTATTCGGATTATCGAAAATGTCTTCCGAATTTTATACTATTACATTTTGTGGAGAATTCTTTCCGAAGCTTGCCAGTAATTCATTTTTATGCCGCCAAAGCCATGAATGTTGACAGAATCCATAAAGAATTCCGGTGATCATGTCGCCAGGTAATCATTGGATTTCAGCTTCATCTGGATACGATTTATTTGTTCGGAGACTCATCCCTCTCCACTCCACCCCCTAATTTATTTCGTAATTTTGTTTATGTGTGTTATCCACCAGTCTTCTTCTTTATCCATGAATCTTGCTCTTCATAAGGTTCCACGCAACAGTACAGTTGAATTTGATTATTATTCTGTCTTCAATGCACTGCTGTATAAAATTTGGTATGAAGATAAAAGGGGTGGGAGGGGGACGAACATAACATGTAAAAAGAGAATTATTCCAGATTCCGTTGGGGTACGTACGACTTGACTTTTGGGATATTTCGATGAAAATTTTATTTTTTGATGTGGAACTCTTCTCGAACAGTATCAAATAACAATCTACACCAAATACGGGTCCATTTGTGATGTGGAATTTTTGACGTAGTTGTGAGCGTCTATATGATGGCCCGGGAAAGCAGTATATTATAGGAAAGCGCATTTTAGTATCTAGTCCAAAATACGTCATGCGACAGCACTACCTTCTGAATTTTTCACAAAACAAAATCTGGTAAGCCTGTAAAGTGCAAAAGAATTCATTGGCCACGAAACATCACGAAGTGATGTGGAACCTGTTGGAGGGGACACTTTCCTTTTTAGACTAAAACGTGTTATGCGAAAGCTCTCCATGTTTTCTCACAAATGATCTAATGAGTCTGTAAAAGACAATTGACCTCATTGGTCGTCTCCAGAACATCACGAAGTGCCCATGAGGAACCTGTAGAAAGGGACATTTCATTTTTTCATACCCACACGTGTCATGCAATAGCTCTTGCTTTCTTCATGTTTTCTCACAAATGATCTTTTGATGAGTTTGTGAGAGACAATCGACCTCATTGTCCATTTCCAGAACATAACGCAGTGTAGTAGTAGTAAGTACCGTCAAACGGGGTGACTTGCAACACTTTTCAAGTTTCTCTCTCAATATTTCTGAATTAAAAGGATTTATTCATTCTACTTGTACATAATACTTTTAATGTGTCCTAATATTAGTGATTACACACATAATCAGACATATAACAATAATAAAAATATGAAAATAATATCAAAATGATGGGTGTTGCAAGTCACCCCTACTGCGGGGTGACTTGCATCACTTCATCGAATTCAATCATAACATGTTTTAAAACAACTTGATCATAGTGATTTTTCATCCTGGGTCATTCTTCACCACTGTCAATGCAGGGGCCTTACTTGAGGGATCCCCCTCCCCTCATTCCGATTTTTTTTTACGATTTCAACGGATCAATTGATATTTTTAAGTCATCGGTTTGAAAGTGCTTTATGTCGGTTTAAGAATGGTGTACACCATCACCATTCCCTGGATAGTTGTTTTTAAAACGGTTTTCCTTTCTTTCCCCGCCATCCAAATTACCACGATTATGTTAAGATCATTATTTTGAAAAGGCATTTCCGCAGCAAACAGTAAATCATCCAGTGTTGGATTTTCTTGGGGATTCAACACTGTGACCACCGTAAGTCTAAGTTTTACTATTTTACGTATAAGGATAATGTAAAATTGTTGTTAGGGACAAATCGTACCGCCAAACAGCTTCCCGGATAAACAATTTGTTTTTTAACTTCTTCCGCTGCCTTCATCAAAGTTTTCTTTGAAAAAATAGCATATAATATATGTGATTTCCTGCAGATTTCTTGTAGTTTCGTGGCGTGGTAAAAAAAAATTCTGTAACATAAAATCAATGCTAGTTTGAAAAAAAAATGTTTAAAAACTGAATCAGCAGTTTTCGAAAAATAAAACTATCGTGTATCAGCTGTTGCAAGTCACCCCGCAGGGGGACAAATTTCAAAAAAGTTGATATTTCAAAAATAAACAATTTTCTTATTTAATAGTTTTTACGGAATTACATACCTAATTAGGTACTGTAACTGGAGAGGGGATCGATTTTGGTGAAAATATTTTCAATTTGCTACACGAACTTACGATTTACGACGTTCGACTTTCAATTAACGAAACAGTTTCACAAAATAATCCAAAAAAACAACAGTGAGCTACATTTTCACCTAAATACCAACTAGGCACAACAAATACAATGTAAACTAGGGATGCGTGATGACATAGGTCAATGTTTGGGTATATTTTTATTGTAAAAAACAAAAACTTGTGGAAAACCCAAGTGTTGAAAGTCACCCCGCTATTGCAAGTCACCCCGTTTGACGGTAGTAAAATTCTTCTTTATTCAATCATTTTTTGTTCTACAAATTTTGTTTATACATATACAGTGATCGGCCGGTTTGGCCCTTCAACTTCGATTTGATTTTTGCCTTTCTCGTACAACAAAGTTGTACCGAAAGGCTATCATTTCACTCTGAAAACGAACTTTTTACAGGAACATCTGGTAGTAAAGTTTCTTATACCATTCGACTCAGTTTGATGAATCGAGGTGATGTCTGTGTGTGTGTGTGTGTGTATGTTTGTGTGTCTGTATGGTCACTTTTTCAACCTCAAAAACTCACACGATTTTCATGTACTTAGAGTTAACTGATTTTATCGCAACAAGTTGCATTCCGCAGAGCCACTCTTCTAATTACATGCTATTTAATTTCATCAAGATTGGTCAATGCGTTCGCAGCTGACAAGGAAAATGGTTTAGGCAGTTTTTCATTTTTTCCCATATAATCGGGACTACGAGCATTGAGCAGTAGACTGGCCCAGGATACAAAAAGTCGTCCGATTCTACGGGGCACCCCCCAGGATTTTGCCTTTGGGTAAGAAAATCATTCTCTGAAAATTTCAGCCTGATCGGTTATTGCATAAGCTGGCGCAATTGATTTGAAGTTAATATGGGGGTTTCAGCCGAAATATATGGGAAAATACACCTCTGTTACTATTTCGTACAAGAAATTCGATGGAAAAGCCCGATTGAGCCCAGATTTGCAGGAAATGAAGTTAACATGCCAATGAACAATTTGACATAAAATTCTACTATGATTAAATAAACTTTAAATTACTTTTTAGCTGATTTATCTGGAGTTTGGTTGAGATACATATGGGCTTATTCTACGAGTCGAGTGATGTGAGGTGAGTCGATTTTAGCAATTCTCACGTGAGGTGACCATGTTATTCAAATGGGGCTATACGACTCTTCTCACGTCATTCGGGAAATCTCACTCCACTCGTAGAATAAGCCCAATAATATGTCTGAATTTCTCACATCAACTATTTTGGATAAATAATCGGCGTTGCATACCATTCTTTGGCAAAATCTTCTCATCAAACACAGAAATCAAATCTACCTCGAACAAGAATCATCAAAAAAAATTCAGGAAGTATCTGTCTTCTTCTTATTGGCATTACATCCCCACACTGGGACAGAGCCGCCTCGCAGCTTAGTGTTCACTTAAGCACTTCCACAGTTATTAACTGCGAGGTTTCTAAGCCAAGTTACCATTTTTGCATTTGTATATCATGAGGCTAACACGATGATACTTTTATGCCCAGGGAAGTCGAGACAATTTCCAAGCCGAAAATTGTCTAGACCGGCACCGGGAATCGAACCCAGCCACCCTCAGCATGGTCTTGCTTTGTAGCCGCGCGTCTTACCGCACGGCTAAGGAGGGCCCCACAGAAGTATCTGTTTCTTTCTTTTCCGATCTGCGCATTTGCATCTCCGATGTCAATCTTTACATCGTGTGGTGGGCACTCATCCTTCACGTCATCAGGATTATCGTTCTTTGGGGCATAGATGCAGATCAGGCTATAGTTGAAGAATTTGCCCTTCATTCTCAACACGCAAATGCGGTCGCTTATCTGCTTCCACCGAATAACACGCTTTATCTCTTCCGATCACCATGAAGCCAACTCCTCGTTCTGCGCTGTCACCGCCGCGCCGCTATAGTAGATGTGGTACTTGAATGAAGTGTTTGCTGTGGGTTACACCGCCCGGAATTCACGTTCTCCAGTTCTGGGCCACCATATTTCCTGGATTGCTGCCACACTCACGCCCACCTTCTGCAGCTCACGAGCCAGGAGCCCAGCACGTGCGGGTTCATTCAAAGTTCACACGTTCCAGGACATTCCAATCGTTATCCTTTCGTCATTGCCGGGTCTGTTGCTGTTGAATCAATCCGTTTGCTCTACTTTTGCCTTTATTTGAATTATCATTAGTTGGCCAATCGATCACTCGTGGCGCGCGCATTGGATTGGCTCGAGTTTGACGTTTGCATACTACCGCCATCTGGTTCGTGGATTGCTCAACTTAGTGAAAACAACAGATGTCGTTAGGGTTTGTGCGACGATGAATCTCATTAGTGAATGTGCAATGTATTATGTCTGTTTGTCTGTGGTAGAATCTTCGGTAGGCTAGCTTACCAGGGTTGCGCTACCTACATCGCGTTGGAAGAGCTGTCTTTTCGATGCTGACACGATGCCACATGATGTGCACAGTTTAGTTTAGAGTCCCTCGCTGGCACTCGGACGATGATCAGCCACCCCTAACATGGGGAACAAACGCTGTTGTGAGCCGCTTCTAACATGGAGAACAGGTGCTCGATCAGATTTGCACCTCCGGATAGAGTAAAATCCCCCCTTCCCTGTCAGCATACGACCATAGTTCCCACCGGGGTAGTTTACCCGATCTTTTCTAAGGTTGCTCGTATCCCGACCAGCGTCACGAGGAGGTAGGGATAGGAGCTGCTTTGTAAGAGGCTAAGGACCGCGAAATGGAGTCTATTTTATTCCTTCAGGTACGCGCAGGGGCGTCTCGTGGACTTTTGGTACACCTGTTCTACCAGCCTGCTAAAAAAAAATATGCATCGAGCTGAGTGGTTTCAAATGGAAGTTGTGCATTTAATCTAATATTACAACCTTTTCTTGTGCAACTTAACCAAATAAAAGAAAAGAAACAATTTAAATGGAAAGGATTTACAAAACAAAATTTTAAACTCTCGTAAGTCGTCCGAAATCTAACTTGTTGACGATAACTAGATATTGCTCATAATATAGATCTTTCAAATCGACTCTTTTCACCATACGGATGCACAGGACCCATCGCTTCTAGCATTTAAAAACTTTCACATATTTTGTTGTTATGAAAGAAATTTAATTAACCATTATTATTTAGTATCATCATTTGATGCTACCCCAGATTGAGTCCACATTTGGAAGCTAACATGAGTCACATTTAGAAGCTGAAATGTTTTCCAGTTATTTAATTTTTCAAATTTAATGAAAACTATACATTTTCTCTTTGTTGATTGATTTTGATTATTCGTAAAAAAAGCATTGTTCAATGTCTCTTTTGAAAACTCAAACATTAATTCAATATTGTTCTTGATGCTGAATTGTTTATGATGCATATTCATCAGGAGCAAAAAGAAAAACAAACCGTTCCCAATCATCGAAGTGTATAAACGAAAGCGTGCGCGGTGCGACTTTCGGCAAAGCACAGCCCGCGACACTCCGACCGAGTCTATCCGAAGGTACATCGCGTCGTTGATTGTTCTCGCAGCGCGTCGAACGGGTTGGACTCCTGCGCAACGTAGCAGAACTTGCATCTAAACGTGCATGATGATGTGAGGAAACGAAGAACGCTGGCAACGCTCACGCTGGTTCTCCGCGCGCGTAGAACGAGTGAGCATACCAAGGAGGTTTTTTTTTTCAAAATATTTGTCATGGGGCAAAAGTTTAAATTTGACTTTTGGCAGCGCTGCTGTTGCTTCTTTATTATGAATCGTACGACTAGCAAAAGCTGTCTATGTGATGTGGTGTGGTGTTATTCGTCGGAAAACACATATTTAGCTGCAATTCGACTGTACGCTAAGCATGTGGCGTTGGGTTGATCTGTCTACGCAATATTTTGTTTCGGTAGATATTAAACCATCATTGGAAATATTACGTGAAACTTTGTTTAAAAAATTTCACTGAGTAATTATTTGCCCTAATAATTAATTATAAGTACATTAAGTTTCCTATTTCTAAACTAAAAATGGTTACCTGTTCCATGAACAGGTAGAACGTATGGACGAGGCGCCTCTGGGTACGCGAAGCAACAATGGTACGCTTTACCCAACATTTGCCGAACCCTATAAAAGTTAAAAGCTACAGATATTCCCAGGGTAATTTTCAGAGGAATTCATGAAGGAATTTTCAGAGCAATCCACGAAAGAGTTCCTAAAGAGATTTCCGGAATAACTAAATCCTTCGAATTATTTTGGTGGGATTTTAACCCGTATTCTTTCTTTTGCAGACGTTTTCGACCGCAACCAGGCATGAACCTCGATATGAGCTCCCGTCCAGTGTCTTCTTGGAAAATTTACAACAAATAGCGTAGCACTCGAAGAACCCGCTCATATGGTTCGCCAACTCATGGTTAATTTCGCAAAGCTCACTGGAGAACTTCCAGGAGCAGCGGGATGAGGCTATCAAGGGCCCTGCCTAACACGGTAATTATAAAGCCAACAAATCTGCCATGATCATGTTACTGCTCGAGGTTACTCGTTATCAGCAGGAGAATTTATTCGACACGGAATTTTTGATTAGACGTTCGAGCCTAAGACGCAGAGGTAGAGGCCATCACTGAAGATGTGTGACTTGGAAGATTTATCACGGAATGCGAAGGAGCTGGCGAAAGTTATTAGTTTGGCAGAAGTGTTACTTCAGGTGATAAATACCCGCGATCCGATTGGAACATAGATTGATTACGAGTATCTTACAAAACAACGACTCTCCGAATAGGGTTTGAACAATGATTTCCTTGAACAGATAGTAAAAAAATCTGAAAATTGGTTGTAGGGAGACCTGATGAGCAGAATGTGGCCAAAATGATTTAAAACGATTTGCAGCGTGGTCGATTGCCTTTATATGTGCCACCAGAGGGTTTCCAAAGAAAAGTCGAGCGGGAATGTCTACGTGACTGACGAAATCGAATTGAAGAAGGATGGAAAACAGCATGGAGACTAATCTGAAACGACGGTCAAACAGCGAAGCGCATCGGAATCAACTTCTACGAGACCCATAACGTTATGAATTGAAAAAGGAACAAGAATATTGTATTTCACATATAAGAGTTAAATAAAATATAGCACAATAATAGCACGTGTCTCTGGCGCTCTCTGATTGTCCCACACTTTTTAACGGTCAATCGCTTTTGGGGGCGATCGCTTCTGTCAAATGAGCTAAGACACAACTCCGCTGCAATGTTAATATACGTAGGTTGGTAGCTGAGCTACGAAAACTTCGCGAGCCATTATGGGGGTGGCGGTAGTTTTCGATGATATTTCATCATGGCATCGTGGGCAACAAATTTGAATTATTTTCCATGGGGTGACACGTCGGTTCGTCGGTGATACGACTGCTATTTGATAATAATTTTATTTCTTTGCGGAGGTTTGCCACGTTGCGTCGTAAGTCACGTTTACATTGAGATGTACCTAACATTATTCTGTGCTTATTCTACGTCTCGTGTGAGGTGAGACTTTTCGAATTGTATGTTCGACTCACGGGAGAATAGTTGAAATTTATATTTCTCCAGTCACCAGAAAAGTAAAAGTAACACAGCTGTTTCTTTTACAGCAGATCTCATTTAAGCGAGTTCTGTAATGTTCATTTTGAATTTCCAGACTTTGACTCATCCATATTGAATCTGTTTTCTTCGAAATTCTACACAACTCGGAATCGACCTAGCTAGCCATCATGTGTAACATTCAAAAAAGCTACAACGTGAATTTGCTGCTCTATTCAATAAATCAGGATATGTATTACCTTCAGGGTTGGCAGAAATCACTCTCAATAGATAAACAACGATAAAAGAGAGACAAAAACCTCTTCGAATCATAACAAGCCATGAAAACAAAACTATAACGTTAATATATTATTATAACTAAAACGCGTTTTTCTCGCTCATTTTATGTTGGGGACCATATTTTTTCGCACAGCAGTGTAAAACAAGTTGAAATGCATCATCAGAACGGGGCCCCCGCAATTGGGGCTTATTTAAAGTAATTTATCATGGGTTGTAGCCCCCCGAATCAGTTCATTATCGTAAAAGCTACCGAGAAACGTCTCTCACGGTATGCTACCTATCGAGAGTGTATACAGATATAATAAGTGAGAGATTTTCTCATTCTCCTTTGGATTTAAACCCTGATTACCTTTGAATGTTCTTTCAAACGAAAGTTAATGCGCATTCTCGTTTACGCAATGGGGAGATGATTTGAATGAATTGCATTGAGCATGAGCATGAGCATTATGACCGCACAATTCGTAGTTGCTACTCCGTGATTGACTAGAACTTGCGAAATTGTACAGAGAACACAATAAATGGGGCTTGGGACTAGCTACCCATTCTCAATGTACACGTTTCGGGAGCTCAAATATCTAAAGTCAATAACGGCGCCGGCCACGTCCTTACGGTCATATAGGAAGGGGAGGATTGTTAGTCCGACTCTCGTTGCTACTAGAGACCGAGAACACCTCTGCATCTCCACGATTGTCTTGGGATAGGATATCGTTTTAGTTACAAAGGATAATTTATCTGGATTCACTTCGGTAAGTGATGCGATCTATGGGATGGAAAATAACACTCTCGCTGTCTGAAACTTTCACTTTCTGATTTATTCACTCACCCGCGCAAACCAGAACAAAATTACGACGACCGGCCGATCGTTTTGCCTTCCGCACAAAGCAAAACTAAACTTCGACGACCGGCCGATCCGCTTACTGAAGAAACACGACCGGACAAGAAACAAACTTTCACTTTCTGATTTATTTACTCACCCGCACAAAGCAAAACTAAACTTTGACGACCGGTCGATCCGCTGACTGGAGAAACACGACCGGACAAGAAACAAACTTTTACTTTCTGATTCATTTACTCACCCGCGCAAATCAGAGCAAAATTACGGCGACCGGCCGATCGTTTTGCCTTCCGCACAAAGCAAAACTCTAGATTGCTTTGAGAATAGGTCGTATGTGCAAAAGAGAGATTCTCTTTGTTCACGCTCTCTTTCACCAATAGATCGGCAAGTTTAGCATTTTCTGCTACATTTTGACTTTAGCACGCTAGACAAAGTTATTATCTTTAGATATCTGTCAAAAAATCCAACATAAATTTGTGTATAGCTTTGTAATAATCGAAAGAGAATGTAACCGAAGAGAGGCTCTCTTTTGCACATACGACCTATTCTCAAAGCACTCTAGAACTAAACTTTGACGACCAGTCGATCCGCTGACTCGAAACAAGAGCCAACACGCACTGAACTAATTAACTTTACTACCGGCCGCGCAATGCAAAACACAAAATTTCGGCAAATCGCGCGATCGTTCGGCCGTCCGAAACAAGAGCCAACACGCACTGAACTAATTAACTTTACTACCGGCCGCGCAATGCAAATCTCAAAATTTCGACAAATCGCGCGATCGTACGGCCGTCCGAAACAAGAGCCAACACGCACTGAACTAATTAACTTTACTACCGGCCGCGGAATGCAAATCACAAAATTTCGGCAAATCGCGCGATCGTTCGACCGTCCGAAACAAGAGCCAACACGCACTCAGATGATTTGAATGAATCGCATTCGTTCGAAAGTGTCAGTCGTCAGTCTTGGATTTACCTGGAAGAACCGAGATCTTCGATGTTATTTAAGTGGAGGAGTATGTAAATAACTAGATTGGGGATACGGCAGCTGCTCTTCAAGTTTCTACCTAAGCAATAAGACAATTAGTTGTATAGGTGAATGAGGTAATTAAAAAATTTGCAATTGTCTTTTTTATGTCTAGTCAAATACGAGACACTGAATACTAAAGTCGTCTTATGACAATGAAGGCGTTCCGCCTGTTGCGCCTGAAATGTGCAAGCTGTGACAACTTGTTTCGCCTGTTGCTGCAGCTCGGCTGCACTGGTAGCGGATGCCACCGCTTGAGGTTGCTGTATTGTAACGATCGCTACGCTAATGATCCGCTAGACGTGCAATCGCACTGGGCTTGCAGTTTAGCGCTGCTGATTTTGCAATTCAGTCAGAATAGCCTGCTGCTGCTGAGCTGGAGTAGCTCCGGCGGTCACCTTAATGTTCCCAATGCTCTGAGTAGGAGCATAGACTTGGATGTTGCCAGCTGCATTTGCTTGTGCAGCCGAAGTTGCGGTCACAACCTGAAAATGTTGATGATAAATTTAAGGGTTATTAATGGCTATGATCTAACTACAAAATCAATCACAATTCGATGTAGTGCGGTAAGACGCGCGGCTACAAAGCAAGATCATGCTGAGGGTGGCTGGGTTCGATTCCCGGTGCCGGTCTTGGCAATTTTCGGATTGGAAATTGTCTCGACTTCCCTGGGCATAAAAGTATCATCGTGTTAGCCTCGTGATATACGAATGCAAAAATGGTAACTTGGCTAAGAAACCTCGCAGTTAATAACTGTGGAAGTGCTTAATGAACACTAAGCTGCGAGGCGGCTCTGTCCCAGTGTGGGAATGTAATGCCAATAAGAAGAAGAAGAAGATGTAGTAGAAAATCAATACTCACTTGAACGGTCTGTCGTTGGTTGGCCTGTTGTGACACTGACAACGGAATGAACCGTCCGACACTGGTGTTACCCAGCACGATTTGTCCACCAGCGACAATAGATGCCGGCTGCGCATGACGGATAACTTGCTGTATCTGTTGTAACAGTTCCTGTAGATAGATTTTTGGGACCTTGCACGAAAAGCTGCATTGGTTGGGCACTTTTGCCGGCCATCTGCGTAATCTAATTCATTTTTCCAGTCTTACGCTGAGCAGCAATGATTTGCTGTTGAAGATAAAGCTGTCAAACCTGACTCTTGATTGCTTTCAGTTGACCAGGTTTCAACTGAGACAACGTCATTCCAGTAACTGCTACTTGCTGCTACTGTTCCTGATGAAGTTTTAACAAGTGTTGCAATTTGCTGACCG
The DNA here is from genome assembly GCF_024139115.2 of Armigeres subalbatus. NCBI lineage: Eukaryota > Metazoa > Arthropoda > Insecta > Diptera > Culicidae > Armigeres > Armigeres subalbatus. The sequence continues at coordinate 18,107,964 of NC_085141.1, forward strand.
GAAGTTCCAGCCTATTGGACTAACACATTGGCAGGAGCAAAAACCCGTGTTTGGGGCATAAGTTACTACTTGTGCTGTTGACTGATAATCTGCCGTTCCATCATCATTTGCATCTCACCCTCAATAACTCGCCGAGTTATCATCTGTTTCGTTCCAACCTGCTCAATGAACTGAGTTCTCTGTTGTCCAGGGGTAACTTGAACTGTGGATATTGTTCCTGCCTGTATTGTGGTAACATTCGCTGCGGAACTAGTATTAATCGTAGCAACTGAGACCTTCTGCCCGACTGATTGCACTTGTACTGCCTGTCCTACCGTGCCTGTTTGGATGATGTTGCTGGGTGATAATGTTCTGATTTGAAGGGCTTGCGACTATGGCCTTCACAATCGGGCTGGGGTCGAGACGTCCGCCCTGTATATCGATGAGGCTTGCACAAGTGTTGCCACTGTCGGACTCGCACTGGTTCCTACACCACAGACGACGATCGTTGCTTGCTGAACTTGACCACCGCTGAAAATGGGGGTTTTCCCGGCATGATTTTTGTTTACTCGTACTGCAAGCATAGCTAATATTATTGAAGTTTTCAAATAAATAAAATATGGGCGACTTACTGTATTCCATCATCCAGTTGATCCGACATCAGCCCCAGAAAGTCGCGTGAAATGGTCCACTTCTGCCTTCTTGTATATGGCAGTGTATATTCTTCTGAACAATCAGGATCAGTCGATAGTGTTTACGCAGAGCGCAGATACTCGCGCTTCAATGTCCATGCTCCCCGGAACGGTACTAATCCGGTCGGTGGTATTACGGGAACCCGCAAAGAAGCACTTTCCTTTCCTACGCGATGACAGATCTACAGAAAACGAAAACATCGATGCTGTCAGTTGTGCACGGCGAGAAATTTACGCGCAAAAGTTAATACTGACAGCGTTTGGCTTAGCGTCTTTTCATTTGTATACCTAGAACTCTACACACCGATGGAGACTTCAAGCGCAACACGAAAAAAATCCTAGTGTCATGTCCCGGTTATTAGTTCCTGACATAACTCTTCAAATTGGTGAAATCGGCAATACCTTCCGAAGTTTATTAGTTTGCCTTATGAAAATTAGCCACAAGGAATCAGTTTGAAAATCATAAGGCAGCCTTATGAACCTGCATACATTTTGGATGAACCAGGTCCATAATGAACATATATGTTTATCTTATGTTCCCGGATAAAAATGTACTATTGGCTCAATAGTGTAAACAATTTAATTACCATACAATGTACGGTATACAATAGGATATGTTGTTTCTTGATGGTTGCGCAGATTGTATCAACACTGAGGATACAATACATCAACATATTTCTCTAATGTAACAATATTTGCAATTGTTTTTAAAACGTTTTCGTACATAAGATTCATACATTGATAACTTTTGAAATGTTTCTTTACATTGCATATAAACTATATTACAATATTTGCCTCATAGTGCCAAATATGCATTTTTTCCCTTTATATTGCATTGTTGAACAGTAAAGCTGTCACCACTGATAAATCAAAAATCGTATTGTTATACTATACAAATACAATACAATCCATTGTATTTTGAACAGTTTTGTTCGGATATGTCAACAATATATCAACCATACACTCTATTGTGCGACGAAAATAATGTATGGAAAAATCTCAGAATTTGTATATTTATATAATATCATATCACATTTGTATAATTACGATATTAGTATATATATACTTAACAACCCGTATATTCTATTGCGAAAACTTCATTTACATTTGAGTAAATGGTTCATAACAATGCATTCTAATGTATTTCTATGGTTTTATTTACAATATAATCTATTGCCAATTTAATGTTATTAATAGTAGTGTAACAATAAATTGAATTGTTATTCTACTGTATTTTTTATTCGGGTTTACCTCACTAGTTTCATTAATCAACCTTATGAAATTTCATAAGTTTTTTTAATGATATTTCATAATATGAATATATATTTTTATTCAACATTTACCTCAATGAAAATAAAACAAAGTTGTTTGTATGAATAAAATAAGGTTTCAGAACTTTATTTATCTTTCTATTGTCATTATAATTTTGTTTAGATTGAAGAGTTGAGATTGAATTTGAATTCTGATAACTTTAAGAATATTATAACATATTTATAGAATCACCTGATATGCTATCCGAAAAAGACATCTGGTGGAATCTTTAATATAGTGTCGGATGACTCCAACAAGTTCCATCACATCGATGCCAATATCGAAGTCAGCATATGCTGAATAATACGCAACGAACTTTAAGTCGTAGCTCGCACGATTTCGATGTTGAGCAATTCGACTATGGGTCTGTCTCATTTGGAGAATTAAACTTAAAAGTGACAGTTCGAAAATTTTAAAATCACCCCGTTATAAGAATGGCTGGTGCTACCCAGCATTTCCAATAGGACATCGATGGAAAATGATTCGATATCTGTCAAAAGTAATCTTGCTCTGCGAGCAGGGTTAATCGATAATTATGGAAATGTCACTTCTAAGTTTAATTTCAGTTTAATTATCCAATTGAGACAGACCCTATAAGCATATAAGGGTCACCTGTTTGTCTAAAGATCCAAACAGAATCCGAAACGAAACTAATGATGGGTTCCTTTGAGAATTCTAAAAACTTGAACTTGAACTTCACGGATGAATCCCTAAAGGATTCGGATTCCTGTCGAAATCCCCAAACAATTTTCGCCAAAACCCCTGTTGGAATGCCTAGATGATTTCCGTTGTGATCCTTACATTACTCTCTTTAGATACCCTGAAGGATTCCCGTTGGAATCCCTAAAGGATTCCCATCAGAATCCCTGAAAATTCCCGTCGAAGTCACCGAAGAATTCCCGTCCGGATTCCGAAGGATTCCCGGCGGAATTTCGAAAAGATTCCCGTCAAAATCGGAGTCCCTTAAATAATCCTCGCCGTAATTCCTAAAGGAAATTCCGTCGGAATCCCTAAAGAATTTCCGTCAGAATCCTTAAAGGATTCCCGTCGGAATCCCTGAATGATTCCCGTCGGAATTCCTAAAGGATTCCCGTCAAAATGCCTTAAGGATTTCCGTCGGAATACCTGAAAGATTCCCGCCGTAATCCCTAAAGTATTTCCGTTAAATTCCCTAAGGGATTCCCGTCAGAATTCCCAAAGAATTCCCATTAGAATATCTAAAGTGTTCCGGAAGTATCTCGTCAATATCGCTTCAAGATACCCGTCGGAATGCTTTAGGGGGTTTCCATCGGAATACCTTAAGTATTCCCGTCTGAATCTCTAAAGAGTTCCCGTTGGAATCCCTACAGGTGCCTATAGTATTCCCGTCTGAATCTCTAAAGAATTTCCATCGGTATCCCTAAAAGATTCCCGTCGGAATTGCTAAGAAATTTACTTCGGAATCAGAATTCTTTGGGAATGCCCGGATCACTAAAGGATTATTTTCCCATTACCAAAAAGATCCTTTTTGCCTTTCTCGTACAACTAAGTTGTACCGAAAGGCTATCATTTCACTCCGAAAACGAACTTTTTATAGAAGCCTCTGAGACCCATAGTTTTATATACCAATCGACTCAGCTCGACGATCTGAGCACATGTCTGTCTGTCCGTGTGTATGTATGTGTGTATGTGTGTGTGTGTGTGTGTGTGTGTGTGTGTGTGTGTGTGTGTGTATGTGTGTGCACAAAAGCTATAAAAAACATTAGACAACTTTTCGTATAGTAATCCTTAACCAATTTTCTCGCAACAAGTTTCATTCGATAGGGGACAAAGCCTTGTTGATCACTATTTAATTTTTATAACGATCGGTCATTGCGTTTAAAAGTTGTGAAGAAAATGGTACATCGAGCGATATAAACCCCATATAAGGTTGGTGTCTTAACTAAATTCGAGAAAGGCACCACCAACGATAGGTGGATTAATCTGGGTTTTGGACTCCCTAAAGGATGTTATTCGGAATCAAAATCTCTAAAAGATTCGATAATAAATTCCCTTGGGAATCTCTAAACGATTCCCTTGGGAATGCCCGAGGGAATGCCTAAATGAATCTTTTGGGAATGGCTAAAGAAATCCTTTGCAAATTCTCGTAGGTTTCCTTTGTATCCCTTCTGAATCACCGAAGGATTTTTTTTTCCAGATACCCTAGAGGATTATTTTTAAAATCTCTAAAGGATTCATTTTTAAATTCCTAAAGAATTGGAATTCCTGGCCGCTTGTTTTGTTTGGAATTCATAAGAACGAGAACTCAGGGAGTAAAAGAGCGTTCGAATCAAAGAAAAAGGCAGCATGTCAGTGGGGACCAATCGCGCAATGTTGGCAATGTCGCGCGAGATATGGATAACCCAAGTAACCATGAAGCTATATATGCTTGCAAAAAACACAGCCCTAAAAGTTGACTTAAAGTGGAAAAGGGCAATTATAAGTGCGAATTGATGGTTCATTACTTTGACATGTTGAGATAAAGCATCAGTAATGCATCGCTACATTCGTTATGCTGATTTAGTGTATCGTTGTCTGACAGTTGATTAATAAATGCAACTTCACATCGTTAAAACTGATCTAATGCTATTAGCATTTAGCATGCCGATTTGGGATTGATATATGTGCAATATTGTAATGCTTGGTGTTACTTGGGTAACACCCACCTGCTTCAGTGTTTTCGAAAGCTAATAAACCGGTCAGGTGCTCCAATAAGAAGTTGGTAAGTGTCCGGTACATGCTGGCCCTCAACATAGTTTGCAAGGTAAATATATGGATTAGAATTTGAAGTACCATGACAGAATGCATTCTTTTAAGTAATTTGTCGAACCAAGCGGAAGCATTGCGTAGTTTTAACTGTGGACTGCAAAATAGACTTGCATCGCGAATCGGATCTCCTTAGAATGTAATATTCGTTGAACTAACTGATTTACCTCCCACAGCCACAGGTAGTATCCATCGTTCTAAATCAGCAGCAACACATGAGCCCACAACTTCGGTTTATTCGGACAGCGGAGCGGATCCTTCTTACCTCCTGGTCATGGTATTTACATGTACTTCAATGACTCCAGACATGCTCGTGTATGTTTTCCGTGTTGGTCTTGTAGTCGAAAAAGGACGAATTTTCGGTCGCACTCGAACAGGGCACAACTCCTATTTTGTTATATTCTTCCGAATGCCGCGGGACCTACACAAATGGAACCAATCGGTTGAAATTTGTGTCATTTTTTTTCACAAATTTACAATCAGAATCTTCAACAGCAAATAACTCACCGGTAGCTTCAAGAATTTTTCCGAATGCCAATGGAGCCGTCTGATCCGAGTATTATTTGATAACCTTTTCGTGGCCCATTTGTTGCGAACTTTTCCCGGATTCGGACGATGCCACTTGAGCTTGCAGTCTCTCATATAATGTTCCTTATCCACACACATATTTTCGTTCCCTCGTTGTTTTTTATCATCCAGCTCGCCATCCGCGTGAATCAACCGTTCGAAATCCTCCACCGATGATGCCGGCTTCCTAGCTAATGACTCAAATTCGAGCTTGAAACGAATTTGAATCGAATGAATCTGGGTGGTTTTCTTCGTACCGTTGCCAATACCATCGGCATCCTCATTGGTGTCGGTTTACCCATCGCCGGTTGAGTGCTCGGAAAACGTTCCGTTTTCTTCAAAAATGATGCAATTGCTGGAATAAATAAGCTTGATTTAGATTTTTTATTATGAATTTTTATAAGTCATGGTCATAACTTTATCTGCAATTATTTAAGTTTTTAGGCTATATCTTAAATTATAGCATTATGTTCGGAAAGTAACGTTCACGAAAAAGTAAAAATCCCGTAAGTCATTTTTCCGTAAAACTTACATAGTAACTGCGATGGGCCTAATCCGCAATCTGCTTGATCCTCCGCTAATAATGTCGTGCTGCTCCTGCACTCTGCAGCACCTCGGGATGTACAACTCTATCGTCGCGCGCTGACTACAAAATGCTTTACATATGATGCCACAGCCTCGTCCATCGAATATACGTTTATCTTGCCATCACGGACAGTCTTTCCTTTGCTAGGGCTGCTTCCAGATTTCTGTAATCAACCGCGCCGATTTGATGGCAATGTAAAAGCGACGAATGGCCCCAGAACTGGTTGTTTTGGCTGTGTTTTGTAACGATCAGTTTGTCCAGAAAAAGGGATGTGTTCGCAGCTGCAAAGCAATACTTATCAGAAATATAATTTTATTTTGCGTGATGTGCACTTACCTGTCGGATATCTGCTGTGGCGAATCCATCGAAATAACGGCGAAGGGTTCCGATTGAAATCTTTTTGGTCGGCGGGAATGCAAAACAAAACCAATGACGTTAATGTTTTCCGGTGGATGAACACATGAACATGTTGCTCCATAAGATTGCCTTATGATTGTCATTCATAAGGAATAATATTGGAATTCATAAGGCATAGGTATGGAATTAATACGGATGATTGTGAATTTCATAGAAGCCTTATGAAACGGTTATGAAATGAACTTTTAGTGTTTCATAAGGGGTAACTTATGAATTTCGATATTTTATTTACGCCAGTGATTCAAAAAATCGATTTTGCTCCACAGTGCTCATCTGGTTCTTCATCATGTTCTGAGTGTCCTCTGAAAATTTGAGCTCATTTGGATTAAAACTGATTTAACACAAGCCGTTTCAAGTTTACATGCAAATTAGTATGGGGAAATTCACCTGTCATAAGACGAGTTTAAACAATCCCATTGAATTCCACCACTTAATTGTACAATTAAGTGGTGGAATTCAATGGGATTGTATAAACCCGTCTTATGACAGGTGAAAACATTCCACTAAAAAGCTCAAAATAATTTTCTTATCAAAATGGGGAAATTTATTTTTTCATTATACTGTTAATGACGCTTCCCCATCAAGCGCAGGTTAAAAGAAAACCTATATAGCTAAAAGGAATGCTCGGAAAGATCTTCTAGATGTCACCCTGTGATATCTCTGAGACAAAAAATTAGTCTCCTAGATATTTTTCTTCGATGTCTAGAACATGTCAGACCTCAAATCCGCCTCAAATGCAACAACCGTTTCTACCTCAAACTGATAAACCGGTTGGGATTTGACAGATAGAATCTCTTCGATGTTTCTTAGATACCTCTTAGACATGGGTACCTCTATTCTAGTAGAATTTTCCTAGATATCTTGAAGGTATAATTTTATTTTTTGCCTTTCTCGTATACTAAGTATACGTAAAGGCTATAATTTCACTCCAAAACCAAACTTTTGATAGAAGGCTCGGAGACCCATAGTGTTATATACCAATCGACTCAGCTCGACGAATTGAGGTGATGTCTGTTTGTGTGTATGTATGTATGTGTGTGTGTGTGTATGTGTGTATGTGTACAAATTTTGTAGACACACTTTTTGGAACTTAGCATTACCCGATTTACTCGCAACAAGTCGCATTCGACGGGGAATGTGGTCCCATTGATTACTATTGGAAATTAGCCTGATTGGACGTTTCATTTCGGAATCATTGAAAAATCATTGTTTTTTCCCAAGGGTCCCCCCTTGGAAAAAAAAATTCAAAATCGAAAAAAATTTTTTTTTTTCAAGAATGGTGGGAATGCATAGTAATTAATGCAAAAACATGAAAAATTATAGAAAATATGCGCTCTATCCCCCTAAAGTGCTTTTTTAACCTTTCCTATGTGATTTTTTCAGTACATTTTACGATGCACGAGAAAGGCATCATCGCCGCTAGGTGGATTAATCTGGGTTTTTTCTTTTTATTTTGAAATTTTCGGATTATTTACTTTTTCGAAGCTGTTTTATAAAGTTTGGATTTTTTTTTATTTTATATTTCTTTTTTATATTTATAATGATAAAATTAAAATGGTATGGAACGTCTGTCACCGGAATCGTGGCAGCATGCGGAACACCTTACGATGTGGTGACTCCATACCCCTGAAAATCTGCTGCATAATCCTCCCGCTGGTCAACGAGATAGGGTCGAAAGTTCTCGTCGATGAAGCCGGTGACATCGTTTCGAACATCTCTCGAGTGTGAAGCATATGATGGATGATTTTAAATTGGGATCTGCCCCGGATGTAGTTTTGGTTTGATCCCGCAATGATTTTAACCGGCAGCTGGTGTCGTCTGCAAAATTGAAAAGAGCTCATTTAGAAGTGCTGCTGCTATTTCAATACAGTGAAATGAAATGTATAGCGAGGACCTGGTGTCTCAGGTGAGGACAATCCTCAGATTCTTACCGGAAATAAAAATATGGCAAATAGAAAACCCCATGCATAAAATTCTCACTCGAAATAATCTTTTTTTCCTTTGTGATATCAGTTGCCAGACGGTCCATCAATGTCCATCTCGCCTCGAAATTATCTTTACCATAACAATGCTGTCCTAAGAATATGCCTGGCGTCGTAAGCCCGAAACCGCGTCATCGTGCCGGAAAAGGCGAACCACCAGCCAACCCGCGCCGCTATAAAACAAAGAAATATAATTCTAGTGAAAAAATACATAAAGTAAAATACTTACAAACTCCGAATCAGGCGAATCAGGAGTACGACTCAGTCAGAACGGTCAGGGCTGCTTATACCGATGGCTTATGGGGGAAAGTTGATGAAACGATGAATTTTTGTCAATACCAAACCAAAGGGCAGTCAACTGGACTGGTGAAAAAACATGGCGAAGCCGCGAGGGTGACGAAAAAAGCGCGCATGTTTTGACAGTTGCACCGCTTCATTTGCTTGGTAGTATGGGTGAACCGCTGAGCACACACGCTAAAAAGGGATTGGTTCGAGCACAAGATAAATTTGAGGCATGGCTAGGATGGTTTGCATCTTATCCAGGTAGATTCCTGTTCTCTTTTAGACATCCTTCCATGCGGGCCACTTCGGCCTTAGTCTGAATAAATTATGCTATTATGGAAATGAAACTTTAGTGATGAAGAGGCTGTTCGTCAACCTGCGCATCCCTACCACTCAACATGACAAAAGAGACAAACATACATATTACACATGCTTGGCCGATTGCCGGACGGGTGTTAGTGACGCGCTGGGGAATCATCTCGTGGAGCTCACTACAAGTAGAAGTGAAGAAAGAACGTGTGGCGTCTTTTCTGCAGTGTTTTTGAATCGCTGCGCATTATTTGAGAATCAAGAAGCAGTCGCAGTCGTCGAAGCCGCTCTTGTACCAAGAAGAAAAATAAATCAAACGTTCCGGAAAGTTTGTTCGGGACAGTGCGTTTTCGTTTAGTAAAACAAACATGATACAGTGCACGAGTGAGAAGGAAAATGTTATCGCCACCTTGTCTTAGGTCGCAAAAGACTCCAAGAACGCCTACCCAAACTGTACATGCTACTGTTGCTGAACAAAAAGTTGAAAAAAAGAAAAGAAGGAGTGAAAAGAATGGAAAATCTTCTGAGAGGACTTGTCAATCAGAGAGTGGCAGTACACGGAAAACTCAATCGTGTCAAAACGTCTCTGCAACACAGTAGTGCTGTCCAATGAGAGCTTGAAGTAGCTCGAAGTTTCTCCCTGTCCTGCTCATGCCCATTTGTTGACAAAAAAGAACGAGCAGGACGGGAACAACTTCGAGCTACTTCGAGCTGCTCATTGGACAGCACTAGTGCAAACCAACCTAATCTGAACATAGGAAACGTTCACTTCCTCCAGATACAACAGAAAACAGAGGAAAACTGTTACCATGAATGTAATGGCATCCAAAATCAGATTTACGCTCTGCCACTTCCTGAAGATCGGCTAGCCGAAGAAACAGGGAGCTACATGGAGTTCGAGTCGCTTTACAATCATGTTGCCCTTCAATTGTGTATGCTGATTGAAGCGGTAACCAAATCCGAAGTAGCTAACGCGATCTCTCCTATTGGAACCGATCCCGCTCTTCAAGCGTGGCATCCGAACCAGCCCTATCTTCCACCATTACAAGTTCCTTTGCCGACATTCGACGGATCATACGAGAAGTGGTATTCATTCAAAGCAATCTTCACCACGGTTATGAACCGATATCGCCAAGAAGATCCAGCGCTGAAATTGTTTCACCTACGGAATAGTCTTGTCGGACAAGCAGCTGGTATCATAGACCAAGACTTGATTAACAATAACGACTATGATGCTGCATGGAGGTGCTTACCCAACGTTACGAAGACAAACGAGTCGTTGTTGACAAACACGTTGAAAACCTTTTCAACCTACCAAAGGTAAGCCAAGAAAATGCAAGTAACTTGCGGAAAATTATCGATACTTGCACCAAGAATGTGGAGGCACTGAAGCACCAGAACTTACCTGTGGATGGGCTTGGTGAGCAGATGCTAGTGAACCTGATTGCCGGAAAAATGGACAAGAAGCTACGAGTGGCTTGGGAAGCTCGTCAGACGAAGAATGTGCTTTCTACCTATCCGGCAACAATGGATTTCCTGGAAGATCAGTGCCGTATATACGAGAAGCTCGACACCTGTACGAAACCATCAGCTGAAAGTGCCAAACTAAAAACGATGGCTAGAAGCCATACGTTAATATCAAGTGAATCGAAGACTGAAAGAAATGAACACAAGTGTCAAGTGTGTAAGGCAAACCATGAACTTTGGAAGTGCGAAGCCTTTAAGAACAAAACTGTCAGTGAAAAATACGATTTGCTTAAAAAGTGCGGCGCTTGCTTTAACTGCTTTGGCAGAGGTCATCGAACAAACGCGTGTTCTTCATCACATTCCTGCCGAGAGTGTGGAAAAAGGCATCACACCACGCTTCATGAGAACAACGGAAGAAATATTATGAATCGTGCCACAATACCAGTGGAATCGACTGCAACACCCGTTGTAGAACCCGATGTTAACTCAACGACCGCTATTCCAGCAGGAACGATGACAACCCTGTGTGCAAGAGCAAGTGAAATTGAGAAGCAGACTCTACTTTCAACGGCCATTGTTTTGGTCGATGGCTTAGCCAGTACTCCCTACCCATGCCGAGTGCTGCTTGACTCCGCTTCGCAAATGAATTTCGTTACGGAGCGTTTTGCGAATCTCCTCTCGTTGAAAATGATACCCGCTGACTTCACAGTTAGTGGACTCAATAGCAACAAAACTAGGATTGGTCGAATGCTACACACTACGGTCAGGTCTTGCCATACAAACCTATCTATTGACTTGGACTTGCTGGTAACTGCCAAAATCACTGGCGATCTGCCGGTGAAATCATTCGACGTTTCTGGATGGCCAATCTCGAGCAAATTGGCGCTAGCTGATCCGACCTTCAACAAGCGAGGACGTGTCGATATGCTTATCGGCGCCGAATACTTTTGGAGTTTATTGGAAGAGGGCCGATTCGAACTTGGAACCAATCTCCCAACACTAAGTAATACCAAGCTGGGTTGGATTGCTGGAGGAATAATAAGGCATGATGCGCCAATCATTGCACATACCTTCTGCCAGACAATAAGTGACGAGTCACTCATCGAGCTACTAAGAAGCTTCTATAGCGTAGAGGCTTGTGATGAGATTCGGCCAACTGAAGGAGTGGACGAAGATATGTGTTTAGAGCATTTCCGACAAACACATCAACGAACTAAGGAGGGAAGGTATGTTGTGCGACACCCCTTTAATGAACGGAAAAATGAATTGGGAAGTTCTCGTGAAATGGCGTTAAAACGGTTCCTTCACTTGGAGCGCAAACTTGAGAGGCAACCGGAACTGAAGGAACAGTATTCGCAGTTTATAGCAGAGTACGAGCAGTTAGGCCACATGCGAGAGATACAGGAAGAGCCAAACGAGAACGTGGGATCGGTATATTATTTACCACATCATAGCGTGCTGAGGCCTACCAGTACGACGACTACACACTTAATCGACGTTTTTCTTCTCGGTAAAATAAATTGACGAACATGATCGTTAAAACTTATTTTTACTGATATCTCGTTAATAAATATGACGTTTAATATGCCATAGCGATCGGTAGTTCGAAACTTTACCGAGTTTCAGCATACCCATCTGTCAAATGCAGAACTTCTAGCGTGCTCTATCTCTGTTGAAACAGAAAAAAAAACGTGAAAAAGATTTTACTTTAGAAAAAATAAATTCTTTTTGGTAAGCATTTAATCTGATTTAACTTTCTCCGGGTACGATACCAATCTGCTCAAAATTTACAGTAGGTTTTATATTGACTTCAACATTGAAAATAATGGAACTTGTGTACGTTTTTCATTTCAGCCCAGCTCACCTAAAAAAATTACACCTGTAGAGCTATGAAAATCGCTTCCTCCTGAACATATTTAACATTATACAAATATTGTTGGAAAAATTACGAACCAATAAACGAGAAAGGACCATTTTGGTAGCCCCATGTTCCTGCCCAACGTTTACAGCGAGCGAATGGAAATCTTGTACATTTTTATATGCAAATTCGTATTTGCATTACTTTGTACCTTTTCTTAAGTTTCATTCAACAAATTGTACAACAACAGAAATATAGCCTTGAATATATTCTACTTTCATATTGATTGACTCTTTTGATTTTTGTTTTGACTCATCTAAAAATAAATAAAAATAATTATTTGCTGAATTTCGGCAAAGCACTTTACCAATTAATTCGGCAACCCACTACCGAGCGGCACGGTAAATTTTTACAGCTGGATGGTATCGAACATTTTACGACCAATCGGTAATTTGAACTTTCACCGAGATTTTTACGGAGATAACAGCTGTTTGATTCTCGGCAAATTATTTTGCCGGCCTCGGCGAAAAAAAATAAGTGTGTAAGCTAAGAGTCGTATTCGATGGATCTGCCAAGACGACCACAGGTGTCTCGATCAATGATGTACTTATGACGGGACCGACAATCCAAAACGATCTGGCTGCAATTCTTCTTCGTTTTCGAGGATTTCGATACGTCTTTACGTTAGACATTCCGAAAATGTTCCGCCAGGTTGGAATACATCCGCAAGACGCCAGCTATCAACGTATATTCTGGCGATACAACCGAAACGATCCTCTGACCGTACGAGAGCTATTGACGGTTACATACGGCTTGGGGCCGTCGCCGTTTCAAGCAACCATGGCGCTGAGGCAAACTGCTGTTGACCACAAGGATGAGTTTCCAGAAGCAGCTAAGATATTTGAAAGGGGTACATACATGGATGACATCCTGACGGGCGCCGATACTTTACCCAAGGCGTGTCAACTTCAACGTGATGTGACGGAGTTACTGGCGAAGGGCTGTTTTGGTGCTCATAAGTGGTGTGCTAATCATTCGGACATTGTTCAAAACATTCCTGAAGAGCTACGAGGTAACTCTTTTGAAGTAACGGACGACAATTCCAAAACGATGGTAAAGACTCTGGGCGTGGCATGGAATCCAATTCAGGATTGGTTTTCCGTGTCAGTTCCAGACTACGATGATATGGATGGATTGACTCGTAGAAGGCTCCTGAGTCAACTAGCAAAAATTTTCGATCCTCTGGGCTTCTTTGGTCCGGTGATAACAACAGCGAAGCTAATTCTGCGAGAGGTTGGTGACGTTGGTTCCGACGTTGGTTCCAAATGGCGGCGTTTTCGAATCGAGATGAAGATGCTGCAGCAGGTACAGCTGCCGAGGTGGATATCCTGGAATAATAGTCTCAAACTTGAACTGCACGGATTTGCGGATGCTTCGGATTCGGCGTACGGAGCATGCCTGTATACGCGTGCCATTTTTCCTGATGGCTCAATCCAAATGCGGCTTGTATACAGTAAATCTCGCATTCTACCGAAGAAAAGTTTAGAAATAAAGCCATCACAACCCCACGGGCTGAACTGCTGGCGGCATTGCTGCTATCTAAAATGGTTGTAAAGTTGTTGAATGCCATGGAATTGGAATTCGAGTCGAAGTTTCTTTGGAGCGATTCGAAAATTGCACTAGTGTGGATAAAGAAAGCTCCTAACACGTTACACACTTACGTGTCGAATAGGGTCGCCGAAATACAAAAACTGACACAATGTTGCAGCTGGAAATATATTCCCACCAACGAAAACCCCGCCGATCTAATATCTCGCGGCGAGCATCCGAAGAAATTGATTGAATCGAATATATGGTGGAATGGACCATCAATGCTCAACTGCCTTTCTGTAGCTGAAAAGGCTGAAGAAGCCGAGATGCTAGACGAAGAGTTGCCGGAATTGCGTTCTGGTGTAGTGCTAACTGCGACCGCTCCTGTTGAACGACTGTCTATTTTTGACAAGGTCAGCAGTTTTTTGAAGATCGTTCGTAGCATGGCCTACTTAACACGTTTCCTGAATTACATTATGTCCAAGAAGAAGAATGTTATCAAAGGCTCACTCACTGCTGACGAAATTAGTAAATCGATACTTTTGATAGTGCGGTTGATTCAACAGGAAACTTTCAAACCAGAAATCCTTGCATTGATGAGTGGCGAGAATACCAAACATCGTCTCAACGGATTGAAGGCTTTCATAGACCCCGAAGACGGCATTTTACGTGTAGGTGGAAGACTCAAACGAGCCTTTATACCATATGATAGTCGTCATCAAATGCTACTGCCTTCTACACATCCAGTCACCGAAGCACTCATACAATATTTGCACTTGGAAAACTCGCACATCGGGCAGAAGGGTCTGCTCGCGATTGTGCGGCAACGGTATTGACCACTAAATGTAAAAGGTACGATTCGCAAGGTAATTCGAAGCTGTATACCTTGCTTCAGATCAAACCCTTTGAAGACAACGCAAATGATGGGTGACCTGCCATCATATCGCATCCGTCCTGCTCCTGTCTTCACGAACACCGGTGTAGACTACGCCGGACCATTTTTTATTAAATCTTCTTCAGCTGCTCGCAAGCCCCAAATAACAAAGGCATATGTAAGCTTATTTGTGTGTATGCAGACCCGTGCTATACACCTAGAATTAGTTTCTGATCTGACGACCGATGCGTTCCTAGCGGCTCTAAGGCGCTTCACAAGTCGACGAGGATTACCGAAAACGATGCATTCCGACAACGCAACCAACTTTGTTGGTGCATGTTCTGAGTTGCATGAATTGTGGCAGTTATTTCAAAACCAGAGCGCTACCGGAAAATTTTTGAGCTACTGTGCTAATAATGGAATTGAATTGGCGTTCATTCCACCACGGAGCCCACACTTTGGTGGTATTTGGGAGGCTGGCGTAAAACAGGTTAAATATCATCTATCCTATGAAGAATTGTACACCACGCTGACACAAATTGAGGCTGTGTTAAATTCTCGACCCTTGGCGCCGAGTTCAGACTGTTGGCCGATCACCGATCTGAACCGAAATTGCACAATCACAACAGAACAACAAATCACGGGGTGTACGGAACAAACTTTATTTTTGTTGTTTTACTTAAGACTATTTACATGGAACTAAAATTAATGTCACATCAACCGACTTGCTCGATGTGTTTTTCTGTCTCGATTGGCTCACCACCCAGTGCTGCCAGTATTGTATATTCTTACATATTAGCGATCACAGCCTATGTCAACACTCCTCCTCTGTGTGAGCCCCATTTACAGAATCTAATAACTTCCAAGTGCCTTCTACACGTTTTGAATGCTCCTCCTAAACTGAACTGAACAGCTGTTTCTTTTCTCGTGCTTCAATACTTATGTGTGGATGTTCCTCACCTACTTCTCTCATATCTATTGCATAACGTATAGACCGCTCTTTTTCTTGCCTACTGCGATTACACTATCCTCCTTCAGAATAACACACTTCTTTGATTTGAAGGCAACATCGAACCCCTGTTCAGCAATTTGAACCACTGATAAAAAATTGCCTATTAACCCTGGCACGAAAAATACATTCCTCATTGGAATCTCTCTACAATTACAATTCACTCCTGCAGCATTCAGTTTCCCGGTACCCTTAGCTCTCGCCACTATCACTCTACCATCTGCCAGAACGATTTCCTCTTTGCACGCAATCGACTCTTCGAGAAGTTTCGCATTTCCGGTCAAATGCATCATACAACCAGAATCGAGACACCATTCTACTTTTGGCTGCATCCCTCTCCTACGTTGTCGTCCTGCTGTGGCAACAAAACAAACACTTCGTTTTTCTTTCTTCTGCTGACGCCGCTGTACCGCAGACACATTCGCTTCTTCTCCTTCTTCGTCGTCGCTGTCGTCATCACTCACATTTAGATTTGGGCAATCTCGCCAGAAATGTCCCAACTTCTTACAACAATAGCACTTTTTCTTCTTGTTATTACGATCGTTGCTGCCTTTGGAACGCAATTCTCGAGAATCACGATGGGAAGAAAGTTTCAATGCTTTTTCAGGTTCATTTTCACACATTCGCTTCCACTCATCCAGCAGCTTACCTTTCACATAATCTTGTTTGAACTCTTCCACGGGACGACTTTCCACAGCTGTGATGAGTGCATCGTAACTAGAAGGTAGACTCGACAATATTATCGCAACAATCCAATGCTCCTGCAGTCCTTCACCCAAGGCAATCAGACGGTGTACTAGCTCAGCGATTTCCATTAAATGATCAGACATGTTACCTCCTTCCACCAGCTTCAACGAACAGAGTTTTCGGAACACATAAATCTTGTTCGTGAGAGAGCCCCTTTCGTGATATCCTTTCAGTGCTACCCACATGTCGTAGGCTGTGGGAGCACCCATTACATGGCATAGCTGATCGTTTTCCAAAGCCAAACCGATTAAGGCCCTTGCCTTACCATCCTTCGCCAACCAACCGGCAGGTAGTTCAGTTGGCTTCTGTTCCATAACCGTATCGTGAAGTTCATCTTTCAGAAGCAACAACTCCATGCGGAACTTCCAACTCGCCCAGTTAAAATTGTTGAGCCGCTCGAACTTAATTTTTGCTTCCGCCATTGTACACTAATGTCTTTTTATTTTCTTTTTGATTCACTACAATTTCTTTCTATTCGCGTCGCGCACTTGAGCCCATAACCTGTTGGCCGATCACCGATCTGAACCGAAATTGCACAATCACAACAGAACAACAAATCACGGGGTGTACGGAACAAACTTTATTTTTGTTGTTTTACTTAAGACTATTTACATGGAACTAAAATTAATGTCACATCAACCGACTTGCTCGATGTGTTTTTCTGTCTCGATTGGCTCACCACCCAGTGCTGCCAGTATTGTATATTCTTACATATTAGCGATCACAGCCTATGTCAACACAGACGACCCCAGCGATTTCACAGCTATTTATTACGCCAGCCCATTTTTTAATTGGTCGTGAAATGCAAGCTGTAGCAGAACCATCATACTCGCATCTAAAAGAGAATACACTGTCAAGGTGGCAGCTAGTGCAAGTTATGTTACAGCAGTTTTGGAAGCGATGGACAGCGGAGTATCTTCCGGAGCTTCAAAATCGCTCGAAATGGCTCAAGACAACGAAAATAAAGAAGGGGTCGCTAGTATTGCTGGTAGACCAGAACACAGCTCCGTTACAATGGCCGCTTGGAAGGATCGTAGCTACGCACCCTGGAGCTGATGGAATCATCCGTGTTGTAACCGTAAAGCTAGGAAGCGGAGGAGAGTTTAAACGTGCCGTCACGGAGGTTTGTTTACTGCCGTTCGACCATGAAGAGGATTGAAATCGACATTTCAACGCCGGGGAGGATGTTCGTCAACCTGCGCATCCCTACCACTCAACATGACAAAAGAGACAAACATACATATTGCGCTGTTCACACTAAATCGAACAACACAGTTTGAAAGTGTGACGGTTCCAAACTGTGATCAAAAGTGTGACGGTGTCGATTTCAATGGATTTTGACAACGATGAATGTCAGACGAAAGCAAACGGAGTGAGAAGCACGTGCTTTTGTTTTGAACATTTTCTTCTGACATTTTCGCATTTTGCAACTTCTTGCATTGTCTCCTTCTAAATGGTGGCCAAGGTTGCCAGTTGTGCAGTTTACACAATTATTTCCTTCAGAAAATATTATTATTTAGTGGAATTCGAGAAAAAGAATTCGGCAACTGTGGACACGCAATAAAAAAGTGTGATTGTCGAAGTGCATCGATAATCCATGTTTCAATGCAAACTGCAATATTACACATGCCTTTTCTTTCTTGTTAAATAAAGTTAGTTGTTAATCTACCACGTACAAGATCGGTCGTTTTTCTTGAATACAGAAACCCCTCCACAGTACAGTCCGCTAAATTTTCTGATGATCAGAGGCTATTATTGAAAGTAAATCTTCAGTTATGAATTTTCAAGTATCTTTTGAAAAATCTCTTCATGAATTTTTTAAATTAAAATTTAGAAAAAAAAACTGCTATCTTGGCAGCACTCTTCACAAATTTTTAATTTGTAATTTTATTCATTTAGTTTTACGTGATCCTGTAGGTGCAGACCTTTATTTTTAAATAAAAAATATAATGCCTGCGCCCAGAGTTGTCAAATCATTATTATCATTATTTCATTAGCTTCACTGATTTTTATCGGTATAATTATCGGTATAGGCCTGGAAATGTAGCATTCGCTTGCAATCTATCTTTACCTTTGCATTTGTAAATCATTGATCGCATGTATTGCCAACTGTGCACTCCCTCGTCGACCGTTGTTTATCTTTTTCATAACGTCAGCCGAGTAGCGGTATCCAGAATCGTAACGCTTTTCCAAAGCAAACGGCTGTCAACAACAACCACCCACCCAAGGTCACCTTGAGAGGAAAAGTGTTCGGCTGGAAGAGCGATAGATTAGATAAAATTGGTGTAGATTCATACAATTTTTAGGGAAACTGTGGAGTTTATTGAATTTAGTTGACTGAGGTGAGTTATGCAAACCCTGTCGAACGTGGTAAGTGCAAAATACCGCTTAGAAACTTGCTAAAAATGAGTTATTCGTTCTTCACCTTGAACGAGATAAAAAAGGATCTTATTTGGATCTCGCAATGAACAGTGGTGTAATGTCTCGCAGTCTTGGCCTAGATTTCAGATGAATAAAAATTAACCAAATCCACATTGCGTAAGTGGGTAGCTTAGAATTTGCATGATTAGTACCTCGCAAAGTGCGTCGCAAAAAGTTTAGCTGGATCAGGTGTTCAGAGCTGGTGCGATCATCAACGATCATTTGAACAGCTTGAGTTATTTTCGTCCTCTATTTCAACTGTTTCTGAACACCTGGTTGTCTTTGAGATACCAGATGAAACATTCTACATTCTCATATTGCGTTGTATAGATGGGTAATGATTGTTTCCTTTTTCTCAAAATTTACTATTTATGTATGATGTAAAAATCGAAATAATTTTCCCCTAGTCACCATTATTTACTTATTATACTTTTAACTATGATATAAATGTAGAAAACATACATTCCAAATAAATTTACGAGTATCGAAAACAAGCTTGAGTCAATTTAGAAAATTGTGCTTGGCGTATTCTTCGAGTGCCTCGTAACAAAAGGTTCCTGGGCAAAGAGAGGATTCACTCACCGTTGAACAAGTCAATCGCACGCTTGCCTTTTGCGTTCACTCATCATGTGAGGTAGAAGACTTCCTCTATTGATTAGACGGCATTATAAACAAACTAAAATACAAACGACCTACTGCAGAGATTTGTTTTGGGTTTGCTTATCAGCTGCTAGTAATTCGGAGTTATGAACTGCATTCGATTAGATCGTGTCACATCGTTTTTTTTTTCTACACTGATAGTCAATTCAAATGCAGGCTCTTGGTTTAGTTGCTCATCATCTGGGGTGCCGTCAAGATCGTTCGAACAGAGGTTATTTCTTTGAAAAAAGACGCAGTAATTTGTAGGGGCTACATAGTGATTTGCTTTTTCAGTTAAATTCTCTACAGTGCGTTACAATGTTAAAAAAGATGGGGTCATTTCTTTCCTATGAGGTGGTTTATTTGTTTCTGTAATTTGCGCAGATTGAGTCTAATTCGTTATAAATCGTTCTTTCAGAAACTGCCTACGATCTTTGAAGTGAATAAGATGGCCGATCAGACCGGAACGATAAAGCTGGCGATTCATCACAATGATCCCGGTAAGGGGACGCTCTATCGCCTGAAAAAGAACTCCATGGTGCACGTCCATCCGGGACCATCGCTGCTGGGACGTCGAGTGGCAATCTTTTGTAACTACCCGGCTGATGGTGAGTACTTACAAGAAAATTTGAATAAATTTCCACATTCCTAATGAGTATTGAGTGACATTAGAAGGTCGTTTCCGACGGCGCGAGAAATTCTATTCATATAGTTGCATCACATGTATGTTAAAACTGATAAGAAAACGTTGCTTGTGATGTGACTTTAAACAAATGTTGTAGAATGGTTTTAAAATTAGCGCCATAATTGGTCGGAGTGCTGTCAAACCGCACCAAGCGGCTTTTCAACTGACTTGTGACATTTTATTCGTAAAAGGATAACGGAAATCATTTTATATCAGTTCATACGTGCATTTTGTTTTAGGATATCTTTAGTTTTGGGTTGAGGGATTGTACGAGAAAGGCAAAACTGTGAAGCGAAAGCTTGGACAAACAAATGGTTTTCTGTTGTTGTCGCTTGGTGCGATTTCACAGAACTCCGATCAATCCTCATAGGAAAAAGGAAATCGATTATATTAATAATAATCAATTTGTTGAAACGGATTGGCGCCGTTTGTTGATGAAAGATTGATCATTTTGCTTAGAGCTTCTGCATCTGTGCGATCACAGTCATACGATGTTATGCGTGTTTTTGATACACAATGCTGTGTATTGTCTATCGCACCATGGTTTTTTTTATTTGTATTTAGTATAATCTTTTCTATTTTATTCTTCTTCATAACACTGTTCACGTCATTGCAGGCGAAGATTTTGACCGCAATCGGTATTCCCAGCTGAAATGGTTCTCACCAACGGGAACTCAACTTCAATTGAACGGTTCGAAGTACCTCTCAATCCGGGACGTCGATTGCTACTGCAATGTTCATCTCACCCGTTCCGGAGCGTACCATTTCTACATCCTGTACGAAGGCCAAGAGGAGCAACAAGCCGGTCTTTACGTGCAGATTGAACCAACGCTAACCGTTGGCAAAGGTGCCGCCGCAGCACAACTTCCGCTGGAAGCCATTCGGTGTCAGACGGTCATTGCTAAGCTGATGGGTCCGCTGCAAACCTGGGAAGCAAAGCTGCAAGTTGCCAAAGAAAGTGGTTACAATATGGTTCACTTCACGCCGATTCAAGAGTTGGGTGGCTCGAGATCTGCCTATTCCCTCAAGAATCAGAACAAAGTGAATCCCGAGTTCCAGAATGGTGATCAGCCCGTTGAGTTCGGAGACGTCGATAAGGTGATTAAGAAAATTCGTGATGAGTGGGGCGTTGCTTCGATTTGCGACATTGTTCTGAATCATACTGCCAACGAGTCAGTTTGGATCCGAGAGTATCCGGAGTGCAGCTACAATTGTTTCACCAGTCCTCATCTGAGGCCGGCTTTCCTGTTGGACGCAATGTTAGCCCGAGTCGGAGAAGATGTTGCCGCTGAATTGCTTGAACATGTCGGAGTCCCAAAATTAGTTGAAACTAACGACCATCTGCAGGCCATTCGCTGGCAAATTCACTCCAACTATCTGCCGCAAATTAAATTGCACGAACTATATCAGTGTGATGTGGATAAGTACGTGACCCGATTCAACGAAGAGGCTTCCAAGCACAGTCCAACTGCCGCAAAGGATGTTCCCGAGGGGGATATCAAACTAAAATATGATGTGGAGTATCGACGCTTGGGAGCTCAGATCGACTGGGACCGAGCTATGAAAACTTATAATGTGTTCCGCTCAGACTGTTTTGATGAAGATAGTCGGAAGCGCAAATGCGCTGAAACATTCCGCTCAAAATTGCAATGGTTGAACGAGGAGGTTCGAAAAGAAATTCAAGCTCATTTGGATTATGCCATTGAGAACTGTCTGGCTGGAACGCGTTATGAACGTGTGCAAGCAGATGGTCCACAGGTCAAGGGCATTTCTGTGAAGTATCCGTTGTTCATGAAATACTTCACGCATTATGGCATCCAAGGCAAGTCGTTGAAGGACATTGAGGAGATGATGTACGGCGGCGCCGGCAAGTTATTCATGGCTCACAATGGGTGGGTAATCAACAGCGATCCGTTGAAGGACTTTGCTCGACCTCAGGAAGGTACGGGCAATGTCTACATTAGGAGAGAGTTGATCGCTTGGGGTGACAGTGTGAAGCTCAGGTACGGGGACAAACCGGAAGACAGTCCGTATCTGTGGAAGCACATGAAGGAATACGTCGATACGACAGCGAAGATCTTCGACGGTGTTCGGTTGGACAATTGTCACTCGACGCCTCTGCACGTAGCGGAGTATCTTTTGGATTCGGCGCGAAAGGTCAATCCGGAATTGTACGTTGTTGCGGAACTGTTCACCAATTCGGACTATACGGATAACATTTTCGTTAATCGGTTGGGCATCACTTCTTTGATTCGAGGTAATGTAAAAAGGTTAATTTGTTTTGTTTATAGTCTAATTGCATTTCTACAACAGAGGCTCTGTCGGCATGGGACTCTCATGAGGAGGGTCGTCTCGTATACCGGTACGGAGGGGATCCGGTGGGAGCGTTCTTCCCGTATCCAAAGCGTATTTTAGCGCCGAGCATTGCGCACGCTCTATTCCTAGATCTGACGCATGATAACCCATCGCCAGTGGAAAAACGTTCGATCTTCGATTTGATACCATCTGCGGGATTGGTTTCCATGGCGTGTTGTGCGACGGGAAGCAATCGTGGTTACGATGAATTGGTTCCACATCATGTAAGTAAAGCTGTTTCCACCAAATGTCCGGTCTTCATAAAATCTTTCTGCCTTGAATTCGCTTTTCATAATCGTTAAATTTCGAAACATTGGCGTAGTAGCCAATCGCCAACAGTGGTCCATTGTTACGCCGTTGGTAACCACCACTTGTTATTTTTCCTAACATTCATTCGCATTACACATTCAGCCAATAGACCTCAAATCAGTTTTGACAAGAAGCGGCTTTGATGCACCACGCGCGCGAATGTAATCAAAGTTTTCTAGCGATATCTTGTAACTATCCAAGCGAAAATTCAGCTATTTTTCCAATTGATTTTGTTAAGAAAATTATTTTGAGCTTTTTAGTGGAATGTCTTCACTTGTCATAAGACGAGTTTTGTTGTGTAGTAACCCGCGACATCCTTTAGCAACGCGTCGCAATTACCCCTAGTTACCTAGTTGTGCTTAGTAACCTAAGTTTGTTATTTTCAATAAATAATCATTAGTGTTCTAACATCCAAACCTGAAGCACACATTTTATCAAGATCTACTAGAGGTTATGGGACCAGCCGGTAACCGAAAAAAAATTGAAAATTGAAGATGACATCTCCAATAAGAAGTTCCGGTTCTCAATCTGGCGGCGGAAACGGCAGTCGACCTGAAACAGGAAGCGTTCGAGTTGCGACGGGGTCCGTTGCGATGCCGGCCATAGAGAAGTTGAAGGGACGCGAGAATTACTCCACTTGGGCATTCGCTATGCGAATGATCCTAATCCGTGAAGGTAGCTGGTGCGCTGTGAGTCCTGCGGCTGGAGAAGAGGTTCCCGAAGATGTGAAGTTGCGTGCGTTGGCAACAATCTGCCTGAGCCTGGAGAGTTATAACTACAGTCTCGTCCAGGATGCGGCGGATGCAGCAGAAGCGTGGAACAAGTTATCAACAGCTTTTCAAGACTCCGGATTGACGAGGAAGATTGGGCTACTGAGGAAGTTAACCTCTATTCGTCTGGTTGGCTGTTCAAGCGTAGAGGAATACGTCAACGATTTAATGAGTACCAGCCACAAGCTTGCTTCGATTGGGTTCAAGGTAAATGACTCGTGGTTGGTGGCGTTGCTGCTGATGGGGCTACCAGAACACTACGAACCTATGATCATGGGATTGGAGGCTTCAGGAGCGAATCTGACGTCGGATGCGGTGAAAGCTAAGATCCTTCAAGATGTGAAGCTCGAGAGGGGACCACTGAACAGCAACGATGGTGGGGCGCTATACACGAAAAGCACAAATTCGAACAAATTCAAATCACATGGTAAGAAGAAACCCGAGAAGACGTGCTTCAACTGTGACAAGCCAGGCCATTTTGCGTCCAAGTGTCCGGATAAGTTGCTGATCAAGACGAAATCGAAGTCGAATGGCCTCTGCAGTATTTTTGCGATCGGCGATGTTCAAGCGGAAGGCTGGTATTTTGATTCAGGAGCGACGAGTCACATGGCCAGACCGAACCAGAATTTCGTTCACGAAACGGCATTGCAGCACGCCGTGGGGACCGCGAACAATGGCAGCATGGAGACTATGGCGAAAGGTACGGTTGCAGTGCAGGTTCCAGATGGTACGATCGATGTCCACGAAGTGCTAAAAATTCCCAATTTGGCCGCTAATTTATTGTCGGTAAGTGCGATCTGCAAGAGAGGTTATACCATGAAGTTTACTGCGAACAAATGTGTGGTGCTGAACGAGGCTGGTGAGCTGGTCGTTTCTGGTAAGGAAGAAAGCGGTCTATATCGATTGAATCAGCCGGAGCGAGCGTTTCTGGCAAACGGAATACAGCTATGGCATCGGAGGATGGGCCATCTGAATGATTCAAGTTTAAAGCAGCTCAAGAACGTGTCCGATGGCGTTGATTTTCAAGGTGAGAAGGTGAAGAATTGCACAGTCTGTCTGGAAGGGAAACAATCTAGAAGACCATTTCCAAAAACCGAATCCAAAGCATCAGAACTGCTGGAGCTGGTGCATTCCGATCTCTGCGGACCAGTAGAGGTACCTTCCTTGGGTGGCAGTCGATATTTCGCCACGTTCGTAGATGATGCAAGCAAAAGAGTGGCAGTCTACTTTCTAAAGACCAAAAGTGAAGTTCTGGCTGCGTTCAAGTTGTTTCGAGCGAAGGCGGAGCGGCAAACAGGTAGAAAACTTAAAATTCTCAGGACTGACAATGGGCGAGAGTACGTTAGCAACGAATTCCGGAAGGCGTTGGAGAAAGATGGCATCCGTCATCAGAGGTCGTGTCCATACACTCCAGAGCAGAATGGTACGGCAGAAAGGATGAATAGAACCCTTGTGGAAAAGGCTCGATGTCTTCTAAACGATGCGCGTATGCAGAAGGAATTCTGGGCGGAGGCAATATCGACTGCAGCGTATCTAGTAAATCGATCACCAACTAGAACCATTGGAAACAAGACACCTGAAGAAATGTGGACCGGCATAAGGCCTGATCTGCGGCACCTGAAAGTTTTCGGTACGAGTGTGATGGTCCATGTTCCAAAGGTCAAGCGCAGGAAGTTTGATCCGAAAGCGGTAAAGGGAATTTTCGTAGGCTATTGCGAGGACACAAAGGGATTCCGGGTTTACCTCCCGGAGAGTCACAAGTTCGAGGTCAGCCGTGACGTGGAGGTGGTTAACGAGGACGAGCAGGGTGTCAGTACCAAGTGTCCTCAAGAGGTTCAACCGGTGGAATTCTTGGAGATATTTACTGAAGAGATCATAGTGCCTGTTAAATGTCCAAATGCGAACACCACCAATAATGATGATGACGATAAAGAAGAAGCAAGCAACAACACACTGGAGACGTCTAGCGATGAATATGAAGATGCCTATACCAATCACGCGCTCCCACCGCAACAATCAAGACCAGTTGAACAAAGTCAACAAGGGTTGAGGCGCAGCGGTCGGGAGCGCATCTGTCCAGGCAAGTATGATGAATTTATAACTTTCGGTACATTTACTGGTGATGCAATTCCCCCCCAGCAATCTACTCCATTGACAGTTTTGGAGGATATTCCACAAAGCTACGATGAAGTCATGCGTCGACCTGACCGTGATTGTTGGATCGCAGCGATGGAGCAAGAGATGGCGTCACTGAGCGAAAACCAGACCTGGACGTTAACAAACCTACCCAAGGGACGCAAAGCCATCCGGAATAAGTGGGTTTTTGCCGTCAAGCGAGGACCTGATGGAAGCCCGGAGCGATACAAGGCGCGTCTTGTCGTGAAGGGGTGTTCACAGAAGCCTGGCGTTGACTACGAGGAAGTCTACGCTCCCGTAGTACGATATTCGACCATTCGGTACCTGATGGCGGTGGCAACGAAGTTCGACTTGGATGTGGATCAGATGGACGTGGTTACCGCATTCTTGCAAGGCGAACTGGGTGACGAACAAATATTTATGGTTCAGCCCGAAGGATTCGAGGATTCAAACGGCAAGGTCTGCAAGCTGAAGAAGGCATTATACGGCCTGAAGCAATCAAGCCGAGTATGGAATGCGAAACTAGACGAGGTGCTACGAGAATTTGGCCTGCAGAGATCGCGATGCTGGATGGGGAGAAGATCCTCTTCGTGACGATATACGTGGATGACCTGTTGATTTTCACGAACGATCAACGATTGAAGAGGAAGCTGAAGGACTTCTTGATGCAGAGGTTCAAAATGAAGGACTTGGGGGAGGCCACACACTGCCTCGGCATTCGGATCCAACGGGATCGACGTGGTGGCAAGCTTTCGTTGGATCAACAGGCATACATTGAGGAAATCGTTCGACGTTTTGGTATGACAAATGCGAACCCGGTAGCAGCTCCAGCAGATCCGAGCTGTAGACTGGAGAAGTCGATGGCCCCGAAGACTGAAAAGAGAAACAGCAATGAGAGATGTGCCATACAAGGAAGCAGTAGGATGTTTATCGTTTGTGGCCCAGACAACTCGACCCGATATTGCGTTTGCTGTAAATGCGGTAAGCCAATTTTCGTCGAACCCTGGTAGACCACACTGGGAAGCTGTTAAGCGTATCATCCGATACTTGAAGGGCACGGCGATGAAGAAATTACGATACACGAAAAACCAGAATGGAGAACTGGCCGGATATAGCGATGCTGATTGGGGAGGAGATCCCGATAGCCGCAGATCGACAACTGGCTATGTTTTTACGATGCAGGGAGCCGCTATAGCCTGGAATGTGAAGAAACAGCCGACAGTAGCTCTATCGACATGCGAGGCGGAGTACATGGCAGTTTCTCGAAGTATACAAGAGGCCATGTGGTGGAACAATCTTCGGTCTGAATTCGCCATCGTTGGACCAATCCCGATGTACTGCGACAACCAATCAGCAATCAGCATCGCAGGTAACGGATCCTATAATCCCAGGACGAAACATATTAGCATCCGATATCATTTCGTTCACGAGAAC
Source organism: Armigeres subalbatus (assembly GCF_024139115.2). NCBI lineage: Eukaryota > Metazoa > Arthropoda > Insecta > Diptera > Culicidae > Armigeres > Armigeres subalbatus. The sequence continues at coordinate 18,135,167 of NC_085141.1, forward strand.
TTGGAGAACGGTGTGGTCAAACTTGGCTATACGCCTACTTCAAGCCAACCGGCAGTAGACCTGTGCGCCGATCTACTTTGAACCGGCGGCGGCGTGAATGTATTTTTCTAACGGCGGCGGCGGCTCAGCCGGCGCCACGCCGCGATTGTTTTCGGCGGCGGCGGCGGCGGCTCAATCGGCGTGGTCCAAAATTTTCCTTCAAACAGTTCAAGCAATTTAAATGTCTGCATTTCTCATGCAATAAAAGCATAATATATATAATTTTAACACTGTACACTAGCGAGAAAGTGTGAGAAAACTTTTGTTGTTTGTTCTAATTAATAAACAGTTTGAGGTGAAATGGTGCAATGGCCTCTTTTGGAAATCACATAAAATTTCACAGAGATCCTACATGAGAAAAATCTTCGAAAGTTCCAAAGAATTCTTCTGAAACTACCAGAATGTTTAAGTAAAGTATTTTTTCGAAAGCTGACCCCTAGAATCCCTCCAAGAACTTCTTCAAGAATTCCTTATAGATTTACCCAGGAATCCCTTCAGGAATTCTATGAGCAGATTCTCCTTAGATTCCTTTAAAAAAAATCAGGAATTTCTTTACGATTTCTTCCAGTGATTTCTACAGGAGTTCTTTATAAATTTTCTTCATGAATTTCTTCAATAATTCTTCCGAGAGGGAGTGTAATTCGTGATAAAAATACACGCAAACATTCTGAATTATGCCTTCCTTATCCTGGTAGCTACAAAGCAAGGCCATGCTGAAAGTGACTGGATTCATTTCATGTTACGGCGTAGGTTTTTTGATACTTGACTTTGACACTTTGACGATGACTTTGAGCATCATCATATTAGTTTTATTACACAGGAATATAGAAATCTCGCTTAACTTTTCAAAAGGTCCTAAGTAACATTTTTTTCATGAATTAATTTGAATAGCGCAATCATCAGAACAACATGAAAGCTTTTGATTGCTGTATTCAAATTAATTCATGAAAAAAATGTTACTTAGGTCCTTTTGAAAAGTTGAGCGAGAAATGGTGAATCGGCTGAAAAAATCTCGTAGTTAATAACTGTGGAAATGCTTAATGAACACTAAACTTCGGTGTCTACTACCTGAAAAAAACCTGGAAAACCTGAAATTATCAGGGAATCTCTCCCCACCTGGAAAATGCCTTTAGGAATATATTAAAAAAATATATTAAAGCAATTCCTGGAGGAACTTCCGAAGGAAATCAATAAAAGAGTGTCCATAAGAATGATTAGCAATTTTCTAAATTATTTCTGGAGGAAATTCCAAGTTAAAAATCAAAAAGAATTCCCGGAGGAATTTTAATACGAATTTCCGGATGATTTTTCGTATGGTTTCTTTAAGAAATTCCAGAAAGGGAACCTGAAGGGATTTAAAAAAAAGTGTAGAGTGATTTGTGAAGAATTTTTGCTAAAGGAATTCTTGAAAGAATAACTGAAGGATTCCCGAATGGATTTTTCAAACGAGTTTCTAAAGGTATTCTCGAAGTATTTCCAAAGAATTCTTAAAAGCAAAATATCCGGAAAAACTCCTCCAGGTGTTTTCTAAAGTTTTCCTTAAGATACTTCTGAATAAGTTCCTAAAAAATCCCAAGGAATTTCAAAAAAATATCCGAAGCATTTTCCGAAGGTTTTTACAGTAAAGCAGTAATAGAACGCTAGTGGCGCTGTAACCATTGAAATTAATCTGCCAAAATATGCTTCGATAAGCTTACTAGCCTATTCAGATTACGATTAGCTTATTTATCGTAATAAATATCATGTTGAAGCTGAGAAAGAAAATTGAATGTATGGGAATGGCATCAGGTTGTTGTTTATCATGATATTTATGATCATAAATGGCGTAATTCTGAATAGGCTATAACTTGGCCGTTTGACACTTATAGTACCGGTACCTTGGCTGCTAGGAGGGGCAGCAGGGACTATGTCCAAGGCCCTGACGACCCCTCCCCATGGCCACTGCGAGTTAGGGGGCCTGCCTAGGATGTGGTGGGGTTTGACAGTGGGCTCTGTTAAACCTCTACAAAAAGCTGCATGTGTCCATAAGCAGGCCCTATCAAACCCAGTCAACACATGAACGTATATGGTGTCGTGTAGGATGCTGAAGTGCAGGCGATAGAGGTACTTTTCCACACAACATGTATGTATATCGTCTCCAATTTAGCGTCTTGTATTGCACCATGTGCGATTTTATGTAGACTGGGAAGCGACCGTGTGCCGCTCAAAGCGCACAAGCCCAACACGAGTGCCAACCGGCACATCAGGATTAATACCAGTGAGATCCTGATTACGGTATACTGGTCAAGGCAAGTGACACACACGCGCGCGCAAGTAATGCAAAATAAACGACATGTAAAATGAACGTAAATCTACATTCTTACTTAACGTCAAATAGAGATAAAATAAGGGCTGCTGAATAACATTAGCTTTCCGATTACTATCAATTATTTTCAATCCCGTTTCTTTTTTACTTTTCTTACGTTAATGAAATGATAACGCGGGCGCCTAATCCGAAATTCAAATGAACAATCGCTCACTTTGAGCGATTGATTGTTTATTCTCGCGAAGAATGAACAATTGAACAAATAAGGAAATGCTAATACTGCTGTGTAGAAGTTTCATAGGTCACATCACTTTCCATGGTGAATCCCGATCTATGTTACTGATTACCCCACCCAACTAACACTATTTCCTTCCCGTGGTAAATGTGGAGATGCAGAGGTATTCTCGGTCTCTAGTAGCAACAATTACCACACACTCACATTCCCTCCCTTTCCCAACTGACTGTAAGGACTTGGCCGGCGCCGTTATTGATCAATATTTGCGAGCTGCTGAAACGTGCACTTCGAGAATAGTTGGTAAATCCCAACCACTATTTGCTTGGATCGTAGTGCAATTTGCACCAGTTCTGATCAATCACGGAGTAGCAACCATTGATATGTACAGTCAGTCTAAGCTAAGCTAAGCTAAGCTATAGTACCGGTACCTTGGCTGCTAGGTTCAAGCAAACTAGATGTTGGTCACTCGAACAGGTATAAGAACGTTAGGCATGAGTACGTTAGGCATAAAGGTGTTAAGCATAAAATGCCCCAAAAACAGCCCATGACATAAAGAAGGTATTATGCCTAACGTCATGGACCCAACAATCTCATATTTTTGCATCAACGCATTTTCTAAAGGAGTTTTCGTAAGAAGTTCTGAAGGATTTCCTGAAGAAATTCCCAAACATATTTTCGGAACATTTCCTTAAGAAGTTTTCTTAAGTTTCTTAAAAAAAAACAGCTGAAATAAAATTCAAAAAGATTTCCGATAAAAGTCTTAACCAAGTTCCCAAAGAAATTCCTAAAAAAAATTATCAGAAGAAATCTGCAAAGTATTTCCGAGGGATTTTTACAAGACATTTTCGAACAAACACCTAAAGGAATTAAAAAAAATCGTAGAGGAATCGCCAAATGCATCTCTAAAGGAATTTTCGAAACAAACTAAAGTTTTAGCAAAGAAATGTTCAAATTAAATTCTGGAGGAAGTCTGAATCAATTTTTAATCTTTTTAATTCTTAATAAAATTCTTAATTCTGAACCAATTTTCCGACGGAATCTATGGAGAAATTTTCAAAGGAATACCTGGAGGGATTTCCTATGTGTTTCCTGAAGGAATTTTGATTGAATGGCTGAAGCAATTTCTGGGTGAACTTGCGAAGGAATTCCTGGAGGAATTTCTTAAGTTATTTATTTGTTTTTTTTTTTTTAAATTTTATTTGTTTTGTGATGCCATCAACACATTCTTTAAAATAATATTTTTTGCAATATTTACTTTTATGAATTGATCATTTTGTTGCTAAATACTATATGCTAATGGCACGTTTGTTTTTGCCTGGATATTAATGTAAAACACCTGAAAAAAACTGGAAAATCGGAGAATTTTGTTTTTACAGATGAGTAGACACCTTGTGCGATATAGCGATCTTCAAATTAGGATTTAATGCCAACAAAGAAGAGCAAAAGAAATTCACAGGAGTTCCCCATTCAGGAATTCTAGGAAATGTATTATTAAATATTCAGAACTTCTGGACAAAGGAATCCTTAAAACTCCTAGAAAGGGAATTCTTCGAGTAAAAAATGTGAAATCTGAGGGAAAACCCAATTACATAACTCTTTAGGGGTGGGTGGGTATCTGTTTGAGCGTTACGGCCTATACACATTTACAAACCTTTCCTTGCAAAAAGCATTACAAAGAGGTGGGTGGGAGTGGAAAATGAACAAATTTCAAATATCAGCGGCGCAGCCGAAATTTTTCAAATTTATTTGGGTTTGAACGGAGTTTTTCTTTGAACAATTTGGGGGTGGGGAATTAACCCCAAAAACGTAACTACGTCAATAATATTATATAATAAAAATATTTCAACGGCTCGCCTAAAATTTACCGGCGGCGAGGTAAAAAAAATCCAGCGGCGCGCCGGTCAAAAATGGTGGCGGCGGCGGCGCTTGAAAATCGTCGGCGGCCGCGGCGCACAGCTCTAACCGGCAGATGGATTCACCAAACCACTGGCGACACAGAACCAGCAGAAGTTTTGCCGATTTATAGGCGTCGCAGATTAGGGAGGAGTGTTGTGTAGTAACCCGCGACATCCTTTAGCAACGCGTCGCAATTACCCCTAGTTACCTAGTTGTGCTTAGTAACCTAAGTTTGTTATTTTCAATAAATAATCATTAGTGTTCTAACATCCAAACCTGAAGCACACATTTTATCAAGATCTACTAGAAGTTTGTACAATCCCATTTAATTCCACCACTTAATTGTATCTTGACAGATACGTATTTCGACCTCAACAGTAAGGCCGTCTTCAATGTCTCGTACTTGACTCGTACTTAAGATTGTACAAACTCGTCTTATGACAAGTGCAATTGATTTTGTTAACCGGTGAAGAAGTGAGAATAAACCAAAAATTCTTAGTTTACATCCGTGAAGTGCAGTTTTAAACGATATTAAAACCACACAATTAAAATAAATCGCAGATTTCTGTGAAATTTCACCGAAATCTCAACAGCAAAACTGTTCGGTAAAAATTTCACAGATTTTTGTAGTTTTGACAGTTGAACAAAGGAAAATACCGCAGAAAATCGGTGAAATAATTACCGAACAAATCTGCTGTTGAGATTTCGGTGAATTGAAGATAAATTCACCGAAATCTGTGAAATGATTTAAGTGTGCAGTCCGCCTCAGCTATAGCGGCAGGCAACAGGTTACTGTTGTCGAATTATTGATTTTAATTTTTGCGGACTGAGCGACACGCTTAACACCGATTTCGAACGCTAAAACACATGGTCTCCACTAGTGGAGGCGATCCTAGCGGGTCGGGCAGAGCAAGACTCCCAAGGTTTATGGATCAGCGAAATGAGTTTGGCGAACTGATTGTACTCCAAATGGCAGCAAGCGAAGGACAACTGCCAGCAAAACCATTCATGATTGCTGAAAGTGTGGAAAGACTCGTCGAACAGATCGATTCAGCTAGAAGCGAAAAGCAAGGAGCAAACTGTGTAAGAAACCCGACACAAGCTGAAAAACTTCTGCAACTGAGAACACTTGTTGATGGCACCGCAATAAACATAACATATTACCCGTTTCTCAACAAATGCAAATGCGTCATTTCTACCTATGACCTGATAGAAGAGACCGAAAAAGACATGCTTGAGAAACTTGCCGAACAGCACGTGACAGAAGTGAGAAGAATTACTCGTATGCAAAACGAAAAGGCGGTTAACACCCCTGCGCTAATCTTGACATTCGGTAAGACCACTTACCCCCAGCGAGTGAGAGTGGGGCTGTTAAGCGTACCAACACGCCCATACCCCAATCCACTTCTATGCTACGGTTGTTACAACTATGCACAGACTAAAAAAACAATGTACTATCTGCTACAATTGTTCAGGTAGTCACATGGTGGACAAATGTACAGAAGACGCTTTCTGCAGAAATTGTGACCAAAACCATAACCCAAGGAATAGGAAATGCCTGAGATACCAAAAGGAAGTTAGCATAATCAGAACAAAAATTGATTTCAATTTCTCGTTTGCCGACGCGAAGAAAGAGAGTCGAACAAGGCAATGTAAGTTATGCCCAAATCACAGCCCAACCACGCATCGATGCTGTGAAAGTTGAAGCATTGTTGGAGACGAGCAGATTGCTAAGCTGATTGAGGCACTGAACGAGAAAAACAGGCAAATGGAACAATTGCAGAACACGGTTTTCCAAATGCAGCAGTCATCGAGCAAGTTGCACATGCAAATCCGAAAACTTCGGACGACTTGCCACTCCAAGCTTCGACGGAACATTAGCAAGCACGAATAACAACCAAGATCTAACTAATCGTTAAAAGAACGATAAACATGACGTACAAAATTTCGAAAGACGGCTGCAAAATAATTCTCCCGACAACCGAAGTCCTGTACCAAAGCGCATCTTAACGAGACGAAATGGGCAAGAATGCGATATACAAACGGAGAATAAGAACCAGTACCAAATCATGTCCACCAAGCTTTTCATGACCCACACCGAGACTAGCAGCAAAAATACGCCGACAGACACCACCGATGAAGACCATATACGCACGGACCAAGATAACAGCATTACGGAAACAAACAACAGGGTTGAAGACTTTATCAGCAACGGAACGGGGTCCGTAAACCCCAGGCATAACCCCACTCCGACCCTGACCGAGGATGTCCCACTTGGCAGTGATGAGCCTTCGGCGGCAGTTGAGGTGGGGGGCTTGCCTTCTCCACAGGCAAGTACATCTTTCAAATACGTTGTTAGAACATCACTGTCCAATGATTTCTCACCACCAGCAAATTTATACCAAGGCCAATCGTATTACAATACTCCTAACACAAGCCAACAAAACGCAACATTGTTTGTCACCACAAACCATGAACGGGATAGAAGAAACCATAACAACTATATGAGTCCAACCCCGACTGAAGACGTCTCTCTTACCAGTGATAAGCCTACAGCGACTGCTCGAGGTGAGGGCTCGCCCTCACCACAGGATCAACCAACATGCGAGCTAACTTTAGCTTTACAATGGAACTTGAATGGAATACAAGGCAGATATGCGGAACTACAGATGTTGACCACCAAATATTTACCAGTAGTGATCGCCCTGCAAGAAAACGCGGACTGGAACGAATACGAAGATTCTATTTTGGAACTCATTCCAAGAGATGCGTTATTATCAGTAGAGGATTTCAGTGAGAGGATCATTCTTGCTGCAACGTCAAGCATTCCTAGAACAACCGGAAATGTGCGTAAGCGAGCAACACCATGGTGGAACGACAAAAACTCGGTAAGAAGGACCTTAGAAGGATGGAGCATCTAAACGAGTCTGTCTTAAAAGAATTCCAAAAAGCCCGGAGCGAATCAAAGAAGGTAGTACAAAATGCAAAGAAAAATCGTGGGAAGCATTTGTGGGTAGTTTCAATCCTCAAACATCCAGCAGCGAAATGTGGAAGAAAGTAGGAACACTATGTGGTAAAACTTACGTTCGAAACTATGCTCTGAAAGTAAACGATGTAATAGTAGAAGAGCCAAATCATGTAGCAACCACCGCCTGTAGATCCGAGTCCAGTAGAAATCAACTCGGAAAGCATCGATGACAGCATAAATGAAGACTTCACATTGCAAGAACTCTTTTGGGCATTAGACAAAGGAGGCAGTAAATCAGTAGGCAACGACGACATAAGCTACCCCATGTTACGCCGTCTTCCATTCAGGACCAAAGTTCAATTATTGGAAACTATAAATACAATGTGGCGCTCAGGCGCTATTCTAGCTAGTTGGAAGGAAGGTATAACTATTTCCATCTCCAAACCAGTTAAGGATGCCAAGGAATTGGGAAACCAACGCCCAATAACTTTACTCAGTTGTTTGAGTAAAACCTCGCATCCGACTGTTTCTCAAAGCTAAAGGCGTTGCGGAAGTTCTCACCGAAGTGGCTTCGGCATTAGAAGCCGAGAAGTCAAGTTCGAAGAAATGGATAGGATTACAAAAGTGTTACTGCTGGGCTGTTTGTCGGACGAGTGCCTCGAGATCGTCCGAGAAAAGGATACTGCATGTGGAGCAGGACGAGGTCTGCCTCCGGCCCTGGAGAAGGTTGCGGAGGCAGACCTCGTTAAGCAGTGGTTACTAGCAGTAGAAAGCTAGACAAGTCAACAGCTTTTTCTGGTGATTCAAAGAAGAAATTCCAGAAGTTTATCAGCGTGTACCATAAGTTAGGGCGTCGTGGATATTTGAAAAAGGATTGTCGTCAGCGTGAAGCAAACTCAGCGAAGAAAGATCTTACCAGTTTTGTTATGTCCGTACCCAGTAAAAGAATGGCAAACTAATTCGATACAAACATAACTTTATTTAATAATTCCAACCGCTACAACAAGTTTCATGGCTGATGCAAATGTTGCGAAAAAAGAAGTCTGGGCGAATCACTTTCGGGTGCAGTGACCACCTTGTAAGCGACAAGACCGTGTTGCTGTTCTGATGAGTACATTTCAACATGAATGTCCCAGAGTCGCGTGAAAATCTCATGTCAGTGCCGAAATTGATGTAGCTTTATTCAAAAAGAACGGTACGGTGTTGGCCACAGGACACTTTCGAGGAAGCCTTTACGAAGTTGAATTGTCGTTAAAATATATTCAAGCTAATCACTGCGATGTACCGTTTGGAGGTCGTTTCTGGTCTGAAGCTACGCGCGCCTGCGGGAATATGATGAACCCATTTCCGACAACTGTAGTTACCCCTGCTGAAATGTGGTTCGGTGGAAAAGAAAAAGTCTTTCGATTTTCAAGTTGCCCCAGAGGAGTAAAACCCCTCAATACTAAATGAGTGTTTCGGCCGAAAGAAGATGTGAGTGGAAGTATAATCAAGCACAAGGGAAGGTTAGTGGTGAAAGGATTTCTACCAAATGCTGGTGTGGATTATGAAGAGACATTTGCTCCGGTTGCACGGCTTGTTATTATTCGAACTGTGCTCGCCGCTGATGTTCAACTGGGATTTCCTTTCCACCAAATGGACGTGAAGACGGTGTTTCTCCATGTCGATTTGAAAGAAGAATTGCATATCCAAACACAGTTTGCCGTCTGATTAAACTACCGTGGACTCCCGGTGATATTACCGTTTTTTAGCTGAACACTTTTTATTTTGAACCCCGTTCGTTTGAACATTTTTTAAATTAAAAATGGATCAAACGTCATTTAGCACGTGGAATCGAAAAAAGAAAAATGGACCATCGTGAAACGGAACAAACCAGCAAAGAGAGCAGCCAGAAACCAATTTTTCTGATGCAAATAAAGTATGTAATTAAAAATGAGCCCCGTTAATTTGACTGAGGTACCGTTTAAATTATCGGGGGTCCACGGTACAGGTAAACTTCGATATGTATCATGTACTTTATGGGCGAATTTTATTTTTTTATATAATGCTCAGCTAGCAGAGTGAAACAGCTTTTCTTGTGAACAATTCCTACCAACTTGTTCGTTGCTAAGAAAAATGACCCGAAGAATTGTATTCGTCATTTTATTTCTATATGAAGTACAGGAAATAAGAGGCTTAGAGGCACTGGAAACAAAAGGCTTCCTTTTCGTTGCACCGTTTGTTTTATTTATTGAGTATCCGCGATCTTTAGTGGATTTAAACTAGGGCACGATGGGGCACGTGACTCGCCAAATTGAATATGTTCATCATAAATATTTAATTATGTACGCCAACATTATTCTGAAAAAAAAGCTGATATCAGGGTAATTTTTATCAATTATATTCGAAATTTCCGATGGAATTTCTAGAGAAGTTCCTGAATAAAAGTCTGGAGAATTTTATGATTTTTTCATCGGAAATTCCTTTGATATTTTTTCAGAGATTCCTTTAGGAATTCTTTTCTTCAATTAAACCATACAAAATACCTGAATTCTATCCGATATTTTGTTGGATGTATTCTTCCAGAAATTTTATTACTTCCTTGAAGGAATTTTCAACAAAATGTTTGAAGGAATTTTTGATGGAATTTTCAACGAAAAAGTCAAAGATTTCTCAAAGGGATATGCCAAGAAATTCCAAACGGCATTTCCAAACTATTTCCCAAAGGAATGCCTAAAAAATCCAAAGCATTTTCCGCTGGTATAACCGAAAAACATTCTAAAGGAATTTCCTGAGAAATGTTTAAAGAAGTTCTGAAGAAAATTCCAGAGGAATTTCCGAAGAAATATCTAAAAGAGTTGCTGAAAAAACTGAACTGTTATTAACGTCTTTTTTATTTTAATTCAGAAATTAAGTTCGACGCTAACAGGAATTTCTGAAGAAATTTCCTAAGGTATTTACGAAATAATCTCCATAGGGATTTCCGGTGGAATTCCTGAAGGAACTCCTCAATGAATTCCAAAAAAAAATAACTTCCGAAGAAATTCCTAAGCGAATTTTCAAACCCCTAATAATTTCCGGAAGGAATCAGTGAAGGAATTCCAGAACGAATCTCCAAAGGAATTTTTGAAGGAATATCCGAAAGAATTACTGGAATATTTTCCGTAGATCTTTCTAAAGGAGTTTCGGAAGGTTTTTACGGATAATGTTTAAAGGAATTCGTAAATATATTTCTAAATGAATGATTCGAAGAATTTTCTAAGGAATTCCAGGAAGAAGTTTTGAATTCCGAAGGAACTCATTAGGTAGATTCTGAAGTAATTCTTAATTTTTTTTTTTGAGGGGGAATTTAAAAATGATTTTTGGATTTATTCCCAAAGTTGTTTCCGGATGATTTTTCAAAGAAATCCCAACTAGTTAACCTGTCTTTAGAGCCCTGGCCTTCCTCGCATTTTTTTTTAATCTTTATTTAGGTGTTTTTTTAATTCTAGATTAAGTTCAACACCGCGGCCTTCCTCGCAGCACTGCACTACTCTTTCCTTCCTCTTCTTGGTTCCTCCCTTCTGTGGCTGTGCGGGCTTACCGGGCGGTGGTATCGCCGGGTGGCTCGCTTCTTGCTTCGTTACAACTCGATGCTCAATAAGAAGGGCAATCGACTATCAGCGGAAACAATGCCGGATTGGGCCGACTACGGAACCAGGAAATTACGGCGGTTCTTGCTGGAGTTTCCAACGTAAAGACCGTGGGGTTGCCCCCAATGCCTTCTCTTGTCTTAAGTACTTCATCTCTACTCTTCAACTTCCAACTTTGGTAACTTTGTAACATCCGACCGCATCCCAGGCTCATGACCTCCTTTTTCAAGTCAAGACCTCCTTTTTCAAGTATTGACCCAATTACGCCACCCCTTAATTGATACTTAACGAAGGTACTTCTGGTGTTGGGTTGGAGGACTAAGGTGAGTGGTTGGATGCGGTCTTACAGGGTGGTGGAGGCTAATCATGCCCTGCTCTACTGCAGTTGCTAAAGTACTGAGAAAACCTACGAGACGAGTTTTACCTGCCATTCACAAACAATTAACGCATTAGACTACATTTTCAAGAATGTCTCGGAAACACTCATCACTTTTAGTCTAGAATTGTTTGAGAAATTCCTGGGATGATTTCTAAAAGTGTTGCTCAAGGAGTTTCCGAAGGGGGTCCGGAGGTCTTAGGATTTTCTTGAAAGAAATTAAAGAAAGAATACGATGTGAAAGTATTGACCTAATGTGTAAGGAAAATTCCGAAAGAATTCCTGGAAGAATTTTTGAAGGTATTACTGGATTCATTGCCGGATCAATTGCCGGAGTTCCTGAAGGAATTTCCGAAGGAACTCCTGTAGAAATCTAGAAATTTCTTCGCAAATTCTATTTCGAGTTCCTTCCTAAATACCTTTAGGAATTGCTTGAAAATATATTCAGGAAACTCCTTCGGAGATTCTTTTAAGATTTCCTTCAAAAATATCATTGTACATTCTTTAAAATATTCTTCCAGAAATTACTTTACGAATTCGTTTCGAAAATTTATTCAGTCCCGAGGTGCTGGAACAAGAAATTCAACGATCGGCTGTAGAGCTTAGGATTCAATCGATTATTGCCTCTATACTACCAGACTACTACCATAAGATGAAGTCTTTATAATTATTAACGTCGACAATTCACTTATGGCTGAAAGGAAGTTAAAACGATTGTGAAGCTTAAGAACGCTCTAAGTGAAATCAAAGATGGCTAGAAGTTGCTTCTTGCCGTCTTTGGTGAAATGTTTTCTATGATGGTTGCGGTAAAAGATATTTTAGTTACTAGATAAAGATTGTCGCTTCGGTTCCCTTTGTTCTGCTGTCCGAAACATGTGTGGTACATACCTGTCAAATCGTATGGATTTTCCTTCTTTGACATTTAGATCCCCTATCCTCGCCAGCAAAAGATGTTCCGGACAGCGACGACAGCGACAATCTTTATCTAGTAACTAAAATATCTTTTCTGCGGTGAAATCAGCTTTTCCTAGGCATGAAACTACAGTATGATCAAGAAAGCAACATTATGAAAATTTGTCAACAAAAGAACATTGATAAACTTTTAGGACGCTTCAAAATGACGGATTGCAATCCTACGAAGACATCTATTGAGAAAAAAACTTGAATATTTCTCGAGATGGTGGCGCTACCAAGGAGCCATATTATGAACTGTTGGGAACGATAATGTACATTATGTGCTGCACCAGACCTGGCTAGTGTTTTCCGGTCGGATTCCTAGGAAGTTATCAACAAAACCCCACAACAGTTGCATACTTTTGAAATAGGAGTCATATACTCTTTTGCCTTATTCCGGGCAAATGCGTACTTTTAAAGGAGGAGTCATCTATGCTTTTGCATTATCCAGGGCAAATGCGCACTTTTAAAAAAATGAGTCATTTACTCTTTTGCCCTTTTCGGGCAAATGCGTACTTTTAAAAAAAGAGTCATCTACTCTTTTGCATTATCCAGGGCAAATGCGTACTTTTAAAGAAGAGGTCATCTACTCTTTTGCATTATTCTAGGTAAATATGTACTTCTTCATACAGTTTTGCCAAACGGCCCATTGTATTTAATACTTTTTTTTTCAAGTATTATGCCAAATGGTCGGTATGCCAAATGGCCTCTAACAAATTATGCCAAATAATCGTTATGTGAAATGTTCTTTATGATAAATTGCGTTTAGACATTTAAATCGTTATGCCAAATGGCATTATGCCAAACGGACTTGGCATTACGTCATTATGGGCTTTCCCTTTTCAGAAGCTATTTGGCTATGATGTTTTTAAATTTTTAAGTTTTTGGACCACAACGACTGTCCTTTTTTATTTTTGTAAATGAAAATTCAAACGTTTTTACACATACAGTCAAAAAATTGAAAAGGCCGTTTTTGAGCTACATTTTTTTTGAAAATTTTAGTTTTTTTTGCTTATATACGTATGGCATGGCATGCGTCTCCATTACTTCATAATGCCAATCAGTTGAATAAAGTTGTCGAGCTTGTAACTGACCAAACATAATAAGGTATTTCAAGAATGCATGATTGGTCTCATGTTCAATGTTGATTTTATTGCAAATGCGTTGAGGATATGGAATTAAATCTCTAAGTAAATCTTTTACAAGTTTAGATTTTTACCGTAAAATATATTTAACCGCAGCGTACATGCACATGCTCTGCGATACAAGATTTTTTTTTACAAAAAACGAAACAAACCGAAATATTGATTTTTTGTCGAATATCGGAACGAAACAAACTTGTACCGTGGATAATCAAATTTCGGACGAGTATTATAGTCTATGTCCCTTCCCCACTAACTGTTAACGATAAGATGATATACATTGTAAACAAATATCATACTTAAGAATTGCGGCTCCGCAAAGTGTCACACACGACTAAGCCTGCCAAATAAATGAAATATTTTATAAATATTAAATTTTCGGACATATTCAAACTTCGGACACTTCATTTTGTATAGGAAAACTGAAATATTTCATCGAAATATTTCATCAAGCAACATCTAAATGACTCATAATTCTAGGTTAATCACGGCTAGATCCATTCTGCTAATCCATGTTAACTGAATGCAACTAAACAATTGAATGTCAGTCTAGTAAGAATTCTTTGCAAAAAATCTTCTTGGTTCTGTTTAATCGAGCGTCCGAAGTTTGAAACGATGTGTGCGAAATATGAATCTCATGCAAGCTGTTGCCCGAAGTTCGTATCAAACAGAAGCCGGATATTTACAATAATTACAAACATTGTAAAATTTTAAGCTTTGAAATAGAATGGAACGAGTCTACTCAATGCTTTTATGATGTTTGAGCTTGCTGCACTAATTTTTACAAAAAGACAAATGCAGATTTTCCCGACATTTTCTGTGTCTACCCCTCAAGAATTTAACTTGTGGTTTCAGCAGAATTTCAATCTAACTTCATTTTCAGATCCACGTGGTCGATGAAGAGCGCCAGTATCAAGAGTGGGGTAAACACGTTAACAAGTCGAGCGGTATTGTAGCGGTGAAGGAATCATTCAATTTGCTGCATGGAGGCTTAGCAACGCGCGGATTCGATCAGCTGTTTGTCGACCAAATGCATCCGGATATTGTGGCCGTAACGCGGCACTCCACGCAGAACCATGAAACGGTCATCCTGGTAGCACACACCGCGTTCAGTTATCCGAGTCCTTGGGCTGGCCCGACGGGAGTTCGCCCGCTGCGTTTTGAGGGCGATTTAGTGGAAATCATTTTCGAGGTTCAAATCTATAAGAAGTAGGTTACCGAAGTTCGCATAATTTCAGCGTTTTGATTCGACTAACATGTTTTACAGAACTGGTCAAACATTCGACCAACCCACGGATTTCAAGAAGGACGAACGCTATATCAATGGCGTTGAGGAGTATGTGATTGACTTGCGAAAGAATCTAAAACTCGAAGAGTCTGACATTTTCCAGAAGAACGCTACCTTCGATGGCAACACGACACAGCTGGATTTTGTCAATCTGAAGCCTGGATCGGTGGTGGCGGTGCGAGTTGCCCTGAAGGACACAATGAAACCGCACTTTGATAATCTTCAGTCGTTGGTCCGGGAGCTCCACCAGGAAAAGGGATCACGATATGCGGAGCTCCAACACCTGCTGGGCAAGCTTAATTTGGTAGACTTCAACAATTTGCTCTACTGCTGTGCCGAGGAGGAACGCGACAACGGTGGTGGCCCGTACAATATTTCCGGATACGGCGATTTGGTTTATTGCGGACTGCAGGGCGTGGTTTCAATACTGAGCGACATCGGACCGAACAACGACCTTGGTCATCCTTTGGCAAACAACCTACGAATGGGAAATTGGCTAATCGGTAAGATATTTACTCTACAGAATAACGTAAAATTTCAGCGGGTTAGTTTCTATTATTGAGTGTTTCTTGTGCAAAAAGCATTTTGTGGCCAAGACATAGTTTATCTACTCACATTCCAATAATAGAAATCTACTTGTCCAAACCTTCTTAGCAACAAGGCTCATCGTTGTATGTTATTTGTAGATTACTGCTCACAGCGTTTGCAGAAGTACCCGAATTTGGTGCCGGTTGCCAGCTGGCTGGAGAAGAATCTGACCCCGTTGAAAGAAATACCTCGTTACATGATTCCCAGCTACTTCGACGTCATCATTACGGGCGCGCATCGTTTGGCTGTTAACGCCGCTTGCAATTTGATGTCGGACTTTGTTCGCCATGGTTCCAACTTTGGGCGACGTCTGGCTCTGGGATCTGTTCAGTGCATTCGAGAAGCTCCATCGGCCAACCTTCCGACGCTCAGTCCCAATCTAAGTCCACCAAAACCACCACAGAGGTGTTCAACTTTAGCTGCCGGGCTACCCCATTTCGCAACCGGATACATGCGCTGCTGGGGTAGAGATACCTTCATTTCGCTGCGCGGACTTATGTTCCTGACCGGACGGTTCGATGAAGCACGGTATATGATTCTCGGATTCGGAGCGTGCCTGCGACACGGCTTGATTCCTAATCTACTGGACGGTGGGTTGAATCCTCGCTTCAATTGTCGTGACGCCATCTGGTGGTGGTTGTATTGCATTCGGCAGTATGTCGAGGAAGCACCAAATGGAAAGAAAATTCTTATGGATAAGGTTTCTCGATTGTTCCCGACGGATGACTCTGAAGCGAAGTTGCCTGGTGAATGCGTAAGTACTTGCGTTATTCTACTATTGTTGTATTTTATTTGGAACCCGAAAATCGTAATCGTAAATCTAATCTAATATTTCGGACGACCGATAATTGAATCTAATTTAAAACCAATATTTCAGGACCAATTATTGTACGAAACCATTCAGGAGGCGCTAGCCGTTCACTTCCAGGGACTATCGTACCGCGAGCGCAATGCCGGTACTCGCATCGATGCCCACATGAAGGACAAGGGTTTCAACAACCGAATCGGTGTCCATCCGGAGACCGGGTTTGTCTTTGGCGGCAACAATGCCAATTGTGGCACGTGGATGGACAAGATGGGCTCCAGCGATAAGGCCGGCAACCGGGGTGTTCCCTCATCACCCCGAGATGGTTCCGCGGTGGAACTCGTTGGCCTTCAGATGGCCGGTCTAAGGTTTATGCAGCAAATGGTCGAAGAGAAAGTGTTTCCAGGATCTGGGTCCGTGGAACGCACCTCCAGCAATGGAACCAAGACCGTTTGGACGTATAAAGAATGGGCCAACAAAATCGGGGCCAACTTTGAGAAGGAATTCTACGTCGATGAGAGCAGCGACAGCCAGTATGTAAATAAAAAGGGTATCTACAAAGACACGCTGGGTTCGGAAGTTCCGTGGACTGACTTCCAGCTCCGGTGCAACTTCCCAATCGCGTTGGTGGCTGCCCCGGAGCTTTGCAATCCGAAGCATGCCTGGAGGGCATTGGAAAACGCCAAAAAGTATCTCCTGGGACCGCTCGGCATGAAAACGTTGGACCGAGAGGATTGGGGCTACCGTGGAAATTACGACAACTCGATCGATAGTGACGATAAAACTGTATCACATGGAGCAAATTATCACAACGGTCCCGAGTGGGTTTGGCCAATTGGATTCTATCTTCGCGCTAGACTCATCTTTGCCAAAGCCAATGGACTGCTCAAGGAAACAATTGCAGAAACATGGTCAATTCTGCAGAAACATTTGCACGAATTGCAAACTAACCACTGGCGCGGGTTGGCCGAATTGACCAACGAAAACGGAGCATACTGCAATGATTCTTGTCGGACGCAGGCGTGGAGTATGGCCTGTGTGCTAGAAGTGCTGCACGATTTGGAAAAGTATGAAAAAGAGCTCTAAGCTATAAAGCAGGGGGAGGATTAAAATTCAAAATGATATACTCGAATATAGTCGGCAATGCGATGCGTTCCAATCGCGTCCTAGTTATGATCACAAGTTTAGATTTAATTGTTCATGCTTTGTGTCTGCCGTGTTAGATTTTACGAATTTTAATATTTTATTAGGCTGTTATGTTTGAAACGTTCATATTTTATTTTGTTTTAGCATGCATATTTTAGGCTTAGTGCCACTCAAAAGCGTAAATGAATGTGTGTGATGAAATATAGCATGAATGAGCTGTGTCTGTGTGTCGTCCTTGAGTTAATAGCAGTGGGACTATGGCACTGGGAAACAAGGAAACATATATTTTTACGTACTATGCAGGAAATGATTTAAATACACACTGTTAAAGCCATCTAAACATTGTCATGTTTCATATACCTAATGATATCCGAAACAGGATTTGGTCGGAAGAGATGTCCGGAAGGGTATGTTGTATGAGGTTTAAATAGCGTTTTATTATGTTATGTTCATTTTTTTAACCAAAAATTTGGAAGCTTGAGTTTGATTGACTGTTCGTAGTTGCTACTGCATTATGACCAGATCAGCTGTTCTTGCACAGAGAACCAACAGATGTTTGCTTGGGACTGGTGCTGGTGAGATCTCATTTGTTAGGTCATACTGGCGCCTGTCACGTCAGATCGCAAGTCAATGTAGGTAAGTGAGAGAAAATGATGATGCAATCGCCCACTGCAAGCCGAATATACATCTGCACTTGCCACGAGTTCATACGGAATTTATCGGAATGTTTGGGTTAGGTTCGAGAGGCAGAGGTCCGTCTTGGTTAACGAGCTGCCAATGTGATAGATAGGAGAAAGCAACTGATGAAATTTCTATTTGGATGTAGGGAACGAGCTTTATAGTTCATTTCCAATTCTATCAGATTACTGCTAGAATACTAGAATTACTGCTAGAATACACATATAGAGAAAGATACAAAGTAGGAGAATGGAACGGACCTGGGATTGAACCCACGACCTCCTGCGTATGAGGCAGAAGCAGTAGCCATATGACTACCAAATGCAAACGTCTGATTGTTGCTCGCAATCAGATGAATTATGAACATCACCACATTCAGAGCACTTCGGTTTGTTGGAGCAAAATAGCGATGTGTGTGTGTCGACTTGAAAATTCGTATTTTTGTGCCTGTTTTGCCTGTGCCTGTATCTGCCTGTTTTACTCGCAAACTCGGAGAAACTCGCAAAGGCAGCCCTTGCTTTCTTGATCAGTGCGCCTATGTCGATCTTGGTCCCGCCATCTGACGCCATTTGGCTACCAAGATATTGAAAGCTTTCAACATTCTCCACTGGTTGCCCGACTACTGTGAAACGTAGAGGAGCGCTCGGCAAGGTCGTTGAGCTTACTCTGCATATCAGAGCGCCGTTGAGCGAGCAGTGCAACGTCATCAGCCAATTCGAAGTCGTTTAGGTGCTCCATGGTTAAAGGCTGCCATAACAGCCCGCGGTTTGGTTCACGGTCAATCGCACCTACCAGAATCTCGTCGATTACGATGAGGAACAGTAACGGTGATAGAATACATCCTTGCCTCACACCAGCTACGACCCGGATAGGGTCGGACAAGAGCACTCTACACGAAAAGGCCTCGTACTGTGCCTCGATGAGGCCGATGATTTTCTCAGGAACCCTCTTGCGTCTTAGTGCGCCTCATATATTCTCGTAATTGAGAAGGTAGAAAGCTTTTTCGTAGTCAATGAATAGCACATAAAGGGACCCTGGGAATTCGTAGACCTGCTCCAGACTGATGCGGAGCGTGACAATATGGTCCACACAGGATCTTCCGGTACGGAATCCGGCTTGCTGCCGCCGGAGAGTCGCATCGATCTTCTCCTGAATCCGGGCTAGGATAATTTTGCATAGAACTTTGAGAACGGTACACAGCAACATAATGCCTCGCTAGTTATCGCATACAGAGTACCTTCACTAAGATACCTTGCATCCAGTCGACCGGGAAAGTTGCGGTGTCCCAGATATTACGAAATAAACGATGCAGTAGTTGAGCGGATGTCATGGGTTCAGCTTTGAGTATCTCGGCTGATATGCGAACGACCCCTGGGGCTTTATTCGATTTCATGCTTTGGACGGCTGTTTGAATCTCTAGCAGTGATAGAGCTTCGGTATTGACGCGTGTTATACGTCGGACCCTAGGCAGATCATGCCGAGGTGGTGGTGGCTTGGATGGCACTTGAAAAAGTTGTTCGATGTGCTTGAACCAGCGTTTCAGCTGGTCAGTAGGGTCGGCCAATAACTGATCATTCGCGTCTTTCACAGGCATCGTTACTGTTGCGATATAATTTCGCTAGGTTTAATTCAATAATAGGAACGCTCTAAGAGGTTACGATTTGTACGTTACATTGTATAGAAAGTATGAATATGAGTAGTGCAATAATGAGCACAGTGAACCTGGTATGTAGATTAGCTGTGCCATCGGGATCGTGGAAATTGTTCTATTAAAATAGTAAGAATTCGTTAAACACTGGATCCGGCGCTAGCCGATGCCAACCAAGTTTGCCGAGTAGGAGTTGGAGTAAGAGTACTTATGGATGCACTGAAAAAATGTAAGAATTACAACTAGAATTGTTATGAATTGTTTGGTAATACATTATTTTTAGCTTTAGCTGATCAGACAAATCAACGTCTTTTAATCTGCTGAAAGAAGTTCAGTTCTCAACCACAAGCTCCAAAATCTCTCGGCAACAGTTACATTCATCTTCGCCCCGCTTAAGCGTCGTGAGATATCGTAGAGGAGGCGAATGTCCCCGTTTGCGGCGGCTCTCTCTCCTTCGTCGGCCACAGAGTCTGCCCACGCTCGCTTGTCCCGTCGACATGAGCGTTTTACTTTTTTCTCCAGAGCCGAGTATCGTTGACGGACCAAGACTTTGGCTCCTATGGTTTTTGTTCGCTATATCGCGGCTTTGGCGTCTTTTCGCTCCTCTATCTTCTCCGAGTTTCATCGATGATCCATTGTTTTCTCTGGGTGCGCAGTTCGCCCAGATTGTTCTCGCTGGTGGCGATGAAGGCATTCTTGATGGCGGTCCATTGGTCTTCCACGCTGCCACCTTCCGGAATATCTGCAGCACGCGTCTCCAGTTCTTCAACGAAGGACCGTTTCACCGTGGCATCTTCCAGTCGGCGTGTGTTGAATCGTCGTCCAACTCTTCTCTTCTGCCGACGAATCCGCGCAATGCGCAGGCGTATTTCGCCGATGAGGAGGTGATGATCGGACGCGATATCGGCACTACGTTTATTCCGTACATCAAGAAGGCTCCGTTTCCATTTTCGGCTGATGCAGATGTGGTCGATTTGATTTTCTGTAAAGTCGTCACGGGAGACCCACGTGACCTTGTGAGCCAGTCGATGAGGGAAGAGCGATCCCCCGATCACCATGGCGTTATTACCACAATTTTTTTTTGTCTTTATTATCGAGACTTTCAGCCCGAGGCTGGCTCGTCTCGGGCAGTACCACAAAATTCTGCGAACAGTCCTCCGTTTTCGCTCATTTCTCCGAGACCATGGCGTCCCATAATGCGCCCATGGTTCGAGTTGTCGGATCCGATCTTCGCATTGAAGTCGCCCAAACAGATCTTGATATCACCTTTCGGAATTCTATCTACGACGGCATTGAGTTGACTGTAGAAGTTCTATTTGTCTTGCAGATCGGCGGCATCGGTTGGCGCATAACATTGGATTATAGTAAGGTTTCGGACCCGTGTTCTAAATCTGGCAACGATTATCCTTTCACTTATAGGTTCCCACTTCATAAGCGCAGAGTGTGCCTGAGCGCTTAGTAGGAAGCCAACTCCGCGATGCCAGGGAGCGTGTTCACCTCGTAAACCAGAGTATAGCAGAACTTGTCCCGACGGCGTTCTGTGTTCTCCAAAGTTTGGCCAACGGACTTCACTTAGTCCCAGGATCTCAAGCTTCATGCGGCGTGCCTCATTGGCAAGTTGTGCCAATTTACCCTGCTGGGCTAGGGTTAAAACGTTCCATGTTCCTATTCGTGTCCGTTGTTTCGCGTTAAGAGTCGTCGCCGTAAAATCAGTCCGTATTCTTTCATTATCGGATTCTCGAACAAATTGATGTTTCGGGAACAGTAGGTTGTTGGCCCAAGGTTCCCTATCCACCGGGATGGGGCTGCCATCTTAGGTATAGCTTCCGGGGAATAGCATTTCATACTCAGCCGCTGGATGCCAGAACAGACGCTGTTGGAGCCGCACCTCCTTGGTGAACAGACGCTCGGTCAGTCGGGTCAAATTTGTTTAAAGTCCCACCCAACACCAGGACTAGGCTAGTGCGCTTTGAGCGGATAGTTTCCGGTAAATGCGACACGACGGAGACAAATCGCTCTGCCGTCACTCTCATCTGCACCAATGCTGATTTGGAAAGGCAGCTTGCTCGTTTTTGGGAGGTAGAGTCATGCCACTCGAATGAATCCCTCTCAGTAGAAGAGCGGAAATGCGAAACTCACTTTGCAGCAAATACGACTCGCGATCCTTCAGGACGGTTTGTAGTTTCGCTTCCTAAGAAGCTTGATGTTCTCGATAAACTTGGAGAGTCTCGAAGCATCGCTATTCGGCGTTTCATGTCACTAGAACGCCGCCTTCATTCGAACCCGCCGCTGAAGGAAGACTACAAGGCGTTCATTCAGGAATACCTTCAACTAGGGCATATGGCTCTGATTAAACCTAGCAACGAAGTCTTGCCACCTGACAAGAAAACATACTTCATGCCGCATCACTGCATCGTTCGCCCGGACAGTGTTACAACGAAATTTCGCGTTGTATTCGACGCATCTTGCGCCACCGAGAGCGGCGTCTCGCTAAACGACGCTTTAATGGTGGGTCCCGTCGTTCAAGACGAGCTGTACAGCTTTCTCCTACGCTTTCGAATCCCTCGTTTTGTCATCGTTGCCGATTTGCAAAAAATGTATAGGCAAGTGTTGGTGCATCCATCGGATCATATGTTGCAACACATCGTGTTTCGTTCCTCGCTAGTAGATCCTATTGAAATCTATGAGTTACAGACGATCACTTATGGTACTGCGGCTGCACCGTACCTTGTGACCCGTTGTCTTCAGCAACTTGCATCTGACGGTGAGTTGACTCACCCAGTAGCCTCCAAAGTGCTATCCAAAAGTTTCTACATCGACGACCTGCTGTCCGGGGTGGAATCAGAGGAAGAAGGAAACGAATGTGCCGACAATTGATCGATCTCCTTCAGTCGGCTGGATTCAAGCTGCACAAGTGGGCATACAACAGCCCCAAAATTCTTCAAGATTCCGGTTTGATCTTACGACGCTACGATTACCAAACGTTTAGTTCTATCAGAAGCGGCGCGCTTGTTCGATCCTTTGGGACTACTGGGTCCTATCGTTCTACGGGCCAAGCTTTTCATGAAGGAGTTATGGAAGGCAATGGTATCCTGGGTATCAGGTATCAGAACGTCGGCTCCAGGGGCACGTTCACCTCAATTCGGGAGATTTGTGCCATCGCCTTCACAGCCTTTCTCATCACGCACCTGACGGAAAAGGAAGTGAACAAAAAGGAAAGGAATATGGATGGGAGAAAAATGGGAAGTTGAGGAAAGGTACCCTTGAAGAGGGCATACAACGTATACAACACGTACAAAAGCTCATAGCTCCTTACCACAACGGGTTATGAACAACAGAATGCTTTGAAGGTTCAGGTTTCTGTAGTCAATTTCACTTAGTAAGTGTTTACCTAATATTTGGAAACACAGTTGCGCATAAACTGGGCAGTTACATATCAGATGATAAGAAGTTCCATAATCGGATTCACAACCATCACAGACAAAGGATTCAACAATATATTCATGAATATTTGCAATATATTCATGAATATTTGCCATGTGATAGTTGAGTCGGCAGTGACCTGTCAAGGCCTTGACTAAGACACTGCAATTCTGTTTAGACAGATTAGCTAAATGGCCGGAGATGGCTCTCGGATATACAATTTTGTTTGTCGGCATGAATCCAAACTACTCCAATACCGTTTGTGCTGAGTGGAAGCCCAAGAGCTAATCAAACGCTTCACCCAACACTTAGATATTGGAATAGCTGGCTCAGGACCAAAAAAGTCTTGTGATGCTCCAGTGCGAGCTAACTCATCAGCCAATTCGTTTCCAGCTATGGACGAATGGCCAGGTACCCATATAAGGTGCAATGTATTAACTGAATTCAGTTCCTCTATTTGAGTTCGACATGCGATTACTAACTTCGACCTTGAGTTGGCCGAAGCGAGGGCTTTGATAGATGCTTGACTATCTGAACAGAAGTATATTACTTTGCCCATTATGTGTTTCTGAAGTGCAGATTGCACTCCACACATAATGGCAAATATTTCCGCTTGAAAGACAGTGCAGTGTCTACCCAGTGAGTGTGACTGTTCCAATCTTAGCTCACGCTAGTAGACACCTGCACCCGCTCTACCTTCGAAGAGGGAGCCGTCAGTATAACAAACAATGCTGTCCGACATACTTCTCTCCAAATAGCCAGATGTCCACTCATCCCGCGAGGGGAATTGTGTTGAAAATGTCCTATAAGGAAAACTACTAGCGAGTGTGAGATCACTTGGAGCAAGGACTGTTCTGTCCCAATCAACCATGAGTTGTAACAACGAAGTGTGTGTAGAACTGCAGTTTACAGGATTCTCTTCCAAGAAACCGAGAACCCATAATCGGTAAGTACAAGAAAGTGCTTCTTGTTTGAGATGTATGTGTAGTGGGACAACGTCGAGAAGAACCTCGAGAGCAGCCGTAGGAGTCGAAGAGAACGCACCAGTCATTGCCATTAGGCACATCCTTTGAAGATGGCCTAATTTAGACTGAATTGTCCTCACTTCACCCTTTTGCCACCACACAAGACATCCATAAGCCAAAATTGGTAGATATCCATAAAATTTGGTAGAGAGCAATTCTGTGTAGAGATCCCAGTTTGTTGAACAAGGATTTCTAAAACGCAAGGTCTGCGAAGTAACATTCAAATGATCAAAGTAGATGTAGCGATGGTCAGATATGGATTCCTCATCTGACACATGCCAATTCGTCAACTCGTGACTGATTCTTTTATGTCTAATACTTCTGCTATATTAGATACCATAAAGGTTGGGCGATAGCCAATGTTAAGTAAACCAAGTTCGGTACTACTTAAGTATTCCATCAAGGTGGAGCCTCTCAGATTGATATCCGAGCTACCCCAGATGATGTGATGAGCATTAGCATCATTACCGACAATTAGCGGAAGGCCTTTTGACGTGCAATAACTGACCACTTGTTTGAAAGCATCCGTAGGGGATGGTTCATCATGTGGTAAATTGTAGCAAGTACGCCATATTTAATTATTTATTTAAATTTTCAGTTTATCTCTGTAAATATATTTATTTTGTTATTTATTTAAATTATAAAACTTTGCATGTCCAGTTGCGTCTTTTGAAATAAATCTTTGTCTTGGATCACCGCAAGAATAGTCTAGAAGAAGTACGCCATTGAGTTACCTACGCTAAGAATTGAGTATTATGAGTTCCCTACAGTCAGCTACCAAGGAAACACATGGGGTTTAGCCAGCATATAGCGCATCATGACGCCAAAAGTAGCGCGTGGCTTGCGGCCAACGACCCGCAAGCCGGTCTTTTGAAGTTGCGTTGACCTTTGGCTTGTCCGGCATTCCACGCTTGGCACGATTCTTAGCGAGCAAGCTTACTGGCTAATTTGAATCGTCTGTGGGAATGAGATGCACGATTTTGGGGATATCGTGGATAAATTCTTTTGATGCTCGGGTTCGCAAATTTCAACTTCGTTGAATTTCGCGAACTCTGGAGACAATGTCTAAAATTCCGCGGTATCTGAGGAATTTTCCAACTCAGAATCGTTCACTTTGTTCCGTTCCGTGGAAGAGGCAAAAGCGGTCACTTTTGATCCGTGCCGTAGTGTGTTTTTTAAGGTGAAATGTGACATAGTTTCTTTGTAGGTTGTTAGCTAATATACGTTCTTTGTTTCCCTCTAGTAGATCATAAGTTAGTAAAGCTCAGTATCGTCTATCTTGTGAGAAAATTGTGCAAGTGCAGATCCGTGTTAGAAGAGGTAAATCATTGAATTTGTAATATGTTAGATAGTGTCTCCAACTTCGTGCGTATGTGCTATTGTGTCTTGCAAATTAGGTCCGTGGCAGCATTGGTGAAGCCGACACACTACCCCCTATTACTACGACCGTTTTTGACCCCACGCAACGGCTACAAAGGTTCCCGGGGTACACTTGGCCGGAGAAGGTTGCGAACCGTCTATTGCGCACCTTTGGCAGGCGAAGCCAACCACCGCAAATCACCGTAATCAACCACCGAAAACACCATCAATTTTTCATCGTTTCATCGTCCTCCTACGGCATAGCAGCAAATCGCCGTTGTCGTCGTCATCGTCAAGCAAAGTACCGACGGCGCATCAACTTTTCGTTTGCGCGCCAGGAGGACCATCGGCGCTTGTACCGCGCCCACGCGTAAGCCCGCGCACCGTATGAGGGAGTGAGAGACCAGCAACATCGACGCAATTAGCCGTCCGTCGGCGTGAGTTCCGGCCCGGAGTAGTGCTTAAAGCAGCTCCGGCCCATCCGTAGGTCCCCCCCCATCAAATGACTAGCTAGTACAGAGTGAGTAAAATGCATGCATAATTGTTTGTGTCGTCCATGGCCATGTGACTCAGTTAGAGGCACAACAATTTGTTTTCGTGAGTCGTCAGTAGCCCATTGAGGACGGCTCCGTGTGAAGCTCATCGCATGTGAGAAAGTGAGAGTGAGAGATTACCGGAGAAGTTTGTCGGAGTAAGCAGATGCCGGAGATACCGCTGGCGAAGAGAAATAGCGAAGAAGAGGTGTAAAGAGTGTACGCACGTAGAGAGTAGAGATTAGGAATTGCACGCAAACTATAAAGCGAGTTAGAGGGAAACCAGAGGGAATGCTAGGCCTAGGCAAATGCAAGGAATAAAGAAAGTGCATTAAAATCCATGTAATCTTGATTGGGAGCTTCATGTATGGGAGGAATCAGAGCCGAAATAAAAATCTAAAGTTAAAGCGTTAGACTGGTTCAAATGACAATGCGTGCAGTTTGAATGTATTTAGTTGATGTCCTTTAAAGATTTTATGTCGCTTCGTGGTCGAGTTTAGTTCTTTGTTGTTGTTGTATTTACTGGGTAGTCACCCGATTTGACTTTTGACCGGTTTCCAATCTTGGACGGGGTGAAACAGGAACTTTTTTGGGTTGGTCCGATGAGGAAAACCCCCGCCTGAATGACTTTGTTTCCGGGCCGGAAATCGGAGGAATTTATTCAGGAAATCTCTTGGGATTAGTTGTGTCCGCTCGGTAACGAGAAGTACGACGGACGCATTTAGGTTAGCCAGTCAGCTTTCTCTTTAAGAAAAGTGACCCTTCCCCTAAGAAGGTCTCAAGCCGGGCAACGAAAACTTGTTGGGCGGTCTCCTTCCAGGAGTGGCGCATAAGCCGCCCAATTTTAAACCGGAAACGCGACTGGCCGACCCGTTATAAAATAAACCGAACAATAGACGTATTTCCTGACGGGGGATCCGCCAGTTGCATCAATTGTGACAGCACATACATCTCTGGTTGTTAGTTCAGAGATAAGTGTAGCAACGATAGCGTTGTTAACAAGTACACATGCACGCGGCATTGATCGAGAGTTTGCCATTTCATTACTGAAAGCAGCAAAAACCGGGTTCACTAGGTTACCTAGGTAAAAGCTACCCTTGCGAAAATAGGGTTCCTGCACCAAAGCCACTTGGGATTTGCCATTTTGCATAAGTCTACAAAGATTAATCGTTGCTGTTCTTTTGTGCTGAAGATTGATTTGAGCTATCCTAACTGTAGCCATTGCGAATTACGATAATACACTCCACAACTTCAACATTTATGTGAACAGCAACGATGAAACCAAGTCGGTATCGTATCAAGAACGTCAAAGACGAAACACAGAGTACACTGTGAAAAACGCATATAGCGAATCCATATAGGTGACAATTAGATGAAAAACTAAATAAAAACATACTCATAATCCCACCCTTATTTAACCTCAAGTTGAGATTGAATAAGAGTAGCCGATTATTCCGGAGAAGCAAAAAGTCAACTACGCCATAGCTCCGGTTAGCGCAATAAGGGCTCAATAATGTGAAGGGTGCCGTGGTGCTTCACAGGCTCCGTTAGCGGTTAGGTTCTTTTTAGACCCCCCTAACCATTCATTCATAGGCACGGTAAGCATAAAGCCGCATCACACCAAGAATTAGGGGTCACCTGTATGGTGGACATTTACCACTGGAACAGGCAATCCGTAGCGTTATTCTTAGCCAGACAACCGGCTGCCGACACCACACGGCTATCTAGGCTGTCCGTGGGGAGAAGTTGACATTGACTTTACGTCAACTCTCAATGTGGCCGAACAGCCACAAGATTCCGGTTTGATCTTACGACGCTACGATTACCAAACGTTTAGTTCTATCAGAAGCGGCGCGCTTGTTCGATCCTTTGGGACTACTGGGTCCTATCGTTCTACGGGCCAAGCTTTTCATGCAGGAGTTATGGAAGGCAATGGTATCCTGGGACTCTCCACTGACCGAAAATCAACAACAATGTTGGAGAGAATTTCGTAGTGATCTCGATATACTTGATTTGTTCACCGCTCCACGGTGGGCGGCTTCTGGATTGGATGGTGCCCAAGAACTTCATGGTTTTAGCGACGCTTCAGAAAGCGCATACGGAGCTTGCATCTACATCAGAACCATATCGTCAAATGGTAGTGTTTCGGTTCATTTACTTACAGCGAAATCAAAAGTGGCTCCAAAAGGCACCGAGAAACTTACTCCTACTGCTGTACGCTTGCCTCGCCTGGAACTCTGCGGAGCGCTTCTTTTAAGCCACCTGTTCGAAAAGGTGGAAAGCAGTTTGCAAATTCAAGGTCGTTCATTCTTTTGGACAGATTCCACGATTGTCGTTCATTGGTTAGCAGCTTCACCTGCTCGCTGGAAGAAGTTTGTTGGAAATCGAGTAGCGGAAATCCAGCAAATCACGGCTGCTGGAGTTTGGAGACATGTACCAGGTATTGAAAATCCGGCGGACGTAATCTCTCGTGGGATGTCAGAAAAGGAGCTCGTTAATTACTCGCTATGGTGGCAAGGACCTCAATGGTTGCAGCAGGCGAACAGATTTTGGCCAGGTCCCGTTACGACATTAGATGATCACTTCGATCATAATCAGCTCCAGGAAAACCCGTCAGTTTCTTTTCCTGCAGTCGTCCGAAGCACTATTTTCACAATGAAATCTTCCCTATCGGACCTAGTTCGCATGGTCGGCCATATGCGCAGATTCTTCAACAATGCAAAGAAGAAGGATCATACAACAAGACACAACGGACCTCTGTCAACGGTTGAACTCGAGGAAGCGTTAGTCAGTCTTGTTAAACTCGCCCAACAAGAATCTTTTGTCCAGGAGTTGCGTTCGATCCGTGCAACCGGACAAGTGAAGCAATCGTCTAAGGTGAAGGGTCTCTCCCCCGTACTCATTGATGGTGTTCTTCGCACACGAGGTCGGCTCAATAATGCAGCTATACCGTACGCTCAAAAGCAGCCAATGATCCTTGACAACAAACATCCTTTCACGCTTTTAGTTGTTCGGTATTATCATCTGAGTCGACTACACGCGGGACCAACACTACTCAGCGCCATCGTTCGGTCAAAATTTTGGCCTCTTCGCTTACGTGATCTCGTGCGAAAAGTCACTCATGAATGCATCACATGTTTTCGCACCCGACCCAGTACAAGCGAGCAAATAATGGCAGATCTTCCTTCCGTGCGAGTATCACCAACATTTCCGTTCCTGAACGCTGGAGTAGATTTTTGCGGTCCATTTCACCTTAGCCCGCCTTCGCGGAAGGCTGCCCCACTATAGACATTTGTGGCAGTATTCGTCTGCCTATCAACCAAAGCAGTACATCTTGAGTTGGTAGGTAATCTTTCTTCTGAATCGTTCATAGCGTCGTCATTAAAGAGATTTGCAGTACGTCGGGGAGTACCGAAAAACATCTATTGCGATAACGCTACCAACTTCGTCGGAGCTCGTCGAATACTTAACGAATTTCTACAACTGTTTAAATCCCAGCAGAACCGTTTGGATGTCACACGTCAGTGTTCCACTGAGAGCACCCAATTCTCTTTCATACCTCCAAGGTCACCGCACTTTGGGGGTATCTGGGAAGCCGCAGTCAAATCCCTCAAGACACACCTTCGACGAACATTAGCCAACGCCTTGGTTATCACCGAGCAATTTCACACGTTCTTAACGCAGGTCGAAGCGCTTCTCAACTCTCTTGACGCAGCTTAGCAATTCACCAGAGGACTTGGACGTCCTCACTCCAGGCCATTTTTTGGCGCACAGATCTCTGACCGCGATCCCCGAACCATCCTACGACGAAGTACCTTGCAACAGGTTGTCGCAGTGGCAAATGGTTCAAGAGTTTCTCCGCCGCCTCTGGAAGCGGTGGTCGATGGAATATCTGTCGGGACTACAACAGCGCACCCGTTGGACCCGTGAACGTGACAATATACGCATCGGAACGATGGTCCATGTTCGTGAAGATCATCTGCCGCCACTAAAGTGGCGATTCGGTCGAATCATCGAAGTATTTCCCGGCAGTGATGGACTCATCCGAGTTGTTAGCATTCGGACCAAGAAGGACGGCGTCTACAAGCGGGCCATCTCTCGAGTCTGCGTTTTGCCTATTCCCGAGAAACAGTCAGCTGACTGTGAAGAATTGAATCTTCAGCCGTTCGACGTGCCAGCAACACAGGCAATGTCGGATAGGAGGGGACCTCATGGTCCCCTCACAAGTTAAGTATTTCTTCAGTTTGCTGCACCTTCTCCGTCCTAAAGTCGAATGTATTGGTAGGATCCTGGACTGCGGCTATGATTGACCCTGTACATCTAAATCGTTGGTCGACGTGCGAGTTCCGACCCGGCAACTGCCAATCATTGGTCGACGTGCGAGTTCCGACCGAGATCGAGAGGACGAAGCCAACGAAGACAGCAGGAGGAATATTATTGAATTTATACAACATTTTGTTATTTAATAGTAGATAAGTTAAGCATACCCACCATGGCCAAGTAATTATATTGAAATCTACATTTCAATGGTGGGCGGTATGTTAGGGCACAGACCACAATTGCTAGAATTACCTTAAATGAATATTGTTAGTTGCATTTGAACACTCACTCTCAATTCTATCTTTCGGCTTCACCAAAGCGGAGAAGAGTATCGCAAGACACAAAACACTACTCACTAGTTTCGGAGCCTAGAGTAAATTCAGTACGAATAAAGCCATCCACTGTGTACGTCGTATTCTATAAAGAATCAAGTATAAAGAATCGAGTATAAACGGTCTAGTGTACCACGTTTAGATCAAGTACGGCGCGTTTTCATTTCGCTGGTCAAACCACATCTAAAAGATACTGCGCGCGTGATTCTCACGAATCCGGAGAACTAGTTTAGCAACACTTACCATAGTGCCATAATGGTGGCATGTCCTACTTGTCCCACTCACTCCCGGCGCCACTGTAATCATAGGAACACGTCAAATATATAATTGAACTCGCGTAAAGATTCAAGGACCAGCGGCATGATAGATGTTGCACAACGACACGTCAATGCAAAGTGCAGAGTTGACAAAACTATTTGTGATGGCAGCGCACAACTCACACCATCCGCGCTACCGAGAAAAATCATCTTAATTAAAAATACGGCATTTAAGATCCATTTTGAAGTATTTATTTTCACAAAATGCAATGAAATTGTTATTTTTGTGTTACTTTGTTCTGATTCAATATATCGATATCGAAAGCAAAAATATCGATATGACCGATATATTGAAAGCAAAATATCGATACAAAAATATCGGATATCGAAACAAAAATATCGATATTCCGATAAATCGGAAGTATCGGAACGTCCCTAATCGGATTATAGTAAGGTTTCGGACCCGTGTTCTAAGTCTGACAACGACTATCCATTTACTTATAGGTTCCCACTTCATAAGCGCAGAGTGTGCCTGAGCGCTTAGTAGGAAGTCAACTCCGCGATGCCGTGGAGCGTGTTCACCTCGTAAACCAGAGTATAGCAGAACTTGTCCCGACGGAGTTCTGTGTTCTCCAAAGTTTGGCCAACGGATTTCAAGCTTGCGGCGTGCCTCATTGGCCAGTTGTGCCAATTTACCCTGCTGGGCTAGGGTTAGAACGTTCCATGTTCCTATTCGTGTCCGTTGTTTCGCGCTAAGAGTCGTCGCCGTAAAATCAGTCCGTATTTTTTTCATTATCGGATTCTCGAACAAATTTATGTTTCGGGAACAGTAGGTTGTTGGCCCAAGGTTCCCTATCCACCCTGAATGTAGGCAAGCGGGAGCCATGTGCACTTCCAACACTATATGCCATTTGATGGTTCACTGCGTGTGAACATTGCCCAAACATTGCCCGATTGCTTTGATTTCTAATAATGTGACTGTCAGGTATGGTTCGCATTGAGCCTACTTCGATGGTTTCAAAGTAATTTAGTATTTGTTTTGTATGGCAAGTGCTATTTCGCTGCCACACAGGTACAGCTATAGCATTTCATACTCAGTCGCTGGATGCCAGAACAGACGCTGTTGGCGCCGCACATCCTTGGTGAACAGACGCTCGATCAGTCGGGTCAAATTTGTTTAAAGTCCCACGCAACACCAGGACTAGGCTAGTTCAACAGATCCTGCTGTCGAACATAGTCGAACCCCACCACATCCTAGGCAGACCCCACAGGATTATGTTGCTGCGGAGAACAATCAGATTCCATGTTACCGTGCCACATTGCCAAGCTGTGAAGCGATAGATGTACTTGCCTTTGGAAATTTTTGATGTCATGTCCACCAAACTATTTAATTTATTACGGGGCGCAAAGAAAACACTATTTGAGCACTTACCCAAGCTAATTCAGCAAAATGTAGTCATGTAACTACTATTCTGATATTGGTTTTTCATTACAACACCCAAATGAGTGTTATAATGAGTATTATGCAACCCATTTGAGTTGCATAATGTTCATTAAAGCACCCATTTCGTGGATATGGAAAAGTAGGCCGTTTTATCACTGAAAGACGGGTAAACCAGATATTATGATCAGGAATTGCAAAAAAATATTTTTTCGTTATTCCCTTACTAGATTTTTGCAAGTTTAAGGTGATTATAGAATGAAGCCAGAAATCGGCCATTTTGTAAACCACGTGCTTTTCCATTTTTTTCAAGCGCACGAGATGATAGAACAATAACGCGTATGGGGCTGAAATAATGGTAGATCGTTGGCTTAGTTATGCTGAACAATCATAATTTGTGTTTCGGCACTGTACGAAAACTATTCCGCCGGATTTGGGCTTTTCGAAATGTATGTAGATAAACGTGTGGTGAATTTGAAATTCACCACGGGCTTCATTCTATAATCACCTTAATATGAGAATGTCACTGAGTTGATTGCCTCTCGTCAAGTACCATTAAGTATCAAAATTCTTTTTCCGTCCGGTGAAGGTGGGTGATTCATAAGGTTGTAATCCTCATTAGTTAGCTATTGCTATTTTAGATTAGAATCATTATCCCATTGATTTCGGGTAGCATTCTAATATGCATTTTCAATGAAAAGCGTGAGTATCACCTAGCGTCCAGGAACCCATTATCACAGCTACAATGCCACTGCTAACGAAGCGGTTTCTGAAATGCTGTGATGATGTTAAGCATTTAGTTATAAAAAGTAGGTAAATAACGCACCATGCGTTTCCATCTGTTTGAATTCCAAGAAGATTCAAATTTTGTGGCCAATTGTGTAACGAACTAATTTCCTAATCAAACCACAAACTGCAGAAACCAGAAAATTCAAGGGCCTACAATTACCTTTCCATTCGCTTGCAAAACCATTCAAAGTAAGACCCAAATTATTCAACATTCGTTTAAATATTGAGTCAGCATGAATCACCTTAAATTTGCTCCGGGTTTCGTTTTCATCAATGTCGTTTTCTCCAGGGATTAGATTTCAGGAATTAAAGGATTTGTTGAATGCTTTGTTGCTTCTATGCCGCTTACTTACCTATTTCCCTTTCTCGCCTTCCAGCAAATAAGAATCCTTAAAAGTAATTTCATGTGGTTGAACGCTTTTGTTCCAGCCAACAGCAGTGCAAACCTCCATTTCAAATCCGTTTGAAGTAATTCAATGTAATCAGCTTTATGAATTTCAACTGGAATACTTTTTGCACAATCCAAATAGGTGAAAGCACCATTGAGAACACATTTTAAATACCCCATTTTTTTTCGTTCAGAACATTTTTACTCACCACATTCACTACATATACCATGAAGCATCTGAAGCTACGATGGCTCAGTGGAGAAAACATTGCGGTTTGCTTATTATGAAAGTGGTATTTATTTTTACATGAAAGCTACTTATACGGAAGGATCCGGAAAAGGAAAAACTGCAATAGTAGACGAGAAGCATATTATAATTTTGCTGGTCCGTTCGCCAAAGCACAAAACGGATCGCAATGGGCAAAACATATTTTTGCATATAAAACATCAATGAATCATCCGTGAAAAAAAAATTAAATACGATCCTTAAAGAACACCTGATTCTTCCGTAAAACACTACCATAAATCTATAGTTCGAGGCGACCATTTGTAAAGGGCTAAGTGTGGCTTTTTTATTTCACCCGGCAAGGCATATAGGACGTCAATTTTAAAATGCAACACTAAAGTTGAATTACTTTTGGTTTGAAATTATTTTCGGCTACACTGGCACGAGAGTATTCAAAGCGTCCAAAGCCCTCAACTAAGGAGCTGTCTCATTTGGAGAATTAGCATTGCATCAGCATTAGCATTTAGCATTCAGCAATTCGCACAAATTCGTAGGTGGTACAAGCCTAGACTATTGTATGAGAGGTAGCATCACTTCCATCCGTTACCACAGATATTGATTTGGGATCAATCACTATCTCTTAGATAGAGGCATTGCCCTTTTCAACAGCCGAAATCTGTCCTGGTAACGTCCTTGCGAATGCTGAGGAAGGAGAAGGATGATTAATTGCACACCAAAAAAATATGAATATTACAGGTGACGTATGTGAATGAAATGACACAAAACCACATGACATAAACTGAATCGCATATTTTTCAATGTTAGATTATTTAAAATTACATGTCATGGAACCCAAACACAGCACCCGATGCGACGCACCTAACGCTCTAGCAGTCGATGACTTGATGCAGTGAAATACTTGTTCAGTGCAAATCGTGGAACATGCTTTACTTCGATCACCCCTCTTTCAAGAGACGAAGATAGCTGAGTGGTAACGTGTTGGGCTCTCACTCAGCGGGCTTATGTTCGATTCTCGTTCTAATCCTTCAATTTTTTGTCAATAAAGTTGTGATGTAAAATTAAAGTATCACCTAATTTTACGTCAAAAGTGACGCTCGAATATGTCGTTGTCACAGCACCTAAAATTACATGATTATTTTTAGGTGTGTGGACACCTACTAAAGAAAAATGCAGAGAACTCTACGACCTTTCATAGGTGCAACGGTAGGTTATAAACAGAAGGAATCCTTTTGTTAGAACAGCAGTTCTCAACCTTTTTCTTGAGAGGTACCCCTTCCTAAAAGCAGGCTTCCAGGTCTCTTGAAAGAACAATTCCAAGCTCTTGAATCTCTTAAAAGTAAGCTTCCGTACCTCTTGGAATTAGGCTTCCGAGCCTGTTAAAAAGAGGCTTACAAGCTTCCGACCCTTTAAAAAGACGGCTTCCAAGCTTCTTGGAAATAGACTTGTGCGTCGTAAAGCAAGACTTCCATCTTCTTGAAAAGAGGTTCCCAGCCTCTTGAAAGCAGGCTTCCGGGCTTCTTGGAAGACGGCTTTCAGGCTTCTTGAAAGGAGGCTTCCGAGCCTATCGGATAGAGGCTTCTGAACCTATTGGAAAGAGGCTTCTGAGCCACTTGAAAGGAGGCTTTCGAGCCTCTTAAAAAGCTTCCGAGCTTTGTGAAAGGAGGCTTCCGAGCCTCTTAAAAGGAGCTTCCCCAGCTACTTGAAAGTAGACTTCCGGGCGTCTTAAAACAAGGCTTCTGGCCTCTTGAAAGCAGGCTTCCGGGCTTCTTTGAAGGCGACTTTCAGGCCTCTTGAAAGGAGGCTTCCGAGCCTACTGGAGAAAGGCTTCTGAGCCAATCGTAAAGAGGCTTCTGATCCTCTTGAAAGTAGTTTTCCGAGCCTCTTTACAGGAGTTTTCCGAGCCTTTTGAAAAGAACCTTTCGAGCCTCTTGAAAGGAGTCCTCTGAGCTTTTTGAAAGAAGGCTTCCGACCCTTTTAAAAGGCGGCTTCCGAGGTTCTTGAAAGTAGACTTCCGGGCGTCTTAAAACAAGGCTCCCGGAGGGTTTCCAGGCTATTGAAAAGAAGGTTCCCAGCCTCTTGAATGCAGGATTCTGGGCTTCTTGGAAGACGGCTTTCTGTCCTCTTCAAGGAGGTATCCAAGTCTCTTGACAGGAGTTTTCCGAGCCTTCTGAAAAGAACCTTTCGAGCCTCTTGAAAGGAGTCCTCTGAGCTTTTTGAAAGAAGGCTTCCGACCCTTTAAAAAGGCGGCTTCCAAGCTTCTTGGAAGTAGACTTCAGGGCTTCCTAAAACAAGGCTTCCATCTTCTTGAAAAGAGGTTTCCCAGCCTCTTGAAAGCAGGCTTCCGAGCTTCTTGGAAGACGGCTTTCAGGTCTCTTGCAAGGAGGCTTCCGAGCCTATTGGATAGAGGCTTCTGAGCCTATTGGAAAGAGGCTTCTGAGCCTCTTGAAAGGAGGCTTTCGAGCCTCTTGAAAGTAGTTTTCCGAGCCTTTTGAAAAGCTTCCGAGATTGAAGATTGAAAGGAGGTTACCGACCTTCTTGAAAGGAGGCGTCCGAACCTATTGAAAGAGCTTTCCGGGTATCTCAAAGCGAGGTTTCCGGGCCTCTTGAAAGAAGGCTTAGAGGCCTCTTGAAAGGAGGCTTCCAATCCTCTTGAAAGGAGATTTCCAAGCATCTTGAAAGTAGGTTTCCAAGCATCTCGAAAGATGCTTCCAAGCTTCTCGGAAGGCAGCTTCTGAACATCTTGGAAGGAGGCCTTCGAGCAAAGCGCTCCGATTGAACAGAGTTCGCCGCCGTACCAAACTGACTACAGTCGCTGTATCTACAAAACGCTCATTAGACCGGTAGTTTTCTACGGACACGAGACCAAGGACCAACGCGCACTTGGAGTTTTCGAAAGAAAAGTGCTGTGAACTATTTATGGTGGGGTGCACATGGTGGAGGAGGCGATTGAACCACGAGTTGCATCAGCTGTAGAGAGAACCGTCCATCACTCCTGACGGAATCCAAGTTTGAAAGTGCTCGCGTTTTCGGGTGCACACCACTCGATTCAGAGGCGGCACACAACTGTCATTTTTGTTGATTTAGCTTTGCTGCGTCGCAGCATGCGTGAAATAATAAAAATGACAGTTGTGCGTTGCTTCCGTATCAAGTGGTGTGCCCCCGAAAACGCGAGCACTCTTAAACTTGGATTCCGTCAGGAGTGACCTTAACCCCGCGAATATCGGAAGACTGCGGTAGACCGAGCACGGAGCCAGAATGACGAGTAACAATCTGATGAAATTGGTTCTTGACAACGATCCTACGAGAACAAGAAGCTAAGGTGCGCAACGAGCAAGACGATTTGCAGAACCTCCGCAGACTGCGTGGTTGGCGACATGTAGCCATTAACCGATCTGAATGGAGAACACATTTATGCACTGCACAGACCACCCCGGCCTTAGCCTGAGAAAAAAATAATGCATGTTTTGTACAAGACAAAGTTTTGAAATGAAAAATACACAATTGCCAAAACTTTATCAATAAGTTTCGATTTCAATTGTAATACGTCCGCCATTACGCATTTTTATCCGAGGTACCCCCTAGGACCAGCGAAGGTACCCCCAGAAGTACATGTACCCCAGGTTAAGAAACGGCTGTGTTAGAACGTGAAACATAAAAAGAGCTATAATTAAAATACTAGTAGAAAAGGGATAAGCCAGGAATTGAACCCATGCCCTCCTGTTTATAAGGCAGAAGTGGTAGCCACTAGACCACCGAGTTCATCTCGGTCTGTCTTGTTTGGAGAATTAAAGTCAAATTAAACCTAAAAGTAGCAGTTCAACAATTATCGAATAATTCTGTTAGCAGAGCAAGGCTACTTTTGACAGATTTCGAATATTTTTTGAACGATGTCATATTGGTATTGCTGGGTAACACCAGCAATTCTAATTACGGGTGATTATTTTTTTTTTCAAGCTATCACTTTTAAGTTTAAATCTCAAAATGAGACAGCCATGAGGAAGTGCATATATAGATTATGCTATAAGATCTGTATCAACGATAACTAATGCCCATAAGTAAGGGGGGGAGTGGCACTCTATTTTCTCTTTGTTTGTTGTGCATAGAACAAAATTTCAAACTAATAACAGCAGCAGGATGCAACAAGTCTCATGCTTTTGTTCCCGTGAAATGTTGCCACAGTGAGGAGTTCTGCACGTAGCGCGCTAATAAAAATCCATCATCGATTTGAATAAAACTTTCAATTATTGGAGCTCGTCAATTGGATTACAGCCATTGTCGTTGTGTACGAGCAAATAAAATTGAGAAATTTTTATGACATTTTTTTAACGATTCAACTTTTTGCATTTTTCATTATTACTTATGAAAGCGAATACCCATTAACGAGTTTGTGTGTCTCGCACGATTGGAAAAATGAATGTTGAAGGAGCCGGGAAAAAACTGGAGAAATAAAAAAACGTGGAAACGTGACGAATATGATCCGGACCGGATTTTTTTTTATTATTTATGTTTGAATAGTCAAGTCTCTCTAATGCGACCTGATAACTATCATGTAAGACAAAATGCTAGGTAGAAATAAATTATCGCTGAAAGATGAAAATATGGCAAAGCATTTTAGACAGAATGTGTCGTTATGGAGTTTGGTTTCATAGAGAGGTCCGACTGTAATGTTCAAGCAAGCAACAGTGTCTGATTTATATAGCAAAATGTAGAATAATTCACTTTGCAACGATAGTGCTTTCCATGCCTTGTAGGGTCGTTTATTCCATGTTTAAAGAGTAGTTTATTTTAATTTCTACTTAATTACTTCCCAATGAAAAAGGACATTATCTAGACTTCTTCTTCTCATTGGCATTACATCCCCACACTGGGACAGAGCCGCCTCGCAGGTTAGTGTTCATTAAGCACTTCCACAGTTATTAACTGCGAGGTTTCTAAGCCAGGTTACAATTTTTGCATTCATGTGGCTAGCACGATGATACTATTATGCCCAGGGATGTTGAGACAATTTCCAATCCGAAAATTGCCTAGACCGGCACCGGGAATCGAACCCAGCCACCCTCAGCATGGTCTTGCTTTGTAGCCGCGCGTCTTACCGCACGGCTAAGGAGGGCCCCACAGTTATCTAGACTAATGCTGCTATAATCTTTGAAAAGTGATAAATTTTATACCGAGCAGGAGCAACGACGTCGATATTTGAAATTGGTATGAACTAGCCTTGCATAAGAGGTAAAAAAAATAAAATAAAATAAATACCAAAAAATAAAGTACAAAATACTTTAGGCAATAATACATTTTAAGGGAAACAGTGTTTTTATGCACTTAAAAGCTCGAAAATCACTTTAAAATGGTCAAAACGTGAACGGAATGAATCGCAATGTTCACAAGACTTGTAGAGCACACCAAAAGCTTCCGTATAGAGATTGTTGCGATGGTTTCTAGCGTTTATATCTTTTGTTAGATTTTTAACAAAATTGAAAATAGCCCAAAAGAACTAATTTGACTTGAGCCACCTCGAAATTATTTGTTGCTTATTTTAGCATAAGAATTGTGATTCTGGGCTGACCAGTTGAATTTTTGATACAATTCGAAAACATAAAGAGGTCTATTGTATACATCTATTTTAAATATAAATAGCAAGAAGAAATGTTGCCACATGGAAACTGCTCCCATGATAGTTAAGGACTAATTGAATACACAATGATCAACTGCGAGGTACAATTTATTTAGGGAATCCTCTTCTGCTCTGGAACTTCGTAGCTTGATTTCGCTACTTTTGACCAGCATTATAACTGATACACTATAAGGGAATGACTGCCTAAAAAATCTGGATGAATATTGGATTGTTTATCATTAGAAAATGCCAAATTTTAAAAAACGGTTTATATACCACCCGAAAGTGATGTACAATTTCGAAAGTAGTGCATATTACAGTGCATAATCATACGAATTATGAGAACTAATTTATCTACACTAAGATTCTTTCACTCATATACTAATTCAAGTAGATA
Source organism: Armigeres subalbatus (assembly GCF_024139115.2). Classification (NCBI taxonomy): domain Eukaryota; kingdom Metazoa; phylum Arthropoda; class Insecta; order Diptera; family Culicidae; genus Armigeres; species Armigeres subalbatus. The sequence goes on from NC_085141.1 coordinate 18,174,968, forward strand.
TATTGTGATAACTAAAACACGCGGTCTTACTTTTCGTGGTTTTACACTTATTTTATTTTCACGTCTGCGCGTGTCGGTTGCCGGATTAGAAGTGATACAGGAAGTACTTTCCAGATAATACAAAAAGGTGGGACTTTTGACATACATAATACACTGAACAAAATAATCGGATTGGGAAACACACTTATCGGAAACAACACATAATTGAAAGAAATACAGATTATAATAAAACACGGAAACGGAATACTACAACTCGGCCACTCCTGACTACTGATCGACTCGATCAATTGGGCCTTTCGCTCTCGATTGATAACATAGCAACAAACATGAACTACATTATATTTAACAAGTGTCGCTTTACTTATCAGTGCATCCCCTTTTCAGAAGGTGTCCTCCAATCTGCCCATCTCTTGATTCGGGCTGCCTCGATTATACCGTCATAGGGAAGTTGGGATATTTGACAATTCTCGATGTCTCGAATAACATAACGGTCGTTAGGAAGTACTTTATGTATACGATATGGTCCCTTATACTTAGGGATAAACTTCTTGTTAGTTCCAATGGTAGTATCGACGTTCCGTATTACAACATATTCACCTTCTTGAAAGACATTTGGCGCTGTGTGAGTTCTTTCATATAAAGCGGAACTCTTACTCTGAGAGTCTTCAATGTGACGACAAGCAGCGTCACGTAATGCATGTAAATCCCGAGCTGCATTTGAATCTGACCTATCTTCCAAATACTCAGACAGATTATCTACTTCCCTTCCTCGTTGACCAACTCCAAACAAGAGGACCGAAGGGGTTTGGTGAGTGCTAGAATGAACAGAATTATTCAACGCGTATTCCACCTTGGTTAACATTTTACTCCAATTAGCGTGCTGAACTGGTTCAGAAACTTTCCCTAGCATAGCCTTAAGTACACGATTAACACGTTCCACCTGACCATTTGCCTGAGCTGAAGCTGTAGCCACCTTTACGTGTTCCACATTGTTTTCCAACACGAATGCTCCGAATTCCAATGATGTAAAACACGATCCACGGTCACTGATAATCCTACGAGGTCGACTGTAACATTCAAAGTACTTATCCAAACAAGCACACACTTCTTTCGTACTGGTAGAATTGACAGGGTACAGCTTAACGTATTTCGTGAAAGCATCAACAACAACTAGTATGTGCTTCCTTTTAGACGCAATAGACGGAAGGGGTCCGAAATGGTCAATGTGAATCGTGTCAAACGGAACAGGTTTCTTCGGAATGCTGTGCAGCATACGCCCACCATCGGATTTTGAATCGGAATACGTAATACAGCGGACACAATTTTTAACGTAATTTTCGACCTTATTCTTAAGTTTCGGAAACCAATAATGCATTTTCAGTTGATCTGCAGTTTTTGTTATACCCATATGACATAACTTCTCATGGACGTTCCGAATAATGTGAGTTTCCATTTCAGCTGGGACATAAAATGAGAGTTTTCCATCCACGAGTGAACGATAAACCAACCCGTCATCCAGAGTAAAACTTTTAACAGGTCCCTTTTCGAGTTCTTCTCTTAACTTGAGGATTGTTGAGTCACGCCCTTGAGCCAATTGCAATTGAAAATCAATATCATCTGGGCTGATAGCGGAAACGATCTGATCGCGATTGTTGGGAATACGACTTAAAGCATCAACATGGTTCATTAGTTTACCGTTACGGTGCTGAATGACATAGTGGTAATTTTCCAACTCTAAAGCCCATCTCGCGATTTTGGCATTGATAGATTTCCTGTTTAGAGTCATAGCCAGAGAATTGCAGTCTGTAATAATTCGGAATGGAATGCCTTCTAAGTAAATTCGGAACTTTCGCAAAGAATAGATAATAGCCAGTGTTTCTAGTTCAAAACTATGGTAGCGTGACTCCGCGGAGGTAGTCCGTTTAGAAAAATATGCAACTGGATGCATCTTACCATCGTCTTGCTTCTGCATCAAGATGCCACCGAATCCTTCTGAACTAGCATCACAGTGTAGTTCAGTGTCTCGCGATGGGTTGTAAAGTGCCAGAATAGGAGCCGAAACCAACTTTTCACGTAATGTAATGAAAGCATGTTTGCACTTATCATCAAACTCAAAATCTACACCTGGTTTTATTAAATTACGTAATGGTAATGAGATGGCAGAAAAAGACGAAACGAATCGACGGAAGTATGAAAACAGCCCAAGACATTTGCTCAATTCTTTAACGTTAGTCGGAAATGGCAAGCTTCTGATAGCTTCCAAGTGCGTATTATTAGGACGTATACCCTTATGGCTCACTGTGAAGCCCAATAGTTCGATTTCCGTAAAACAAAACTGACATTTTTTTAGTTTGATCTCTAAACGGAACTCGGCCAACCTACGGAGAACTCTTCCTAATAGTTCATAATGTTCAGCAATCGTATCAGTGGCCAACGTGACGTCGTCCATATAAACCACAACAGAACCATCCTTAATGAATGGTTCTAGAACCATATTTATGAAGCGCTGAAACACTGCTGGGGCATTCCGCAATCCAAAAGGCATTTTGACATATTCGTATTGTCCTCCCGGAGTCACGAAAGCTGTAAATGGAACAGAATCAGGTGACATATTTACTTGATGGAATCCACTTTTTAAATCCAGGACGGAGAAATACTTTTTTCCCTCAACTCGTTCCAAGCAGTCATCAATGAGTGGAATAGGGTAGCTGTCCCGGACAGTTATTTTGTTCAATGACCGATAATCAACACACATGCGCCGCTCACCAGATTTCTTCGTTCGTAACACAATCGGAAAGGAATACGGGGAGTTACTGGGTCGGATTACACCAGCCGATAGTAAATCTTCAACAATATGAACCACTTCAACTCTGTCAGCATACGAGAGACGCCGCGGACCATAACTAATCGGAATGTCGGAAGTCAATTTTAGTTTCATTTCATACGAGTGTTGGGTTTCCGGAATAGTACTCACATTTAGATAATTTTGTTTAATAATCTCTAGAAGCTCGTATTGAACTTGCTCCTCCAATTTTGGATTGATATTAATTTCATCATCGAGTTCAATAGCGTAAATGTCTGGAACAGCAAGGTTGTCAGAATTGTCTTTACAAAGATGAGTCACACAGGTGGGACAACTTCTCATGAAGTTCAAAGATCTTCGGGACATATCGTATACACAATGTAATTTGTTATCCAAAATTTGTATTTCGTTTTCATTTTTTATTTCAATTTTGTATTTATTTGAACGTGTATTAAACAAGATAATGCCAAAGGCTTTTAAAAATGCCCGTCCCAGTAAAATGGGATGGATCATAAAATGATCAGGAACAACATAGAACTTTAACTGCTCAGAATGAGACCCATACGTAACATAAGCCGGAATGACAGCATACGTACATAACGGAAAATTCCCAATACTACGGAATCCTGAGAACTTTTCATCGACTGGAATTAGCTCAATGGGCACTGCGGAACGTTTAACCAGATTGATCGGACTACCCGACACTTACCAAGTTCAATTCGGAGAGAGCAGCACTCAGTTGCTCCTTGTTATGGTCTGCTGATTTGCCCCGGCGTAAATCATCTACCAATGCCACCTCGTCCTTGTTGCGTGGCGCTGGTTTAGGTCAGTTCCTGATGACATATTCGCCGGAACCACAACGGAAACATGAGCCTGGCTCCCGGCGAGTCCCGGTACAACGAGCGGAAATGTGTCCTTTGCCAGAACAATTGTAGCAACGTAATTCGGAATCGGAAACTTTGTTGATCTGCGGTTTTATACTTCCTGAATTTGAAGAGGATGGCGTTGCACGAGTCGCACTGGTACGTATTTCGCGAAGCTGCGTATACCGTCGTGCTAATTGTTTTAGTTCCATCAAATCCTTGGCTGGGTAAAGTACGGAAATATCAGCAGATCGATCACGGAATCCATCGACGATCATTTGCACTGTTTGAGCTTCGTCAATTGCAGCACGCGAAGCAATCTCCTGCATCTTTAGGATGTAGCCCATCACCGATGTCTTGCAACTGGAGAAAGTGGTTTTCCTGAGCCGGTCGATGATTTCTGTCACCGTGAATGTGTGGCCGAAGTTTAGAAGAAAACTGTTACGAAATTGAGCGTACGTGATAGAACGGTCCACACGCAGAAACCATTCGGCTTCTGTACCCGGTCCCATTAGCCTGCGAATACACTTCAGCCGGAAAGTAGCATCTCCTCCCACTGAATCGCATGCTCTTTCAAAGTCGTCCAACCATCTCTCGGGAACATACGAATCACTACCGGTAAACAATGGCACAAGGCACATTACATCCTGGAACTCCGGTGGTCGAACAAACGGCTCGTTGCGAGCTAGTTCTCGACGCAAATCTGCAATTTGCTTCTTCTTCTTTAGAATCCGAATCTCGTCATCTAATGCCTCCTCCTCGTCACCATCCGATCCAGATGGACCTTCTTCTTGTTCCTCGTCCTTTTCCTCCGGATCATTTGCGACCTGATTAGCCGGATGGCTGTCGTATAAAACACGTAGGTGCCGAATGGTCGCCGTTGCTGGAATATCGACTTCATGCTCCTGCAGCCACTCAAGGAGCTCCTCCTTGTTCATCCGCATGGCCATCGTGAGCGTCAAAAAATCTTCGATCCCACTTCTGAGGATGTGATAACTAAAACACGCGGTCTTACTTTTCGTGGTTTTACACTTATTTTATTTTCACGTCTGCGCGTGTCGGTTGCCGGATTAGAAGTGATACAGGAAGTACTTTCCAGATAATACAAAAAGGTGGGACTTTTGACATACATAATACACTGAACAAAATAATCGGATTGGGAAACACACTTATCGGAAACAACACATAATTGAAAGAAATACAGATTATAATAAAACACGGAAACGGAATACTACAATATATACCTTTCAAGGTACCTCTTCAAACAAATCCAAAGTAGATAACCAATGCTTACTTTAAGATTTAGGTCAAAAAGCAGAGTAAGAAACCCGACTGTATTTGATTGAGTTTTTTGACAGAACTTCAGGAATGCTTGGGCATATCCGGTCTATCTACAAAACATATGGCCTTTCAGTACACTTGGGTTTACGAGAAAGGCAAAAATAAATGACACATATTGTGGATTTACTCAGTTGCAGTTAATTAAAAACGCAATCCGAGTCCTTCACGCATTGCCAATATATTTTCTATATCTCATATATCCTCGTACTACGGCTACTATCAATAAGCCAGAAGTAGTTCATATAACTCAACAAAATATAATCCATTTTTTTCTCATCATCAAAAGCCGGAGCTGCTTGGAATTGAAACGCATGATAAACTAAATTTTGTAACTAGCTTACAATAACGGGAACGTATTTTCTACACAGCAGACGCTTGTATAGCGGGATTATCGGCTAAATTGCAACACCACCAGCAACGGCTAACCGAGGCCTACGCCAATAAGTTATAGGATTTCAATGTAGTATTAACAAGCCCCGAACCGGGCAACCAAACGAATTGGATGCTTGGTCCAGCCCGGTTTATATGAATGCATTGCGCCACACCGCTCAAACATTGCAGCCCAACGGCTGAATTGCTTCCTGCATGATCCCATGTGGAGCGAGTGAGTTAACTTTGGCGAACAAGGGATTTTCGGATGCACAGAAGTTTAGACTGGTTCGTAATATATTATACGGTAAACGGTAGGTTAAATTGGGAAAAAAGATACACAAGTGAACGCGGACAATCTAAAAATTGGAAATTAGTTTTACTTTTATTACATTACTACTTTCAACTAAAAAATCGGGAACAATATGAACAGTTTATCGACTAGTGATCGTTGTTTGCTCAAATCTATTACAATGATTTAGAAAATTTTAATTTCGAAACAAATTTAAACATTACCATCATCAGCGCTTGAAATATGAAATTCTCTCGGTAGCTTGCTACATTTTCAATTGATCTCTTGAAAATAAAAACAACCTTTGTTCTCGCTTTTTGTCATGATGATCTCTCGAAAACTACCAGTACTGGTCCCAACCCATATGAAGTAACCAGGGGTCTCCCCCTTACCTCCTATGTAAGATTTTTTCTATATCCCCCTCCCCCCATAAGTGCTTACGTAATAAGTGTACGGCCCTCAAGGCGTGTACATTAGGGTGATACGGGAAGCACGAACAATCATCAAATTGTCATCATTTTCATCATTGAATGCTTTATTTTGTTTCTACGATAAATATAATTTTGAAAAAGTATCACCGTGGTGCTTACTCGCAATCTACATGCTGATACATTTACAGTTACATCAAACATTTGAAAACCGAAATACGCCGCTCCTAAATTACGAGGAGATAATGCTAGAAAGAGACAAAAGATAGGAAAAATAACACGATGTGCAGTGTTGGTAAAATCACTCATAAATCTCAATCAACGAGCCCTCCTGTGCGAACGAAATCGTCTGTGATTTTAAAGGAATGCATCACGCTTGAGTTTTTCATGCTAAAACGCATCGTTTCACTCGTTTTCCAAAAAAAAAAACATTTTGGTTTAAAAACGCATTTGAAATCGACTTGGGGGCAATTCGTTGCTTATACTGGAAGAGCATCTATTATTTTATGTAACAAACGTAAATTCATTTTTCTAAACGAAGGAGAACAAAAGAACACCAACGATGATTCAAATGGATGATTCAACTCATCCATGAGTTTTAAGGTGCTGAGTTGTGTGCGTTTCAACTCATGCTTGATTTGAATCGTCCATGAGTTTTGAGATTTTTAGTTTTTACCAACCATGTAGTGTGTAGTGCCTCCCAGAGTCACCTTAACCCCCTTAGCTAAGCCACTCACAAGTCACAGAGGCTTCTATTGTCCGTAATCGGTGAGCCGGACGAAAAAGGTTTTTCAATTTTGAGCTCACAGTACAACAAAAAGCAAATCCAGAAGAGACCTTGAAAGCTATCAAGGCAATCGTCGTGCCGAAACGCAACGTAAATGTCGACCGCCTAGACTTCTTCGGCGCGGTGCAAATGCAAGGAGAAACAACCGACGATTTTTGCAGTCGGTTGAAGATGTTGGCCAGACTCGCCAAACTAGGTAACTTGGCGACGGAGCTGACTACATTTAAGTTAGTAACATCTAATATGTAAGTGGCCGCATCTACGTACAAAGCTGTTGACTATGCCTGACGTCACACTGGATAAGGCTATCGACTTGTGCAGAGCCGAAGAGATCGCTTCGGCAAGAACAGCGGAGCTTGGTGTAACAGTGAAACAATCGGAAGTGAACAAAATCTATTGATCGAAAAGAAAGTCCAAAGGTTATGCCCCCAGGTGTAAATTTTGCGATGATCGGCATGAGTTCGTAAAAGGAGAGTGTCCAGCTTTCCTGCCCATGATCACATATGTCGTTTTCGGTTATTGCTGGGTCGAACCTAGTTCTGCCCCGGATCCGCTCTAACAGCTGTCAAAACGTTCGGTTATTCGTTCAGGTTGGATCGCGATCCGCACCAGATCCGACCCAAAACGAATGAGGTTCGCTCTGCCGATTTATCGAGATCGAACCTAGGTTCACCAATACATTCGAACATAAACTGTCAAACAGATGTTTACGTTTACGCTAAAGGAAAATGAAAACATGAAAGACACGGAAGGGTGCGGATGGGTATTTGACTATTAATCGTTTTTGTTACATTTGTTGAATTTATCAATTTTTTTGCTGTCTTCCACGTAAAAATGGATTATTTTAATTGTGTGTTGTCTTCAAGTTTCTCTGATGATGAAATGGATTCAGATACCGACATATTTTTTGCTGATTACTTCAGACGGTAGCTCCGTTATAAACAAAATGATGGTTAAAAATTTTGATGAAAATGTGATTGATAAATGCAGTGACGAGAAGGTAGCTGTAGCTGCTATTTATGCTAAATTGCTCTCTCAATGGGAAAATAGCGCACCGGAGTATCGGCAGGAGTATCGGATTATTATTTATACCAAAATGTTCATACCATTATTTTATTCGTTATTGCAGCTCTGTGAATAATTTGTTGAAAGAGTACCAAGATGGCAGTCAATATGGCACCGGACCTTCCACGGGTCAACCTCACACCTCCCGCACTCCTCTCCCACCAACATTCGAATGCATCGAACAGCATCGAACAAAACTTTAATATGCAAATTACTAACCTGTTCACAGCATATTTTATTACTTCCAGTGATAATGAACATATTTCTCCAAAGAGTCCTATGTATTTCGGCTCGAAATATAGCATAAACCAGCAGTTTCGTGCCAATTTAACAGCCGTCCGCGATTTGGTGGGTTTATCACTGCACTTCACTTCTTCTCAAAGGGCATTGAAAAAATCACATTTTTACACACTTCTCCGCACATGAGCAGCCCGAAATGTTGATGGAATGCAAATCAAACTTCACTTTTTGGAATAAGTCACTTGTTTGAAGCGAAAACTTAATATAAACTGCAATTTTTGCCCGAAGAAAACGATTAAAAACTGATCGCGGGGCGAATGTAAACACCGGTACCGATAGCAGCAAACTAATAAACAGGGTGGCTCAAAACTGATTTTGCTCCGCCACGCTCAGTCGATTATGTTTCATATTTTGGGTGTTGTTCGCTGGTTTCGGTCGGTTTGAATAGGAGCTTACCGTGCACAGGTCGTTTCAGGTTTGTATGGCAGTTGATATGGCGAGGTTGAATTTTACATTATTCTGATTGTGGCACTCCGTGATTGGGCGCTGGCGAGGGGAAGACCATATGACTGGATGAAATTCAAGAGCTTTAACTCCTTAGACAATGCCCGCATAGAAATAAATCGTAGACTGAATGGGTAAAATCATAAGTTTTCCATTCCGCATGTAATCATTATTAGCTGTATGATACAAGCATAATAATATGATTAATCTTCTTATCGACCTAATCATTCAAAATGTTTGCCAGATTATACAGCCGAAAGTAATGATTACATGAATGAGAAATAAAAATAATCTGTGGAGAAAAATCATACATGAAATGATTTCATTACCCGACTGCGTAAAATGAAGTTTTTACATTTTCAGTGTTATAAATAGTGACATTTTTGTCGACGGCAGTTATTTTCTCTCGACGTTGGTGATGATTTTGTTGGGGATAAAACAATTAAAACGGACTAAAATGTGCTAAATACATGTAAGTTATAGCTTTATATATCAAAAATAAAATTAATTTATTCTTATTTCTCCCATTTTTGTTTATTTAGAATCATCCCGGTTCAGTTTATTGAAGCAGGAAAACAACGGAATTTCACTGACTCGTGAATGCTGATAATGCGTCGCTTCGCACAGCGCCAGGAAATTGGCTAATCCGTGGATCTGCCGGCGAACCTTGCGAAGGTAATAATCTCTAATAATTTTCTTCGGTGTTCGGCGTGTAAAACGTTAAGAATGGCAGAATGGAAACGTTTGCGTATGTTTTGACTGTTTTCGCATGGAAACGAAACGAATCCGGAAAACGAATCCATTCTTTTAACGTTGATCCAATGCATTAATTGAACGATGTGCTAAAGGTTGGGTCAGGAATCAAGATGCCGGAACTCTGGTGGATACATTGAAGAATACCGCACGTAGGCTCTTACTAAGTAGATTAATTCTTTTAATATAATTCACAGGTGAACTTGTTAAGTGCACATACGTACGCGAAAGGGGTCCTGATAACGCAGCTCAAAGTATTCAGCCTTCTACACTCGGTAACGGCGGAGAGTGCGGCAAAATCAATCGATCACTGTGCTTTTAAACAAATGTTAAAATATCGTTCTTAACTGATAATAATGAATTCCTCAATATTTTTAAGTAAGTATACAGAAAATCTTAGAAAATGTAAAAAGCAATATAAGGCAATAAATACGAAAATAAATTAAATATAATAGAAAAAAATAGTGTTGCCTTTGTATTATAAACTGAAAAAGAACGCAAATGTAAAATTTTACCCTCAAAGATATTTGTGAAATAACATACATAGTATAATACAGTAATCGTATAATTAAATAATTATCGCACAGCGTTTAATTTGGATTAACAGTTGAATCGTTAAAAAATCGTACTATTGATCGTTTCAGTTGAATATTATCAAACACCGAATGATCGCATGCAACAAAATTGAAGATAAACAAATTATTCACCGTAAAATTGCTTTTCAAAAATACATGCAAAAGTGGATGTTTTTGAATGGTAACGATACTTAACAACCCATTCAATGTATCATCCAAAACTCAAATATTATATGGCCTATCGTAAATATCATTCATTTTATAATTAACGTACGATATATCATATGATTCCATAAACAATTCAACAATAATTTTCTATATTCCAAAAATGATAAGTTAAAAAATAGTTGTATAATTTCATTTTATTCGGGTGCATATTGAATGGACGTTCCAATAGTTGGGAGTCGATTTTAATCTAGGTTGGAAATCTTTAGCATGATAAAAATTTACCGTTTCCGTTTCGCTGACATTGTGTTTGTGTAATTGTGTAATCCAACAAAATAGCCTGATTTTTTCTGTGATATCTATCGCACCAGGAGCAGATACTTCATACAAAAAGTGTGACATGGGGGTGAGCGGAGTATAAAATGCTATTTCAACGGATCTTTCCTAAGGTGCGTTCAGTGAAGTCTCTGGAATGTTGCTTTCAGCTTTGTGGGTTCTCTTTTCGCCAGCGTTTGAAGGGGAGGCGCTGTAGCCAGTGTAATGAAAGGTTTAGTTTCGCATAATAGTTTTCATACAAACTTTAACCGGCTTATTCTCAAGCAGTTTTTGTTCAAATCGGCTTTTGGAGGACAGTCGGAGCATGGGACGGAATCAAGTGAGCGTAGTGGAGCTGGGTTGTTTTTTGAACCACCCTACTAATATTCTTTGTTTTTTCATAAATACGACACCAATACTACTACAGTATATGACAGTTTGTTTTGTACCAATACTTTCAAAGCTTTGTTTTGGTACTCTACCCACCTTCACCTTAAGGGCGAAGCCAGAGTAAACGCGACGTGCGATGCGACGCGACGCGACAGTGCAATTTGACAGCCTGTTGATAATGATTGTTATTCTTTTACGTGAGTCGCGTCGCGCCGCATCGCACGTCGCGTCTACTCTGGCGGGCACCTAAGGTTACGGATTTGAAGAATATAAACATAATGTATTAACCCTTTATAAGGCAGTGATAACTATATTGCCATCAACAAATGATACGTTTTTCTGATTATTTACAATAGTTTTATTAATTAATCACCTTGCAGAGGGTATATTTGCTACCTAGTAACACTCCAGATGATATTTGGCCAGAAAATAAATTCAAATGTAAATTTCGGAACAGTTTTATACGGATTGGATTTTTAGTTGTAATTCGTTAAAAAGCCGACAAAGACATATTTTACCCTGTTGATATTTATTATGTTGAATCTCCTGTTATGTAGTGGAAAATTATGTAGAGAAAAATTATTTGCCTTTCTTGTATATTTGGTTTTTGCAGTTATGGCGAAATCGCGGTTTATCCCAAAGGTTCCCCTCTTGGGAGGATAATACAAAAATGTTAGTCAACTCTTGTGCGATTTGATTCTTTGTTTTAAAATAAAAGGCCCCAAATCTCAATAAATTTTCTATTGGATTTTTTACAAAGTGTTTCCATATTTTCTTGTTCTATTACATTTGAATGGCATAATTGATAATTCAAATGTAACACAATCACTGTTATCCAGAACGCCACTTAGAACCAGTATAACGGTTTATCGGGAAACACGGATTGGCATAATTACCGGAAATGTTCTAGAGCGCCAAAATTCCTTCATGGCAATCCACATTGCCGTCGCCATTCATACCAAGCTTCTAATCACATAAATTTATTGATGGATTAACTGTCATTTTTAAAATGAACAATTAACAGAAGAAAAATCTGACTTCCCCATTCAATTTATATAATAAGAAACAAAATAACACTAATAACAAAATTCAAAAGATAAAATCTGTATAAAATCTGATAAAATATTTATATTTCTGCCAGCTGATAAAAGTGCGAACTGAAAACAAAACAGATGATAGGGCTTGAGATCTCACTAACACCATCATACTGACTCGATCCCGATTCGTTTTTCGTTCGGTTATTCAGAGTCGGGGTCGGACCTGACCCAGGTCTAATGGAACGTACACACGGTCAAGCAGTTTGACCAACATTGACTCCACCTCTCGTTTATTCAAACATCCATCAAGTTTCACCAACAGCGGCACGAACAATCAATTTATTCGACCAACAATATCACACACGAACGACCGAAGCGCCAACTTGAGCACCAACCATTAAAAATATATGGGGGTTTGTGCAACTTCACTACAAATGCTCAAACATGTTCGGCGAACCTTGACTCCACCCCGACAACTCAAACCAAAATCAAACCGTTTTAATTTTTTCCAACCGAGCCGCCAACTGTCAAATTGTTGTTCGAACAACTTCACATACGTTCAAACAAAGCAGCAACCGAAGCGTTTTCTTGGGGGCGGAGTCAATGTTCGTCGAACTGCTTGACTGGTGTGTACGTTGCATAAAACCGAAAACGACAATAGTTGACTGTTCGCGCACGGGCAGGACTTTTCTTCCTACGTTGTGTTCAATTAGATATGAAAGACGAATAAAATACATTACCATGTCGCCATGGCGAAAGATGAGTCTAAACTAATTTATTTACTTCACATTTATAAAAACAAGTACAGTACGGACATCTAGGTATGACAATATATATTACTTTTGCACAAACATTGACGTATAAGTCAAAATGACCAAAACACACTTTTTTGCGGATATGGATTCTTCGTACGGTTGGACATATGCTCCATGAAAAAATATTCCTGTTTTGTTCGGAAACATTCGAGTTATGGCGATAATTGTTTTTGGAAAAATGGTCATTTGATCGCATAAGTTGACGTACCTCCATTACCTGCTGCAATATGGAGCAAAAACCTGTCTCATATTTTTTCGGCATTCCCAATCCACTAATTAACAACATAGGTTTTTGTTTTACTTTGTCGTATTTCAGGACTACTTTATGATTTGGGCGTAACTAATTTTGTAATCTAAAATTAATATGCAAGTTCCTGCTTAAGCAAGCATTTCTTGTGAAATCCACGGTATAATTGTCGGAATACATCCATCGAGGTGTAGCTCTGGAGATAATCGTTTACATTCTTTTGAATCAATAAAACAATGTTTGTTTGCTAAATATTGTCGCCAAAAGTTTTGATTTAAGACAATCGCGATCATTCAAATGGAAGTATAATATAAAAGAAGAATGAAAATCCAATGATTGCCATTTGTGTCACACTTTTTTAAGAAGCATATCAAAATTGTGTATGGGAAATCACACTTATCTAAATCCACATTCCTCCTCTAAAGTGTAGTAATTTATGGATATTTTCAAAAAGTGCATATCAGAACCAAAATCTAGCTTCATTTTTTGGGTGACAGGAAAGGTCTGCCACTGAGGACTTAACACATAAGAATTAGTGCGTGTTAAATGGCTTTTTATTTGTACCTCAGCTTGATAATATTGGTATGTATGTTTCGAGCACATTTACCGGGAAGGATCCTAATATATTCCACGGCTGTTATTTTAGTTTTTACAATTGTAATGCAATTCTTATTCATGTTTTTCATTACCTTTCCCTTTCCCTGAATTATGTATAAAACATGATATGGACTTTGATGTAAGATTCAAAAGAGCAGGCAAAAATATCAACAATAAAAATGCACGGAAGTGTTATTTAAATATCAAGATGTGTTATGGATAAAAACAAACTAATAGCTCGAGATATTAATCACTTCTTCCAAATACCATTAACTGATGACCTCATGATATTTCAGAGCAAATTTGGATATTGTCGTCTGATATTTTGTGCTTATATATCCTACATATGAATCAGGCTCATATCTCATTTTGGAATCTAATCACGATTGATTTACTTCTAATCCTCGTCTACTTGGGTATTTTAAAATATGGATTGGAACCATTTTTGCTTAAAATTAGGTTGGAACGAGGGCTTTGGCCAATACATGAAAACGGTAACTGCTTGCACACTTGTTACAGAACCATTCTAATGCTGTAATAGTGCAAAAATCCCCGTTCGGTACTAATTAACCCTCTCCCGCCTATGGTGTCTGTGGTGCACAATCAAATTTTGCACCTTCTAACCTTCATCGAATTGTTGGTCACATCTTTATGGTTCCATTAGACTGGAAATATAATCAATTTTGAGTAAACTATTGAAAACAATCAATTAACTATTGATTTACAATCAAAAACTTTTTTTTTTGTTTTCCACTAATTTTGGCTATGCCAAATAACTTTTGTTCTAGCATTTTTCTGAAAGATGATTCCTTCCTATTGAAATCTTTGAAAAAAGTCGTGGGCGGAAAAGGGTTAAATTCTTTGCAGCACGAACTCTTCCATTTTATCTTTACCACATAATTTTAATTTTTACGGAAAGAGCTATCCGAAAAACCTTTACGGGAACCTGGAACTTTTCAAAAGATTTTCCTTCTTAAATAAATAAATGGGAACTAACTTCAATTATTCTTTAGCGCTATATAACCACACGCAGTAGCCTGGTTTTTACGCCATGTTATGGGAACAAACATTTCACAAAACGTTTGTTTGATCGCATAAACTGTCGTATGTATGTTTTGACCACTTCAATCAAAGGAATAATAATTAATTCCCCGCGGCCTTAAAATAACTACTAATATTGTCCATTTAAACAGATTAATTCATGTATTTTGTTGATTGATATGATGATTCGGGTAAAATTAATAAAAATGCGTTTTCTCAACATCGATGGTGCTGGTTGTTACATAAACTATGAAATCATGGGCAGTTTCGGCAAGCGGTGCCATCGATGCCACGAAAAAAAACCCTTACAGATAAGTGTGTAAAGCCAATGGTAAGAACAGAAGCCGGAAGTTCAAGCAAGTGAAGGAAGTCAGGGAAGATGGCGATGCAGATGAAACAGAATCTGGCTCCGATATGTGATATGGAGTACGAATTCGGAAAAGTATATTATAACTCGAATAGTAGTGGAAGTGTCTTGGCGGAATTGCACCTGAAGTTTGCTAACCAGTGGAGCTCAGTGTTGTGTGAATTGGATACAGATGCCAATACCAGTCTTATTGGCCATGGTTGTCGCATCAAGCTTTCTGGTGATAGTCACCCCCCACTGCTACCGGTGGCTTTCCGATTAACGTGCTTGGTCAAATAAAGGTGTCGTGTCGTCGATTAGACAGAAAATGATATTATTTGATATTACAGGTGGTTGAAGGAGATCACCCTTCCTCTGTTATCAGCCAAAGCCTCACGTGCCCTAGGATTTGTGAAATTTTGCCGAACGGTGTCATTTCTGGAACCGCAACAGGATTCTTCAGAGAAGCTATTAAGCATCTACAGGGTAAAAGCTCAGAAAATTATTGATAATCATCATGAGCTGTCTTCCGGATACGGAATGCTGCAAGGCGCAGTATCATTGGAAGTGGATAAATCTATCACACCGTCGATTCAACCTCCTCGTCGAGTTCCCATAGCTGTTCGTGGAAAACTTAAACAGGAACTGGAAACGCTTGAACGAGATGGGTAGAGTGTTTTCCACTGTCGATGCTCGAAAGGGTTTCTGATGAGCCCAGTAGCAAGCCAACTACGTTTTGGTCTTCTTTCGGCCGATATCGGTGGATGTGTCTTCTATTCGGTGCGGTATTGCTCCTGCTCAAGAGATTTTTAAAATTAAACTCCTAGAAGTTATAGAAGGTCTCGAAGGAGTCGAGTACATTGCTGATGATCTTTTGATTTTCGGTGTGGGAAGCGCTGATTAATCATAATGAAGAAGCGCTGATTAATCATAATGAATGCTTGAAGATTCTTTTACAACTATTGGACCAGCACAACGTAAAGCTGAATAAGTCCAAGTTAAAGCTTTGTGAGACGTCAGTGAAATTCTATGGACATGTGCTTACAGATTAAGGTCTGAAGCCGGACGAGGCTAAAGTGATTGCTATTCGCGGTTATTCAACGCCTTTGATTCGGACAGAGGTCCATAGATTTATCGGCATGGTTAATTACCTTAGCCGATTAATTCGAAACTTGAGCGTCAATATGAATAATCTGCGAAGATTGATTTCGGAGTCCGTCCCGTGACAGTGGACTTGCTGACGGTGACGGTGGAGCAAGCTGAATTCGAAAAACTTAAATCGATGGTGACGGATATAAGTATAGTTCGATATTATGACGTCCAGCAACCATTGGTCATTGAATGCGATGCTAGTAGCACAGGGCTTGGAGTTGCGATTTTCCAACGCGATAGTGTCATTGGTTATCCATCGAGGACCCTCACATTGACCGGAAGGAACTACGCTCAAATTGAAAAAGTGCTGTTAGCTATTCTCTTTGCCTGCATACAATTTCACAACAGATCACAGAGCAATTGATTTACATTTTCTGCAAGCCCATGCTATCAGCACCTCGATGGTTACAGCGAAATTATTGAAAAAACCGAACAAGATCCCTCGATGCAGCTGGTGATGAAGTACATTCAGCATGGTTTGCAGGATTCTCTGACCATGTTCCTGACAGTGCTAAAATGTATTTCTTCTACCGCAATGAGCTTTCCATGGAAGAGGTATGATTTTTCGTAATGATCGTATACCCGTGCCACATGTCCTTCGTAAAAATCTCATTGATAGCTGCCATGCAAATCACAACGGAATCGAGGCAACATTGAAAATGGCTCGGGCAAACTTGTTCTGGCCTGGGATGAGCTCACAGATCAAGGACATCGTTAAACAGTGTGGAATTGCATTTAAGCATTTTAAAATAGACATCCTATATGCCTTGCTGGGTGGAATAAAAAAAGCATCACCTGGCACCCATTTTGTTTTCGCGCTGCCGTCAGGGCCAATGACAGGCATATTAATTACTGAAGAAATGCTAATAGAAGCTTAAGCCCGTACTTGCTACTCCATTATGATAAGATCAACTGTTCTTGCACAGAGAACTAACAGATTATTTGCTTGGGACTAGCACTCATCTTCATTGTACAAGTACTGGTGATCTCATTTGTTAGGTCACACTGGCACCTGCCACGTCAGAAGGCAAGTCAATGTATGGGAAGGGGGAGGAAATGATGATGCAATCCACTCGCCCACTGCAAGCCGAATATACCTCTGCACTTGCCGCGAGTTCATGCGGAATTTGTTGGAATTTTCAGGGTTAGGCTCGAGGGTCAGAGGTTCGTTTTTGTTATTGAGCTGCTAATGTGACAGATAGGAGCAAACAGCTGATGGAAGTTATTATTAAATGTAGAAAGCGAGCTTTTCCGTTCATTTACAATTCTAGCAGTTACTACTAGAATACATCCAGGTTCTTTACACGGTTTGGTTTCAGTCGCTTAAGACCTTCAGCGTCAATAAAACAATGAGTTAACCCCACGTAAAAATTAACAAAAAATCAAAAAAATCAGGGGGTATTTAAAAAGCTGAGAAACTTTAGGTTAACCGAGAAATTAATGAATTCTACCTGGGTGTAATCAAGTTGAAGGTATAGCATAGAAATGGAAACAGTATGGAAGTCCATTTTCAGTTCTAGCGATTGCTAGAACATAAGAAATATAGGGATTGTACCCGCGACCTCCTGCGTGTGAGGCAGAAGCAGTAGCCGTATGACTACCAAGCCCGTTTCTAAAGAAATGCTATTAGAATAGAATACTTTCTCCGGAAATTGGTTGAAAATTGTTGCAATTAATAGGTAATATGGGCACGATAATATAGGATGTTTCGTCCACGTTCCTCATATTTTTCCGGTAGTAGCAATCTTTTCTTTTTTACTTAACATCACTCCTTCATTCAGAACTGATAATAGCTTAGTGTGTGTACAAACTAACACCCACTGGCTGGGAGTTATGTTACGAAAAATAGCTGTCTGTTTTTCATAATTTCACAGTCAGATTTAATCTGGGAGTTAGGAAGTGCTAGCTCTACTGCAGCTCCGGTGACCCATTCTCGACTGCCTGGTATTTCATGACCAGTTCGAGGTCACTAATGGATCCATAAGCAAACTTTCGGATTATTTAATCCAGCGTGTATTTAGTTTCGTTATTGGAAACTTAGTAAAATATATTGATGTAATCTCACCAAATTAATCCATTTTCAGAAAATAAGAAAGACTCCTAGCCTAGCTTCTCCGAAATCAACCGCTTTAATTTGAACTTCCACATTTCACACAACTCTGCACTGATTACCGCATATTTGCTTGATATAATTACTGTAAGCCTCTCGGCTGCTCAGAAGGAATTGAGTGTGGGAAATTGTCGAGCACTGGGTCGTTTAATTGTATAGCACCGTTTTACCCACTGCCCCACTCTTCACTTACCTTAAGCAGGAGCGATAAAAGTTGAAAACCTTGCGGAGAAGTGTCAGCCAACCGGTTCTATCGACCAAGGTGGACCAAAATCGAGGTAACGGAGTCTTATCCAGGTGAACTACCAAGACCAAGGCTTGAATACCATTCAGGTACGGAACGGAACAATACCATGCATATGCAATGAGGAGTGCTGCTCATAAATGACCTGACTCAATACTTTGTCTTAACATTATGATTTTATTCGCCCTTGGGCATATTATATGGAGAGAGAAATGGTGTACTTGCGCTTTTACGGGGGTTGTCAGGCAGCGATGGTCTCGTCGGCTAGCATTGGGTCGATGGCGATGGATGACCTCCAGCGGTATGCGAGGATTTCGTGAGCCTGATTGCTTCGGATCGTCTAGGAAGTTCGTAGATGGCTGGGCGGTGGAGAGTGTGCGACGTGGTGAGCACCGGCGGCGGGTTCTAGAGATGGCCAGACGGTTTACAGTTGGATACCCGGGTCCACTTCCCCTTCGCGTGCTGGAGGGGCTATTCGCCACTCGTTCTGTAGGCCTGTGGCCCAAATGGCGCGATGGCGATTGCTGAAGGTCGAGAGTTATTCGTCGTCGGTCGAAAGCTGATTTCCGGCGACCAGGCAGGCAAGATGGCGGTTTCTGATGGCTGTGGCCAATCGATGTCAGTCGAAAAATGATCGTTGACGACCAGGCTTGCGAAATGGCGGTTTCAGGTGGCTGCGGCCAATCGATGTCGGCTGGAAGATGCTTGCCGGCGACCAGGCAGGCAAGATGGCGGTTTCTGATGGCTGTGGCCAATCGATGTCGGTCGGAAGATGATTGCCGGCGACCAGCCAAGCGCAATGGCGACTTGCACAGGATAGCGCTCCCAGGGGGCGCGATGGCGGCTCGGACGGTGATTGATTCCGTTCCCTGATGCACTTTGCCTCACCGAAAACTGACACAAGTCACGCCAACTAGTTTCTTCCAGTTTTGGGATCGCGAACTAGTTTCTGGATGGCACTGCGGAATAGAATGTCCTCCGGGGTCACACCGTGAGCACAAAAGAAAAGAAAAGGCCCGGAAGCAGAATCGGGCCTGCCCGTAACAATTAGCACACCATATTATCACTCTCTCTAGTGCATTTAACACCACTCTCCCATATCAATTAAGCACATTGTTCAATATGATTTACCTTTTCTTCTATACAAATTAACACCTATTGAAGGTGAGCTGGCTTCTAAAGAGATGCTATTATCTGTTTCACTAGTAACAAAAGATACAATTTTTACAATTAGCTTTAGAATTACACCGTACTATCACTTGTAACTAACCGTACTATTAGCTTTTAAGTCTCTCACAGGAACTTTTTAGCTTTTTTTTTTTTTTGTTTAGCACTAATTCACTTCATATGCATGCAAGTTTTCTTAAGTTTTATCCTTTTAACAAAGTTTTAAATGATCACAGCGGCGCGCACTACAACTGCCTTCGTAGTTCGACAGAAAAGAAACCCCGACTCCCTCTCGACGGTCTATTTACCTGAGTTTTTTTAATCTTTCTTTTGGTCTTATTTCGTTTTCTCTTCTATGCCTCTTACGAAAAACTGAAGAGTCATTCTTCAAATCTTCGTAAATGTTGGCAGCACTTCCGCGCAGGGTATTGATTAGGTCAACACCGTTACGGGTGGTTGTCCAGACTCAAACCGCAGAAAGTACAGTGTGGGTGGGGATGAATGAAACAAGGACTATGCCTTTCACGATAATGCCGAATCTTTTTATTTCGGACAGCTGGGATCGCCACCAGTAAGGCTGTCCTACTACTTTCATTAGGGACGGACTGGGCGTTTGGTTCTTACTGGCGTGGGGGACGAGACATGGGGATGCTTGTGGAGGGGCCAACAAGCTACAAAATTGGGACCAACGGTTACATTACCGTGGGGCATCGAAATCCGTACACTTAAGCACCTTAGTATATGAAAAAGTCATTAGAAAATAGAAATCGAATGTAAATAAAACGTTTGTCATTGACACAGGAGCATGAAGGCTTTTACTTTTGAAGTGTTTCACATTTACTCATTAAAAACTACGAAAAACACGATAAAATAATGAATAAAATCAACTACTCCTGACTCGAAATCCGTCCACCGTGGACGGATTTCGAATCAAAGGATCAGGATCCGTTCAGCTATGTTTTTAACTAGAAAATTAAATTGAAGCAGACTGATTGACTAAACTACCACCAGTGGCGCCGGGAGTGGGTGGGACAGGTAGGACATGTCCTACGCATGAATTTACCTGGGTGGGACAGTCAAAGCATTGTCCTACCCATGATTGTGGTAAGAACATATGAAGTCATTTAATGGCACGAATCCAAACTATAATCATAAATGTTTTTGGGATCCTAAAGCAATAGAGTACAGATTGTTGATTAGGACTTCAGGCACTTTGAAATCCCTAAAGCGCTCAAAGATGTCTAGGTTTTACAGAGGTGAAATAGAAGTTGTTGAAATCTGCAAATGCGATTAATTAAATATTTTAGAAGTTATGATAAAGCACGATTGAATGGATTATTAAAAGGCTACGGAAAAGTCTTCTTCAAACCTCAAAAGATCTGTTGAAATCTGAGGAACCAGAAACATACCGAAGACCGCTCTTAACCCTTTATAAGGCAGTGGCAACTATATTGCCACCAACAAATAATATGTTTTTCTATTTATTAACAAGAGCTCTACTTATTATTTCACATGTAGTGACTTTATTTGCTACCTAGTAACTCCCCATTTGAATTTGAGCCATAAAAAATTGAAATGACAATTTGAGAATGGTTTTTACGAACAGATCGTAAGTTTCGAGTGGAAGAAGGATTTTCAGTTATAATTCGTTGAAAAGGACGACAAGGATATACTTTTTCCCATTGGTAATAATTATTTTAAATCTCATGTGTTAGATTATGGCGTGATTAGCGTGAAAAAAGCTTTGCCTTTCTGTATATTTGGTTTTTGGATTTTTGACAAAATTGTGTTTTTTTCCCAAGGGTCCCCCCTTGGGAGAAAAAACGCGAAATTTTTTTTTTCACTTATAATGCGTTTTCTGACTAGGACTCTTCACCAAAAAATGTAACGTACCTTGATTTGATTGGTTCTACGTAAAACCAAATTTTTAAAAATCTTTTTATATTTTTGTTGTTGCCTGTTTTCCCGCTTGCCGGGCAGTGGCAACTATATTGCCACCAATGTTGTCCCGCTTCGCGGGCAGTGGCAACTATATTGCCACCAATTTTTCAATGTTTCTGAACTGTTTAATGTATAACAAACATACATTTGAGTTTAATACCATGTCAACATTGTGTGCTAATGTTGTTTTTGTTAATTTATTGTTTAGATTCGTCTGCCTTATCAAGGGTTAAAGGGTTCCGAGCTCCGAAAACAGAAGCTTGTAAATATATTTGATAATCGATAATGGAAAAGCAATATTTCTCTTAAAAATCGAGGAAATTGTATCAATATTAAATATATAAATATTCAGGTCACAAGAACTTTTCAAGTTCTGATTAATTTTAGTATTGATTATAATGCAAGCATAACTTTTCCATTTTGAAATGGATTTCATATGAATATTGTACAGCTATGCTTTCAGCGGCAGTATATGTAAAATTTGCATTGATTTCTCAATACCAGCACTGTTGCCCAAATCGGGGACATGATCGGTGGTCTAGCGGCTATAGTTTCTGCCTATGAGCAGGAGATCATGGGTTCGATCACATGCCCGCCTTTTCCTATTCTGAATACCTTAGTTCTTTCTGTGTTTCACGTTCTATCAAAACGATTCCTACCGTTACTGCTTTCACACTAACAGTTCCAAAATCTCCCCTGGCATCGATGGGAGGACGTAGAGTTCTCTGCTCCTTTATTAAGTATAGGTGTCCCAATTAACCATTCTTTTCCCTCCATCATTCACAAGAACCGGGCCAGGATAGATCTCGACTGTTGAAGAGTGCCTTGCTTCCATTAATCAGTCCAACATTATTATTTGTGTTAACGGATGTAAGTGACAAAATAGTCTTGTAACGCCTGCGAATCGATTAATGCTACTGTTAATCACTTGCCATAAGACGAGTTTGTACAATCCAATCCCATTTAATTCCACCACTTAATTGTACCTTGACAGATACGTATTTCGACCTCAACAGTACACGTAAAAAAATTTAATGTTGTTTATTATTAATATTTCTAATTTTTTTTTTTGCCAAAGCAGGCGCTTAATGACATGTATAAGAAAAAACTTATACATCGAATTAGTCACATACATTCCGAAACTTATACTTTTCATTAACTTATGAATGTTATAAGCTTTTTGATATGGAATCATTCATTAGGTGGCATAATGAAGAGTATAAGTATTTTCGAATGGTTTTTTGCCATAACATATAAGGTTATTTTTTTACGTGTAGAGTCGTCTTCAGCGTCTCGTACTTGACTCGACTGTTAATACCAGTTGCCCAAATCGGCATTTCCAATTTGTCCTACCCACGACTCGGAACGTGGATGCGCCTCTGACCACTGTAAATAGTTCGATACGCACCTTGAGAAGCGATCCCTTCGATTTGTATTCCGCTTATCTTATGTAATGATTCGCAATTAGCAATTAAAACATTGTTACTTTTGGTGCAATTATGCTCTACCCAAAAACAAAATGGCGGCAAAAACTCCGCGTTTGGTGGGTGGCGATTTGTTTTCGATTTTTGTTGTTTTAATTTCAAAGCCTTCTTTCCATTTCCATGCCCTAAAAGCTTACTGCCAAGTATCTGAACAGGATAAGATAAATTATTCCTACATTAATTACCTTTATCCCCCTTTAATTTATTGATATCTCATGAGGTGGACGGATTTCGGTGCTGTACGGATTTCGGTCCCGTACGGTACACAACCGCACATTTTTCGGCAGAACACTCGCACACTTTGCGAATACTATATGTATCGTCATCCGGTGGAATACGAGATTTAAAACCGGAAAATCCTTGGTGTAGCACCAGCCGAATTCAAAACTCTACGAAATCAAGGGAACGAAAAATCGCTGTCAGAAAATTAAATACAGCCGACCGCGCACAAGGCTTACTTCGATCCCGTTCAGAACTGATGATAGCTTAGTTTTTTCACGTCATAGCTACCTGAAAACAAGGGTGATTCTCATCAACATGGCTTTTCACGTAACTTTGACCGGATCTCCCAGTAACTGAACAAATATTCACAACATTAGCTTACGTGAAAAATCAGGTAAGAAAGACGTGATCTGCAGGTATTAGTTACGTATAATTTAAGTGACAATTACTGGGTGCCAAGTAAATTTTACGTGACGAATTTAGTGTTTTTAATGCGATATAAATCAAACTGCTTTTGTTTTCATAACAAAATTGAACAATTAAATGAAGCAACAGTCAGGTATTTGCAATTTCTTTCAGCAAGCATACATTTTATGTAATTAGTCTAATATGCATACAAGCTCTTGAAATCGCAAATCACTAACAAATTACTGTAGAATACTAGTCATACATTATTGAATCATTTTTTAAATTTTTGGATGATACAGGTTGACTGTCGAAAAAAGCTATATCAATTATATATTCTAAACCTATTCTGTATGCCAAGAAGTGATCATTTTATTGTCCAAATTTGTCCTACTATCAAATTTTTTTTCCTGAAATAACATTACATCAAGAATCTCGTATAAACCTACTGTATTATTTCTGAACATTGTCATAAAATTTCCTACTCGGTAGTTCGCACCTTTATGATTCACAGCACACAGAATTCATCACATTATGATCTATTGGCACCTGCAGTGGCTGAATAAGTTCAGAAAAGTAATTTCGTAAACGAATATCACTCATTTGAAACTCAAGCCTAGTGTAATTTCTGAGGTGTAGTTGCACTGCTGATGATTGTATGTTGCTGACTCGATTCGCATATTGGTGACTTGGACCTGCTTTTTGTTCTCGGATATCGTCATCGGTCGTTACTTTTTTGTTGACGAATTGGGTATAATCTGGCGAGTTATCAGCCAAGCTCGCTGTGTCGACGCTTCTCTTCCTATAATTGAATTCAGTGGGTTTTGTTCCTTTTTGCTGTTGCGTTGGATTGCTGCTGCATAGATCTGGTGATGTGTGGGACGGTGTTGATGTTCCATGCTGTCGTATGTGCTTTTTAAACGGATGATAATTTGTGAAGACTTGTTTGCAAGCTGTTACTGTGCAGACGTATCGATAAATTACTGGTACCCGATGATGATCTTTCAAATGTTTCAGGTATTCATCTGCGCTTAGAAGAGCGAAGTACACGACGTGATCATGCAACCGATAATCATTGTGATTAGTTTTCAGTAAATGATTTCAAATAATGTTTGAGTTTAAGAATGCTGGCATAAGATTCCCACTCAAGAATACAATAGTTCACTGCTGAGGAAGTGCCATACCGATTTTGAAATCCTCGAGTAAGACATACCAATCGTCCACTTATACTGTAGATATCTTTTCCCAATACGATCAATTTGGGAATTACAGGTAGGTTCTTGAATGTGTCAGATTGGTATGTATCTTGAACCTTACTCGAAGCATCGGCCTTCGACTCAGCGAAAATAATGGTATGTTCCTGTGAAATGCAGATTGTAAGCTAGAAATGGGTTGCGACAGCTCTCTTGCCTGGGCTCGGGTAATAACGTCCTTTCCTTCCTCGGTTTGATTCAAAAGTTTTGGAAGAGTTGCACAATCGAACAGATTGATACTGCTGTGAACTAGCGTTGTGTTAGATGAAAGCGTAGATATCTCATCCAACCATCATTGTCCATCAAAATATGGTTCACTGGCTCGGGCACTCGTATGCGTGATACTTTCACCATGAATAGTACCATCTGTCTCTTAGCTGGATGTCACAAGAGAATGTGTACTCGATGTGCCGGCTAACTGTACATTCCCAACCACAGCGTACGCAATAGCTCCGTTTTTCGGTTTGTATGCCATGATTTTCTTGCTTGTAGCGGGCTTGGTAGTCATATGGCTACTGCTTCTGCCTCATACGCAGGAGGTCGTGGGTTCAATCCCAGGTCCGTTCCATTCTCCTACTTTGCATCTTTCTCTATATTTCTCATATTCTAGTAATCGCTAGAACTGGAAATGGACTTCCATACCGCTTTCATCTCAATTCCTTTACCTTCAACTTGAATATTCTAACAGTAATCTGTTAGAATTGGAAATGAACTATAAAGCGCGTTTCCAAACATCCAATTAGAAATTCCATCAGTTGCTTTCTCCTATCTATCACATTGGCAGCTCGTTAACCAAGACGGACCTCTGCCTCTCCGAACCTAACCCAAAAATTCCAACAAATTCCTCATGAACTCGTGGCAAGTGCAGAGGTATATTCGGCTTGCAGTGGGCGAGTGATTGCATCATCATTTCCTCCCCCTTCCCTACATTGACTTGCATTCTGACGTGGCAGGCGCCAGGATGACCTAACAAATGAGATCACCAGTACTTGTACATTGAAGATGTGAAAAGCTGATCTGGTTATAATGGAGTAGCAACTACGAGCAGTCAATCAAGCTCAAGCTCAAGCAAGCTTGTATGCTATGATGTTCTTGCTTGACTTAACTGAAGAGTGGAGTTTCGATGATTTGTTCTACTTCCAAGAAATCAGGTTGTCGAATAGAAATAGAATTTGGATCGTCGGTTACTCCCGATGAAGTCAATGGCTTCCCATGAGCTTTCTCCGGAGTATTTTGAATGTGAAGGTCTGCTGTATCACTAAGCTGCGATCGACTTTGCTCCGTTTCGCCGACAAATATACAGGTACTAACCAACAACGTTTGCATCGCCGATTTCTGGAAATATGGTTGGACAATTAAACAAATGTAATCTATGACAATTATACAAATGTAATCTGTTGTAAATAATAAGGATGATTTTACTTACGTTTCGAGTTCTCCAGGATTGTATCGAACCAAATATCAAATATTCAAACAGTTCTTCCACCTACTTGCTATCCGACGCCATATTGATTTATTCTTTCTTTCACAACTCTCGTTGTGCGGAAATGCCAAAGTTGAGAAAAAAGCACTAACACAAATACACCAGAAGCGGTTACGTGAAAATGCAGTAACTTTTACCAAATTTTTCGGTGAATATGATATCAGAAGCAGGTCAAAGTATGTTCGTCAACTTATTTCTTTTGGATACAGCGAATCATTTTATTCTTGGATGCGCATGCGAAACAAGTGACAAAAGAGATCCAACGACAAAGCTTTGTTTATGTCATCTCCGACAAAAACAAAGCTTTGTCGTTGGATCTAATCGGGGCCGGATTTAGCCGGCAGGGGGCCCTGGGGCCGACGGTATGTGGGGGCCCAAAAATGTACAAAAAAGGTTGGTTTTGGTACATAAGATTTGTGGGGGCCCGGGGCCACGCCCCCCCCCGGCCCCCCCTAAATACGGCCCTGGATCTAATAATGACAAAGATCCGTAAAATTTTGTCAGCAACAAATAAGAAGACAATTTTGTTGCTAACTTTTCATTCCGTTATGGCATTATTTTGCATTATATCTACAGCATATGTTGGTTTTAGGCTATCGTAGTTTATGCTTTTATGGAAATATTCGCGAATCTAACTCTGATTACAAAAATAGCATCATATTCTAGGATATATCAGATTATGCAAGGCAAATGATTCTTG
Source organism: Armigeres subalbatus (assembly GCF_024139115.2). Taxonomy (NCBI): domain Eukaryota; kingdom Metazoa; phylum Arthropoda; class Insecta; order Diptera; family Culicidae; genus Armigeres; species Armigeres subalbatus. Next base: position 18,202,102 of record NC_085141.1, read on the forward strand.
TCATATTGTGTTCGGGTTCGGATCAGGGCTTGTTGCGAGGTACGTTTGTTAATACTAATACTATTAGTAACAAACTCTGGTAATGACAAAGGGTATATTGTTGGACGTTGCTCGAATATTGATTCCCTGTTTGGATGTGAAATTTAAAAGATTTTTCCTCTGAATCACAGACAAATTTCAAAACCCTTTTTGCACAATTCAGAAGCATATCCATTGGAAAATCAGAAGGTAGGAGAAAATTATTCGAGCAATAATGCGCACATTTTAAAATTTCAATTTTGACCAAATTTTGACTTATGAAAAAATGATGATTAACAAATATGTGAAATGACTATAAATGACATTCAATATAAGATACTTCACACTTACTAAAGTAGTATAAAAATTGATGGACTTTGGTACATTCAAACTCGAGTGGCGATCTCTCTTCGCTTGTGTGGTCGGGTTGGGATCTGACGACCAAATTGGCACAACCTCACACAACCCTACTTCATTGAGCGCCGTTGCTGATGAAGCAAGTGTGTAGGAGCCGGACAATACTAAATACTCATCCTACTTGGTTGACATCCCGAGTAGACGAAAATAGCTCAATAATATCAAATGTTGCTAAGATAGCAAAATGAAATATTGACATGATTGATATAATAGATAAAAGATCAGACGACAATATCAATATTTTCCACTAAAATATCATAAGGAGATCAAGCTATGCTTTTTGTAAGAAGTGATCAATATCATGTGCCATTAGTTTGTTCTTATCCATAGCATATCTTAATATTTAAATGATATTTCGGAGTATTTTTTTGATATTGTTTCCTGTTATTTTATCTCTTATATCAATCAAATTCATATCATGTTTTGTTATTGTGTTCATGACTTCTGCCCGGGATGTGTACAAAAATACATTTGAGAGAGTTAGTTCTGAAAATGTATTGCGAGAGATCGGCTGGTACCTAGTGCTGGGAATTTGGTTTCATCAGTACCCGCTAAGCTGCGGTGGACGACGGAGGGTCGTGGGATCAAACCCCACCGAAGGGGCGGTTACCCTCCAATACCTTTTCCGAACTAAATCTATCACATGTTGTACATATGCATAATCAAGTTTCAGACATAGTAATTAATGGACTTTGTTTGGAAAAATCTGTGCAGTATGCAAAGCTGCCCTTTTTGACGGAATCAATATTGTTAACTTATGCTGTAGGCTAGTCTGCTTTGCTAATTTGAATAAATAATTCAGGTAACTGTTTCAATTTTCCAGCGCATTTATTTTTCAAAGCTTACGCACCAGCTTAGTTCGGGAGGAGAACAATTTATTGGGAGATGATTGCGGAACTTTGTTACTTTTTTCCGTTCAGCTTCACAACCGACCGGGATTGATGCCGAAGCATGCATCGTGTGATATGGGCGGTCGGTCGTTACCGCGCGCGCGGGAGGTTGAGCTTTATTAAAAATAAGTGCCATTGTTTCGTTCGCTGACTGTATTTTTCCGGTACTGGGATTTTTATTCTTTGCATGGTTCATGACTTTTTTTTTCCTGCGTTGTTCAATGTATTGATTGTGATGATTGCATAGTGCGAGCGGAGTATATCAAACGCGCGCGTGGTTTCCCCACAGGGTTGTTCGGTAGAAATACAGAAACGGAAAACGCGAAAGCTCCGGCTGTGCCATTGTAGGTGGCTTACCGAGTAGCTTTATGGGATTCGGAAGAGTGCTACATTGAGCTGGGAGATTCGAAAGTTGCTTGTTTGATACTTTTAAAGCTGAATTCTCGAGTATGTCGGTAAGAGTGTGGCGTAGAGTAAAAGTGTAGAGTAGAGTGCCTAAGAATCATCGATTAAAGGACTGTGCATGATACAAAAATACAAAGTGCAATGTATATACATAATTTGCTCGACACGATTCACCTAGAGTAGTGAAATGCACTGGATGCTATTAAGCGAAGATCCGCCCAAACTCCATCACGGCCTTATGAATAAAATTTTCATATCTAAATTCTTCTTCAAATGTAACAATGCAATGAATTCAAGAAAAATGGTAAATGGGGCAACGGTTTATTTGGTTATCGGTTATCCTCCCTCATGCCTTTTTTTCTTTCCACTTTTCATTTCTCACTTCTCACTTCCTACTTTTTATTTGTCACTCTTCACTACTTGTAATCCGAGTCATCAACACGTCGAAGAAAAAGTACATGATAGGAAGTAACTCAAGAAAGGACAATGTGGTGACGAAATCGAGATGGTTGATGAATTCGTGTACTTGGGCTCACTGGTGACCTCCAATAACGATACCAGCAGAGAAGTTCGGATACGCATCATGGCAGGAAATCGTACGTACTTTGGACTCCGCAAAACTCTCCGATCGAATAGAGATTGCCGTCGTACCAAACTGACTATCTACAAATCGCTTAGTAGACCCGTAGTTCTCTACGGACACGAGACCTAAACGATGCCCGTGGAGGTCTAACGCGCACTAACGAGTTTTCGAAAGGAAAGTGCTGCATACCATCTATGGTGGGGTGCAGATGGCGGACGGTACGTGGATGAGGCGAATAAACCACGAGTTGCATCAGCTGTTGGGAGAACCATTCATCGTTCACCACACCGCAAAAATAGGAAAACTGCGGTGGGCCGAACAGGTAGCCAAAATGTCGGTCAGTAATTCGTTGAAAATGGTTCTCGGCAACGATTCGACGGGAACAAGAAGGTGAGATGCACAGCGAGGTGGAGGACGATTTGCGGACCCTCCGCAGACTGCTTGGTTGAAGTCTTTTGCACTGCACAGGCCACTCCGGCCTTAGTCTGATAATACTTAAATAAATTGTTTTATCAGATTCTATTCTACATCAGCCATTTCTACTTAAACGAGTTCTAAGGGAAGAAAAACACCGTTGTACGAGATAGGCAAAAAGGCGACATTTGGTGGGAGCTCGATGTGCGTGAAAAGAAGAAAAGCTGTGTACTAGTGAAGATTTCCAACAAATTTCATCTCGTACAACGGTCTTGCACCATATTCAACTCAGATCCCGCATTACACACATCGTCAGTTACGGTTGCTATAGGGCACACGCTCGCAAATAAATTCAGTTTTTTCAAGTTTCAAACGACAGTATTAGTAGTTCAGAAATTTGACTGTGGCACCAAATGTGGTAACAGTCGTCTTCATACTCAATCAATGGGCTTCCTCTACAGATTTAAACAATATGACCGAATAACCAAACAATCGAACGGACAAGTGGGATAGCCATTGTGCTGACACACTTATTTGAATAAAGTATCAACAATATTAATGAAGAACGCTGAGCGAGCAGCTGGGTCAGACAGACCTACCCAGTCGGTTTGATTCCGAACAAAATCTAATTTGGTTCGAGGTATAGAGAGCTTTCGCACGCCATTTTTCTCACGTTTCCCAGCACACTTCTCGGAAGCTCTCATCGGTGATGTCACGCTAGATGAGTTTTGTGCAGCACGGACTGTGACGGTGTGGTGGTGCTTTTCTGCAACGCTCTGTACCTTGTGCTGCTCGCCGATAGGCGATGATGGCGAAACGACCCCAACCTAGCAACCAGAATTGCTGTCTTTTGCTTCCCCCATCGATGTCGTCAATAGGCAATGGACGAGGTTTGGTTTTGGTTCGGTAGCCATGGCCGATAGACGCAGAGTGTATCATTGGCACTCGGCTGAATGCTAATGGGTCCGATTAAACTGGCACACGTGATTCAATCACTGAAGCCTCAGAGCACGTTGGGTGTCTCTGCTGGTGATGAAGAGCGGCAAATAAAATTGAAACCAGTTTGCTGGAGCCAAGGAAAAATGGACGAAGCTAAACAAGGGCACGGGAAAATGGATTTGAATCGAGGGGCGGTACATTTACCTTCATATGCTCTTCTTCCGATTTCATTTTTTGTACCATTTCCTGTGTCAAATGGATCCTGGTTACGGTGTTGATGGCTGCCGTCGATGGTTCGATCCGTCGAAGCAATTTGCCTTAATTTGATCCAGCTAATTGAAATTACATCTGATGAGTGGTATTATTCATTGATGATAGATAGCATTGGACCACATATTGGAATGATGTGCTTTGCAATAGAAGAGGAACATTTAATCAGCAATTTCTCATCCGGTAGCATCTGGAGATGACTGTTAGATTATTATGACACATTACGGATCTTGCTAAGCTGTCCGACTGCAATTTCAAACCGCTATCTATCAATCGAAATAGGAATTAGAATGAAATATATATTGTGTGGCTCTCTTGGAACATGACATACCTATTGTGTCCTGCTAGCTTTTGCATTTTTTGCAGAACAGACGGCTTTGGCAGGTTTTCTTCTATTATTGGCAGGGGGTTTTGTCGACCGAATTTTATGAAATTTGGTCACAATATTCTTTAATATGCAAAGAATGTTTGGGCCAAATTTGAGCATAATCAGTCATAAAAAAACCCCTGCCAATAATAGAACAAAACCTGCCAAAGCCGTCATTACTCCTACATAAGTTTTTAGTGGTTGGAAATCACGAAGAATTGAGAATTTATTTTTGAGACGACTGAATTCAGTGAATCTGGTGTACCTCAAAAAACTGCTTTGAGTTTGGGCCAGATTTGCAACATCTATGTATGTGATGACGTAAAATTATATCACAATGTATATTATCAAGCTGATTGTGCAATTATGATGACAACCTCTCGCTAATCTGGGGCATCGAGAGCGGCATGTACATCAATAGCAGGAAATGTTATTTATCTTTCTCTCACTCCAATAATCAGAATAATCACTAATACTGCATTGGAACGGAACCACTTGAACGAATCCCAAGTAACAATGTCCATGCTTCTTGGATTTATCTAATTCTTATTGCGGACTTATGACAGCAATCACCAAGCTGATTGCTCAGTTTTATTGGCGCTCTTATTGCTATCAATAAACCTCCCATAAATCTGCTGAAAAAAGCTTCAAACGTCAAATGCCTATTGACCATATGAACAGATCTATGGTAGTGATGAAGAGCGTAATAAATCCAATTTTCAACGCTCGAATAAAGCTACAATTTTTGGTCATAATGTGGTCAAATGAATTACCCCAATAAGAATGTTTGTATTGCGAAGAGTTTATGACGGTGCTTTATAAAAGCAACATTTTTCTGATAAAATTCCATGATGACCATATTGAAAACGGAAAAGCATTTCGCAGTCAGTGAAATATATCACTGAAATGCATGATTTAACGAAATTTTAATCGCTTGTCATACTTTTTCCGATAAATAATTTTATTATTTAATAGTTTGGGCAAAAATACTAATCGATTTAGTGGACATGCTAGATGTTGTGGCAATCAATATTTTTGATTAATTTCCCTGAACTACGTTATATGGCCGGCGCGTGGTGTTCAACCTTATTTTTTTTCACAACATTTGACCATAACATCGGAAGCGCACTTCTTTTTAATGGTACTGAATCGAAAAAACAATCTGAAATAAAATATTATTTTGTTGTCATCATCATAATTTTCATCAACAATCCACTTTGTTATAATTTTTCTGCAAAGATTTGTTTCTCTTTTTTTTAAGCAACATTTTGACAGCTGCCGCAGCCAAATTCCTTTTTTTGCGGGTGGTTTAAAAAGGGTTTCTAAATGCTCTTATATAATAGGTTTATAGTGGTTATCTGGAGAGGGCCATTTGGCAATATCTTACTCTTATAGTGGTCATCAGAAGGTTGCCGTGTATTACTCGGTTTTATTGTTAGATCTTATAAATTGATCTTGAAAACCATTCTTAGAGCGGAATAAAACTTAAAATGTTACTTGGGATATCATCTATATGTGATCTTGAAGTGGCCATCGATGCACAACTATGATTGAGTGGAGATTACGAGTTATAGAATCTGTTGTAGGCAGAAGAAACGGCGGGGGTACAACGAAAAAATATTCTCGGAGGCAGGCTAGGCTTTGCTAGAAACGACGCGTGGTTCTACAAAACGATCAACATCATGCGCATGAAAAGTTCACTGCACCTGCGCACAGTGGTGGGCCCCCATACAAATGTCGGACAAAGCTTAATATGTTCAATCAAAGTTAATTACCTATTTCCGTGGGATTAAACCACCCGACCTGGACATTAATTTAACCACTTTCCCCTCGATGAGACTTGAACCCATGACCCTACAGTACGCTAGAATTACTAAATGATCGATGACATCCTTAATAACAGCACAACTTCATGGCCATCCAAAAAAAATCCTGAAGTAAGGCCTACACGCGCCTATACGTCCTACACGCGTAACCAAAGATCTATCTATCTTCTTCAAATATTAAGGTACATGCTCCTTGTGGTACATAACTTCTTGCTGGAGTAAGGCCTTTGTATCTACAGGCGTTACCAAAAATCTACCAACCAGTTTCAAATGTGGTGCATGCTCCTTGTGGTACATAGAATGGAATATGTACACTTTCTAATTTTTAGGCCATCCAATAAATTACTGCAGTAAGGCCTTTAAATCTGAATGCGTAACAAAAAAATTATTGATTTGTTTTAAATGTGGTACAAACTCTTCGGACATCAATTCGATACGTTCTAGGTAGTTTGAATCAATCGTGAATACCACATTGCCAAGTAAATTATACTTACAGATTATCATTTGTTTCAAAATTCTCAGTTTGAAGTTTGAAGCACTCTCTGGTGGAAGGATGTAAGGGTGTTAAGAACGGACTTTTGGGTCTGCGGATTGTCGAACGATCTGGATGATATGGTTTTGCACACGATGTAGTGAATGGTCTCATTATCACTGCGCAGTTCATATCGGGACAAAAGGGTATACAGGAGTTGCTCGACTCTACTCTAGCTCGTATTGAATCGTCTATTGACCGCCCATGATCCAAATTTATCGTCGAACAACGAACATCAAGGTAGGCAAAATGTTGTTCGTAATAATGATAATCCGCGATATCCGCAACTACATTTGAGTAAACCTCTGTCAAAAACAAAGCCAAAGTTCAAATTCGGCGTTTAATTAAAATATGATCAATTTGTTAATTCAACAGATTGTCTATTTTTATTAATTTATTGTCATCCATTTTTCAAGTTCTTTCGCCTATAAGGCATCACTGAGCCTACGTCTATGCACTGCAGCACATTTTTATTTCCATTGAAACCTTCCCAAGTAGCACACGCAACATCTTCCTAAAAGCACTTTGTTTCTATTCAGTTTCATTAAAAGCATTAGTAAAACATCAAAGCACGAAAAAGTTGCATCAAGATGTCAAAAACGTTCGAATTGTGATCAATGTTTCATTAAAATTGCAATGCAGTAAGTGTTTGACATTTGGAAACAAACAAATAAAGAAAACTGCACTTCATGTTGCAAACACGAAACAAAATCATTAAGTTGCATAAGTTGTAACTTAGATGCGTCTTTCAAAATTGAATTGTTAAGCTGCAGATAAGTTGAATATGTCTTCATGTTTAATTTAGCATCGTTCAACGTTTTACAACTTACAATTTTTGCTGTGATTGATGGTGCAATCAAGTAACAGAAAACCCGAGTGCAAAACTTCATAATCGTATCCAGTTTTCCGCGAGCGGTAATGGCCGCCAGCTTGCCTGCGGCTTAGTCTCTGATTTGACATTTCTGGAGGTCAACTGCACCCACCGCTCCAAGCATTCTGACCAATGTGGCATATAAGAAAGTGCTGGTCAAGTGAATTCAAGCCTTCTTATATACCACATTGATCAAAATGCTCGAACTGTGGGTGCAGTTGACCTCCACACACGTTAAATCAGAGACTAAGCCGCAGGCAAGCTGGCGGCCATTACCGCTCGCGGAAAACTGGATGGTTTATTATGGTGAGTCAACATGCAGTCCCTTCGAAGTGTTGAATGGTGCTGTGGTAGATTGAAGGGCTCAAGATTTTTTTATGTACAGGTTATCCGACTTGTCAATATCCTGTACATAAAAAAATCTTGGAAGGACTATCAATCACAAGATCCGTAAATCGAATCCAGTTCTATATTTTTATTTTTTTTTTCCGCTGTAGTTTTTTGCAACAATGTTGCAATTTTACTTCAATCGAAGGATGTTTCCGTAGGCTCCACCTCTTGCGCTTTTTAGATTGCAAGAGAGTTATATTTGATGGCACATACGCAAAGATTGTTTCTTTCCGAATAGTTGCAACACAGTGAAATGTTCAGTAGTGAAACAAGTGCTGCTTGGGTCCGTACATTAATTATGCTTATTTGGACATATACTTATTAGGCGATTGATTCACTTATACTTCATCGGCAGCATAGAAGTAAAAATCGCTATTAACGCTGCTGTAGACGACTCCGTAGTTCGCGGGTTGACGGGCTAACAGATTTGATTAGGATCACTAAGAATTAAGCACTGTGTTAAACCGGTAGTCTATCGGCACTATAGATAAGGTTCTTTCCACAAATTATTCCACTCCTTTTGCACATTCGAATTAAACAAATCCTTTTTATTTCCAAACAGATAGGCGATTCGATGTATATTTATGCGAGATCGTTTGGCTACTGACTATATTGATCAAAAACACCTAACTATACATGTTGTTTTTAGGACCTATACACCTAACGTTCCTGTTGATATGTGTGTTGTGCGAAATTCGATGTTATCAATGTTATCAGTATCGTATGCATGATTTAGGAGTGTTCAAGTATAATGTTTTAAGTTTAACAGATTTCATTTTACCTATTTATTCTTAATTTTAAGTTTTAATTCATTGTGTTTGTCTTATATTTTGTACTTAGGATTAATTCATTTAGTAATTAAATTTTCTGGGATAATAGTGAACATTACCGGCCCTCTTGAACTGGCTTCAATTAACAAAAAAGTATGCTATACTTCGCATGTACATAGTTAGGTTCCTTACACTTAAGAATTCAAATTCGATGGCAACACTGAAGTTCTGCGATCCATATCATCAGTTGGTAGTGGACATATACGGTTGACTGCCCGCTTATATACTCCATTCGCCGTCTTCACCGTAACAACTCGTACTACCCCGTCTGAGCCTGGGTGCAAGCTGATGATCCTTGCCAGCGGCCAGCAAAGTGGTGGCAGGTTGTCTTCTCGCAGCACAACAATTTTACCGACCTCGATTAAGTTGATCGACAAGTCCTTCGTAACAACCTGCAGCTGCGTAAGGTATTGCTTACTCCATCGCTGCCAAAAGTTCTGGAACATGTGCTGGGTTTGCTGGTAGTGGTCAAGACGGTTTGTGGGAATGTTCGTTAGATTGGGCTCAGGAAGAGCTTTCATGACTGAACCAATTAAGAAATGAGCGGGGGTAAGGGCTTCGAATTCAGTGGGGTCATCGGATAGAGGCGACAGAGGTCTGGAGTTCAGTGTAGCAGTGATTTGCACCAACAGTGTGGTGAAGTCTTCGTAAGACAATTTATGCAGACCGACTTCTTTTTTCAGAGCAGTTTTTACGGAGCGCACTGCGGCCTCCCATAATCCTCCAAAGTTGGGAGCGCGTGGAGGAATGAACTGCCATTTTATGCCCTGTTGAGAGAGTTCCTTGCTGATGATAGAGTAACTGAGCGGATTGTTCAGCATATCGTATAGTGCTTTCAATTCATTGCGGGCCCCAGAAAAGTTTTTGGCATTGTCCGAATGCATTTCGGATGGGATTCCACGATATCCGATGAACCTGCGTAAGACAGAAAGGAAACTAGCCGTAGACAGGTCGCCAGCAACTTCGAGGTGCATTGCTTTGGTCGAAAAGCAAACGAATACCGCAATATACACTTTCGGTGCAGCAGTGTTTCGACGAGGAGGCTTCAACCAAAATGGTCCGCAATAATCAACGCCTGTTATCAGAAATGGGCGTCCTGGACGAACGCGGCCCGCCGGTAGCTGCCCCATGGGCTGTTGGATTGGCGTTGGATTGATTCGAAAACAGAATTAGGCCATTCTTCCTCGTCGTTACGCAGCCATGTGGGCCCTTGTTTCCACAATTGACTATTAAGAAAATCGCTGACCGCCATTCCCCGTGATACCAAATCGGCAGGATTCTCCTTCCCTGCTACATGACGCCAAGAATGTGGGTAGGTGGTGGTTTGAATCGTCGAAACTCTATTGGCCACGAAAGTTTGCCAAGAATTTGGCGGGGCTCGTAACCAGTGCAGCACGATTGTACTGTCGGACCAGAAAAAAGATTGTACATCTTGCATTGAGAGAGATTTAGTCACTTTCATGTGTAGAAACGCAGCTTCCTTAGCTGCGCAAAGTTCCAGCCTCGGCAATGTCAGTCTCTTGAGCGGCGCAACGCGCGATTTCGAAGAGAGCAGCTCGATCCGTACGCTTCCCGCTGCATTCGTCGTGCGGACGTATAAACATGCACCGTAGGCTAGGATAGAAGCATCAGCGAAGCAGTGGAATTGAATATCAGTCCAATTAGAAACAAAAGCGAACCTGCTGATCCGCAATTCAGAAATATCACCTAGTTGCGCGTGAAACTGCTTCCATTTTTCGTTAATATCGACGGGAACTGCTGCATCCCATCCTGTATTGAGCAAAGCAAGCTCTTGCATCATTATTTTTGCAGAAACGATCACCGGCGATATCAATCCCAGTGGATCGAAGAGCTTGGCTATCGAAGACAGGATGCTTCTTCTCGTCCAAGCTTGATCGTTGTCTATGATGTCATAAAAAAATCGTAGTTGATCTGTCCCGGGCTCCCAGGTGATTCCTAAGGCCTTCACCTTCTCGTCCGGGCCTATTTCGAAAGAAAGCGATAAGTTGGTTCCAAGTTGCTCTGTCGGTATGCCTGCCAGAACTTCTGACCGATTGGAACACCATTTGCGCAAAGCAAAACGGCCTTTCATCATCAGCATATCGAGGTTTCTTTGGAGTTGGATTGCCTCGTCTATGCTGGATGCTCCACCGATGTAGTCATCTACATAAAAATCGTGAAGTATAGCTACAACGGCATCTGGATAATCTGCTCCTTCATCGGCTGCTAGTTGATGCAGAGCACGAATCGCCAAGAATGAAGAAGGCGTTAAGCCATAAGTTACCGTTGAAAGCTCAAAAACCTTAACCTGTTCGTCCGGAGAAAATCGGAAGAAGATGCGCTGCAATCTGGTGTCTTCCGCATGTACTTGCACCTGCCTGTACATCTTTTCAATATCTGCAACTAATGCCACCTCGTACTTCCGAAACCGAACAAGCAGGCTTAGAAGTTCATCTTGAACTATGGGACCCTTTAGAAGAGCGTCGTTCAATGAATAGCCACTGTCCGTGCTGGCTGATCCGTCAAAAACAACGCGAACCTTTGTTGTAGTGCTTGATTCTTTCAGCACTGCGTGATGCGGCAAGTAGTAGACCTTTCTAGAGCTTGCCGCTGCTGTCTCTTTCAGGAGTTCCTCTGGACTGACCTCCCTCATATGACCTAGATCCAGATATTCTTGCATGAATGCATTGTATTGCAGACGCTTGTCTGTATTCCATCCCAGCTGTTGCTCCAATTTTCGATATCTTGATAAAGCCATCGCACGAGATTCACCCAACATTTGCTCGATGTTCACGTGTTTCGGTAGCCGTACTACATATCGACCGTCCTCCGTGCGACTGAAAGTCCGTACGAAATGCTCTTCACTGTCATGTTCCTCCTTTGTCCAAGGTAACCGCTCCTCATTGCACTCGATCTCCCAGAACTTGCACAACTGTGCTTGCAAATTGTCAGGAGCCGCCGCTACACAGCAACTTACTGCCGTCCTCTGAGTTTCGGAAACTTTCCCCGTAACTATCCAACCAAAAACTGAATTGATCAGCATAGGCAGCCCCGGACCCAGCGTAATCCTCTTTTTATCTCCTTCGAATAAGAATCGATAGAAATGCTCTGCTCCAATCAGAAGATCGATCCGATTACTGACGTTGAAGTTTGGATCGGCGAGTTGGATATTCTCTGGTATTTTCCAGTGTGCCATGGGTATTTGCACCGACGGTAAGTTCGATGTCACCTTCTGAAGAACAAGTAACTCCATTCCTACGGAGAAGTCTTGAATGCGAGAACTGACTAGAGTGTTAACTAAATATCTCGCCCGTGTCTCCGCTTCTCCTACACCACGAATTGGCACGCTTATTGTTCTACGTTTCAAGCTTAGCATCTGGCTTAACCGCTCACTGATAATATTAACTTGAGATCCGCTGTCTAGCAACGCTCGAGCCAAATGTTTCCTTCCATGTTGATCCCGAATTACCAGCACCACTGTAGACAATAGCACGCTTGAAAAGTTTCCGCCCTTGGTCCCTACATTGTATGTACCAACCGCTCCTTGATCGCCTTCGTCTTCAGATCCCACATCGTTGGCCGCCACATTGGATGTAACCGTTTTTTCGTTTCGTGCCTTCTCCGATTTACCCACGGGGTTCTCACTAGTACCAGAACCACTGCTGCTTAACGGGAATCCTGGATGAATCAACGAATTATGCTTTTTTCCACAATCTCGGCAGCTGAACTTTGATGCGCAATCCCGTACCCAATGTCCAGACTTCATGCAATTGCTACAAAGCCGCTTGTTGTTGATGAACTGCAGCCGCTCCTTCAGCGTCATTTTCAAAAATTTGCCGCATCTTCCTAAGAAATGCGACTCTCCACAACAAGAACAGGCTAGAGAGCTTTTATCCCCATCGGTAACCGAATGAACGATTACCTTTTGACGCTTCACTTCCATCTTCTGCATACAGCCCTTTAATTCGACGTTCGACGAAACCGCTTCGAGAACCCTTGTCCTCTTCTCCAGGAAATTCACCAGCATCGTGAACGTCGGATCCTTGGTAGACGCAGCGTGGTCTTCCCAAAGTTGAAGTGTCTTTGTGTCCAATTTGGAGCACATCCAGTGAACAATCATTGCACCCCAGTCGTCGGTCTTCTCTCCTAATTGCTTTAAGATTTTTAACCGCTGTTCGAATTCATCAACCAGAGCATGAATAGCTGCAGACGACTCCTTCTCCATCTTCGGATATTCCATCAGCGCCTGAAGATGCCTCTTCTTCAACAGGTACTCGTTGGAATACCGCTTCGTAATCGTACTCCAAGCGATGAGATAGTTGTCATTGGTGAGCGTCAGTGATTTAATAAGTTTCGCAGCTTCCCCTTTGAGCGCTGACTTTAGATAGTGGAACTTTTGAACGTCGCTGAGCTCTCCGGAATCGTGAATCAGCGACACATACGTAGATTTAAACGATAGCCATTGCTTGTAGTCACCGTCAAATTCCGGTAGAGAAATCTGCGGTAGACGTACTCCAGTGTGTGCTCCTATAGGCTGTCCATTCCGTGCTGACGTGTTGTTCAAGTCCCCATGCGTCTCCGTTGGTAATTTCGCCAGCAAAGCTGCCCGTAGACGGTAGTACAGCTTCTCAAATTCCTCGTAGGCCTTGGTGCAGTCCTCCTCATAGGCGCCTTCCACATCCAGTTCCGCAATTTCCTCCTGAACCTCTTCAAATTCTTCAAACTTCGTCTCAATCTTGTCCAGCCTCGATTGAACTTCCCCCGTATGTACATCTGGTACAAAACTACTCAGAAATTGCGCATGTCGTTTTAAGGGCCCGACAATGCTCCCGCTTTTTCACTTTTTCTTTAATTTTCTTTTCAGTCATTTCCCACAACCACTACCAGCACAGCAAGTCGAAGTACGAACGATGACGACCGAGAATGAAAATGGAAACGAACCAAGAAGCACTGCAAGACTCCAAGTGGGGCAGTTGGACAGGTACTCACCTGAGGCCTGTCTCAACAAGGCCTTGTATTTTAGTAACAGCGGCTTCCACCGGCCCCCGTGTACCAGCACACCTTAAATTGCTCGTCGTCGTACTTCGATTTGTGGCGTTTCCCAGAATACCAAAAAGTGCAACCAGCAATGTAGGCTGTATTGCAGCAACCAATTCCCTTATTAGGGAAACTCCAATGGCCCAGTTGAATCCGAGAAAAGAAAATATAATCCCAAATAGCACTGGTTTATGAATTGATATCGGTTGGACAGGTACTAACCTTGTACCTGTCAACAACAGGCCTTGTAATTTTGAAATAATCTCCAAAGCAGCAAACAGCCAGAAAATATCAACAGCAATCCAGAAATTCGTTTGGGTTTGATAGCACTAACCTTGCTTCCGTAGACCTACTGATTACTCCATTGATCACACCATCAATCACTCCACCGACATGTTATCCTTATTCGTGATGATATTTTTGGCCGCACAGATCGTGCGTGAAGATTCTCCGTCCGTAGCCAACGATCACATGTACCGAGAAACGAGATAAAATGGTACCATATAGCACCACCCAAATTACGTAAACTAATTGGACAAGCACTCACCTGAGGCCTGCCAATAATAGGCCTTGAACTTCTAGTTTTAAATGCAACCAGCTAACACCTTTTCCGCAATTTCGAAATACGAGCCAGTTTTCCCTTGAAATCTACTCGCAACCTTTCGTATCACCGTTTCCACCAGTTGAATTCGGAACAATTTTTTGTTGTTGACCAGTGTAAATAGTCGTCAGACTGAACCAATGAATGAACGCACCAAGTCACTGTGTGCTGTACAAGTACTATCAGTCGACCTATAGTGTGTAGTGTACTGCTTCCATCCTCGGTTCGTGCGACGTCACATCGAAAAGCCAGCGCCGGTTCACATAGAATAAAAAATAGATCTCAAAAGCACCAGCAGGCATGCAAGATACAGTTGGAAAGCCACTCACCTGTGGCCTACACGATTTAGGCCTTGTATCTTATCTTTCCTTTTGTTACACACTGCAATAGAGCACGCTATTGATCAATGTATGGTGTGACGAAAGTACGTTGTTGCTGGTAGAGAGAGTGAGATCTCAACCCGATAGATAGTTGGTTATAGATGAACAACTGTATAATTGTAGACCCAAAGATGTCCTCCACACAACCTTTTAATCCTCGAACAATTCTCTTGTGCACAATAGCCTTTACGCAACCGCGTGGATCCTGGTCACGGCACCATTTAATGTAGACGACTCCGTAGTTCGCGGGTTGACGGGCTAACAGATTTGATTAGGATCACTAAGAATTAAGCACTGTGTTAAACCGGTAGTCTATCGGCACTATAGATAAGGTTCTTTCCACAAATTATTCCACTCCTTTTGCACATTCGAATTAAACAAATCCTTTTTATTTCCAAACAGATAAGCGATTCGATGTATATTTATGCGAGATCGTTTGGCTACTGACTATATTGATCAAAAACACCTAACTATACATGTTGTTTTTAGGACCTATACACCTAACGTTCCTGTTGATATGTGTGTTGTGAGAAATTCGATGTTATCAATGTTATCAGTATCGTATGCATGATTTAGGAGTGTTCAAGTATAATGTTTTAAGTTAACCAGATTTCATTTTACCTATTTATTCTTAATTTTAAGTTTTAATTCATTGTGTTTGTCTTATATTTTGTACTTAGGATTAATTCATTTAGTAATTAAATTTTCTGGGATAATAGTGAACAGCTGCCGCAGTCCAGTTGTACAGCAATAATAACCACCACGAAATTGATACAAATGATGCTTAATTTTGGTCCGCCATCTTAGATTCCAAAATGGCGTCAAAAATCGATTAACGAATCCTATTCATCGATCTCGATTGATAGAGACCCATATGGCAATCCAACATCGAATTTTGAATTCGATTCATCGATCACGAGTACAAACGATACAAACGATTTTTGAAACTATCATGTTTTCCCTTAAAAAAACTTAGAATATTTTTTGAAAACCGCGTAAAAAACGACTTCCGTGTCAAAAACGACTTTTTTAAAAATCGATTGAAAATCTTTTTATTTTTTATTTTTACGTGCTTTCCGTCGCGAAAAAAAACTTTTTTCAAAATCCACGTAAATATCAAAACTCGTAACCCCAGTGTACATCGCCCTGCTTCATCTAATGTCATAAACGAAATTGACACTACGTCTGCAATCCGAATACACCAATGTTCAGACCAGTATGGAGTAGGTATATGGAAAAGTATGATTAGTTTTATTGTTTTTTTTTTTATATTTTCTGTTGTCGTGGTATCACATGTTGACTATTTTTGTTTGATGCCATGATACTCTTGATAATTTTTACCAATAGATAGGCAATAGGGCTGCAAAATGGTGGGTTGACATCAAGGAAGGAGGGCCCAACAGAGCTCTGGTCCCCACAAGTCCCTATCTCACGCTTCCACGGGTCGTCCGATGACAAAAGACCGCCAGCTAGAGGTTGTGTACTTAGCTGGTAGTGCAGCCTGGGCACTGTTGTCCTTCTGACATCAGCTAGAGTGAGAAGGTACGCCTCGAGCGTCTGTTCACCAGGAGGTGCGGCTAAAACAGCGTCTGCCTGGTACCCAGCGGCTGATTAACGAAATGCTGTATCGCGTCAGCTATACCTAAGGTGGCAGCCCCATCATCGCGATGTAGGTAACGCGACCCCGGTAAGGTAGCTTACTGAAGCCTCTCATATACCACGAAAAATGGAGATAGAAGAAAAAGAGAACGTTATTTTTGGCAACCGACCCGGCAACGAAATAGGGACTATGATTGGAAACTCGGTACCTGGAATGTCAGGACCCTAAATGAACCTGGACGAGTGAGCCTTCTGGCTCGTGAACTGCAGAAGGTTGGAGTGAACGTGGCTGCTATTCAAGAAGTCCGATGGCCTAGATCCGGAGAACGTGAATTCCGAGCCGTGGACCCCACGACCAACACTGCATTCAAGTATAACATCTATCACAGCGGTGGTGAAAAAGCAGAGCATGGAGTTGGTTTCGTAGTGATGGGCAAGCAGATGAAGCGAGTGATGCGGTGGAAACCCATGAAACTCATGAGTGTTGAGGATACGGGCAAATTCTTCAATTATAGCCTAATCAACGTTTACGCACCGACAAACGATAAATCCGACGACGTGAAGGACACGTTTTATGAATGTCTTGATAAAGCCTATGGAGAGTGCCCAAAGCATGACGTGAAAATTATTATCGGAGATGCCAACGCTCAGGTCGGTAGAGAGGACTTTTTCCGTCCCATATCGGTAGGGAGAGCCTTCACTCCGCTACCAATGACAACGGCCTACGGCTAGTAAATTTTGCTGCTGCCAGAGGGATGGCCATCAGCAGCACGAAAGAACATCCGAAAGCACACCTGGAGACACCCAAATGGTGAAACTTGCAACCAGATAGACCATGTTCTGGTGGATGGGCGCCATTTCTCGGATGTTATCGATGTGCGGACATTCGGAGGTCCGAACATTGACTCTGATCACTACCTCGTTGTCAGTAAAATTCGATCACGGTTGATGCGTTACAATATCCAGCGATTGTCGGCGGAAGGAGTATCGGCTGAGTACCGCCAGAAGCTCGACGAACGGATAAGTGCAATCAACGTTAGCGACAACATCAACGATCTATGGGAGTCGATCCATGGAGCGCTGAGCACAACAGCACGAGAAGTGGTAGGCACTGGACAGAGGCGACCCAGGACGGGTTGGTTCGATGTGGAGTGTCAGAGAGTGACAGACGAGAAGAACGTTGCCAGAAGCCGGATGTTGGTGTCGGGTACCCGATCGAATAGAGATCGGTACAAGGAAGCAAGAGCAGCCGAAAAACGAACCGACCGCAGGAAGAAAAAAGAGTACGAAGAACAAGTTATTAGTGAGGCGCAGGAAAAAATGGAGCAGAACGATATGCGGAGGTTTTATGAATCTGTCAATGGCGTGAGGAGAAAGACAGCGCCATCTCCCGTCATGTGCAACGACCAACAAGGGAATTTGCTGACAGATAAAACTGAAGTGGCTGCCAGGTGGAAGCAACACTTCGAGACTTTGTTGAATGGAGGAAGTGACGGTGCATCGGTGAACAGAATAAATATTAGCGACGATGGACAAGCTGTGGAGTCACCTACACTAGATGAGGTTAAAAAAGCTGTTAAAGAGCTGAAAAACAATAAGGCTGCGACCCGCAGCCTGCGGGAAGTACCAGCTCCCGGCTGAACTTCTCAAACATTGCAGTGAGCAGCTTTATGAAGTTCTGCACCTTATTATGTCGAAAATATGGGAAGACGTGGAAATGCCTGCTAGCTGGTTGGGCGGCCTCATTTGCCCTCTCTTTAAGAAAGGGCACAGACTGGAGTGCGCCAATTACCGAGGAATAACCCTCCTTAATTCGGCGTACAAAATTATGTCCCGTATTCTGTTCAATAGATTGAGACCGCTTCACAGTGTTCGATTTCGTCGAATTCACGATCAAAATTGAATAACTTTGAAACCGTTGGTTTTAGAAGTTTGGTATCTTCTACAAAGTTTTTAGGCATGAAAAGACGCATCTTTTGATGTAATGAAATTGATGATTAATCCACCTACAAGTGAGATAAAAAAAATCTTTTCGCCAATAACATAAATAGAGAATTGATTTTTTCAGAAGAGGTGTAGAGTTCGACATTGCGAGAAACTTCGTAGAACATTCCGAAGCTCTATCTATTAAAGGTATCAAAATATGAGCGTTATCCGAGGATGACCCCCTTAAAAACAGTTTTTTATTAAACCTTTCAACCAGATTTTTACATTTTCGTGATCTTCTACAAAGTTATTCAGGTCAACAAAATACGCATTTTGATTACTGTAGAGAGTTTCTACCTTTTAAACTAAAAAAGTTATTTAAGTTTTTCCATTATTTTTATGTTACCTTTTACCTTAAGTAACTCCTTTCGGCGCAAAATGGCGCAGTTGGTTCACAGGGCATCTGAAAGTCATGGCTCTCTGCAATAACTGACATGTGAAACCCCTTGTAGGCAAAGGTGGGTAGGGTATGTTACATTCAGAAGAAGTGTTCAATGTTTTGGAGTTCGAAACACTCGATTTCACGATCAAAACTGAATTACTTATAAACCTTATAATTTGAAGGTTCGGTCTCTTCTAAGAAGTTCTTAGGGATGAAAAGACGCTTCTTTTGAAATACAATTTTTAATGGTTAATCCTCCTAGAAGTTAGTTAAAAAATTCCTTTTCGTCAAAAATGAAATACAATGTTTATGTTCTCAACAGCGCTTTCTGCTACAACTAAAATGTAATAACTGTTTAAGGCAAGAGTGAGTAGGATATGTTATACACAAAAGAAATATAAATTATTACCACTGACGTGAAAGCGAACTAAGCTCATCGCAATACATAGTTGATATCTTCAAATAGAATTGGGGGTTTTAAATTTAAAGAAAAAAATTAAAATTCATTAGTTTTTTAATAATTTTGAAAAGTCTCAATGCACCAAGTTCCAATAAAATATCTTCCGTTAATTTGGCACAAGTTTGTATGTATGTTTATAATTTATTGGCAAAAATGTAGAAAATAAGATTCTTGCACTTAAAACCCTCTGCTTTAAAAAATATCACATACTTATAGAATTTTTAGGAAATATAGATTACGTGTGTTTGAAATCGTAGAGCTATGGAAAATTATGGACGAGAACAGCTTCCCTGGGAAGCTTACCAGACTGATCAAAGCAACGGTGGATGGTGTGCAAAACTGTGTGAAGATTTCGGGCGAACACTCCAGTTCGTTCGAATCGCGCCGGGGACTAAGACAAGGTGATGGACTTTCGTGCCTGTTGTTCAACATTGCGCTAGAAGGTGTCATGCGGAGAGCCGGGTGTAACAGCCGGGGTACGATTTTCAACAGATCCAGTCAATTTATTTGCTTCGCGGATGACATGGACATTGTCGGCCGAACATTTGCAAAGGTGGCAGAACTGTACACCCGCCTGAAACGTGAAGCAACAAAAGTTGGACTGGTGGTGAATGCGTCAAAGACAAAGTACATGCTTGTGGGCGGAACCGAGCGCGACAGGGCCCGCCTGGGAAGCAGTGTTACGATAGACGGGGATACCTTCGAGGTGGTCGAGGAATTCGTCTACCTCGGATCCTTGCTAACGGCTGACAACAACGTTAGTCGTGAAATACGAAGGCGCATCATCTGTGGAAGTCGGGCCTACTACGGGCTCCAGAAGAAACTGCGGTCGAAAAAGATTCGCCACCGCACCAAATGTGTCATGTACAAGACGTTAATAAGACCGGTAGTCCTCTACGGACATGAAACATGGACAATGCTCGAGGAGGACTTGCAAGCACTCGGAGTATTCGAGAGACGGGTGCTTAGGACCATCTTTGGCGGTGTGCAAGAAGACGGTGTGTGGCGGCGAAGAATGAACCATGAGCTCGCCCAACTCTACGGTGAACCCAGTATCCAGAAGGTAGCTAAAGCCGGAAGGGTACGATGGGCAGGACATGTTGCAAGAATGCCGGACAGCAACCCTGCAAAGATGGTGTTCGCTTCCGATCCAGCAGGTACGAGACGGCGTGGAGCGCAGCGAGCGAGATGGGCAGACCAGGTGCAGAACGACTTGGCGAGCGTGGGGCGTATCCGAGGATGGAGAGATGCGGCCTCGAACCGTGCATTGTGGCGTCAAATTGTTGATTCAGTGTTATCTGTTTAGATGTTAACTAAATAAATGAATGAAATGAATGTGTGTTTGAAATGCGAACTCTGTAAATATCAACCTATTACAAGGAATCACCCGACATGAGAATCTCAATTGTCAGAAAGCTCTGCACTTTCTGTTACCTCAGACAATGCGCTGCACTTCCTTACAGGATACCGACGCTGCCTCTAACGACTGCTCGTACTGACGTATTCACAGATGCATGCGATTGAATCAACACGAACGATCTGTCATCATCGTCATCAACAACAATACGCAAGGGGAATGAATCTGACGGTATAATGATTGTATGCACCTCACATCCCCCTTCTACACAAAAAATAAATAAACGCATCGAAAATTTTTCCATAAAGCATGTAGATATGCGTAGCAACCCGCGGCTCTGACTATAATTTATACATATATCATACCATACACATTGGAAGAACTAATTCATCAAGCTACTCCATGTACTTAATAAGTAGCTTGGAACAATGTGAATATTTGGTGTACTAGCACATCAATTTACGATTTTTAAAACAGCAAAAATCTTCGGGAAACATTTAAGTGGCGTAACTCCCAACCATTTTGAAAGATAATGCGCTGTTCCAATTTTGACACTGTGTTATTTTGTTGTTAATCGAGTAAAGTCTAGTAATAATGCAAGGGAGGTAACATGTTCTGACTTCAAGCATACCAATATCCTTCAACTTAAACTTAACTCGAATGTTGTTGAAAAACCAGATTGATTCTTGTAAATGTAACATCGCTGAAACATCACGAATAATTTCGTAGGAGATGATGACTTTTCAAATCTCCTAGCCTCCGATATATTATTATAAGTTGTCGCCTCTTCTCAAACGCTGATCTCTTCGTGGTGATAACAAGCAAGCAAAGATTGCGCAGCAGCCGCGCTCATAAACTTTCCCACAGGATGCGAGTCTGCGCTGTTAAATTTAATAAGACGCCGAATAGTGTTGCCATCGCTGAATAGCCGCCGTGTGTAACGAAGGCTGATTGAGATGATCACGATCCGAGTGTTTATCTTGGGGTGCATAATACTCTTTAATCATAGAGCTCACTTGTTCAAAAGTTTAGCCACATGTTTTTTTTTTGTCAATAACGTCCATTTCCAATCATTCAGATTGATTAACTTATTATCCTGAGCAGCGCACTTATCCTAGATGAGTTTCTGTAACTCACATACAACCAAATCGGTAAGGGTAAGTGAGTAGCAATACGAAAGCGTATACAATAATTTGATTCCCGACTTGATTTGACGTTCATTTGTTTAGAGAAATGAGCACTCATACACAACAAACTGACTTACTGAGCTTATGGCTACCATTTCTGCTTCATACACAGGAGAGCGTAGGTTCAATCACAGACCCTTTAATTTTCTTACTTTGTATCTTTCTCTATATTTCTCATTGTTTAGCAAATTGTTCGTACCGTTTCTATATTAAACCTAAACCTTCAACTTTATTATTCTATCAGCAAATCAACGAACGAAAGCTTGTTTCTTCGTTGATAACCGATACCAATACGAACTTCTGCCATAACCTAACCCTTAATTTCCAGACGGATTCTCGCAGAAGGATTCTCGGCTTAAATCATCAATTTCTCCCCATCCTCCACATTAACTACATTTTTACGTAGTAGGCACCAGTGTGACCAAACAATCGAGATCACCGACCCTTGTGCATTGAAGAGGAGTGTTAGTTCCTTAGCAAGCATCTGTGCAGGAGCAGCTGTTCTGGTCATAATGCAGTAGTATTTACTAGCGTCAACCAAGCTCAGCCAAACTAAGCTAACGAGCGCCTTTACACGTGCAATTTGTTCAAATTCTGTTTTGCCACATTATTCAGGATTTTTTTTAGATTAACCCATTTTGAATTATAATATGTATGTAGGTACCTACTAGACGAAGCTGCCCGATCTTGATCTGGTTGTTTTTTATGAGCCTGTCAATCTTTTTGTCGATTGCAGCGTCGCATCTAGATCGATTTCAATTCGAGCTTGATGGTTCTCTTCAGAATTCATGAAAACCTGAGAATGAAAACGTAGTATTTATACATTTATTCATCTGTCCCAGCGAAATGTTTTAATTTTTCATGTATATATATATATCCGTCCATCCGATTTGCGAACTCATTTTTCTATATAGAGAATCTTTTGTGATCATTTATATGGGGAAAATTCATCCACATTACAAACAAGTTCTATTTCAGTTCCATTACAAACAAGTTCTACAGTCAAAGGCTCACAATACCGCGAGCTGATATTTATATAAAACATCTAGTTATGCAGAGTTTCCTCCCTCATGAATATCATTTATCTTATTTATTTGCACAGGAGCGATCTGTAAAAATTCATGATGACATGGTTATTTCTAACGTGTTATTCGTCGGATTCACGTTAGCTTTGGTGTGAAGTGTACACCGGATGCTTAACATAAGGCACTAAATTAGCCTATTTCCTCGTATAGTTCCATCATTAATTTTCTCAAACATTACCTCCCTATCATGATATCTTCAATATCCGGCTCACTGTATTTTGCTAAAATAGCAAAACATATTTTTGCAAGTTCTATTACACCAACATTATTTCGAGAAAAACAATACCAGCAGCACTGCGTGCATGGTCTTATGCAAGTTTGCCGCAACTTCATGTATTTGGCAGAATCCGGTAACCGTAATATTTTGTTTCGTATTGTTTTTAATACATTTTATTATTTACTCATAATTTTAGTAAAACTGGTTTTTATTTTCTCTCTAACCATTTTTCCGCTTTCTTCAAACAAGTTTTTGACGCTAACGATAATCCTCTTGATTGACCTTTGACGCTTGTTTGAAACTCTACTTGCAATTACTCATCATTATTTTTTTTTTGTCAGTCCTTTCGACACGCCATTTTATTTTTATTTCATTTTAAGGCTCCCCCAGAGCTCCCGCCATATTGTTTCTCCTAGACGGACTTGAGATGGCATCTAGCCATCATTTTGTTCACATTTCATACGTTCCACAGGCGTTTTTTTACTCGTCGTACTTTTCCTATTCGACGATATGCAATACATCCCGTTTTACGATGGTTTATACCACACTTTTTTTACCGATGGTTCCTTAACTCAACAGTTACCATTTCGATTTGCACCTGATATTTCAATTGCTTGCCTTTTTTTTTCTACCGGTGGTTTCCAATACACGCCATTCTTTTGCACAGGCGGTTTACTTTACTCGCCATATTTTTCCATTTTCTCTACCAGCGGTTTCCAATACCCACTGTTCTCTTGGACGGTTTATTACAACAATTTCTTTTCTGGCGGGTTTCGTTACTCGCCATTTTGTTCTTTTATGCACAGGCAATTTACTATACTTGCCATCTTTTGTCCCTTTTTCTCCGGTGATTTTCAATACCAACCAGTTTTCTGTGACGGTTTACATTACACGCCATTATTTTCACTGGCGGTTTTCTTTACTCGCCATTGTTTTTTAAACGGGAGTTTTCTTACATTCTTCCGGCGGTTTTCAATACACGCCGTTTTCCGCTAGCAGTTTCGACACATTTTTGTACCGGCTGTTTTCTTTACAGGCCATCGCCAATTTATTGGCCTAACATACTTTCCGCTCTTCGCAATGCGACCATCATCACTTAACAAAAACTATCACGGCGGTTCACTTTTTAATATTAATCACTTCAAACTTCATCTCATGACGAGTGATTCCTTTTCCGGCCTGATAATTTTGATTTTTTTTGCCGGTCCTGTTGCGGTCGCCAATGTAAATATCAACCTATTACAAGGAATCACCCGACATGAGAATCTCAATTGTCAGAATGCTCTGCCTCAGACAATGCGCTGCACTTCCTTACAGGATACCGACGCTGCCTCTAACGACTGCTCGTACTGACGTATTCACAGATGCATGCGATTGAATCAACACGAACGATCTGTCATCATCGTCATCAACAACAATACGCAAGGGGAATGAATCTGACGGTATAATGATTGTATGCACCTCACAAACTCAAATAGCTATTATGAGAAAAGTGTTATTGTTGCTATTGCCTAACATAAATACAATAAGTATATTTTTGTCAGTGTTCAATGTGCTCCTGTCATAGTAGGCTGCAACGCTCATTTATATACGGAAATACTAGGTGATCGTTTTCGCTCAAAACGTTGCTTTCGTTGCTTTATTCAGCTGTTTCCATTGACTAAAGTGAAAATAAATAGTGAATCAAACGCTATTGTTGCAAACAACGATCGATACAAGTGAGTAGTTGCATAAAATGATTTTAGAAATTTTGAATAGGGCAGAGTGTAGTAGTAGTCATCATTCAACGCTGCGGGTCAATATTGCAGGGAATGGCATCTGGCCTTAAAGTTAAAATTGCTGCTTTTGATGGTTTTTGCAAAGAAACCGCACGCTTGTTCATATCCATGGTACTATCTTCCTGCAAGTGTGCACAAAGTTCTCATTCACGGATCGGCGGTTAATCCCGATTGGACAACTCTCCGAAGAAGCTCAGGAGGCGAAGAACAAAGAATGGAAAAGGTAAAAATATATATGCTTGAGTAAGTATCATACTTTCTTCACACAATTTTAATCATATAGATACCGAGAGAACCACACTCGAAAGATTTCCCGGCAGAGCGCTAATATGAACCTGCTGCACTGGCTGCTTTTGTCTTCAGATCCAACGGAAACTCGTGGATGGCCTAAGAAAGCTATCAACATACTGTCAGAAGAAGCGAAATCTTTTCCTATTGATTCTGATGATCAAGATTCAGCGAATAGCGAGGGTGAATAGTAAAGATAATTGCCAAAATTTGAAGAGAAACGATACCCCCACCTTTAAATATAAAATCTATAAAATAGACAAATCTATATACATAAAAATGAATTTCTGTCTGTTTGAACCTTGTACATAGACTACGAAACTACTGAACCGATCGGCGTGAAAATTTATTTGCTGAAGTTTTTAGAGCCGGGGAAGGTTCTTAAGATGGTACGAGACCCCTTCCCTCTTTAGAAAGAAGGGGCCCATTTCTGCATAACTCGAGAACTAAGCAGAGAATAGATCAATTTTAGGCGAAACGAAGTTCGTCGGGTTTGCTAGTGCATAATAAAAATAAGTTCAACAAGAATTTATATTTGAATACATTTTCCGAAGCGTTTCCGTATGAAAACAAACCCTATCCCGCCTGTGCGCGTGCAAGAGAAAGATGATAAACGTCAGATTGCCTTATATCCTACTCACTCTTGCCTTAAACAGTTATTACATTTTAGTTGTAGCAGAAAGCGCTGTTGAGAACATAAACATTGTATTTCATTTTTGACGAGAAGAAAATTTTTAACTAACTTCTAGGAGGATTAACCATTAAAAATTGTATTTCAAAAGAAGCGTCTTTTCATCCCTAAGAACTTCTTAGAAGAGACCGAACCTTCAAATTATAAGGTTTATAAGTAATTCAGTTTTGATCGTGAAATCGAGTGTTTCGAACTCCAATACATTGGACACTTCCTCTGAATGTAACATACCTTACCCACTCTTGCCTACAAGGGGTTTCACATGTCAGTTATTGCAGAGAGCCAGGACTTTCAGATGCCCCCTGAACCAACTGCGCCATTTTGCGCCGAAAGGAGTTACTTAAGGTAAAAGTTAGCCTAAAAAAAATAGAAAAACTTAAATAACTTTTTTAGTTTAAAAGGTAGAAACTCTCTACAGTAATCAAAATGCGTATTTTGTTGACCCGAATAACTTTGTAGAAGATCACGAAAATGTAAAAAATCTGGTTGAAAAGTTTAATAAAAAAACTGTTTTTAAAGGGGTCATCCTCGGATAACGCTCATATTTCGATACCTTTAATAGATAGAGCTTCGGAATGTTCTACGAAGTTTCTCGCAATGTCGAACTCTACACCTCTTCTGAAGAAATCAATTCTCTATTTATGTTATTGGCGAAAAGAAAATTTTTATCTCACTTGTAGGTGGATTAATCATCAATTTCATTACATCAAAAGATGCGTCTTTTCATGCCTAAAAACTTTGTAGAAGATACCAAACGTCTAAAACCAACGGTTTCAAAGTTATTCAATTTTGATCGTGAATTCGACGAAATCGAACACTGTGCGCTTGAAGAGTCCTTCGTCGGCGAATACCAAGCAGGTTTTCGTGAGGGCCGATCAACGACGGATCAAATGTTTACCCTAAGACAAATCCTTGATAAATTCCGGGAGTACAACTTGCAGACACATCATCTGTTTATTGATTTCAAGGCGGCGTACGATTCGGTGAAACGGAATGAATTATGGCAAATTATGCTTGAACATGGTTTTCCGGCGAAACTGATACGGCTGATTCGTATGTTGGACGGATCGAAATCAAGTGTAAGGGTTGCGGATGAAATATCGACGTCATTTGTTACCTTATACGGATGCACTCTCGAATCTACTGTTCAATATAGCGCTGGAGGGAGCGATTAGGAGAGCTGGTGTGCAAAGAAGCGGTACCATTATCACAAAATCGCATATGCTCCTGGGATTTGCGGACGATATCGATATTATCGGGATTGATCGCCGTGCCGTGGAAGAGGCTTTTGTGCCTTTTAAGAGGGAGACAGTGAGGATTGGACTCACGATCAATACCAGCAAAACGAAGTACATGGTCGCTGGCAATCAACGTGGGTTCATTAGTGGTGGTGGTAGCGAAATGGTGCTGGATGGTGAAAAATTTGAAGTGGTAGAAGAATTTGTGTATCTTGGAACATTAGTGAGGTGCGATAATGATGTTACCCGCGAGGTGAAAAGGCGTATTGCAGCTGCAAATAGGGCTTATTACGGACTTAACCAGCTTAAGTCCCGTAGTCTGCAAACGAAAACAAAACTCGCGCTGTATACTACTCTGATTCTTCCGGTGGCTTTATACGGCCATGAAACATGGACGTTAAAGGAGGCTGATCGGAGAGCTCTCGGAGTGTTTGAGCGTAAGGTGCTGCGGACAATACTCGGCGGTAAACAGGAAAACGGTATCTGGCGGCGTCGCATGAATCACGAATTGTACCAGGTGTATAAAGGGCTGGATATTATTAAGCTTATGCAACACGGCAGACTACGGTGGGCTGGTCACGTTGTTCGTATGCCGGAAGAACGTCAAGCGAAGATAATATTTATTAGAGAACCCAGAAGAGGCCGCAGGATTCGTGGAAGGCCGCGTACACGATGGCTTTTTGCAGTTGAAGAGGACCTGAGGGCGCTCAATGTTCAGGGCGACTGGAAGCGATTGCCCCAGGATCGAGTCCAGTGGAGAAGGATACTCCATTCGGCGTAGGTTCATCGAAGAGCTGTAGCCCATCAAGTATCAAGTAATAGGCAATACGAGTGATGAGAGGCTATTTGTTACCAAAAAATGAATCCTATAGCTGACTCATAACCGATCATTGGTACTCTATACCTTTTAACAGATAGTTTGGAAACAATTAAGTGACTAGTTAGAAAATAATTATTTAGAGTACTAGGCAACCTTGAACGAAAAATGCACACAGTTTTTACTTTTTACAAATAATTTTAATTTGGCTAGTTATTCCAATACAAAATAGTAAATAATCATGAGCATTCATGTAGGGAATACATCATCTTATGAAATCTAATTTTATCATCTAGAGACATTATTGTTACTTACATACAGAATTGTCACGAGAAATTCGAAAGCATTGAGTTAATGAGGTTTTAAGCATGTTCTGCGTCGGACAAATTTGTAGTCGATATTTGACAAAAGTTCTGTGAAAGTCAGAACTGATGTCGGGTAGCTTTTAGGTCTAAGATAGCCAATGTTGAGTAAGGTATTGGTATTGTAAAGTCAAGCTTGATATGCGCTTAGCTTAGCTTAGCTTAGCTTTGACTGACTACACATATCTATGGTTGCTACTCCGTGATTGACCAGAATCAGTGAAATTGCACAAAGAATCAACTGAATGATTTTTTTTTTCCAAGTTCGTTTATTTGGTAGGCTCAGGCGTGTATAACACTTTACGGAGCCATATTTCTTTGTGATATATACAATCAATGTCATGTTTTTCAGTTAGTAAGAGAGGGATAGGAGCCAGAGCGTACTCGTGGTGACTCGAGGTTAGTTTACAATATTTAAGGATGGACGAGGCTTAGGATTCGGAATCAAGGAATTTCGGCTGCTCATCCGGGCATTTGGCGTAAGGGACGATGTGGCGTGTCGTCGTGCTCGAGGATTGGTTCTACTGGGAGCGTCTTCCGGATGGCCTGAGTAACGGAGATCTACGGAACATAGATACAGAGACAGTACAAAAAAAAACTTTGACGGAAGAAAAAAAAATAGATTTTGATGTCAGAATCACAAATGAAACTATAAATGGCCTGCATATAGACCGCATCACGATCCCCCAAAACTAACTGAATGATTGACTGGGATTGTTCAAGCATTCTCAGTGTGCAAGTTTCAGTGACTCTAAAATTCAAATGATCAATAACGGCGCTGGCCACGTCCTTGTAATCAGTTAGGAAGAAGGAAGGAATATTAGTAGGTGGTTTTTGCTATTTGAAGACCGTGTTTACCTCTGCGTCTCCTCAAAAACCACAGGAAGGATTATCAGTTAATTGGTAGGCATCGTTGGATCTGGATTCACTCTGATAAGCGATACGACCGTGTCATTCTTTATACACAGTGATTTTACCTAGCCATGAATCGGGCGCGAAAAGTAGTACAAACTAACTACCGGCCCAACGGGCGCGCAATGCAGAACACAATATTTCGACCGATCGCGCGATCGTCGTTCTGCTGTCCGAAACAAGAGAAATCTCGCACTCTGTAAAGTCAAGCTTGATATGCGCACCGATTTTTTAAAATTTAATCTCTGAGGAAAGCTCTCGAGGAGTTCCTGAAATAATTTACGAAGGCTTTTGTGGACAAATTCCTGCAGGAATCTCTAAATGAAATTAAAGAAGAATTATCGAATTAATTCCTGAATAAATTTTCGACTGAATTCATGAAGGAATTTTTAATTTTTTTACGAGGAAAATCCTTAAAGAATTTCGGACGAAATTTTGAAAGAAATTTCAAAAAGAATTCCTTTCGAAATTTCCGAAGGAGCTCCTGGAAGGAAGGAAGAAATTCCGAATAGAACTTCCGTAGAAATACTTATTGGAGTCTCCGATAAAAATCCAAGATTTCTCTAGGAATTCCTTCAGAAACACCGTCAGGAACTTCTTCGAAATCTCCTTCTGGAACTGTAACGGGAATTCCGTCTGATATTTCACCAGTAATTTATTCGAAAACTCTATTTATACTTTAAACGAAAATTCGAAATCCAGGAATTCCTTCGGAACCTCCCTCAGAAATCAGTTCAAAACTTTTCAACTATCTCCTTAGGCAGACCTTACACCCAACAGATTTTATAACAATTCTGTATAAGAACCCACCAAAACCTGTATAAGAATTGGGCATATGTGAAATTGCTAGATTCTTACACAAATATTGTATGAGGCCTCACAATTTTGCAAGATTTTCTTACAGTATTTGTTTGTGAGCTTATTTTTAAATATAAGAATGGAATAATTTCGCATATGCCTAGTTCTTATACAGGTTTTGCTAGGTTTTTATACAGAATTGTTAGAAGATCTAACAGTCGCTGACTGTTTATAGGATCGCCGAAAAATCTTACATGAATTCCATCAACAATTTCTCTAGGAATATTTCAAGCAATTCCCCCAGGAATTCCTTCTAAAGTTCTGGAACAAAATTTTATGAAATTCCTGTGGAACCTCTAAACAAAGCTTTCAAAGGAACTCCCAAAAGAATTTTCAACATTCCTATATTACTGCTAGAATTCCTTTGGACATTACTTCAAGACTTCCTTCAAAAACTCTTCCAGGGACTCTCTCGAAAAATCCTCTGCAAACAACTTCGGAAATTAATCTTAGATACCTTTTCAAATTTCTCCGCATGTTTTTTTTAATTGAAAGATAAGATTTAAAGATATACTTTAGAATTTAGAACTTCCTCTTGGAATTTATTCTAAAACTTTATAAAGAAATTATTTAGAAACCGATTTACGAATTTTTTTAGAAACTTCTTCACAAACACCTTCCACAATTCCTTTAGAAATACATACGGAAAATATTTCGGGAATTCCTTCAAAAATTTCATCGAAAGTTCGTTCGACAAAATGAAAAATTCGCATAGGAATTCCTTCAGTAATGGGATTAGAAATTTCTTGGAACCTTTTTTATGAATTCATTTAGGATTTTCCTACATGGAAACTCCCTCAGAAATACCCTAAGGGATTTCTTTAGATATATTTCAGGTGTTCCTGAAAAAATCTGTTGAAATATTCTTTCGTTTTATAAGCAACTTTTCCAGATATTTCTGTGGTAAAAAAAAATCGTTTCGGAATTATTTCAGAAATTTCTTCACTATTTCCATAGAAAATTCCTATAGAAATTCAGTTTTTTTAATAATCTCATAGGAAATTCCTCTAGATTTTTTTTTCAGAAACTCAATCGGGAAATGTTAAGAAAATTCCTTTAAGAATTGTTTCGTTTTTTTAGGAATTTTATAGGGAACCAATAAAGCAGATGGTAAGGATGGTATCGGAGCTGAGCTCATAAAAATGGGCCCAGAAAAGCTAGCCACTTGCCTGCACAAACTGATAGTCAGAATCTGGAAAAATGAACAGCTACCGGAGGAGTGGAAGGAAGGTGTTATATACCCCATTTACAAGAAAGGCGACAAGCTGGAGTGTGAAAACCTTCGAGCGACCACCATCCTTAATGCCGCTTACAAAGTGATATCCCAGATCATCTTCCGGCGTCTGTCACCATTAGTGAATGAGTTCATGGGAAGTTATTAAGCCGGCTTCGTTGACGACCGCTCGACAGCGGACCAGAACTTTGCTGTACGGCACATCCTTCAAAAATAAAGTGAATACCAGGTCCCTATGCACCATCTGTTCATTGATTTCAAGGCGGCATGCGACAGTATAGACCGCGCAGAGCTATGGAAAATTATGGACGAGAACAGCTTCCCTAGGAAGCTTACCAGACTGATCAAAGCAACGGTGGATGGTGTGCAAAACTGTGTGAAGATTTTGGGCTTCATTCAAATCACGTCGGGGACTAAGACAAAGTGATGGACTTTCATGCCTGTTGTTCAACATTGCGCTAGAAGGTGTCATGTGGGAGCCGGGTGTAACAGCCGGAGTACGATTTTCAACAGATCCAGTCAATTTATTTTTTTCGTGGATGATATGGACATTGTCGGACGAACATTTGCAAAGGTGGCAGAACTGTACATTCGCCTGAAACGTGAAGCAACAAAAGTTGGACTGGTGGTGAATGCATTGAAGACAAAGTACATGCTAGGGCGGAACCGAGCGCGACAGAGCCCGCCTGGGAAGCAGTGGTACGATAGACGGGGATACCTCCGAGGTGGTCGACGAATTCGTCTACCTTGGATCCTTGCTAACGGCTGATAACAATGTTAGTAGTGAAATACGAAGGTGCATCATCAAAAAAGAATCGCCACCGCACCATGTACAAGACGCTGATAAGACCGGTAGTCCTCTACAGACATGAAACATGAACATCGTTCGTGGAGGACTTGCAAGCACTCGGAGTATTCGAGAGATGGGTGATTAGGACCATCTTTGGCGGTGTGCAAGAAGACGGTGAGGGGCGGCGAATAATGAACCATGAGCTCAACCAGCTCTACGGCGAACCCAGTATCCAGAAGTTAGCTAAAGCCGGAAGGGTACGATGGGCAGGGCATGTTGCAAGAATGCCGGACAGCAACCCTGCAAAGATGGTGTTCGCTTTCGATCCGTCAGGTGTACGAGACGGTGTGGAGCGCAGCGAGCGAGGTGGGCAGACCAGGTGCAAAACGACTTGGTGAGCGTGGGGCGCATTCGAGGATGAAGAGATGCGGCCTCGAACCGTGAATTGTGGCATCAAATTGTTGATTCAGTGTTATCTGCTTAAATCTAAACTAAATAAATGAAATGGAGGGAACTAATTTGGAAATACCTTTGAGAATTCCTTTACAGGTTCCTTTAAAAAAAATTCTTTGAATTTATTTTTTTTAAATTACTTTTGGAATTCCTTCAGAAATCCCTTTAAGAAATCTTTGACTTTTCATATATTTTGGCTTTTTCAGTCTGATTTATTCAAACGGGTTTATATTCGCATTGCCCGACGTTTCGGCCAGTTTATTGGGTCTTTTCCAAGGGAAAAGCTATCTGCCGTTCTTCGTACACTTAACAACAGCTATTAAGTGTACGAAGAACGGCAGACAGCTTTTCCCTTGAAAAAGACCCAATTAACGGGCCGAAACGTCGGGCAATGCGAATATAAACCCGTTTGAATAAATCAGACTGAAAAAGCTAAAATATATGAATAAATACCCCAGTCGGACTGTAATCGAATTCTTTGACTATTTCGTTTAATATTCTATCGAAAATTCCTTCAAACATATTGCTGGAAAAGCCTTCATAAGGCCTTTCTGATATTCCCTCAAGAGTTCTCCCGAAAATTACTTCAGATATTCTTTCGAAAAGTCTCTCAAGCACTCGTTGGAAAACTCCTTCAGGACTCCCATCAGAAACTATTCTCTTCAGTTTTTTTAGAGCAATGCGTATGGCGTATATAATTAAATATCAAAGAAAATATTCGAATTGGTGAGTCACGTCCCCGTGCCCCATCGTTCAACTTCGCCAGTGATCGCAGGTGAATTTCCATGCAAACAGTGTCACGAAAAGCAAGCCCTGTGTGTACAAGCTATTTCATGTACTTTTTATAGATAATTTGATTTTTCGGATCATTTTCATAGTGATAAATTAGGATGATTATTCATTAGAGTGATTCAAATTTTGACTTTTTTGCCCCCCGATGCTTAAACGATTGCATTTGGGTTTTTATTAAGCCACCCAAATTTTTAGCTAATTTGGATGTAAATTGAGTGTGCACGCGCGGTTTGAAGTTTGTATGAAAATTGCTATGAAAACAGTAACTTTCATGGAAAACCGTTCCCCAACGCTTCCCTTTAAGCTCTAACAACATATAAATACATCGGCAACATAAGAAATTTTACAAGGAAACAGGCCGTCTTTGTTGCGAAACGATTTGATGCTCGCAAGAAAAGTTATTAAGGAAATACTGAATCGTGGGAAATTCAATTTAACACGTAAAAGAATAACATCAATATCAATATAGAGCATTTTTGTTTTCTTCATAACTTTGCTCCAAACGAGAAATCGCTTCGCAACAACAACTGCCTTTCAGCTTGAAAAGTATTCTGTGTAGGCAATGTGTTGATTATATTTTAATAGTTCATGGGCCACCTCACGGGACGGTCTTCCACATAAGGGTCAGTTTTCACAGTAATTTGAGCATGAGCATGAGCATGATTGACCGCCCACGGTTGCTACTCCGTTATTGCCAGGTCAGCTGTAATTACACAGAGAACCAACAGATGAAGTTTGGGACTAACATCATCTTCAATGTGTAAGAACTGGTGACCCAAAAATAAGCAATACCAGCGCCGGCCGTGTCCGAATGCAGGTCAATTGAGGAATAGGTAGGAAATTGTTGACGTGAGACTCGCTTTGATGGAAGCCGGCGAGTCATCTGCACTTCCACGAGAAATCACTGGGATGTTGGATATATGGGGTAGGTATTGTGACAGGGTTCGTTTTGGTAAACGGTATGCCGTGTATAGCGTGTAGTTTGATCAATTCAAAACATAATCGAACGAACATTAATTATTTTAATTACCGACCGCACTAAGCAGAACAAAATTGTCGATGACCAGCCGATCTCTCTGCTACCCGCACAAAGCAGAACAACATTTTCGACGACCGGCCGATCGTTCTGCTTACTGACGCGAACTGAATCTTCACTTTCTAATTAATGCACTCACCCGCACAAAGCAGAACAACATTTCGATGATCGGTCGATCGTTCTGCTAACCGCACAAAGCAGAACAAATTTTGTGATGACCGGCCGATCGTTCTGCCCACTAAATAAATCACGACTGTATGTGACCTATGCTGAACATTTGTCATTCAAGCAACAAACAAACATGATCCAGAAAATTTGATACTCCTAAATACTTAAACGTCTCTGAGGCATGTTTTCAAGTACAGCATTGTTATTATTAAAATCTATTCACATATCGACCGCACAAGCAGATCAAAAGCTTCTGATTCTCGCGAACAATCTGCATATATGATCTATTTTTTTACCAACCTAATAGGTACTAACATTTCAAGTCAACCACTCTCCAAAGAATTAGCTATGTCTAAAATGCATTTTCTACTAACAAAATGGAAAGCGAGGAAGATAGTTGACAAAAGTGATAGTCAAAATAGAAGCAAAGGCCAGAATAAATATATATTGTGATCTAGGGCTGAATCTGTTATAACTGTTACTTTGAGCACTCGAAACTAGAAGGAGATACCCCTGTGCCAATAGTAAAAGCCATAAAATAACTGTTTCAAATATAGGGGGAAATGAGCTTAGAGCAAAGAATGGAGTGCTTCTGCTAGTGGCAATAGTGTTCAACGCGATTCATAACTCTATCAATCAATAATGACAAGAACGAAGACGCTATTTATGATGGTATAGTAGTGAATGTAAATTTGGAAACTATTAGCTCTCGAAGGTTGGACACATAATTGTTAATATCGTTTTAAATTCACATTGGAGAGGTCTTGAGAGAAGTCGACCGATTATTGTGCCCGTGCTAATTTTTGTTGAAGTTATGATTCTCGCAAGAGTTAGAGAGAGATACACAAACGACATCAAATATGGGTAATTTCAGGTGAACAAATTGTAATTTGTTGAAAGAACTCAATATTAAACACATTTTGAACAACTTAATTTAATTTTGTGCTGATTAATGACCAATAGTATTTGGACCCTACACTACTAAAGATCCACACATATTTAATGGCGAAGATCCATAGATTTTACTTACACGCACAAAATTATTCTCCGCGCAAACTACTTATAAAATCTATATCTAAATAAATTTTAGGTGTGGACCCGAATGAGCAATTATTTTTATTTATGTGTGGGTCCATGCCGATTATTTTAGGGTGGAGCTATTGCAAAAATTTATAAAGGCGACAGATATACTATATATAGAATTTTTTCGCAGTGAACACTCATATTTGCATTATTACAGCATAATATAAACATTTTTGTATGAAATTTCAAAGGGAGAACCTGCCAAAAGGGAAGTGCAAAATTCCACTACTAGGGGGTCCACTACTGGTTATTTTACCTTTCCGTGTTAGATGAGAGTTAAGGGTTTTTTTAATTAACGCTCTGTTGTCGTAGAGAAACGGGAAGCACTTATGTCAATGACATTGACATACATCATAAATATACATCTTTGCACCTAGCCCGTATTTAGTAAAATAAGTTTTGTACAAGCAAACATGGAACGGACTCACCATATTTGAAACTATCCAATCCTCCAGATTCCATCGTTTGTATCTGACTTTTGATCCAACAGCGATTCTCCAAAATCATCTTGAAAACTGACGAAATTCAAATATATTACGTGGCTAACTGTCCGGAAATCTTGAATCGTTTCTTGAATTTAGTTTTCTGTAGAAATATACATAAAGTGCGACATATAAGTAAGTATAGAATTGAAACTCTATTTTGATAAACCTAAGTTTCATTCAATTTACTTTTTGTTCAAATATTTTAATGACCACACGAAAGCTTTGCGTGCTTCACTATATGTTTATACAGCGATCTATTAGACGGAACTAAAGAAGAATCTGTATCCTTGTCCAAGAATGAACATTACTTAAGCTTTAATAGTTTGATATAACCCATTATCTCTTTTCACAAAGGTTATTGATCACATATTATATATTTTAAGATTCACGGACGCATGTTTGATTATTGTTCATAATTAGAGTTAAATTAAAATGTAAAGTTCATCAGAGTAAAAATTGATGAAAAATAAAAAAATAATTTCAAATTCAAATAAAAATATTATTTTATGTAGTAGTTTTATTTAATTTAAATTTAAAATTAAAGCACGCTTATTACAATTTTGCTCCACAGTAAAAGTAACTTAACAAAACATTTCTAGCTATGATAATCAAGATTATGGTTTTCTCAAATTGAAATCATAAACGGCTCTGCAAAACTTATTTGATCGCTGAATCAAGAATTAGGCACTTTATCATAGCTTATCGGTAACAGTTGCATCACAGATTCCTTTACTGCCGCGTCCATATACAGATGTGCTCGACTTGCGGTTAGCGGCAGTTTATAGATAGATTGTTTGGTCCACTCTTCATCAATGTTGGCCATAAAACAACGACTGTGAATGGACCATGCATTTCCACATTTCTCTATGGTAAATTCAAAAATAATAATAATTCAAAGAGCACAAATTAAAGAGAATAATTAACTGAATGAGGGAAATAATTTAAAGAAATCAAACGATTTTGAGCACTAGAACAAAAAAAAAGAAATAGCAGAAAAAATAGCAAAAATTGCAAAAATAGCAAATTAAAATGAAACAAAAAAACTTCTCTGTTAGCTTCCACAAAAATCAGGACAGAAACTCTTGATCTCTTCGTCAGCATTGGATTGTTGTTCTTCAAGTTGTAACTTCCGTATCCTTTTTTACTTGGATAACCAAAAATCTAGAGGTGAAAAAAATGACACAAGGAAAACCAAATACATCTTGATTCGACCACAGCACACTACCTGGGTCAGATCTCACAGTAATTTCCATACAAACTTCAAATGACGTGTGCACAGTCAAATTACATCCAAAATTGCTAAAAATGTAGGAGGATTATTAAAATGGCAATTGAAAGCGTTTAAGCATTGGGGGACAAAAAAGTCAAAATTTGAATCACTCTATTATTCATGCTTCGATATAACGTTTAATTCGATACAACGTACAACTCTGATCGAAATGTACGTTATATCGATGTTTACTGTATTGTGAAAAATTAGCTTCTTCTTTTAGAACTTCTTCTTCTTCTTCTTCTTCTTCTTCTTCTTCTTTTTCTTCAATGGCATTACATCCCCCACTGGGACAGCGCTTTCACAGTCGTTAACTGCGTGGTTTCTAAGTTATGTTACCATTTTTGCATTCGTATATCGTGAAGCTAAAACAATGATAGTTTTATGCCCAGGGAAGTCGAGACAATTTCCAATCCTAAAATTGTCTAGACTGGCACCGGGATTCGAACCCAGGCACCCTCAGCATGGTCTTGCTTTGTAGCCGTGCATCCTACCGCACGGCTAATGAGGGCCCCAGAGAAACATACAGTGCAGATTTCGCAAATAATTCCAGCATAGAAGTATGCACCGGTCTGAAAATCGTCAGCGGCAGCGTTTGCCCGTATCGGGTGTGGCAAGCTATTAAAATAAAAACTACCCCTAAAAAAATTCTATAGAAAATTGAAGATTCTTTCTTACTAACTGTTCCATTGTACATAACGAATCATGGCTAGAACAATTCGCTTAATTCCTGTTTTAACCTTCCGGAACTCGCATGGTCCTGGAACACCCACGCAGTCCCGCCGCTCTTATATAAGACAAGCGCGCTTATCCGAATGTGTTGTACTTTTTACAACGGTGCAAGTCCCGGAAGGTTAAATGTTTCTGCATACAAATCTATCACTAATACTGGTAAAATTATTTTACGGCAAATTTGATACAAAAACGCCAATACAATCTGGAATTAAACCAACACTACCATTTCAATTAAGTCACAGAATCAGATGAAATGTATTTGCTATAATTTCAAATACAGAATACTATTTTAGTGAACTAATGCTGTCAATTTCTTCTAGTCATTTATTAGGGACTTCTAATTTTCACATAAATTATGTGTATCCTGTTCTAAATCCTTCTATATGAGTTGGACAGTTGGCTCCCTACACACATCGAGCAAAAAGTCACGCAACAAATCCCTACCGTCCAAATTTTCTACGAAGCTTATCAAATTAGCAAAGGAAAAAATTGCCTATTTCAAGTCCATTCTGCTCTTGATTTGCGAGTCGCACGTTACAACTTCATCGCACCCTCAGAACCCAGAACGAAAATTCTCTGCCTGAAGGACATCACATATATCCGGAAACATTCTCTTCCATTTTGCCTCTACACGTCGGGCTTAGTCTCGAATCCGCCGTCACTGGCCAGCAATGCCAACGGCTGGCACATGTGCGCTGTGAGGTGTGTGTTTGAATAATTCCCATTTACATTTTTACATCTATCTCTCAATTCCACGTTGACCTGCCGTGTCGTGTATTTTTGCGTCTACGGAAGCATTGTGATATCGTTCAAAAAATTAAAGTTGAAAATTGTTCTATATTTCAGTTCCAAGAGCATTTTTCGTTGCGTGTGAAATTCTTCGTATAGTTTTGTCAGAAAAAAAAAGAGTTCAGAAGGAACAATTTCAGTGTAGGTGAATGATGCAGTTTTTGCTGGCTGCCACTCCAGAAATCCCTACATGACACGCAACGATGAAATGAAAGCATCAACTGGAGGAGAAACCCAATCATGTCAGTACGTTTTCGGCGAACATTTCGTTCGGGATCCGGGATGAGACCGTCCGAATCGGTATAAAAAGAACCGCTGAACAAAGTCGGAAAAGCTCCTCTGAGTCCTGAGTTAAAAATTGATCCCCGGTACCTGGCTTGGTGTGGAGGAGGGGAGGGGGGTCACCTCTTACACCATCACATTCCACTTGATCTTTATGCCACTCAACGCTGCGAACGTCAAGGTGTGAAACCTCACAAGGATTTTCAGAACTCCAAACGAAACATACGCCACATCCATCCGCTCGTTATAGGATTTTTTTCCCCTGTTCATTTCGAGTGGCTCATTCTGTCGGTAATGGAAATACTTGTACGCATCAACGGTTTCCTTCGATTCGGTCTCCGAAATATTGCTGTCCTCTGTTTGCTGGGCGTCCCGGGGCCAATCCAAATTGGATTGGTTGTTGACGTGATTGGTATTTATGGTGAACCGGGAAGTACGTGACAAAAAAGTGGATTGGGACTAATGTTGTGCTATGGGTTTTTTTTTATTTGTGCTGGTGGATTTTTTCCACCAATTTCTCGCTCAGGTACATGCTAAGTCTGGCATCGTGCCCGGGCACTAGAAATGATTGCAAATGGATTTCCTTTCGAATCCCGACCATTTTAAGATGTGTTCCAGGATGGATAATCACATCGTTTAGAGTGGTAGGACGAGTGTTACACGAAATGCTATGGCTACTGACAGAGCAAGAAATGACAAACCTTAAAAATGTTCACCAATGTTAATTTATATTTATTGCATAGTTAAGATAGGCATGTAGCGGTAAAGGTACGATGCTGAAAAGCAGACCATGTAGTACATATGTGGCAGGTTTTGAATCTCGGTCCGGTCAAGTAAATTGTCTCCACTTCTCTTGATGTTAGACTCTGTGTGCTAGTCATGAGTGCAAACATGGTTAATTGACTTACAAACCTCACAGGAAATCAGTGGAAATACTTTCTAAATATGTGGGTGATAAGGTCCGACGCGGATCCGAGTGCAGGTCCACTGTTGAAGAAATCACAAAGAATGAATCACACCAGATCTCATAAGTTCAACGAGCTCTCATTGTTAATCGCTTTTAATAACTTCGAATAGGAGACTCATTGGAAAAAAAACTTTTTAAACCTTCGATCTAATGTAACCAGAAATTTATAATAATTTGTCATTGAAAAAAACATTTAAAATATTTCAATGGAATGTTTAAGACAAATCTCCAAAGAAAAACGAGTGTGTTATATTTTACTAATGTAACGCATATCTATAAATGGGCTAAATATTATATTTATGATACCAGCGGACGCAACAACCAACAAAAGATTTATTGACCCTCTCAAAAAAAGACGAATAATTATGCTAATCTCGTTATCCAATATCAGCTCAAATTAGCCGCATCTCGAAAAGCACCAATATTTCATTTCCCAGTCACCAACCGTTGTTGTTGCCGGGAATTTCAGTTTTCAACCTGTGGAACAAAAAAACGAATTAATAATACCCATTAAGCGTCTTCGTTCAGTCCATCCCCCCCGTGTTCGGTCGACTTACTTCGGTTTCTCCCTGGCAAGGTAAGAGGAAAAGAAAACTTTTTTTAACGCTTGCGGAATTTGCAATTATACTCAATTTGACGCCCTAGAACTTTCAGTCAGCGCATGAACTAAGTTTCAGTTCCCACAGTATCGGCCCAGAATGTTTCCATGGAAGCATAATTCTTTCACCATCGAAGGATGACCGACCGGCCGGCTGCTGGCCGACGATGCTTGTTTGAAAACAATATTTTTTCACCATTATCCTCGCAAGGATAATCTTTTTATCGCTTTCCATCGTTGTGTTCCCCCGGCGCCGCCCAAGTCAAGGTTCAATTGGTTTCATGTGCCTCAAAGTGATGTCTTGGGTAGAAGTGCAAGTAGGAGATATAGCCGCCGTTGTTTTCGACGTTAACTTTTTATTCAAGGGATTAAAATCAATTATAAATGTGCTTAATGTAGTCGGTACATTTTCAAGAACGGAGTCATCCCTTTTTTGGGGTTGACATAGGTATGAAGTTGCTTTCCAGATGTATATTTGCTCTGGGTAACAATGGACAGTATTTGTTTAAAGGATTGCCAACTGTGTAAATAGTAATGTAAGTAACTCATTTATGGCTTCTCGTGCTTTAAAACCATGAAATCATTTATTAACTATCAAGGCGTTTTAAGAACCTCAGCAAACAATTCTTTGTATTACATAAAAACCCTTCCAATCTAATATTTGTAATTTGTGTTGAAAATGCGTTCAAAAAATTCTTAATGAAATAGTTCCACCATATGGGGCCCTCCTTAGCCGTGCGGTAAGACGAGCGGCTACAAAGCAACACCATGCTGTTCGATTCCCAGTGCCGGTCTTCCCTTCCCTTCCCTGTTAGCCTCATGATATGCAAATGCAAAAATGGTAACCTGGCTTAGAAACCTCGCAGTTAAAAACTGTGGAAGTGCTTAATGAACACTAAGCTGTGAGGCGGCTCTGTCCCAGTGGGGGATGTAATGCCAATAAGAAGAAGAAGAAAAAGTTCCACCATATTTTGCATTATTTGAGCAGCTTGCCAGCTAGGATACGTTATGAAGAAACTTACCCTCTTCAAAGTTTATTTTCCTTTATGCCTCACTGATGCTGCAAAGCGATATAATCGTAAGGCGGGAAAACAATCTTCCTTCTAGAAATTGACGGTACAGTCAGCTCTTTTATTGCACGGTTTTTTAACATGGTTTTAAACATGGAGAAACATTTCGAAGAATGTATCCTGCTTTCGGGATTGCGGCTAATTGGCGAATGTTTTTAATTTGCCTTCTTCAATGCTTGAACCAAA
This sequence comes from Armigeres subalbatus, assembly GCF_024139115.2. Lineage (NCBI taxonomy): Eukaryota > Metazoa > Arthropoda > Insecta > Diptera > Culicidae > Armigeres > Armigeres subalbatus. The sequence continues at coordinate 18,244,027 of NC_085141.1, forward strand.
TAGATATCATCACCTCCATATTAAATGTAAATTAAATATATCAGAAGGATTCAACTCTAGGCGATCATAACTGTCTCAGCCCTGATAGAAGATCACTTTTCAAGGGAAGTCGGTCGCTTACAACCGTTCTGTAAACAGTAAGCAGGAAGTTTCATAAAAGGATAACCTTCGGGGACTTAAATGCACGCCTCGACAAAAAAAACTGAGTCGAGTTGCCGGTAGTATGGCACTTAATCATACTGAAGAAAAGGAAAACTGACGTTGAAACAAACAGTTGAGAGGAAAAAAAAACTCAGCCCAGTAAAATAAAGTGAGTGAGATGCCAAGGAGAAAGTTTACTGCTTTTCAATAATTAATTCTAATTGGAAGGAAAGTGTGATGAGCTTCACCTGGTTGAGTCGAGTGGGTTGTACGATGAAGTGGAAAAAAGCTACATCATCATTGTGAGAGGTGTGCGCGTTAAATAAAAGCAGGGCAATAAGTTTTACAGTGCAATAAAAACCAAATTGACAAAACGTTGCAAGAAGCATGAATATTAAAGTTGCTTATTTGGAGTGGAGTGTCTAATCCAAGCATTAAACTTGTAGGGGAACTGTATCGGTTTAAGCCACCTTAGTGCCTAATTTGGCGAACCCTGAAAAATGCATATATTCCTAAAAAATATGAATCGGTCTCAATAGCGAAGAAAGATAATGGATATATCTACTGTTAGAGCTAATAAAACCCTCGAAAATTGCTTAACTCTTGGAGTTATGCGAGAAACTGGCCAAATTAGGAACATGGCCAAAACTGGTATAGTTACTTTATTGGTTCACGTTCTGGGGGCAGTATGTCAATGGTCAATGCGAGTAGTGAAGCTCTATAAAAAGTTGAAGTTATCTACAAGCATGCCTTACCAAAGCACCCGTGTGTCATTTGAAGCTCACTAGCCTATGGAGTTGGGAACAGATCTATCAAGACGGTTCCTCGAAACATCAGGAGGCTTGCGCAGACCGAATAAGCTAATTATTACGAAGAACATGAGTCGTATCATCGACACAAAGGAAAAAAAATAACGATGAGAACTTGAAACATAGAACTGCATGTCGCTCAAGCTGTCCAATGCTTGATTGGGTGGCAGCTAATTGACGCAAAGGGTGTGCTAGCGTAGGATCAAAGACAATTTCATAAAAGAATCGTCAATTTTCACTGCCCACTTGAAGGGAGACTCGATTATGAGAAATAAGTGTTCTAAATACAGCTAAAGTAGGCATATAATGTATGTAAGTGAATGGAAAATGGTCATCAGCGACGTGAACGCTCGGGTTGAAAGGGAAGATAAGTACAGACCAGTTTTTGGACTGCACAGCCTGCATACCAATTCGAATACAAACGGTATGCGTCGGTCCGTCAGCGGCAGCGTTTATTTTAATTTTGGTCGGCGGCGGCGGTAGCGTGAATCGGCGTGACATTCTCGAGATTTGTTTTAATTTTTATGGGAGTTTCTATGGGAAACTTTCCGGAATTTCAATTTTTTTCAGTATTTTTACGTCCACATTTAAACGAGAAATTTTTCGGAGATTTTAAGAAATTTCTTTGGATTTTTTGGGATATTTTTAGTGCGAAATTCTTAGGAAATTCCAACGGAAAATTAGTCAAAAAGGAGAAGTTTCATTTGGTCGAAAGTTGGCGAAAGTTTGGCAAAATTGAACGTTATTGAGCTGAAACGGTTGTTAAGTCAAAAACGGTTTGGCCGAATATGTCATTTGACCAAAAGCGACATATTACCGGAAGGTACAAGTGATCGAACAGATAATTTTGCTGTTAAATCCGTTTGCCTCAACATGACGGTGGCCGAAATGATGGCGGAATAGGCCGGAATGGTCGTTGTGTAGAATTGACAGAAAATGTTATTTGCTGAAAGGCTAAAATGACCAAAAATGTTGACCCGTTCGGCCAAATTGCACTTTCTGTCAATCGACCATTTCGGCCAAAATACCTTTTCCACCAAAGGACCCATCAAGTAACATTTGCAATGCTTTGAAGACTGCTAGAGGTGCTATTTTATAGAGTTTTTTTTTTTTTTTTAATTCTTTATTAAAGTGTTTTTTTAATTTTAAAATTAAGTTCAACACTACTATTTTATAGAGGTTTTATAATGGCATGCCTAAAAGCTTATGGTTTATTTTGGTTTTATACAGTTTTCATTTAATTAGATCCGCAAGAGTACTACCAATATAAAACCTCTGGTCCTAGGTTCAATAATGCTCATGTGTTCCGCTTCAGAGCTATGAAAAGGAGCTGATATAAAACCAGCAGGTAAGTTATTTGGGGCCCTCCTTAGCCGTGCGGTAAGACGCGCGGCTACAAAGCAAGACCATGCTGAGGGTGGCTGGGTTCGATTCCCGGTGCCAGTCTAGGCAGTTTTCGGATTGGAAATTGTCTCGACTTCCCTGGGCATAAAAGTATCATCGTGTTAGCCTCATGATATACGAATGCAAAAATGGTAACTTGGCTTAGAAACCTCGCAGTTAATAACTGTGGAAGTGCTTAATGAATACTAAACTGCGAGCGTATAACCGTATAAATCCATTGGGATTCGCAACTATAGGAACATGAGTTATGAAATACCGCAACTATCCACAACGTCTCCACAAAGTGTGTGTGTGTATGTCATCCTCTACCCCTCGCCCAGCTGGGGACGTTGGTCAAGTAGTACTACGAATAATTTGATCATATCTCATGCTCCGTAATGGTGCCCTTTTAGTTACGAAGACTAGTACTACAAAAAGGATTCACTCTTGAAGCAAAGAAATGTGTCTTCAGGAAGTGTAGGGAACGGGATGCACTAGTTGTTCATAACAGGTACAGCAAAACATCACATGGACGCCCTTATTCGTACTAACTACTCAGGGAATAGAAGGTCGAGAAGAGCCACCGTAGCTAACTAAAGCTTGAACCGGATACCTGGGACTCCCACAATATCCGCTGCAATAGCAGCAAACGATGCCCTGTGCGTATTTAGTTATATGTTTTATGAATTGATACAATGATTAAGAAATGAAATGAGGAAAGGTAAAGAACTGGAACGTGCTCACCAATTCAGTGCGACCACCATTAAATGGGCACCAATCTTGAACAGGAAACACCAGGGATGTCTTCAATACAAGCGCACCGAATATCAAATAGATATTTTTCTCCTGCTTCCAGAATGGGCCGAACTGGTAATTTGGTCGAAAAAGTTGTTTGCCCTTTAACGATCATTTGACTGAAAAATGTTGTTTATTTGAAATAGTCGTTTGGCAGAAAATCTGTCGAGTCAAGTACGAGACACTGAAGACGACCACACAGTTGTGGTCGAAATACGTATCTGCAAAGATATCAAAATAATTGGTGGAAATAAATGGAGAGTACTAAACTCGTCTTAGACGGTTGAATTCCACTAAAAGGAGCTTAAAATAACTTTGGCCGAAAATGCCGTTTGGCAGAATGGGTCATACGGCAAAGACTGTCTATCCGTTCGGCCAAATGACCCTTTCTGCCGAACGATCATTCTAGCAAAATGGCAATTCGGCTAAATAGCGTATTCGGCCAATCAACTTTTTCGGTTAACTGACCAGTTTAAGTATTTCTCTGCATTGGTGAGACGTTCGCAAGAAGAAAAGTGTTATTGTGGATCAGATTGGTAACTAATCTGCGTGGTAAGACGCTCGCATTCAAGAATGTCACGTTAGTGGGACACCTACAAAAAGAATATTATTATTGTTGACAGAATGGATCACAACTCTGTGTGATGGGACGCCTGCATCGAAGAGTTTATCTTTCTGCGTTGATGGGACGCTTGCATTCAAGAAATTCTTCCTTCACATTAGTGCAAAGACCACAAGAGAGTTGTTATTGTAGATTGGATGGATCACAACTCTGGTTGTTGTAGTCACATCCACGTTTAAGAGTTCCTTCCTTTGATTGGGTCAGATGAACTCAAGCAGTATTGTGTTGCAGTGGTTTAGAATTTTGCATGGTGGGACACCCGCATATAAGGATTTCTTTCAGAACATTGGTGGTAAGCTTGCATATACAATGGTGTTATTGTTGATGTGAAAGGTAACAGGCGTACGAAAAATTTAATTGATTTAATTTCATTGTAAATAGATATTCACCCACAATGACAAGCTTTTAATCGATACTTTTCCGTTTATGGTTTTCAACATCCCATCAATTAACACCTATGAGCAAAATAACTCGCCCCGCAGAGGCGATGCATCAGCCGCTGATCAGAATGTACATCAATTCTTCTCTGTTTACTACCAAACTGTGCGTGGTCTGCGTACCAAAACAACGGAATTGAAATTAAAGTTGTCTACGACTTCATTATCTTCACCGAAACATGGCTTCGATCTGATATTTGTAACTCGGAGCTGACGTCCGAATATTCCGTATTTCGTTGTGATTGTAACTTGGCAACTAGTGAACTTTCAAGAGGCGGGGGTGTTCTCATGGCAGTGAAGAACGGGTTACAATGTTTAGAGGTCTCATTAGATTGTACTCAGTTAGAGTAAGTGGTGATTTACGTGAAACTGTCACATCGGTCGCTATTCATCTACAGCATCTACTTACGACCGAATTCACCCTCTGAGTTTTACTCAGAGCATGCTTCAGCAGTCCAACTTATCTCCGATAAATCGACAGACAACGACATCATTTACATCGTTTACACTAGAATTTCGACAAAGACATAAACGGTTTCTGCCAACAAACGTCTGAAGCGAATCTAAACTGATTCTAATGAAATCTACCTCAACATGTGGTCTCGTGCAGCTGAACCCCTTCGCCAACCTGAACGGAAATCTACTTGATCTAGCATTTTTGAATTCTCCTGACTTAGTATACGAGAAAGGCAAAACTTTTCCGAGCTTTTGGAAAACTGCATTCTTGATTCCTGTTCATGAATCAGGCAGTTTGAACCACGTTGAAAATTATCGCGAAATCTCAATCCCCTGCTGTTTGGGTTAGATTCTTAAGTCTCTGGTCCAGAAGGTAGTCATGAATGCCTCAAAACTGGTCATTTCCGAGTTTGTTAAGAAAATTATTTTGGGCTTTTTAGTCGACGAGTCAAGTACGAGACACTGAAGACGACCTTACTGTTGAGGTCGAAATACGTATCTGTCAAGGTACAACCAAGTGGTGGAATTAAATGGGAAGGTACAAACTCGTCTTATGACAAGAGCATTTCCGAGTACCAACACGGATTAGTCCCAAACCGTTTCACCACAACAAATTTGATGTGTTACACCAACGTGCTATTTCGTGAGATCGAACGACGCAATCAAGTCGATTAAGTTTACATCGATTTTTCAAAAGCTTTTGACGCCGTTCCTCATGTATATGTCAAAGAAAAACTAAAACACGTTGGTTTCCCTGAATGGATTATGAACTGGTTCCTGTCGTATCTGTCAGACCGGAGAGCCTTTGTTAGATTAAATTCCGCACGCTCTAACATTTTCGCTATACCTTCCGGCGTTCCACAAGGCAGCGCCATGGGGCCGCTTATCTTTGTTCTGTTCATCAACGATCTGTGTCACCGTATGCCTTCCGGAAAACTCTTTTTTTGTGGACGATCTGAAAATGTACAGAGTAATATCGTCTGCCTTGGATTGTCTCATACTGCAGAATGACGTTGATGAGCTTTTAAGGTGGTGCAAAGAAAACGGCATGTCGGTGAATATGAAAAAAAATGCAAAATAATAACATTTACGCGAAGACTCATTACCATTCATCACCGTTACTCTATGGAATCCATTTATTTGGAACGTGTGCAAGTTATTCGTGATCTAGGAGTTACTATGGCCAGCAAACTCCGTTTCAACGAGCACATGGCTATTATCACTGCCACAGCTTTTTCCGTGCTCGGATTCATTCGCCGTAACGTTAAGCAGCTAACCGACGTGTACGCGCTTGAGTCATTGTTCGCAGTTCGCAGTATTTTGGAACTGTTTGGACTCCGTATCACACCAAGCAAACTACACTCGATTTTTTTTTACACGGGGGATGCGTGCAGTGTGAAAAAATCCGTGTAAAAATATCCGTGTAAAAAAGTAACTGGGTCTTTGTTAATATGGGGGATGCGTTCCGTGTAAAAATAAATCCATGTAAAAAAATCCGTGCTATTTCGAGAATCCGTGTGAAAATAATCCGTGTAAAAAAAAGAATCGGGTGAATGAGTACAAAAACTGTTCCTGCGCTTCGCACTTCGTAGCCTTCCGTGAAACGACCCTATATATATATATATATATATATATATATATATATATACACCACCCCGACTATAGAGAACGCTGCCGTTTGATTGGCCTGGAGCTGCTTTCCGACAGGCGGAAACGACTGCAGCAACTATTTAGAGAACGCTGCCGTTTGATTGGCCTGGAGCTGCTTTCCGACAGGCGGAAACGCCTGCAGCAACTATTTATCTTTGACGTACTGCAGAACAATATAGATTGCGCCGCCTTGCTACAGGACATCTTTCTAAGGGCCGATGTCCACGTAGCGCACGCAAGGTACCCAGCATCAAATAGAGTAATGCATACGTATACGTGTGCACGACTACATTTGATGCTGGGTATCTTGCGTGGACGCGGCGATAACGTAGCTTGAAAAACCGCTACGTGGGCATCAGCCCTAAGCGTGCCACAGCATCAACTACGACAGTCAGAATTTATAACAATCCGATGTGTTCCTGTTTAAGGGCGTTTAATGTAGTTATCGATCGTTTCGATTTTACCATGTCTAAACAATGTTTTAAAAATAGATTAAGGAATTAGAATAAGTCAGTCTGAGCGATCCTCTCGAAGACCAAATAAATAAAATTATTTAGGTGGTGTAGATTTATTGTAGCTGGTTAGAGAGGTTCGCCAGAGTCAATATTTACCATTTTCTATTAGGGGAACTGCTCCTGGATTTCATCCCATGGCTCCGATGTTTTTCCCATCAAAAACAAAGCAATGATAAAATATTTGATTTATTTCTTATTTTTGTGATTTTTTTCAGCAGTGAGCACACATGTTGACGAAAAGAAGCAACGAAATTGGTGCCGTATTTTTTTGTTTCGCAGTTAGATGAATAGATGAATAGATGAGATCGATACAGTTCCCCTACATATTCTTATTGTGAACCAATCAATCTTTGGTCCATATTGGAGAAATAATTATGTGACATTTTGAAACATTGTAATAAATCATTTAGTTTTTGAATATTAGTGACTACAGTTTGTTTCTTTCAAATATCTGTTCGACGAAATGTACCAAGATTTTTTTTCGTAAATCTGGGGCCTTCGTCTCTTTTCGACAGCTTTTTCGTATAACAGTTTGCATGGTTTGCTCGTTTCGAGTCGAGGTGCGCAATGCCACCCCTGATTTCGACTGAATGGACAGTTGGTCGAATGTCCATTCGATGTAATGTCCTTTCGAACAAACGTCATTCAACGAAATGTACCAAGATTCTTCATTCTAAAATCATTCGACCACATGTCCATTCGACGTAATGTCCTTTCGACCAAACGTCATATCGAGTGGACTAAAATTTCTTTTTCGACTAAATGACCATTCGACTAAATGTCTTTCGATTGAATGTCTTTCGACTAAATGTTTTTCGACGAAATGATTCCTTTGTATAGTTCTATTAATTCCATACCACAAACGAGACCGGCCACGTCCGCACAGTCTATTTAGGATTAAGAGAGGAATATTAGTTCGACACTTATTGCTACAAGAGAACGAGAGAGAGAACTCTGCATCTCCGTGAGCGTCTTGGGAGAGGGATAGTTGGTTAGATGGGAAGGTAACCATACCCGAGCAAAGCTTGAGAGCAAAACGATAACTCGTTTTGATGTTGAAAAATCACCGAATAATGATTACTTAATTTGATATCTTTTTGGTCGTTTTAATGGTTAAAATAACAAAATGTATAGCAGAAAAATCGTACTGTGACATCAAATCGAAAACTATTCCTGCTATCGATGAGAGCAAATCGAAAACTAAATTTGATATTGGTCCCGATAACAAAATAAGTACACAGGTTGATGTCAGATCATACAATTTAGAAATCTACAGCAAAATGAGATCAAAATATGTAATCAATCATGATGATTCATATTTGAAAACAAATTATGATTTCAATTTGATGTCGAATTCAAAATGTGTTTTCTATATGCTCTCGTTATGTTTTCAGACTTTGCTCGGGTAGGAAGTCGGCTTGGTGAGCAACTAAATTATTATTTAGGGCGAAGTTATGTGAAACTTACTAAGGAGTTCGATGATCGCGCGATTGTTCTGCGTCCGACAGAAAACACGAGCGAACGCGCATTGATGTTTTTTCAAATCAATTTACTCACCAGCAAAAATAATTGATTCATTTTCCGACTGCACAAAACAGTTTAGTTTTGTTTAGTTTAGCCGGATCCGCGTATGATACAAAACTCTTTTAATTACTTACTCAGAAGATATGTGGAAAAATAAAATCATCAATGGCAAAGCATCGAAAGAAAGAAATTGCATTTAATATTATTCTGCATTCGTCTATAAAATTTCATATGGGATGTGTATTGCAGTCTATTTGTATGGCTCTTTACGCAAAATGTGGGTGAGTGAACACTGAAGCATGGGATTAAGCCCACCCCGCATGGCTCGCGGTTCAGAAAAGAATTGCATTACAAAACTTATCACATAAACCAAGCGGAAAATTCTCGGAAAAGCCTCCACTTAACCTGAATGAGGAAAAATCAAAGCACTAAACAACTCTGTTTGCGTTCGATGCTGTTTCCATCTCCGGGGCTCCCCGGTCGGTTCATATCACAGATCGGCCGCGGCACCAGCAGTCTGTGTAGGAGGCGTCAGGGCAAATAAATATTGTGGAAAGGAAGCGAGAAGTGCTGTTTTTATTTAATAGCCTGCAAGGGCTCACCTCGTGGAAGTTCCGACCTAGTTTTTATGTCTTGCCGGTTCGCCAGAATTGGCCCGTTTATTTGGACAGCCCGAATGGTGCTCGGTTCTCGTATTTATACGAACATCATGTGCTTCATCACCTCCACGTCTACGCAAGGTCCACCATAGGCGCCATTTGAGGCCAGCCGATCGTTGTTGTTGAAAAGTGTTTCGAAGTTGAGGTGAAAATTGAAGGCCTAATCGAATTATGAGCGAAATTTCCAGAACTGGCATCGTAGCCAGGGGGTGGGGCGGGAGTGTGGTAGCGAAAAGTTTACAGAGTGTTTCACTAATGATTTGATGAGGGGGTGGAAAAGAGGAAAACTGTGTAGCGGAAGGAGTTGGAATTCTTGGTGAAAGTTTTTCCTTAGGTGGATAAAAAGTGCCTAAGTGTAGAAAGTTTTCTTCGGAACCTTTATAAACAATGGCTCTCAACTTTATCCCAGTTTAAGAGGGTTGTTTATCGAATGGCTGAATCAATCATTTAGCAGACATTTGGATTTTCTGCTTGGAGTGAAATTGTTTTCACAGCACTAAGAGATATCAATCAAAAACTGCCAAATGGAAAACGCGGATAAATATGCAAGTTTATGTTCTCGCGGAACTTATTAATTAATTTAATATTTAGACTAAAAAGTGCTTTACTGTTGAGTATATTACACTCAAATCGAAAAATTTGTAAATAGTTAATTAGTGTCAAGAAAATACGTGTAGTAGACGTGTTATCAAATCTGTTGATGCGGTATTGTTTGGTAGTCATCAATTCGGAAGAAAAACGCATTTTATTTTGGTAAATTTTCCTACTCGTTTATTATAGTTTAAACTATTCATCATACTTCTCTTATCTTGAATTTTAAAATTCTTTTCGATCTTCCACTGTTTTGCGCTTTCCCTCTGCTTGATCTTTGGGGGCGACAATTCATGTCTTTTTGTGCCAATAATAGTTTTGTTCATTTTTTTTCTGCCCATCGCTCTGCGAATTTTGGCTCTCGCTTGGCAACAGCACAGCAAGTTTTCAAAAGTTGGTTGGCGAAAGAATTTCACTTCGTGCACTCGCTCGCACTCACCCGGGTCTCTTTCATAGCGCATTCACTCGGACGCCACTGAGTCCATCATAATTTATTACAACCTAGTTGCCCTCTTTATACATTTTCCATTTCCCGGCTTCACCGTTTGGTGATTTTTCTTTCAATTCCATGCAGTTGCGGTATGCGTTCCGAAAAGTTTCTTCGCTGTTCGGGCTGCCATCAACAATATTCTTCCCAACTTTTGTTTTCGTGAAATTTTTGATTTAATACTCCTTGGGTGACTGTTCAACCGCTTTCGATCTTCTTATTTCATGCGCTCTGGTAATAATCATTCGGACTGACAAACACTATTATGCCATTGACATTCAATATCACTCAATACTTTTGAATCCAATCTGTGGTGGATTATTTGTTTTTACACATGGGGATTCTTAATTAAAACTAAAATTGTCCATGTCGCTAAGACTGTACTTATCGTAATTAATCGTGTATGATAGTGTTTGCATTGCTGCAATTCACCACATACGATTATCACTCCTCAGTTGGAATCGTTACATTCATACACTTACAACTCACTCAGCATTTGGGACAATGATTTTTGTTCAAATTTCGGTTTGATGATTTCTGTAGAGATTGGTATTGACTGACTTTCTGTATTTTTTATATTTTACATTGTCCATTAAGTTTGCATTGATTTGATTTTTGTTCACATGCGCATTTAGTTTTACGCGTTTGGAAGAGATTCAATTTCGGTTTAGCTTTGAGTAATTATATTTTCAGTAAGAATTTGTGTCTTATTTTCAGGTATTGATGTTGTACGGAGCTGGCTGGTTATGGTTATGAGATCAGAAAGCGACTTTAAGTAATCGGTATTTGAATGTGGGGACTGCAGTACTTTTAACACTGCTTCAATTTATAATTACACCACTTGCGATTCAAAAACTAATTTTCCAATAAAATAGCATTATCCTCTACGGATTACAACTACAAAGAATGTTTTTTTTATTCAAATTATCAAATTATCAAATATATTAGATATATATTTATACAAGTTAAGATGGAAAGGAAAACAAAGTTCATTAGCACCACTGACTCTCAGAGATGATTATTAGGGCCAGCCTTCTAAGAAATTGCCGTAATAGTTCAGAAGTATTCCATGAGATAATTTAGCTGAATTTCCAGAAGTATAGAAGCATTTTATTGGGAGGCTTGGAAGCACTGATTAGGAATATTTAGGAAAAAGTAAAAATTTCGAATGAATTTCTGTAGAAATTTTAAAGAACTTTCCGAAAATATTCAAATAAAATAGGAAGGTTTCCAATCTTAGTTGATAGATTTCGGGTAATATGACAGCCTCCGACCGTATATTTTCATTCCCCCACTGAGAACTGAGAATGAATGCATTGCATTTTTATGGAACTCTGTTTCTCATAGCAAACATAATTGATTTCGACTCATCCAAGATTTTTTAGAATTGGATTTCCGGATCTTAAGGTCAATGCGCATAACGAAAGATCAATTTGCTTCTTTTAGAAATGAACATAATGTTAATGGCATCACATACCTCACTGGACATTACCGCTTGGCACCTTAGTGCCCCACAGTTACCAACTACGAGGTTTCTATGCCAGGTAACTATTTTTGCATTGTTATATCATGAGGCTAACACTATGATACTTTCATGCCCAGGGAAGTCGAGGAAGTTTCCGACCCGACCACACCGAAAATCGAACTCAATCACCTTCAGGAAGCTCTTGCATTGTAGCCGTGCATCTTAAAGCATGGCTATGGAAGGCCCCGTTGCTAGTAATCATATGAATCAAATAGCGTTTGACTTTTTGTTTAAGGTCTATCCAATTTGGTTGCATGGATCACATAGGGCATGACCCATTTTTGGACCTGAAAAATATAATTTTTGAGGACACATGAAAAAAACAGCCATTTTGATACGCGCTACAGGGAATTCTTGGATGAACTGAAATAGAAAAATTGTTGAACGCTCATCCAACTTAATTCTAGGCAATCAGCAAAAACGTTCAAAAAAGCTAGCAGTTCTCGAGGAACTCAAGGCATATACTCCAGGAAAATTTTATATGAACTTCGATGCAATAAATGTTGAAGCAACATTCATTATTTTTTCTGTGTCGGTAGGGGCGGGTCTTTCTTAATTATTCTTGAAAATCAGTTTTGTTAATTATTGAAGATCGTTTTGTTAATTATTTCACATGCTCGAAAGAAGCTTAGAAAACGAAAAGATTCTAAAGCATTGTATTTGAACGACACAGGACACAAAGCAAAAACATAACTCTTAGTTACTTAATCGAACTCAATACAGAAGCTATTACTACTAAGTGATGACAGACATTTTGATGTAATGTGTCCTCAGATGGTTCGATACGGTGATCAGCATAGCATTTCTGGCTATTCATTTCTATGATAAAACCATCATTGAACCATTTCACACAAAATAGGTGGAAATAATGGCGAACATCTGTTCACATAACTAGTACCCAACCAGGAAATCCTCTTGGTAGAGTTTTACTACTCATTTGGCAAGAAATCTGCACTTCAATTTCAATTTTCAGCAATTAAATAAAGTTCATTCAGTGACTAACAGATTCGATTCTCGGTGCTGGTCTAGGCAATTTTCGACTTCCCTGGGCATAAAAGTATCATCGTATTAGCCTCATGATATACGTAATTTGGCTTTGAAACCTCGCAGTTAATAACAAGGAAGTGCTTAATAAACACTAAGCTGCGAGGCGGCAATGTCCCAGTGGGGAATGTAATGCCAGAGAAGAAGAGTGACTAAACGATTGATATTAAGTCGGGACTCTGCCAAAACGCACCAAGTGGCTTATTGACTGACTTGTGATATTTGATCGTAAAAGTAAAACGGAAATCATTTCATATAATTTCATCCAAACATTTGTTGTAGGATATCCTTAGTTATGGGGTAATGGGAAATCCAATACGATTTTTAATCAACTAAATCTGATAAGCAAAAGCTTGGGCAGAAAATGGGTTATTTTTTGTTGGTGCTTGGTGCGATTTGGCAGAACCCCGCCCATTTGAATTTCTAAATGTCACTTCGATCACGATCACGCCAGATTTGGGGTGCACAATTTTGACTGATTGAAGTGACATTTCGAAAAGTCAAACATCCATCTAATCTAATAGTTGCACTCACTGAATAAATTTTATTTAATTATTAAAAATTGGAAAAAATAAAAGAGCATTCTTTGCGAGCCTCTGCCTCTTGGTACCATTTTTAGGAAACCCTCTCCAGAAAAATTACTTCTCCCGTAAACGTTCATTTCTGGGATTCTGGGAACATGGACACCAGTGATTCTTTCTGCGGAATTATGGGGAATTACTCTTCCGAGAAATCTGGAGAATTTCCACTAAAAAAATTTTGAGGAATTGCTCCTTTAAGAATTTTGGAGACTTCCTTTTCTTAAACTCTGAGAAAATATCCCCCGGAATTTTGCGAAATTCCTTTTCCAGCAATTCTAGGAAACTCTTATTACGAGAAATTCTGTCCCAGGAGTCGTATGGATTTACACTTTCAGAAATTATGAAGAATTCTTCGTACATAAATTTTTGGGTACTTTGGACCCCCGCAGATTGTAATTTTTTTTTTAAATTTTAAACACGTTTTTCCTCAGGAATTGTAAAAACTACCTGCTCCATGAATTCTGGGAAACTGATTTTCCAATAATTCTAGGCTCCATCTCCAGAAAATTTGAGGAACTCCTTCCTCAGGAGTTCTAAGCACTTTTGCCTTAAAAAATTAAAGAACTGCGCCCTCTCCTCCTTCTCATCTCAGATATTCTTTTCTCTCAAATTTTCTTGAAATCTTTCTTCCAGATATTTTGAAGAAATTCTTCATCGGGGATTCTGCGAACTCGTTATACAAGAATTGTAGAATATTCTAACTATAAGTGAAAGCATAATCGTTGCCAGATTTAGAGCACGGGTCCGAAACCTTAATATAATCCAATGTTATGCGCCAACCGATGCTGCCGATCTGCAAGACAAAGAGAACTTCTACAGTCAACTCAATGCCGTCGTAGAAAGTATTCCGAAGGGTGTTATCAAGATCTGTTTGGGCGACTTCAATGCGAAGATCGGATCCGACAACTCGAACCATGAGCGCATTATGGGACGCCATGGTCTCGGAGAAATGAGCGAAAACGGAGAGCTGTTCGCAGAATTTTGTGGTAATAACGACATGGTGATCGGGGGATCGCTCTTCCCTCATCGACCGGTTCACAAAGTCACGTGGGTCTCCCGTGACGACTTCACAGAAAACCAAATAGACCACATCTGCATCAGCCGAAAATGGAAACGGAGCCTTATTGATGTACGGAATAAACGTAGTGCCGATATCGCGTCTGATCATCACCTCCTCATCGGCGAAATACGCCTGCGCATTGCGCAAATTCGTCGGCAGGAGGAAAAAATTGGACGACGATTCAACACACGCCGACTGGAAGATGCCACGGTGAAACGGTCCTTCGTTGAAGAACTGGAGACGCGTGCTGCAGATATTCCGGAAGGTGGCAGCGTGGAAGACCAATGGACCGCCATCAAGAATGCCTTCATCGCCACCAGCGAGAACAATTTGGGCGAACTACGCACCCATAGAAAACAATGGATCACCGATGAGACCTGGAGGAAGATAGAGGAGCGAAAAGAAGCCAAAGCCGCGATAGAGCGATCAAAAACCAGAGGAGCCAAAGTCTTAGCTCGTCAACGATACTCGGCTCTTGAGAAGGAAGTAAAACGCTCATGTCGACCGGACAAGCGAGCGTGGTAAGACTCTCTGGCCGACGAAGGAGAGAGAGCCGCAGCAACCGGGGACATTCACCTCCTCTACAATATCTCACGATGCTTAAGTGGGGCGAAGATGAATGCAACGATGCCTGTGAAAGACGCGAATGATCAGTTATTGACCGACCCAACTGACCAGCTGAAACGCTGGTTCGAGCACTTCGAACAACTTTTTCAAGTGCCAGCCAGGCCATGGCCACCACCTCGGCATGATCTGCCTAGGATCCGACGTATAACACGCGTCAATACCGAAGCTCCATCACTGCTAGAGATTCAATCAGCCATCCAAAGCATGAAATCGAATAGAGCCCCAGGGGTCGATCGCATAACAGCCGAGATGCTCAAAGCTGACCCCATGACATCCGCTCAACTACTGCTATCGGCCTCGTAATATCTGGGACACCGCAACTTTCCCGGTCGACTGGATGCAAGGTATCTTAGTGAAGGTACCCAAAAAGGGTGACCTGACTGTATGCGATAACTGGCGAGGCATTATGTTGCTGTGCTGCGTTCTAAAAGTTCTATGCAAAGTTATCCTAGTCCGGATTCAGGAGAAGATCGATGCGACTCTCCGGCAGCAGCAGGCCGGATTTCGTTTCGGAAGATTCTGTGTGGACCATATTGTCACGCTCCGTATCATTCTGGAGCAGGTCAACAAATTCCAAGAGTTCCTTTACATTGACTACGAAAAAGCTTTCGACCATCTCAATCACGAGAATATGTGGGGCGCCCTGAGACGCAAGGGGGTTCCTGAGAAAATCATCTACCTCATCGAGGCACAGGCTTCTACGTGTAGAGTGCTGCACAATGGGGTCTTGTCCGTCCCTATTCGGGTCGTAGCTTGTGTGAGGCAAAGATGTATTCTATCACCGTTACTGTTCCTCATAGTAATCGACCAGATTCTGGTAGGTGCAATTGACCGTGAACCAAACCGCGGGCTGTTATGGCAGCCTATAACCATGGAACACCTAAACGACTTCGAATTGGCTGATGACGTTGAACTCCTCGCTCAACGGAGCTCTGATATGCAGAGTAAGCTCATCGACCTTGCCGAGCGCTCCTCTTCGGCAGGCTTAGTAATAAACGTCAACAAAAACAAATCGTTGGATGTAAACATGGTGACCCCTTCCAGTTTCACAGTAGCCGGGCAATCAGTGGAGAATGTTGAAAGCTTCCAATATCTTGTTAGCCAAATGGCGTCAGACGGCGGTACCAAGATCGACATAGGCGCACGGATCAAGAAAGCAAGGGCTGCCTTTGCGAGTTTAAGAAATATCTGGAAAAACAGGCAAATATGTGAACGCACCAAAATACGAATTTTCAACTCTAACGTGAAATCTGTGCTGTTATACGCTAGCGAAACATCGTGTGTATCAGTGGAGAACACTCAACGGCTGCAGGTGGCCATTAACAGATGCCTACGGTATATAATTCGGGCCTGGTGGCCTCACAACTGGATCTCATACAACGAGTTCCATCGTAGTTGTCACCAGAGGCCGATAAACAGAAATTCGGGATCGGAAGTGAGGCTGGGTCGGCCACACTCTACGTAGGGGCGGAAACGTAATCTGTAAACAAGCATTAGACTGGAATCCAGCGGGCATCCCAGCAGAGGCAGACCCAGAGGCTCATGGCGGCGAAGCCTAGATAAAGAAATAAAAGAAGTCGACCGAAATCTACCCTGGAAACAGGTTAAAGCGACAGCTGGGCAACACTCAGGATGGAGATCTTTCAAGTCGGCCCTTTGCACCACCGGAGATGTACAGGATCCTTAAGTAAAAGTAAAAACTCATTTAGAAATTTTGCATAATTGCCCCTTCAAAAGATCCGTGCAATACCTTTCACATGAATTTTGAGAAAATCCGTCCTCCAAAAATTATGAGGAACTTCTCCTTTATTAATTTGGAGAAATTTATGCTCCGATTATCTTGATAATTCTCCCTCACGAGTTACGAGGAAACCTCTTCGACTGGACTTCGACAGTTGATTCTACAAGAATTCCTAGAAAATTTTTATTCAAGAATTCTGGAATGATGGGTTTATTCTCCCATATTATTAATTCACACCAAGAATTCCATATCAAGAAGATCTAAGAAGTGAATTTCTGGATTAGAAAGTTCTGGAAAATTTCCTGAAAAATTCTTCAGGATTTTCCTGTATGTCTTGCTGGAATTCTCTCATCTGAACTGTTTTGTTGACGTTACATCTACCATTTGAAAATAGCCATATTGCAGCTTTAGTGTAGCGAGGTTTCTAAGTAGATTCACATTCCAGTGTCATAAACCTGATACGATGATGTCAGAGGCATGAGGAAGTCACCTTCTGGTTCCAGGTAGCCGCCAGGCTATGGAAAGCATAACTCAGGATTTTTGCTAGAATTCTCACTAGGAATTACACAAATTCATGGAAAATTTTCAAGAAGAATTTTTGGAGAAATTTGTGAATTGGTTGCGGTTGGTCCCGTAGCGTGCCTACACGTTCACCTTATAAGCGGATGTTACGTTAGCAAAGCATAAGCATTAATATTAGTTACATTACATATGTGTGTAATTGATCACTGCATACCATCCTAAATGTTAATCGTGGGTGCATTCCAAATGTGCCGTAAGGGCTCAATGACAACCGGGCGAAAGAGACGTCACTAAAGTCAACGAGAATTGATGTCAACAAAAAGGCGATCATCCACTTCCGCTAACTTCATTCCGTATTGTTCTCCACGTCGTCGCCAGCGAAGCTGCGCAGCGAAAAAAATATATATATATAAACACCGTCCCAGCATAAACCCAAAGTGGGCGCGAGGAAAAAAGAATTTCGTGGCATAGGAAGCACTTTCGGGAGCCGTAGGAAAGACATTCGTCGTGATTCCGGATTGTCCGTGCACGTGGGTGGCCGAATAGAACTCAGCCAAATTACTCGGTAGAATTCTGCTAACTCCAACTTCTGGAAGACGGATCGGTTGAAAAATCCATAAAGGGCACGCGTGGGAACTACTGGTACCGCACCCAAGACGTCGAAGAGAAAAGGCACCAAAACGGTGAACTAATCGTGGACCAAACCAGACACCACAAATCAACCTATTTGAGCACCAGAACACGCTACATGCTAATCGGCCTCCGAGCATTTTCTACTAGGATTCACGTAGGCTCATGGAGGCTCTTTTTTCGTATCTTGTAGCTTGACGTGACTGTGGTGCTTAGCCAGGAACAGGAACTGTGGCGAGGGTTTCCCGGCTCGATCACGAACACCGTTTTTTACAAGGCAACGGAGCTCGACGCGGTACGAGCCGACGGAGGCGTTAGATTCCATCCCTGTCAGTGGCTGAATCGCTTCGGCAAGACCTACGACGATTCG
Organism: Armigeres subalbatus; assembly: GCF_024139115.2. NCBI lineage: Eukaryota > Metazoa > Arthropoda > Insecta > Diptera > Culicidae > Armigeres > Armigeres subalbatus. The sequence goes on from NC_085141.1 coordinate 18,262,196, forward strand.
CGATCGGACTTGGTGGGTGTTCGTCAAATCTGGCGATCCGAGCTAGGAGAAATCCGGTGTGTACGTCTCTTCTGAAGTACGACACGGATCGGAGTGAAGTCATCTTCTATGCGCCAACGACCAGGGGCTGTCAATCCCCTCGAGACACGAGAACAGCAAGGCAGGCAGGACGTGACAAATTGTTCTTCAACGTACCCGGATAAATGACAACCGAACAATTTGCAACGAGCAATTGGATTCACGAATTGGTCAAATGGACACAATGGACTGGCGATCAGATGGGTCCGGCAATGATAACAATAACGAATGTCTAAAAATAGATTCTGTGTGGATTCTGTAACAGGCTATAGGCATTCCCATTTAACTCCATTGGCTTGAAAATAGCCACCAGGTCATGGGCACAGTGTACAGAAATACCACTGTCAGTTGCATGAAATGTCAATAAGCGTCAACAGCAACAACGATTGTAGCTTAACACGTACGTCCCCAACCCCCATTTTACGACAAAACTCAAAATTCAAAACCATGCAGCTCAGCCAATTTCTAACGGATTTTCAAGCAATCTTCTGGAATCGATCACAAAATTCCTATAGTTTTAGGAACCGAGGTCAATTTTTGTACAATGGCCATGGTTCCGGAGATATTCCGGGGAGTACTGGGGTTACCTCCCTCCCGGAAAAAATGGTCACTGGCAAATCGGCTTCGAAATCCATCGTGCGACATGTCAAACTTCATGATTTTGCAAAACAAGTACACTGGAGTACACTTCGACGACTTTCGATCGAATTGGCCACCCTCCGGGTACTTCCAGGGCCTGGTTCCCTTGGGGAAGTGGCCAAGATCCGTTCAATCTTGGAACCCATCTTGCGGCATATCAAACTTCATGATTTTGCAAAACAAGCACACTGGAGTACATTTCGGCGATTTTCGATCGAATTGGCCACCCTCCGGGTACTTCCAGGGCCTGGTTCCCTTGGGGAAGTGGCCAGTATTCGTCCAATCTTGAAACCGATCTTGCGACATGTCAAACTTCATGATTTTGCAAAACAAGTAAACTGGAATCCATTTCGGTAGTTTTCGATCGAATTGGCCACCTTCCGGGTACTTCCATGCGCTAATTGATATTTTACCGGCGGTGGCCTGATAGATCATTTGCAGCCAGCGGCGGCGGCGTGGCGGCATCACGCCTTTGGTGATTGGCGGCGGCGTGGTTCGGCGTGAACCAGTTTCAAGCGCCAAAATTTCTTCAGAAGTATCTCCAGGAATTCTTCCAGAAGTTCCTCTACGAGTTTTTTCAAAAGATCGTCAAGAAATTCCTTTGGACATTCCTCCAGATATTTCTCCATAAGTGCCTCTGGGAAATTCTTCCAGGTACTCCTCCCGGATTTCGTCTGGAAGTTTCTTTAGGAAGCTTTTCCAAGAATTCCTCCAGGAATTCCTACGGAAGTTCCTCCAGGAATTCCTACGGAAGTTCCTCCAGGAATTCCTACGGAAGTTCCTCCAGGAATTCCTACGGAAGTTCCTCCAGGAATTCCTACGGAAGTTCCTCCAGGAATTCCTACGGAAGTTCCTCCAGGAATTCCTACGGAAGTTTCTTCAGGGATTCATACGGAAGTTCCTTCAGGAATTCCTCCGGAAGTTCCTCCAGGAAATCCTCCGGAAGTTCCTCCAGGAACTCCTCCGGAAGTTCCTCCAGGAATTCCTCCGGAAGTTCCTCCAGGAAGTCCCCCGGAAGTTCCTCCGGAAGTTCCTCCAGGAATTCCTCCGGAAGTTCTTCCAGGAATTCCTCCGGAAGTTCCTCCAGGAATTCCTTCCTAAGTTCCTCCGGAAGTTCCTCCAGGAATTCCTCCGGAAGTTCCTCCAGGAATTCCTCCGGAAGTTCCTCCAGGAGTTCCTCCGGAAGTTCCTCCAGGAAATACTCCGGAAGTTTCTCCCGGAATTCCTCCGGAATTTCTTCCAGGAATTCATCCGGAATTTCCTCCAGGAATTCCTCCGGAATTTCCTCCAGGAATTCCTCCGGAATTTCCTCCAGGAATTCCTCCGGAAGTTCCTCCAGGAATTCCTCCCGAAGTTCCTCCAGGAATTTCTCCGGAAGTTCTTTCAGAAATTCCCCCAGAAGTTCTTCAAGGAATTCCTCCCGAAGTTCCTCCAGGAGTTCCTCCGGAAGTTCCTCCAGTTATTCCTCCGGAAGTTTCTCCGGGAATTCCTCCGGAAGTTTGTAACCAGTGGTGTGTTGATCTGTCCAAGATTGTTGAGATTTTCGTGGTTTTTGTATTCGGTTTTTTGTTGTATATGCCTTGAAAGTTATTGATCCATTGAAACTTGACCCAATCAACACCCACTGTGCCGACATCAGCAGCATAGGATAGTTCCGCTACTCAACACCAGGTGTACGCAAGGACATGGGAGGCCATGGTGGGTGGTGTAATGGGGACACCAATAGGGCGAAAATGTGATGAGGGAAAAAGGTAACGGTCAAGCCCAAGGCCAAGCCTTTTCGCGCGAACGACCACCATCGCTAAATGGCAATTAGCTTGCAACTTTTGCTAGAGAAAGACGTGAGTCGATTAGCTATCCGGAAAATTGAAACCAAGTTAAAGTTAAAGTCGAAGATCGGTGAAAAAGTGAATTGCGCGACATAGGAGGAAATATCCAGGTATGGTTTAAACCTGACCATCGATCGTCCCTCATCACTAACCGCCATAAATAACCCCAACACCCCCTCCGATAGGACCCCTTTTTTGGCTAGACCTTAGTGCACCCACATCAGTCTACGTGAACTCGGCCGTGGAGTGTTCTTGGAGCCATTAACCAAGCAGCGGTGGACCGCTTGCGTCCGAAGCTCGACCCTACACGCTCTGGGCCAGATTTGCCATTCTAGCACGTCCGTGGCACAACTGTCCAGATACCGCCATTTTGTGGATATCACCAACGCTGCAGGCACTCCGTGACTGGGTTCGAGGAGTCAAGCCAGCATCGAAACCTCGAGGTAGTGTCCCCCCCGAGACAGTCCAATACGGGCTACAATTGGAGCTACCCGGTAGCGACGTTAGAGGAAGCGGTTGGAGTAGCGGAACGTGAAGGGGCCACCGAAGAGTTAGAAAAGTGAGGTAGGAGGTAGATTAAGGAAGTGGGAATACGAAGGAGTAATAAAGGTACCTGTGTGTAATTTGAAGAATCCGGTTTTGGTGTTCAAGTGGAAGTTTCCTGTATTTTCTTGGCCGCGATAATCAAGCGCGTACGCCGACCCTGAGGCTATTGAATAAGGGGGGTCTCATTAGTGCTGGGCAGGGATCGCCCCATTAGTTACAAGTTCCTCCGGAAGTTCCTCCAGGAATTCCTCCGGAAGTTCCTCCAGTAATTCCTCTAGAAGTTCCTACATTTATTCCTCCGGAAGTTCCCCCAGTAATTCCTCCGGAAGCTCCTCCAGTACTTCTTCCGGAAGTTTTTCTAGTAATTCCTCCGGAAGTTCCTTCAGTAATTCCTCCGGAAATTCGTACCGGAATTCTTCCAGAAGTTCCTTCAGGAATTCCTGCCGAAGTTCCTCCGGGAATTCTTCCGGACGTTCCTTCAGGATTTATCCAATATGCTCCACCAGGAATTCCCCCGGAAGTTCCTCCAGGAATTCATCCGGAAAATCCTCCAGAAATTCATGGAATTCTAGGTGGTCAATTCCAGTTTCCAGAGGAATTCCTGGAGGAACTTCCGGAGCAATTCCTGGAGGAACTTCTGGAAGAATTCATGCAGAAACTTTCGGAGGAATTCCTGGAAAAACTACCGGAGGAATTCTCGGAGGAACCTCCGAAGGAACTCCTGGAGGAACTTCCAGATGAATTCCTAGAAGAGCTTCCGGAGGAATTCCTGAAGGAACTTCCAGACGAAATCCAAGAGGAGTTTCTGGAGTAACTTCCCAGAGGCACTTACGAAGGAATGTCCAAAGGAATTTCTTGACTATCTTTAAAAAAAACTAGTGGAGGAACTTCTGGAAGAATTCCTTGATGAATTTCTGAAGAAATTTCACTAACGGCGTGACGCCGCCGCCGCTACCTGAAAATGATCTATCACGCCACCGCCGGTAAAATATCAATCAGCGCACAGGTCTACCTGGAAGTACCCGGAAGGTGGCCAATTCGATCGAAAATCACCGAAATGGACTTCAGTATACTTGTTTTGCAAAATCATGAAGATTGACATGTCGCAAGATGGGTTCCAAGATTGAACGGATATTGGCCACTTCCCCAAGGGAAGCAGGCCCTGGAAGCACCCGGAGGGTGGCCAATTCGATCGAATGTCGCCGAAATGTACTCCAGTGTACTCGTTTTGTAAAATCATGAAGTTTGATATGTCGCAAGATGGGTTTCAAGATTGGACGAATATTGGCTACTTCCCCAAGGGAACCAGGCCCTGGAAGCACCCGGAGGGTGGCCAATTCGATCGAAAGTCGCCGAAATGTACTCCAGTGTACTTGTTTTGCAAAATCATGAAGTTTGACATGTCGCAAGATCGGTTCCAAGGGAACGGATATTGGCCACTTCCCCAAGGGAACCAGGCCCTGGAAGTACCCGGAGGGTGGCCAATTCGATCGAAAATCGCCGAAGTGTACTCCAGTGTGCTTGTTTTGCAAAATCATGAAGTTTGATATGCCGCAAGATGGGTTCTAAGATTGAACGGATCTTGTCCACTTCCCCAAGGGAACCGGGCCCTGGAGGGTGCCGGAGGGTGGCCAATTCGATCGAAAGTCGCCGAAGTGTACTCCAGTGTACTTGTTTTGCAAAATCACGAAGTTTGACATGTCGCAAGATGGATTTCGAAGTCGATCTGCCAGTGACCATTTTTTCCGGGAGGGAGGTAACCCCAGTACTCCCCGGAATATCTCCGGAACCATGGCCATAGCAAAAAAATTGACCCCGGTTCCTAAAACTATAGGAATTTTGTGATCGATTCCAGAATATTGCTTGAAAATCCGTTAGAAATTGGCTGAGCATCGTGGTTTTGAATTTTGAGTTTTGTCGTAAAATGGGGGTTGGGGACGTACCTACGTGTTAATAATCAAAAATATCCACAGATTTTACTTTTGAATTCCGTTCATGTTGTTCACTGTGCAATAAAAAGTAAATTTATGATCTCGATGCAGTATTGATCGCCTAAAATAAGTTTTCAATCAATAAAACTGATAAATTATATTTGGTGCAAGTCCCTGATTAAAATTACATATTGATCAAGGCTGACATTGGATGTTTTACGATGTAAAGCTTTTCCAATTTGGACGTGCGTTATTTTGTGTTGGTGATGCATACGCCAAAAAGGACAGCTTAGCTCGGGCCTGTTCTGTAAAGCACAATACCATATAAGATCTCGGGACCGTAGCGGTGCCTATTTAATAAGGAAAAGAATAAAAAAAAAAGTTCAAACTTTACATTGATCGATTAGATTACATGTTTTATAGGAAGTGTGTTTCGCATAAGAAACATATCTGAACAATAGATTTTCTTGTCATACTCTACCAAAATGAAATTTTATCCTCAAATCGAGTGACAATAAAGTAGAAACAAATTATTCTTCTTACATAGGCATAATCTTTGTGTTTAAAAGAATACGCTGCTTAAAACCCGCACTGTCCCTTCTTGCCCTACAATACCCTACAAGTATTCGTGTGCTGTTTACTTTGGCAATGCAATAAGGTCAATTAGGTCGTCACATTTCCACTTAATTAAAGTTTTTTATTGAGCTGAACCAAACATATTGTCACTTTTCTCCTCGTCCAATGCCCAGCTATACTCCGTACGAACGTTCCAGGAATTACAGGAGCTGAGTAGTAGAAAAAGTTCATTTCATTTCTATTAGACTAACATTAGTTTTTCTTGTATGTAAACTTCATTCTTTTTTTTCCGGCGACTACATGGAGTCCGTCGGGATGAGCTTACTGCTTACTTACGCTTATTTACTACAGTTTAGTTGGTAATCGTGTTATTATTCATAAGGATGACCGTTGTTTCATGATGTGCCGAAAGGGGGAGGTGCTGAGGGTGAGTGTGACCTGGATGAGGTGATGACGGCAAAGTAGTTTTTACTTTCTAGCAGGATTTCCCAGGACGGGATTAACGGTATTCTAGCTAGCGTAGGGATCATCTTTGCTGCAAAAACGTCGGTGCTTTGTTTAAGCTTTGAGAACTGATTCGTGAGCTGGTGCAACTGCTGCTTCTGCTGGTGCACAGTGATCGGATTTCACAACTGTTGCTTCTGCAGAAGGGCAGATGGCTGGCCACAAGTCTACTGACTGATGTCTTCGCCGCCAGCACGGCAGAACGACGCAGTTGCCTTTCCGTGCCGAGTAGGGTTGTTGATATGGAGTAGATTAATTTACTTAAATTACAACTATTTAGGATTGCTAGCAGTAGAAAAACTAGCACGTATCGTGACGGACAAAGCACCACTCCGCTACTTGTCTGCATTGCAGCTGGATGTTCACCTGCAAAATAAAAGACGAAAAACAAAAATGCTAAATCAGATGGTGCAGCAATGTAATTAGGATCTGTAATACGGTTGGTGAGCGTGTCGTGTTTCACTTTGTGAATAATAGTGCTACCGTGTGAAATGAAAATTCTCGGTTTATTTTCCAAGTTTTTATGGAAATTGCCTTGCGATGAGGTGTTGACTTTGCTTGTATATATTGTGTACTGCGCGATTTAGATTCTTCGGATTGTCTTGTATGAATATTCTTCTGAATAAGTTTTCAATCAAAGACTTGAATTTTGTCACAAAATCATAAAATGGTGGAATAAATTGTAGTAACCTAACTCACCATTCAGAACGTGAACCTGTACACTGGCGGAGATGGCACCCGATGGGACGCAAGTGTAGTTGCCCGAGTCTCGCAGCGTGGCTCGTGTCAGCATTAGACGGCTGCTCGTACCGGTTTCGGTTTTTTCCGTTTCCAGACTGATGCCACCGCGGGCTGAATCGAAATCAACCACCGAAGAACCGTGGTACCTGTTAGTGAAAAAGATTGAAAAAATAAAATTTAAAATTTAAGAAAATTATACATTTTTAAGCTTTTCGAGAATTGAAAATAGTTTAATGATTCCAATCAAAGGTAACGTATAATAGATACTAGCCTCACTCTAAATAAACCCCGTGGTTTCCGGAAATCCCGCATATTTGTCCCAAATCGATACTATATTTAGAAAATATGGGATCGATATTCGACAATAGCAATAGGATTGAAGAATAGTATTGGTGCAATAGTTTGTAGGGAGCAATTTGAAATTTAATATTAAAAGCATTAAAAAAAAAACAATCTTTACACATTAATCGTACAAAGCTGCAAAGGCTTCTCAAAGCATAATAACTTTTTTTGTAGGCCTTCCAGGTACGTAGCTTCTTCGGCAAAGTGTTTCGGCATCTTTCAGACTATATGCTAACGTATTGAGTCACATTAGTGACGATAAATTGAAGTCGCTAAGAGAAAAAAATGTATAAAAGTTTTTTCATACTAATCTCCATATAAACTTAAAACGCGATGCGGAAAGCGATGACGCAACCAATCGAGCCTACAATTGATTGGGGTCCCGAACCGAATCAGAAAAACCTTGATCTCACTTGATTGGATAAAGTTTGCGTTTTTCCATACAACTGCGCCCCACTCTAATGTGGATTAACATCTTATCAAACCAACCATTGCTAATTGTTATCGACTGAACGGCAGTCCCTGGCAGTCGTCGATGAACGCTAAGCTGTACTTAAATGCATCCAAACCAACAGTTCCCGTTCGAATGGCTTCTGCACATCGCGTACTTACCATGAAATGGACGACGCCAGCACGTTGACCACGCAGGATAGCGAGATGGTGCTGCCCTTCTTCACGTGCACCTCCTGGGAACCGATGATTTTGGCCCGGGCTGCTGTCGAGAGAAAGTCTATAAGTGACAAGTGGAAAGGGTGTTTTAATTATTAGCGAGATTTGTGTACGTGTGTTTGGGTGTGTGTACGTGTGTAACAGGGTTTGCACTTTGGCTTAGCACGGGAAATTGAGGAACGTGAGTAATGGACCGGACCGGAATCTGACTCGATGGTTTATTATGCCTTTTACTACTTGTTAACTGGTTTGGATAGAATGGTCGATTTACGATTTGTCGATATGATCAAAATTGCCGCTCTATCAGTAGGACCAAAAGATATTTTAGTTACTAGATAAAGATTGTCGCTTCGGTTCCCTTTGTTCTGCTGTCCGAAACATGTGTGGTACATACCTGTCAAATCGTATGGATTTTCCTTCTTTGACAATTAGCTCCCCTATCCTCGCCAGCAAAAGATGTTCCGGACAGCGACGACAGCGACAATATTTATCTAGTAACTAAAATATCTTTTGTAGGACCGTGTTATCAAACATATCAAACATATCTGTATATAAATTGCAAATAAAATACGTTAGAAAGTTTTAGTTTTGAGTTTTAGAACATTTTTTATTTCGGTCAATAGTAGTAAGTTACTTTATGTTCGAACATTGCTTTTCGATCTATTATCGTATTCTTGGATGTGCAATTTGTCATGTCGTGAGATAAACATCAGGGCGACAATTTTCCGGTCAGATGAACGCGACTTTCGCGTCCGCGGCTACTGCCCATGGATAGGCGAATCAATTTGTCGAGTAGCTAGCATGGCGTATTTCCTATAGCTGTTTAGCACACCGATTGATGACAAAGTGCTTTCTAGTGGTTTGTGCCTTTTACTAAACAATTTTCACTTGTGTTGGCGCAGTATAAATGCATATACGGAATCAGTTGACAGACTGAAAGTGCGATGTCGGTAATTGTGAAGGTATTTAGTGGAACCTCAGTCACTATGATCGAATTCAGCGTGATCCCACTTGATACGATCCAGTTGAGTTGAATTATTAACGATGTGTGCTTTGAATCTTTTGAACAATGGAACTTTTGGGGACATTGGTCATTTATCATTTTACCCGAATAAATACAAATTATGCACAGTGAGTAAAAACTATGAATCTCCTTTGTTCATAATACCCAAACATTGGTAAATCCGTACATCAATTTGTATAATGACTCTAAGTCTAAGACTTTGTTTTTGAATAGAAAACACAAGAAAGGCTATATAATTAAATTTTAGATGAGCTTTTTATGTTTACTATATTGAATGACATTTTTTACTTTTGATTTTTTGGTCAGAACAAATTAATACTCATTTTATGAATCCAATGTACTAAGATTCCGGTAAAGGTAAAGCTAAGCAATACTTAGATGTACATTTGAAATTGTACTAATTGTTCAGCGTCGTCATAGCAATCTTCGTATTTGTTTGTTAATCATTTTTCGGTAGTTATCATTAAGGTTTTGTGCGGAAAGCAAAACGATCGGCCGGTCATCGAAATTTTGTTATGCTTTGTGAGGTGCGGGTGAGTAAATTAATCAGAAAGTAAAAAATTAGTTCACATCCAGTTGTGTAATACGGTCGATAATTAAATTAATTAATGTTTCTATAGATTGTTTTTGTTTTAAATCAAACTACACGCTATACTTAGCAGACCATTCACCAAAACGAACCCTACCATACTCCCTACCCCATAGGTTAACCAACTTGGTTTGGATCCCTATACATTTTGGACCTAGACCTGTGCGCCGATTTAGCTTGAGCCGGCGGCGGCGTGACCGCAATTTGCTAACGGCGGCTTAGCCGGCATCACACCGCACCGCCGGCGGCGGCTCGGATCGGCGCGGTTCAAAATTGAATCGTTTGTTTGAAAAACTACATATCTAACATTTTTGGCCAAAATGAGATGTTTATTCACTCTGAATCCTCGTCCAAAAATACGTATACTGGCCAAAAATATGAAAAAAAAATTGTTCAGGAATGTTTGACCGCACTTTAAAAAGCAATTATGGAGTTAGTACTGCTTACATTTTTCACACTGGAAGTGCTCCAGGGTGTTGAGATTTGCCAAAAACTATCGATCTGTAACGAAGAAATCATAAGATTCGGTGCCAATTTGTTCAAAAATAGTTTTTTGTTGTTTTCTCGAAATTGTGTAAAATGGATACATGCAAATTCTCAAATAAATGATACAATTTTTTTTTTTTTTTTTATCTTTCGTTTATTTGGAAGGCTCATTTGCCGTGAAGCGTTACGGAGCCGAAATCAAGTTTAACAATACATTTCTTGATTCTTATACATAGTGTTAGTTTTGGGGAACCGAAAGACTCGCGGTTTAGTCGAGGTTAAGGAATACAATAATACAGTAGGAAAGGAAAGGATTTTAGGGTGCTTAAGTAATTACGATGCTGATGTTCCCAAAGTTGACATTCCTCGCATTTTTACATTTGTAACGGGACAAACAAACTTTTTTCTGGGAGACAACGACGAGAGGAAGGCATACGGAAGGGATGAACGACAGACATGGAAATGTACAACAAGAGGAAGACATTCGATATGGGGTACGACAGACAAGGGAATGGGCAGGCAATGATTACAGTTTTACATCAGCAACTTTCAAAAATTGGTGGACCAGGGACATGTACTCGAGATCAAGGCCCGACAACACTTCCCTAATAGGCTTTGGTTGTTTTCCTCGGACCCGGAGATGTTCAGTTAGCGCAGATCTGGGGCCACGATGCTCCTCGCACGCCCACACGACATGATCGATGTCCTGATAATCCTCGCCGCAAACACAGAGATTTCCTTCCGAGAGCCCCACTCTGAAAAGATGTGCATTTAGAGTGTAGTGATTGGACATTAGACGACACATGGTTCGAATGAAGTCTCGTCCCATATTCAATTTTTTGAACCATGGACGCTTCGACACCTGCGGGCGAATTGAATACAGCCATCTACCCAACTGTTCTCATTTGTCCATTTCTGTTGCCAGCTGTTCAAGGTTTCCTGACGAACTAATGTGAAAAATTCATCGAAGGTGATTTTCCGATCGTAAATATCACCTTCCATAGCGCCCACCTTAGCCAAAGAGTCCGCTTTCTCATTTCCCGGGATCGAGCAATGAGAAGGGACCCAAGCCATGGTGATTGTGTAAGACCGTTGTGATAAGGCACTCAAAGCTTTCCGTATCCCATTTAGAAGATACGCTGAGTGCTTAACCGGTTTCATTGACCGAACAGCCTCCAAGGAACTTAGACTGTCGGTGAAGATGAAAAAGTGGTCAGGAGGTAGGGATGCGATTTGCTCGAGTGAATAGTGTATAGCTGCTAGCTCAGCAGTATACACGGAACAAGGCTCTTTGAGCTTAAAGTAGGCGCTATGAAAAACGTTGAAAACACCGAAACCAGTGGAGTCATCAATTTTGACCCGTCTGTAAAAAGCTTCTCTCCTCACTGGCGTGCCCGTATTTGCTTGCAAATAATGGAGGTATGACCTCCGCACACAGAAAGTCTGGTATTCCATGAACCTCCTGCTTCATGGACAGATCAAAAGTAACAGAGGAACTGTAAGAGTCTAAGAAGTTAGCACGATTGGTATCTACCGAAGAAGGGCTTACCTCCAGCGTTATGTACCAGTGGTAAATACTCATGAATCGAGATTGAGGGTTTTGTTCGAGCAGCTTCTCGAAGTTATCAATGACCAATGGATTGAGAACCTCACAGCGGATGAGGAACCGGAGCGATAATTCCGCGAAACGATCTGTTAGTGGCAGTACTCCCGCAAGTACTTCCAAGCTCATTGTATGTGTCGAATTCATACATCCTAACGCGATACGGAGACAGCGGTACTGAATCCTTTGAAGCTTCAGCATGTGTGTTTTAGCCGCGGACTGGAAGCAGAAACTACCGTATTCGAGGACCGACAAAATGGTTGTTCTATACAACGTCATAAGATCTTCGGGATGCGCTCCCCACCATGTTCCGGTTATTGATCGCATGAAGTTGATCCGTTTCTGGCATTTTTGTGTCAGATACACAATGTGCTTCCTGAAGGTGCATTTCGAGTCGAACCAGACCCCGAGGTATTTAGAAGATATGCTATGAGTGATTGTCTTACCCATCAGTTGGAGCGGGAACTTTGCCGGCTTATGTTTTTTGAAAAGACAACCATCTCAGTTTTCTCCGGAGAGAATTCGATACCCAGCTTCGTAGCCCAAGTAGACAAATTGTCCAAAGTATCTTGCAATGGTCCTTGCAGATCAACCGATGTTGGCCCCAGAAACGGATACAACACAATCATCTGCAAGCTGTCTCAACGAGCAATTTGGCATGAGACATTCATCAATGTCTCTGACGTAAAATTAGTAAAGAAGGGGCTCAAACATGAGCCCTGGGGAGACCCATGTAGCTAATTCGTGAAGTTGCCGAGTCACCATGAGAAAAACTCATACGCTTCTCTGACAACAAATTGTACAAATAGTTGTTCAAAATTGGTGAAAGTCCACACTCGTGGAGTTTGTCAGATAAGACATCGACGCAAACTGAATCAAAAGCCCCTTAATGTCCAAAACACTGAGCCCATTTGCTCTTTTTAGCGAAAGTAAGCTGAATTTCTGAAGAAAGCAACGCAAGACAGTCGTTCGTTCCCTTGCCCTGCGGAAACCAAATTGTGTATCTGACAACAAACTATTCGATTCAACCCATTTGTCTAGCCGGAAGAGAATCATCTTCTCCAACAGCTTCCGAAGACATGACAGCATCGCGATGGGGCGATACGAGTTACAATCCGACGCGGGTTTTCCGGGCTTCTGGATGGCTATCACCCTCACTTCCTCCAATCATCCGGAACAATGTTGCACTCCAGTAACTGATTGAACAAGTTCAATAAGCGCCTCTTCGCGACGTCTGGGAGGTTTTGAGCAAATTGAACCTGATTCTATCCATCCCTGGAGCGGAATTGTTACATGAAAGGAGAGCAAGTGAGAATTCAATCATCGAAAAGGGACGATCCATATCATCCCTGTCTGCAAAAGCATCACGTAGCTCTTGCCTCACCGGTACCGAATCCGGACAAACTTTCTTTGCGAAGTCAAGTATCCACCGCGACGAGCTTTCACGATCTTCGTTTACGGACGACGCGTTGCGCATTCTTCTTCTCCCGACGGTCCACAGAGTTTTCATTGAAGTCTCGCGCGATAAACCTTCAACAAAAGTGCGCCAATATCCGCGCTTCTTCACTTTGACCAGTTTCTTGAACTGGATTTCGAGCGCGGTGTATCGTTTGTGAAGAACGATCGCCCCGTGTTTCCGAAATTCTTTGAACGCGGCGGATTTCTCGCGATAAAGTTGCGTACACTCGATGTCCCACCACGGACTGTAGGGTTTCCTACGAACCGAAGCTCCTGGCACCGGCCGACGTTGTGCCTGAAGAGCGCTTTCAAGAATCAACTGCGATAGAAACTTGTACTCTTCCCGCGGGGAAGTGCTTCTATCGACTGTATGCCATCGCTGATGGCGTCCGCATATTTGCCCCAATCGATGTGCTTCGTGAGGTCATATGAAAGATCGATGGAAGCAGATTGCTTATGTCCATTGGAAATCGAAACTTCGATCGGCAAATGATCACTACCATGGGGATCTTGGACCACCTTCCAAGTACAGTCCAACGATAATGAGCTCGAACAAATGGAAAGATCTAGACGGCTATCTCTTGCTGGAGGAGCCACTCGTGTAACTTCTCCTGTATTCAAAATTGACATATTGAAGTCGTCGCAGAGGTCGTATATCATTGATGAACGGTTGTCGTCGTACAGTTCCCCCAGCCTGTACCGTGGGAGTTAAAATCTCCTAAGAGCAACCGTGGCTCGGGCATAACCGAGAAGATGTGCGAGAGATCTCTTCGAGATATCGCGGTGTTTGGAGGAAGATATATCGAGGCGATACTGAGGTCTTTTCCTCGAATAGTCACCTGACATGCGACAGCTTCGGTGCCAGACATCGGAGCAAGATCGACTCTATAGAAGGAGTGCTGTTTTTGATCCCTAAAATTTGCCCGATCGCGGCGGATTATGTTGAAATCAGGAAAATGAAGGTTCACATCTGGTGTTAGCCATGTTTCACATAAAGCAAAAGCATCGCATTGTAATTTGTTAACTAAAAATTTAAAAATATCTAATTTTGGAAGAATACTTCGACAGTTCCACTGTAGAATCGAAATCATGTTACCCTTATTGACTAAGTTAGCCATCAAAGGATACAAATGACTCGAGGAGGGGCATTTTCGAAGCCAGCTGCTTCAGGAGAGGAGTCAGAATAGGAAGAACAGTTTTGACCATGTTCTTCACGGGGTCGGAAGCATCAAAGAAGTTGAGGATGAGCTCCACGATGCCAGAAAGTGTGAACATTGGAGCGCTCGGGAGTTCTTCTGCTCGCTCTGTATGCTCTCTTTCTGGCTGAGAAATCGCAAAAATGGGGGTATCTGGGATTTTAGATGTTCCCGGAAGCGGTGGAAACTCTCGATCATCCCGATGTGAAACCACAAAATTTGACCATGTTGGATTGGGGCTCACTTTGAGGCTGTTTTCTAGGCTTTTTCGAGGGTCGCTGGCTCTGTTTTATTCTCTTCCTCGTTGAGCCATTGAAAACAAAGGGAACCCCATTTCCAACCTCGGAGTCAGAGCTACCTTGATCGTCCAAAGGAAGAGACGAGTAGATGGTGTCAGAAACGAGTGGAGGAGCGGCCTTCCTCAACATTTCGGCGTAACTTCGCCGAGAACGTTGCTGAAGAGACCGCTTCTGGTGGATTCGCTGCTGTATGTACGTTGGGCAAGCTTCAAGAGCATGTGGAGGGCTTTCGTTACAATAGACACATTTCGGTGCCGTCTTGCACGCTCCTCCACATGCTTCTCTCCGCATGATGCACAGCGAGGTTTATTGCAACAGTACTGAGCGGTGTGGCCCAGCTGCTTGCAATTAACACAATTCATCACCTTCGGTACATACAGCCGAACAGGTAGACGAAGTTTGCCAATCACTACGTAGTCAGGCAGTGCGGACCCGGAAAAGTGACGCAGAAAGAGTCAGACGGGGAATAACTCCGCTTCTCTCCCTCCTGCGACACCGAATACATTTGTTTGCAATCCAGTATCGCAACAGGAGGCAAAGAAACGTTCTTGAAACGACCGAAACCTTGTTTCAAATCGTCGCATGTCATACTTCCCTCCGTCACCACCCCGCGATCTCACACACTGCTGACGGTAAATACACCCTATATTCGAGAGTGAAAAGCTCACAGGTGACAATCTCGTTGGCCTGTTTGCGATCACTGACCGTGACACGGAGTTTACTGGACCCAACCATGTCAATGGTCGTGACAGACGAAAATCGCTTTTCCAGATCTTTGCTAATCTGGCTGATATTCAAACGTTTGCCTTTGGGTCGAAAGAAAACAACATACGGCCCACTAGAGTCGTGAGGGTAGACCTTGGGACGGGGGCTCGTAGAGGAAATTTTAGCGTTGCTGGTGTCCATTTCGTTTTGGTTTGGAACACCCGAATGCAACGAAACATCTGACATGGAATACGAAGTATCCCCGCCAACTTCGCCTTCGCGCATTGCGGACACGAAATGCGCCGCTGCAGCGAGGCACAATCTCTTTTAAAACTAAACAATTATCACAAGGGCAGAAAAAAAACACGCACAAACAAAATAATGATTTGGGACAGAGGGGAAGACGAGTAAAAAAGAAAGAAAAAAACTATTCCAATAAGATGGGGAAGAGAGGGGAACAATGAGAGGGAGCTCAATTAAATACTTGCGTTCACACTGCTGTGTTGCCGGCTCGATGGACACTCGCCGGTGGTGCGGTCGAAGCGAACCACGCTATTGTTGGTGTTCTCGCCGCACCCAACACTGCAACTGGGTGGATGGATGGTGGCAGGACGGCGGCGTCTGTGTTGGTGGAGACGCACGATGGATGATGACTGTCGGCGTGGGACGATGATGCCTGCGCCTGCGATGGACGCCGAATAAACTGCAAAGTTTTGCGTAGTTGCAAAACCAACGAAATGGCTACTTAACTGCTACAGCTAAGCACCACTTCCACTCAAGCACTATGCTTCAAAACACTTTCGGGAAAAAAACCACTACCTGTACTTCAGGAAAAAAAACCGAATGAGAAGCAGACCGTACGCGGACTTACAACTGTCTCGCACGGATGCTCGACGTGGAATGAAATGATACAATTATCCTTCAAAAATTTCGTCGGTGGGTGGTGAAAATACCTTCGTTAAATATTTGCTTTTTGAGCTCTAATGATTCCTGGTGAGAACACTAGCAAAAATTCTGAGTTATGGCTTCCTTAGCTTGGCGGCTACAAAGCAAAGCCATGCATGGTACGGTGTAGGTTTTTGTTATTTCCCTGTGCCTATGAATATAATCCTCGTAAAGTCCACGTAAAGACCACACAATTATACACTGTAGGAGATTGCGACTGGTAGAATGGATATTTTGACGTTGGCTTTTTCCATCTAATTTAATTAAGACGGCTAGTTTGGCATAGCCCTTAATAACTGTGGAAGTGCAAACAATAAGCTGCGACACGGCAATTTTAAAATGGGGAAAGTAAAGTCAACCAAAAAGTTCAGATGAGAGAATTCCAGCAGGACATACGTAGAATAGACATTTTCTGGGAACTTTTCCATGTGTTTCTTATCCAGAAAATCTAAGACACGTATTTTCATTCCTCGGAACTTCTGGATAAGGGAATCCTTATAACTCCTAGGCTAGGTTTCTTGTAGTGAATAAAAAATATGGGACCCCTTACAATTCTTTAGTTTTACAGAAATTCTTGTGTAAAGAAATGTTTAGAAGTCATGTCGGAGGGATTTCCTATTATTTCTGTCCATATTTCTTTATAACTCGTGAGGGAGAAATTCCTTAGAGTTATTAGAGAGAAGTACTTTCGAATAATCGACTGTTTATTGTTATTTTAACTCAAAACGGCTACGCAGTCTTTAAGGATTAAAACAAGATTTATATTTGTCCAACGTTTCGACACGGGGTTGGTGTCTTCATCAAAAAAGGGGGGTTTGCAATCAGGCGGTTTGATAAAGAAAATCTGTGTTATTTGCCAGTGTCATCTATGTTAAAAATAAGTGTTTTCCAAAATAATGTACCACAAATTTCCAAACCTGACAGTTATTGTAAGACTAAACATTAGACAAGGAACAAACATAATATTTTTCCCCTGATGAAGACACCAACCCCGTGTCGAAACGTTGGACAAATATAAATCTTGTTTTAATCCTTAAAGACTGCGTAGCCGTTTTGAGTTAAAATTAGAGAGAAGAATTATCTGGCCTATGATGAGAAATTCATCAGGAACAATTTTTCCAAATTCCCGAAGGAGAAATTCATCTTAATTTCTGGGGAGAGGATTTCTCAAAATTCTAGCGAGAGGGATCTTTTGTAGGGGCAATTCCTCCAATAGTTTCTTAATAATTATTCCAGGGAATTTATTTAGAAGAATTTCTTAAGGGATAAAAATCCCCGAGTTTCTGAAGGCGAAATTTTCTAAAAATTCTAAAGCAGGAATGTACCACAATATACAATAAATTTGAGACGAGAAGAAGGTTGCCAGAAGCCGGATGTTGGTGTCGGGTTACCGATCGAATAGAGATTGGTACAAGGAAGCAAGAGCAGCCGAAAAACGAACCCACCACAGAAAGAAGAAAGAATATGAAGAACAAGTGATTAGCGAGGCGCAGGAAAAAATGGAGCAGAACGATATGCGGAGGTTCTATAAGTCTGTCAATGGCGTGCGGAGAAAGACAGCATCGTCTCCCGTCATCACAATTATTGTGCTTGGTCATGCCCGACGTTCCTGTACGATAGTCACTAAGTTAGTACCTGCGGTTGTGCTATACCCGACGACCCTGCGTTCCTGTACAGCCTCTGGCGATAGCCTGATAGACAGTACAGTGGGTGTTAATCGACATCTAGCTGCGCTCATAAGAAATTTCAACAACTACCGATCAACAGTGTAAATCATCGTCCGAGCTGATAGCGTAAAAAATTTGAAAGGGAAAGTACCGCGTTTATCTGGAATCCGCACCGTTAAAAAAATTCTACACGCTCACACGCCCTGGGACCCGGGAGAAAATAGGCCTTCTGTGCCTACCACGAAAGCTGGCGTAGCGTAGGTCAGATCAGCAGCTTGGGGTCTAAACTAGTCCCCCGCCGGGACAGCAAGAACTCCTGGGTCATAATGTTTCAGTTTTCAAACTCGACATTTTATAAAATAATATTGGCATGCGTTGTGCTTTGAAATTGTTTACATGCTTGATAGATTAGATTAGAAACCTCATTCTTTACACTCCGACCAAGTGGTTCAACAGTTTCCATGCCTTCGGATCCTAACAGTAGAAACTTATAGTTGATGTGGCCATAACATACTGTTAGGATTACAGAGCACTGAGCTACTAGTTACGCTAAAGATGGGAAAACAAAAACTTATCTCAATTGGAAAATATACGGAATAGTCGAGAACTTGTATGAATCGTATTAACACCTTCTTCTGCATATTTATTCCAGTTCTTAATATGGGGACTGCGCGTAAGTTTTTGTTCATTGAGATCATTTGGCCGAAAGGGTCATTTGGTCGAAAGGGTCATTTGGCCGAATAGTACATTTGGCCGAATAGAACATTTGACCGAATAAGACATTTGGCCGAATAAGGAAATGAATAAAACTTATATTGTGCAAGATTTAATCTCTTCGTTTCAGATTCTTGTCTATTTCGACCTTTTGCCTCTTTTGATTTTTTGTTCTTTTCGAACTTTTGTCTCCATTGGCCTTTTGTCCCGTTCGACGTTTTGTCCTTTCGGCCTTTTGTCCCATTCGACCTTTTGTCTTTCCACTTTCTGTCCTTCAGACATTTTGTCTTTCGACCTTTTGTCCCTAACCATTATGAACTACTTACTGAGATAGAAATGGGTAACGAGGATCGTTCGTAGTCTATGCAACTGGGAACCAAGACAAAATTGGAAGTTTCATATTGATTGTTGCTACTACCTCCTGGTGTTCAAAAGCAAAAAAAAAAAACATGAAAATACGAATAGGAAATGGATTTTGCATACCTATTTATTTCTTTTGATTGAACTCTTGAAGTATCTACGCAGCAAAGATGAAAAGAATTTTCCGCTGTTGACATGTTCTACTTTACAAAGATTTGTATTTCTTAACTCCTTAGCCATATTTGTTGCCATGGATGAAAGTAAATACTAACCAAGTTTTAAAATTTACAACTGGCTTTCGTGGGTAGCAAAACTGTTTAGACACACTATGCCAAACTACCAAACAATAGCTGGAATTAGCCTTCATAAACATTGACTAGGATCGTCTGAAATATCATTTGATTCCAAACAACCTGGAATTCATATCAATGTCTAACCTACCGTCTACTATAGTCGAACGACGCAAAATATGTGCTTCAGTTGAACCAGATTTCTGGATCGTTATTTATCCAACAAGTCCATCTATTTACACCCGAAATATTACGAGCACGGTGTCAACGAATGGAACGGCAGAATATCTTACCGCGACGTTCCGATATCCGCCGAAAATACGAAAACCCATTTTGAATACGTCAGCGTTAGTTTAGGTCGCCGGTCGCCGATGATTATCTCGCACTCTCTTTGTTCTGTGTGATCCGGTCGGGTATGATGTTGCCGGAAAATGTATCCTCACTCGAATGAGTTTCAGGTCAATGATACGGTATTTGGGATAGTTGCTTCCCTCGTCAGCACTGTTTCGGTAACACTAGCAACCGCATATTCAGAGCGCCAAAGACTACATACAAATCATTTTTTCCTTTACTGGTCTCACAAATCATTCGTTTACAGTAGACCCTTAATGGTTCAAATTTAAATTGTAGCTCCCTTTTTAAAAGAGATTCAAAATAATTCAGTTCTACTGTCTTATCAATATGGAATCTTCAGTTATATCCAGGAACTGGTTGGCGAACGAATGTATTGTTCCATCATGAAGAATGGGGGTGTTTATTGTACGGGAAATTATTTTCCAAATGAAGCTGCGACTGTGAATATTCGGAAATAGCGAACAATGACCAACTCTATCCTTTCCGTGATACAGTCTTTTTCCCAATAGCGTGGTAGATGATCGGATGATATCGTTCGTAGTACAAAATATACAGCTCTAATGGAAGAATGAATGTATAAAAGCACACATGCAAGGCAAACATGGAAGCGCCGGCACCAAATCATCGACATAATTCAGCTGGAACCTGGTTGGTACCCTTGCTGCGTTGCGCTTAGAGGGCGAGAAAGGAAACCAACTGGCGATGCAATACCGGAAAAGTTTAGTACCGGTTGATGAACATTTCCGCAATTATCCGTTGCCGTTCAGCCGAGAACTGTGTCCATTCTTTCGATTTGCATCAGCGCACCAACGACGCAGTCTGCCAGCAGTGGGAGCCCGGTAGTCGGTTCGCATTCCATACGCGAACATAAAAGAGGCATTTCATCATTTATCGGATTGTTGGTTGGTGAAACAGCACTCCACTGTACGTGGAATGCAGATGTTGAATATATGGTTCATGCTGGCATACCTACACTCTTTTAATTTGTTTGCATGGTAAAACATTTCTAAGCGATAATTTTTCAATTTTTCATTGAAATTTTAAACGTGTAGAGATATAGCATTTTGTTTTCTAAAAGTTAAATTAATTCGCAAAGCGGTAGAATTTCCCTTCTTTTAAGTCAATGATTCCCCGCATATTGGCATGGCAAATGCTGGGCAATGCGTTTCATTGGTAATTCGCGTACCAAATGGAATAAAATAGACCCCATTTTGCGATCCTTAGCTATCCCTACGACTTCTATCCCTACCTCCCCGTGGCTGTGGTGCCGGCCAGATTACGAGCAATCTTAGGAAAGATCGGGTAATCAACTTTGGTGAGAACTATGGTCGTATGTTGATAGGGACGTGAGGGTCTGCTCCCCTTCGGAGGCGAAAACTGTGAAACACAAAACTGTGAATTGCATCGTGTCAGCATCGAAAAAGCAGCCCCTTTAACGCGTTGTATCACGCAAAAAAAAGTGTTCATGAATTCGTGAACTAACAAGTTCACGGTGTATTTTTTCGTGAACAACAGCCACGGATTCGGGAACAAATTCACATTTTCTGGAACGTTCTGAAAAACGTGACTGGTGTTTCCGAATCCATGAATTAAATCACGGTGTATTTTTGCTAGTTCACGAATTCGGGAACGCTTTTTTTTTGCGTGTAGGTAGCGCAACCCTGGTAGGGTTGCCTACCAAAGTTTCTACAGTTACCAAGAAAGGCAAAAGTAGAGCAAACGGATGGACTCAACGGCATGAATGAACCCGCACGTATTAGGCTTCTCGTGAACTGCAGAAGATCAGCGTAAGCGTGGCAACAATCCAGGAAAACTTTCCGAGCGGTGAATCTCATCGCAAACAATTCATTCAAGTACGGCATCTATCATAGCAGCTGCGACAGAGCGGAACGTGTTGTTGGCTTCATGGTGTTCGGGAAGCAGATGAAGCGACCAAATTTGCGGGTTGAAAATGAAGGACATATTCTTCAACTACAGTCTGATCAGCATGTAATGCCCCAACGAACGATAATCCCGATGACGTGAAGGATGCGTTACATGGGAGTCTTGATAAGGTTTACGGAGAGTGCCCAACACACGATGTACAGATTGTCATCGGGGATTCAAAAGTACAGATCTGGAGAAAAGCATCAATCGCCCGGTTGTTGGCACGGGAAGCCTTTCATTCCGCTTCCAACGATAATGGTCTGTGACTTGTGGTTATGACCTTTACTGCTGCTAAAGGGATGGCAATCAGCTGTATCTATTACGCACGTAAGAATATCCGCAAACCTGTCAATATCCGAGTGGCGACACTTGGTCACATATAGACCACGTGTCGATCGACGGACGGCATTTCTCGGATGGTATAGATCAGATCTTTTTCTTGAGAGGAGGCTTCCGAATCTCTTGTAAGGAGGCTTCCGAACTTCTTGAAAGGAAGCTTCCGAGCCTCTTGATAAGATGCTTCCGAATCTCTTATAAGGAGGCTTCCGACCTTCTTGAAAGGAGGCTTCCTAGCCTCTTGAAAGGAGACTTTCGAGCTTCTTGAAAGGAGGCTTTCGAGTCTCTTGAAAGGTGGCTTCTCAGCTTTTTGAAAAAAGGCTTCCGAACTTCTTGAAAAGAGGCTTCCGAATCTCTTGAAAGGGGGTTCCGAGCCTCTTGAAAGAGGGCTTCCGAGCCTCTTGAAAAGAGGCTTTCAAACGCCTTGAAAGGAAGCTTCCAAATATCTTGAAAGGAGGCTTCCGAACCTCTTGAAAAAGGCTCTCAAGTGTCTTGAAAGGAGGCTTCAGAACCTCTCGAAAAGATACTTTCGAACCTATTGAAAGAGGCTTCCGAGTCTTCTGAAAGGAGGCTTCCGAGCTTCTTGAAAAGAGGCTTCCGAATCTCTTAAAAGGAACCTTTCAAACTTCTTGTAAAGAGGCTTCCGAACTTCTTGGAAGAAGGCTTCCGAACCTCTTGAAAAGAGGCTTCCAAGTCTTTTGAAAGGAGGCTTCTGAGCTTCTTGAAAGGAGGCTTCCGAACTTCTTGAAAAGAGGCTTCCGAATCTCTTGAAATGAGGCTTCCGAACCTCTTGAAAGGGTGCTTCCAAATCTCTTTAAAAGAAGCTTCTGAACTTCTTGAAAGGAAGCTTCCAAATCTCTTGAAAAGAGGCTTCCAAGTCTTTTGAAAGGAGGCTTCTGAGCTTCTTGAAAGGAGGCTTCCGAACTTCTTGAAAAGAGGCTTCCGAATCTCTTGCAAGGAGGCTTCCGAACTTCTTGAAAGGAAGCTTCCGAGGATCTTGAAAGAAGACTTCCGTGCCTCTTGAAAGGAGGCTACCGAACCTAATAAAAGGAGGCTTCCCAGCCTCTTGAAAGGAGGTTTCCACGTCTCTTGAAACCAGGCTTCTGCAGGAAAGGTGGCTTCCAAACTGCTTGAAAGGAGGCTTCCGAATGTCTTGAAAGAAGGATTCTTAGGCTCTTCATAGGGGGCTTTTAAACCTCTTGAAAGGAGGTTTTCGAGCCTCTTAAAAGGAGGCTACCGAGCCTCTTGAAAAGAGGTTTCCAAGCCTTTTGAAATGAGGCTTCCTAGGAGAATTTTAAGCCTCTTGAAAGGAGGCTTCCGAACCACTTGAAAAGAGGATTCGGAATCTCTTGTAAGGAGGCTTCCGAACTTCTTGAAAGGAAGCTTCCGAGCTTCTTGAAAAGGGGCTCTCTTGAAAGGAAGTTTCCAAATCTCTTGCAAAGAGGCTTCCGAACCTCTTGAAAATGGGCTTCCAAGTCTTTTAAAAGGGGACTTCTGAACTTATTGCGAGGAGCCTTCCGAACTTCTTGAAAGGGGGCTTCCGAGCCTCTTGAAAGGAGGCTTCCAAACTTCTTGAAAAGAAGCTTCCAAATCACTTGAAAGGAGGCTTCGAAACCTCTTGAAAAAAGGCTTTCGAATTTTCTTTTGTATCTTTATTAAGGAGATTTTTAGGCTTTCGAATCTCTTGAAAAGAGGTTTTCGAGCTGTTGGAAAGAAAGCTTCCAAACCTCTTGAAAAGAGGCTCCAAAGCCTCTTGAAATGAGGCTTCCGAGCGTATTGAAAGAGGCTTCCGAGCCTTTTGAAAGGAGGCTTTTGATCCTGTTGAAAAAAGGCTCCCGAGCCTTTGGAAAGGAGGATTCCCAGCCTCTTGAAAAGAGTCTTCCGATCCTATTGAAAGGAGGTTTCCGAATCTCTTGTAAGGAGGCTTCCAATTTTTTTGAAAGGAGGCTTCCGAATATCTTGCATGGAGGCTTCTAAGCCTGTTGAAAAGTGGCTTCCAAGTCTCTCGAAAGCAGGCTTCCAAGTCTCTTGAAAGGAGGCTTCTGAACTATTTGAAGGGAGGCTTCCGAATGTCTTGAAAGAAAGATTCCTAGGCACTTTAAAGGTGGCTTTAAAACCTCTTAAAAGGAGGCTTCCGAATCTCTTGTAAGGAGGCTTCCGAACTTCTTGAAAGGAAGCTTCCAAGCCTTTTTGATAAGAACTCCGAACTTCTTGAAAGGAGACTTCCTAGCATTTTGACAGGAGACTTTCGAACTTCTTGAAAGGATGCTTTCGAGTCTCTTGAAAGGTGGCTTCTCAACTTTTTGAAAAGAGGCTCCCGAACTTCTTGAAAAGAGGCTTCCGAACTTCTTGAAAGGAAGCTTCCGAGGATCTTGAAAGAAGACTTCCGTGCCTCTTGAAAGGAGGCTACCGATCCTAATAAAAGGAGGCTTCCCAGTCTCTTGAAAGGAGGCTTCCGAATGTCTTGAAAAAAGGATTTTTAGGCTCTTCAAAGAGGGCTTTTAAACCTCTTGAAAGGAGGTTTTCGAGCCTCTTGAAAAGAGGTTTCCAAGCCTTTTGCAAGGAGGCTTCTTAGGAGAATTTTAAGCCTCTTGAAAGGAGGCTTACGAGCCTATTGAAAGGAGGCTTCCGAACCACTTGAAAAGAGGATTCGGAATCTCTTGTTAGGAGGCTTCCGAACTTCTTGAAAGGAAGCTTCCGAGCTTCTTGAAAGGGGGCTTCCGAGCCTCTTGAAAATAGGCTTTCGAACTTCTTGAAAGGAAGCTTCCAAATATCTTGAAATGAGGCTTCAGAACCTCTTGAAAAGAGGCTTGCGAGTCTATTGAAAGGAGGCTTCCGAGCCTCTTGAAAAGAGGCTTCTGAATTTCTTGTAAGAAAGCTTCCAAATATCTTGGAAGGAAGCTTCCAAATCTCTTGAAAGGAAGTTTCCAAATCTCTTGCAAAGAGGCTTCCGAACCTCTTGAAAATGGGCTTCCAAGTCTTTTAAAAGGAGACTTCTGAACTTATTGAGAGGAGGCTTCCGAACTTCTTGAAAAGAGGCTTCCGAATCTCTTGTAAGGAGGCTTCCGAACTTCTTGAAAGGGGGCTTCCGAGCCTCTTGAAAGGAGGCTTCCGAACTTCTTGAAAAGAAGCTTCCAAATCACTTGAAAGTCACTTGAAAATCACCTCTTAAAAAGAGGCTTTCGAATCTTTTTTTTGTTTCTTTAAAGTCTCCTTACTTTAGGCTTTCTCTTGAAAGGAGGTTTTCGAGCTGCTGGAAAGAAGGCTTCCGAACCTCTTGAAAAGAGTCTTCGGATCCTATTGAAAGGAGGCTTCCGAATCTCTTGTAAGCAGGCTTCCGAATTTCTTGAAAGGAGGCTTTCGAATATCTTGCAAATATCTTGGCTTCTGAGCCTGTTGAAAAGTGGCTTCCAAGTCTCTCGAAAGCAGGCTTCCAAGTCTCTTGAAAGGAGACTTCTGAGCCTCTTGAAAGGAGGCTTCTGAGCCTCTTGGATGGAGGCTTTCGAACTTTTTGAAAGGACGCTTCCGAGCATCTTGAATAGGGACTTACGAATCGCATAAAAGGAGACTTCCGAACTTTTTGAAAGGAAGCTTTCGAATCTCTCGCAAGGAGGCTTCCGTACCTCTTGACATAGGCTTCCGTACCTCCTGAAAATAGACTTTCAAGTCTTTTGAAAGGAGGGCTCCGAGCCCCTTGGAAGGAGGCTTTCTAGCCTTTTGGAAGAAGGCTTCCTAGTATCTTGAAAGGTGGCTTCAGAATCACTTGAAAGGAGGCTTTCGATCCCTTGAAAAGAAAGCTTCCGAGCCTTTTGAAAAGAGGCTTTTGCGCCTCTTGAATGGAGGCTTCCGAGTCTCATGGAAAGAGGCTTCCGAATCTCTTGATAAAATGACTCCCATGACTCTTGGAAGTGGGTTCCAAGCCTATTGAAAATAGGCTTCCGAGCATTTAAAAAAAAAACGCTTCCGTATCTCTTGTAAGGAGGCATCCGAACCTCTTGGAAAGAAGTCTCCGAATCTCTTGAAAGGGTGCTGCCTACCCTCTACCCTTGGAAGGAGGCTTCTTAACCTTTTGGAAAGAGGCTTCCTAGACTTTTGAAAGCAGGCTTACGAATCATTTGAAAGGAAGCTCTTGAGACTCTTGAAAGGAGGCTTCCTAGCCTTTTGAAACGGAGCCTTTTGAAAAGAGGTTTCTTAGCCTCTTGAAATTAGGCTTCTGAGCCTCTTCAAAGGAGGATTCCGAGACTCTTGATAGAATGCTTCCTAGCCCCTTGAAGGAGGCTTCCGAGCCTCTTGGAAGAAGGCTTCCTAGCCTCTTGGAAGAAGGCTTCCTAGCCTCTTGGAAGGAGACTTCCTAGCATCATCATCCAAAGAGAAGTTTTCTTCCACGATTTCCCCAAAAAGTTGTTCTTTCCCCTAACAGTTTAAAAAAATACAATATCTTAATCCTCTACCCAATGTGGGTATTGCAGCCAGTCAGTTGAAAAAAGAAAGTGCACCTGTCATGCAAGAAATGTGTTCCATGCAAAACCGAAATACAAAGTCCTCTCTTCAGCGAACAAAACTTTTCCATCACAGAAGAAGATTTGTGGGAGAAACTTTTCCCGAGGACAACAAAACGCTCCCTGCTTGCTGTTGCCGAAGTGGCAGAAACTGCACCAGCACCGCCCGCACCGACGTCTTTTTTCCTGGCGCAGTAAATTCAATAACAAAGCATAATCTTTGACTGGCACATGACTAGTTGCAGTGCAGCATGGCCAACCGGTGTGGTTGAGTTGCTACCGGTTTTGTACGCTGCACGTTCGCTCTACAGGATGAGTCATGATGGAAACCGATTTTGGCGAACCTTCCTTTTATGGAACAGAAACGCTTATAACCTTGAATCTTTTAACTCGAACTCGTGATTATGCTTTCTAAGTAGCTACGGTTAAAAATGTGAAGTGGTCTCCAGTTAGCCTAGCGAGAAAAGCCGTGGAACTACCATAACGGAAATGATGAGGTCGATCCTCGGTGTGATGTAAGTCGCTTTCGGGTAGAAAACATTCTTGTCTCTCTGGGCATATTGTATCCATTGTTCTTTCCACACATACTACATACACATTCATTCAGTGGCAGACCAAGTGGACAGTATGTGTAGAATCCTATTCTTTGACAATAATGAATAATTCATTATTATCTTAACGATTTGCAATTTTCAATATTTTACTCGCAGGTAATTGAAGTTAGATTTCATTTTATCTACCAAAATTAACAAATACCTAATCTATGAATTTCATCGTTTTTAAAGGAGCGACCTGTACTCTAGGTGAGTAAGTAGAGCCGTTTTGTTTTCCTTTTTGTGACAAACGACTTCTTCGTCGAGCAGCAAGTCTATAGACGTCTTTGGATCGTCGTTTGTTACCATTTGTGAGGGATCTTTAGCTGCCCTGTCATTGGGGGGCAGATGGATGCAGCTACGGAGGTCGTTGCAGAAGCAGAAAAAAAAGAAACAACAAACTACAACGCAAAAGTTTATCTATTATGCAAATGTTTGCTTTCAGTTAGCGTTCAGTAAGCACGAACTTTGTGGCGGCATTACATGGCGTAGCGGAAAAAATAACCTTCAACAGGAAAAAATATTTTCCTAAATACGTTCATAACTCAGATGGAATTTGTCTGTTTAACTGCGGATCGCAACCTCGTTGGCAACGGTTCTCAATCATGGGTTTATTTCACAAACTCCCACATATAATGGTATGCGTCACTTGTAAACCGTATTTATCCACCAGATATTAAAAATGCATTATTTATGTGAATGTTTGCAATGATCCAATATTATTCAAAGTCATGAGATGAATCACTCCAAAATCAATTTTAAATACTAACTTTAAAACTTCAGAAAATTGTGTCCACAGGTTATTGAATAATCATTTTCTATAGCTTGAGAAGCACTGCCACATTCCGTCCCTTAGTAGGTTCGTATTACTACGAAAAGTTCTCCAAGTGGAATGATACTTTCTTCCACCATGAATCAGCTCATCCTGACAACACCCTCCTCTCGCTTCCACATCCTGAGAGAAGCATCGTTCAAATCAAGGAAAACATGGAAAAATCATAATCCAGCACGCTTGCGCTTCCACGCTCAATGGGTATGGTATGGTATTGAAAATAGAGTCACAGCCACAACTGCTGCGCTGCTGCAATGGAGCATTGCAATAAATCACATAGTCTTTGTGCATTAGTTTCCCCCCAGGGAGGATTTTTCTTCGGATACTCTTATGACATGCGACTCACATTCCAAGTGGTCTGCTCGGAGTTTCCTGTTATAGCGGAGAAAGGTGAACGATTGTACCGTTGAATATTCTTTTTGCTTTCAAAATAGTTTGAAAACAGTTTTTGTTATAAATGCTAAGAAATTAACATTTATTTTCGTTTAGTGCTTATGATATTGACGCTGGCGAGATGAGTATTACTTGATAATGTTTCAGTGAGGTGTTATTTATTCACATTTTTTCTATGGTCACTCTTTGAAGCTACAATCTGATGCTTAATAGTTTTCACCGTTTTGGTTCAGTCGAATCTGAG
This sequence comes from Armigeres subalbatus, assembly GCF_024139115.2. Taxonomy (NCBI): domain Eukaryota; kingdom Metazoa; phylum Arthropoda; class Insecta; order Diptera; family Culicidae; genus Armigeres; species Armigeres subalbatus. The sequence goes on from NC_085141.1 coordinate 18,290,564, forward strand.
TTTCCTCAAAATACTTCAACTCCCATGCGACTGAATGTCTTCGTTTTCATGATGAAAGATTTCATCTCCTGTTACATAAGGTTGCTGTGTGCTTTGAATCATATGAGAAAACAAGATTGTAATGTCGAATAGCAGCTGCATTGCATTGTCATAGTAGGGTTGAGCATATTCATAAGTGGGATTGCCATTGAAGAAACGAGATTGTTATTGTGGGGTTGTGAAATCCGGATATGAAGTTTCGACAAAATCAAGTACCAATCAAGAGATTTCATAATTGGAAAGAAATATAAAAGTTTGATTGTCGATTTCCCAAAAATGCATTTATTATGATAAGGGTAGTTCAATATTTATGCATAAATAAATATGTAGTCGAAGAGTAAGAAGGAACGAAGAAAATATGAGGTCGATTTTTACACGGATGGATTTTATCAATCTATATTTACAATCTATATTCACAACTTTTCAAATGCTACCTGATTTAAGTGGCTTTTCTAAACGTGGCATACCCAAGTAACAATCACACTGCTCTTTGGCATTCGATGTAATTTATTGTGGTTTTATTGCGACAATAAGCATGTTATTCGGCTTAGAAAAAGTATTTAACTCACATGAATTATGTCGCATCATCTAGTGGTTGTCATAACCATTTGAAGCAGGTTATAAATTCCAAAAACTAAAAATTTTTAAATATGATTTTATTAAGGCATTCCATGCCTTGTTTAAACTTATTTGGGAAATAACATTAAAACTCTTTGATGTTTGGTTTATTTGTCATGACGAAATACTTCTTTAAGTCGGTTTGTTACTTTAAAAGCTACTTTCGGCATTATTTGAGATCAATTAGCATTTGTGGTTGCTACATAAGGAGTCTTAGAAAATACAAACGCATCTCTGAAAAAAAAACACAACTGAAAAGTGACGACGAGTAGTAAAAGCCTAAACATTCATTATTGCAAAAGAAATAGCTTTGCAATATTACCATACTGTTTGCTTACTCTCAATATGCATGCTGACAGATTTTCAGCTTTAGCAATCATCTTGACATCGAAATTTTCCTTTCCGAAATCGCGAGGTGATAAACTGGAAAGAACCAAACACAGAGGAAAAAACACGGTGCGTAGACCCGCTCCAGTCATGTTTCACTTCTTCGTTAACGGTGGCACGAAAATGCGCATTTTTACTTCCGGCCGATAAAGTGCCGTCACTTAGTGGAGTACATACTTTATTCTTTACTTACGTGTATTAAACGATCAATTCGAAGTCTATATCCATAACTTCCTTCCATGCCGCTTTGTTTTTTTTTTTTTGAGAACTTGAACTGTCAAATTTACTCTAGTTCTGGTCATCATATATGTTGAAAAATGACCAATCAGCATTTGTAACACTCAGACGAGCCTTCGTAAATGCCACATCTAAACATTATGATTTTATAGTTGATTTCATTGAAGTAAACCAATTTGAACAAATAAATCTTGAAAAATTAAGATACAAAAATGAATTTTAGATAAATATCCATATTCCCAATCCAATCCCAATCCCAATCCCAATCCCAATCCCAATCCCAATCCCAATCCCAATCCCAATCCCAATCCCAATCCCAATCCCAATCCCAATCCCAATCCCAATCCCAATCCCAATCCCAATCCCAACCCCAACCCCAACCCAACCTAACCCAATCCAATCCCAATCCCATCCCAAACCCAACCCAAACCCAATCCCAACCCAACCCAATTCCAATCCCAATCCCAATCCCAATCCCAACCCAATCCCAATCCCAATCCTGAATCCAATCCCAATCCCAATCCAAATTCCAATCCCAATCCCAATCCCAGTCCCAACCCAACCCAACCCAATCCCAATCCCAACCCAGTCCCAGTCCCAACCCAACCCAGTCCCAGTCCCAATCCCAACCCAACCCAACCCAACCCAGTCCCAACCCAATCCCAATCCCTATCCCAATCCCAGTCCCAATCCCAACCCAGTCCCAACCCAGTCCCAATCCCAGTCCCAACCCAACCCAACCCAATCCCAACCCAACCCAGTCCCAGTCCCAACCCAACCCAGTCCCAGTCCCAGTCCCAGTCCCAAGTCCCAACCCAACCCAATCCCAATCCCAACCCAATCCCAACCCAACCCAACCCAACCCAGTCCCAATCCCAACCCAGTCCCAGTCCCAACCCAACCCAATCCCAGTCCCAACCTAATCCCAACCCAATCCCAGTCCCAACCCAGTCCCAGTAGCAGTCCCAGTCCCAGTCCCAATCCCAGTCCCAATCGCAATCCCAGTCCCAATCCCAACCCAACCCAACCCAACCCAGTCCCAGTCCCAACCCAGTCCCAGTCCCAGTCCCAACCCAGTCCCAATCCCAACCCAACCCAGTCCCAACCCAACCAGTCCCAACCCAGTCCCAACCCAACCCAACCCAGTCCCAACCCAACCCAATCCCAACCCAGTCCCAGTCCCAGTCCCAACCCAGTCCCAGTCCCAACCCAACCTAACCCAACCCAATCCCAGTCCCAGTCCCAACCTAACCCAACCCAGTCCCAGTCCCAATCCCAACCCAGTCCCAACCCATCCCAATCCCAACCCAGTCCCAATCCCAGTCCCAACCCAGTCCCAATCCCAATCCCAACCTAACCAATCCCAGTTCCAATCCCAATCCCAACCCAACCCAATCCCAATCCCAACCCAATCCCAACCCAACCCACCTAACCCAATCCCAATCCCAACCCAATCCCAACCTAATCCCAATCCCAACCTAACCTAACCTCCCAACCTAACCTAACCTAACCCAAATCCAATCCAAATCCAATCCAAATCCAATCCAATCCCAATCCCAATCCCAATCCCAATCCCAATCCCAATCCCAATCCCAATCCCAATCCCAATCCCAATCCCAATCCCAATCCCAATCCCAATCCCAATCCCAATCCCAATCCCAATCCCAATCCCAATCCCAATCCCAATCCCAATCCCAATCCCAATCCCAATCCCAATCCCAATCCCAATCCCAATCCTCAAGCTTCAACTCCTTTCCTTCTATACTGCCTTCGTCACTCTAATGCTTCAATATGTTGCCTCAGAGCAGCCCCGCAACCATCAACATCATCATTGGCAGCCAGACAGAAGAGAGCTCTCGTCTTTTGTCCACGCAATATTATTGCCGCAGGCGTCAGCTGGGCTGCTTCACGAGCTTCGAGTTCCTAAGGATAATGCAGAATCCAGCATGGAGCCCATCCATCGGGCTGCAATGGTTGTGTGCACCACAATTACTCCTGTATGTCAAAACAAAGGGAAAATATGATAAATACGGCGTCTTATCGGGGTAGTCGCTTTTGTTGACATTGTCGTTGCCGCCGTGCCGATGCTCGAGGCCCAAGGGAAAAGCCGGAACTGGATTGGGGGAAATGCATAGCTGCAGTGCTTCTCTCTGAAGGATTTCCGCATCTATATTGAGGGGACAAGTTGCTGCTCACAGTTCTGATGCATTCCGAAAATTTAGATCATCATTCGATGGTTTTGGGAGGAGGCTGGTGCTTGGGTGGGATAGGGTTGGGCACTCTGTTGCTTCTTTGCATATGAGATGCAACGAATGCAACGCGTGCAAGGCAACTTATTTGGTATGGAAATAACGGGGACTTCTGGTGGATGTATGTATGTGCTTGTGCGTACTTAGTAAGGGGTATTACCAGGAGAGTGCTTTCATAAATTTGAATAAATAATATTAAATGCAGCTTAGGGATATGAGCAAGACGAGTGCTAGGAGACCGACCAACCACCAGCCAGCCAACCGGCATTGACGCAAATAGATTGTGGTTGATGATAATAGTGGGTATATTGACGCAGCGCTGCCGTTAGTCCGACATGCGGAGCCGCTCAAATTGCCAAGTAAACATGCTCGCACTCATGCGGCATTAATGACAAATAATGGGTCGCACATTGTTCGAAGTGGTGGCGATGACAGCGCTGTCATGAACACCCAAAGGAGAGATGAACATTTTACTTCGCTAGTCGTGTTTTATTATTTATTCATGGTGGATCGACGCAGTGAATGCTATGAAGCCGCAGAATACTCATTAAACAGTGTTATTAAGATTTTTAAACGCCAATACAGATATGGAAACGAATTAAATAATTATTTATACAACAGCTTGAAATCGAATGAAAAAACCTGGAATACGATAACATCTTCTGTCTACAGATGGCAGTAGCCATCGGGCATGCATGATGTGATATTAAGTTCTCGTCACGGGACAATTCTTGGTGGATCATGCATTTGATTTGCGCGTCGCTTAAGTCGTTAGAATCGCGGTCGTCCACAGTTTGTAAAAGCTATCTTGCAAAGCAGAGTATTTTTTACACGGAATCTGAGTAGTTCGTTGAAATCATTATGTTCAATTTGGGGAGACGCTGAGGAAAACACGGCTTTCTAACAGCAAAGATCACCTACTAATATTCCTTCCATATTCCATACCCAAACCAAAAAATTCTATTGAGTAAGTTACCATCAGCGTGTGATTATTAATTAATACCTCAGCGTGTCAATCGGTGAGCAGCAAGCCATGACTCGCCCTCTCCTTGTCAGATCTCCGTGGTGTGCACACGAACTTAGGGCAAGCTTCTTTCGTCGCATTATGCTCCGGCTATTTGGGTTTACATATTTTGGCTATCCTGCCAGGTTATTTTTTTGGATCCTGACGCTGATTTCAAGAGGTGAGTTGAATTCAAGTGGTTAATGTGCGAAGAATAAAATATTTGATGATTTAAAAATATCACAAGGTAATTTAAGAAAATTTTCGACGAAAATTCAGAAATATAATGCATGTTTCAATGGGGCCCTCCTTAGCCGTGCGGTAAGACGCGCGGCTACAAAGCAAGACCATGCTGAGGGGTGGCTGGGTTTGATTCCCGGTGCCGGTCTAGACAATTTTCGGATTGGAAATAGTCTCGACTTCCCTGGGCATAAAAGTATCATCGTGTTAGCCTCATGATATACGAATGCAAAAACGGTAACTTGGCTTAGAAACCTCGCAGTTAACAACTGTTGAAGTGCTTAATGAACACTAAGCTACGAGGCGGCTCTGTCTCAGTTTGGGGATGTAGAAGAAGAAGAAGAATGCATGTTTCCAAATGACTTCGTTTGGCGCTACTCACATTGTCAGGGACAATTGTATGCCGACATTCAAGGTAATTCTTTTCGGACACTATTTTACCATCAACTACTTTTAGTTGATCGATCGTATGACGTATTGCAAAATCCACTGCTATTTTGGCAAGGAGATGATGAATATCATTTCATAATCCCAATGATAGACCCATCCACAACGTATACGGGAAGCCCCCGTAGAGTATGCTAAAGATGCGATGTCATATGTTCGCTAATATGGCCAACCCGGCTTGCACATCACTTTTACAAACAATCCGCAATGGAATGCAATAAGGAATCTTTTATTTCCTGGTCAAACTTTTATTGATCGTGACGATCGTGACCACTTTGGGCCCTCCGGGGACCCGTTCAAGGATGACCGTTCCGGTTGATATCCATTCTATGGTTTCAACTAAATGGATAACATGTTTCCGAAACAAATCCAAGAATTTGATACCCATATTGCCAGGCTTTCTTCTAAATGAATGTGTGGTCACTTTGGGCCCTCCGGAAACCTGTTCCAGAATAATTGTTCCAGTTGATATCCATTCTATGGTCTCAACTACATGGAAATCATTTTTCCGAAACAATTTGAATTTTGGTACCCATGTTGCAAAGGTTTCTTCTAAATGAATTTGTGGCCACTATAGGGCCCACGGGAACCCATTTCGGTATGTCCTTTCCGACACCAAATGATCAGGTGGTCCTAATACGTTTTGAATAATCCTTGAATTTTCTACGAAACTGGTATCTCAGGATACAAGAAATCATCAATTGGTTTCTATAACATCAACTTATCTATTTTTGAGACATGGTCTAGCAAATCTGGAATTACGGTAACCTCGTAATCCGAATCGTTTCTATGTGGCATAAAGCGGATAGAGGACGAATTTATGAATTCATGTCAAACGGAATCGTCCAATCGGTTGAAAACTGACGAAGTTGTGGTCATGTAAAGAACGCGGGTACGTGGGTTACCTGTCGATACGTTACGAGTTTGAAGATGTCACGGAGTTTTAATTTCCTGCGATGTTGAGAACCCAAAAAAAAATCAGTTGAAAACGAAACAGGTACCCTGGTCCCGAGCAGCACACATGTTGTACATAGATCACAGTAGCTTATGTGTGACCCGATTTAGTCACAATTAGGTTGCTGTAACCAGTTTCATTAGACTTGTGCTGCTTGGGTCGGTAACATAAGGGTTAAGTGTGTGAAGGGATAAGCGAGCAGTGAGTAGTGCGTAGTAGGAAGTGTTTGTAGTGTGAATCAAAAGGAGTTACAAATTAGAAGTGATTTGTGTAAAGTTATTGGGAAGAAGTGAGATTTGATAGATTTTTTCATTCTTGATCAAGGGTAAACGGATATCTGCAAACCGACACCTGAGATGGTTAACTCAACCGACCCGACCCACTAAAACCAGTCGCCAGTCCGTATCCTCTGGCCCGCAATTAAGCAATACATCAGGGGAGGACTATTGAGAACGCTCACGCCTATGCTAACACACTCAACGGTAAATTCAAAATCGACTTCAAGGGTGGTAACAACAATCAATTTGAAACTGCCGATTTGTTGTGGTTCCAATTACGCACGGCATGAACAATCCTTGGAACAAATCCTTGGTACCCAGAAATGTCGTCTCAATATCCATTACGTAATTTATGAATGAACTTTAGAACAAGATTTAGCACTGCTACCAAGGCAACATTTTCGTAGTTTGTTTTTATTTTTTGATGAGAAAAGTTAAAATAACGAAATGAAAATCGCATAGCGTGAAAATGTTTCCGTCTAAAATTATTTTCTAAAATTTTCCTTAATTTATCCATCATAATTTGTGTGTTTTTCAGATGGCAATAGATTTTGAGATCAATTTAAATTCATGCCGGCTTATCCAATTCCTACAACCAGGAATATACCAGGTTATTCGAGGGATGAATTTGTTAATTGTTCCTTCGTGGAATGTACATTTCTGTTGGCAGCTATCTTCTAAAAGAGCTTTAGAATTGAACATTTAAGGCATCTGAAAATTTAAAATAATCATATCGAAGATTCATCGGTACATAATTTGTGAACCGTTCCATATCCCTCCTACACGACACACGACAATGATCCGACTTATAAACTATTTATTGTTTTGATTGAATATGCTAAGGTTTTCATGACAATTCCTTTTTCAAAGAAATTCCTAACACCATTTTTGAATAACCGTTGAGAATGATCCTGTAGGTTCTTTCCCTCTTAGATCAAACTTTCGAAGTTTTAGATACAGCTTCAGCACAACGATACTCGTTCAGATAAATGAATCAGCTGTAATCATTGGTGCTAGACCCCCAATAGTATTATTCCTTCGAAAGTCTCCCCACTTTTGCTCCCCACATACATCATCCACCTTCGTATCATCCTCCTATCAAACACAATGGCATGACATGGAAATACCACCATTTGGTCAGCAAGCATAGTAACTAGTCTACTTTGGAACTGGACTTCTAAAGTACATCAACTCTATGATATAATTTTCTCCAGTGGTTTCAGTTCAACCTTCAGCATACATGATCATTGTTAGCGGAACTGCAATGCCAACTGAAGTCCGAATCCGATATTCAATCCAGTATATCTATGCATTTTATGTAACTATATAGACAAAATGCATTTATTGTTAGATAAATAGGATGATCACCTATTAAAACTATGGCCGTTTAGAATCCGGAATCATTTATTGTATTGCAGCGGCACGGAAAGTGACCACTGCAAGAATTCTTTTACAGCGATGTTTCGTGCAGCGAGTCAAAAATTATTCCAGATGGAAGCCGAAAGGAGAGAAAAAAATCTGAACACACACGTTGATAATCCTGCTTATCGACGATGGAACCTACGTCAAAATGGATTTCGGACAGCTTCCTAGCCAAAAATTCTACATGGCGACGGCACGAGGAGTAGTTCCTGCGAAGTTTAAGTTTGCTTTTTGGACAAACTTGCAAAAAAAAAAACAGATGATTTTGGCAAGGGATATGCAGCTGTGGAGCAAAGACCTAAGTGTTTGTGACGAATAAGACGATGGACTCGAAGCTGTACAAGGAGGGATGTCTTAAAAACCGCGGTCTACCTTGTATAAAGCCCATAAAGGTCCCGTGAAATTTTGGCCAGATTTGGCGAGTTGTCACTATAGCCGGGAAGTCATCCAGTGGTACCGCGATAATAACGAAGATATCATTGATAAAAACAAAAAACCACTTTATCGAGACATTTTGAGCAGTAATGAAGCGGAAGCTTAAGAAAAGTGGAAAAACAGCTTGGGACGCGACTCAGATGACCAAATGTGCCAAGAAAGTTGAATCCGGAGGTGTGCAACTTTTAATGAGAGGAATAAAGAAGAAGGTGCGAATTTTCACTAGAAACAATAAGAAATAATTTGTATTGATATTTTTTCCTTAAAGTACAGTGAATTACCCTTGTTTTGATGTATTAACCTTATTTGTACGTCAATCCGTTACCGAGATACAGATGATTTTATTATTCCGGATTCTAAATGGACATAGCTTTATATGCTGAAATGCAACGCTACTACAATTGGAATCAATCATTGAAAACGTTCCAACAGTAAACAAGGAGTTCCTGTCGAAGGTCATCCAAACGTTTTTTCAACAGATGCTTTAGAATGCATTTTTCCATGCAACGATGAATGCTTTTACACTCGTAGACCAAAATAATTCCAGGCTTGGCGAACTGTCGATGGAGGATTGTGCGCGACTTAGCGTGAGGCATGTCAACGTTTGCCATTTCTGTAAAACGACATACATTGGGATCAAACACTTGCCGATGTTGTACTTTCACCACGTCCAAATCAAATACCCACATTATTTATAGTCTTATCGATGATATTTTGACTAGATTGGTAACTCTGCCTACCGACTTTTGCCGCTTGAGGCAAAAAAAAAACGTAACACCATGCGAATCACGTTTCGCCTAAATCTGTGGACACTGCACTATGGTCCAGGATACAGATTTACGCGAAAAGATGAATTTTACGCCAAAACTATATTTTTTAGAAAAAACTGTTGTTCTACAAAATTGTTCGAAATAGTAAGGCCATCATTATGGTTTTACCAAAAAATAGGGTGGCCCATCATATAAAAAAAAAATAGAAAATATTTTTCTTATTTCTTGGAATATTGACATGTTATGTTCTACAAAGTTGTAGCGTAGCTTATTCCAATCAATTTTGCTAAAAAAAATTTTCTGTAGGTCTTAAGTTGGCTGATTTAGAGCAATTTTACCTAATTGGATTAGGGTGTACCTCAAAAAAACAGTATTTTTGATCTGGGTGACTTTTAGAGCTCGAAAAAATGCAACTTTTGATGGGTAAATATGCACAATATCTTTTTCCGATCAAAAGTTATAATCGTTTTTCTGTCAAAATTACATTTTTTTCATAAGTTGATGTCTCCGGTTAGGACAGACCAAAATAATATGTTTACACGGCATTTGAAAGATAAATTAATATTCTTCATTATGTCAAAAAATTGGAGTATGTTATTTTTTTTATCTCAAGTTTTAGCAATTTTACTAAAATCATGTTTTTTCAAATAAATTAATATAACTCGACAACGGAAAAAGATACAGACGATATTCTTATAGCAAAACACGCGTTTTGGAAAGCCCCAAAAGTCTTCAGAAGATGACATTCGTGAGAAATGAAAAATAAAAAATCTACAGCTCTAACACTTTTTATAAGTTTTATCATTATCATCGTATTGCAAGATTTACGAGAAAAGATGCATTTTCGGTCTGAAGCATACTTTTAAGAAACAAAATTTGTTCTACAAAGTTGTTCTGGATATTTGGGCCCTTATTACAGAGCTACCGAAAAATAGGGTGGGCCTAAAATGTTCTACAAAGTTGTAGCGCAGCTTTTTTCAATCAACTTTGCTATATAAACTTTTTATGTAGCTCTTAAGCTCACTTGTTTAGAGTAATTTTACTTACCAGGATTAGGGTGTCCCTCAAAAAACAAGATTTATGATCTGCTCATTTCATTTTTCATTTTTCACGGATGTCACCTTCTGAAGACTTTTGGGGCTTTTTAAAATGCGTGTTTTGCTATAAGAATATCGTCTGTATCTTCTTCCGTTGTCGAGTTATATTAATTTATTTGAAAAAACATGATTTTAGTAAAATTGGTGAAACTTGAGATAAAAAAATAACATATCCCCAATTTTTTGACATAATGAAGAATATAAATTTCTCTCTTAGATGCCGTGTGAACATATTTTTTTGTCTGCCCTAACCGGAGATATCAACTTATGAAAAAATGTAATTTTGACAGAAAATGATTATAACTTTTGATCAGAAAAGATATTGTGCATATTTACCCACCAAAAGTAGCATTTTTTTGGGCTCAAAAGGTCACCTGAAGACGACTTTTTCGAGAAATGTGAAACAAAAAAATTAGACCAAAAATACTGCTTTTTTTAGGTACACCCTAATCCAATTAGGTAAAATTGCTCTAAATCAGCCAACTTAAGAGCTACAGAAAAAGTTTTATTAGCAAAATTGATTGGAATTAGCTGCGCTACAACTTTATAGAACATAACATGTCAATACTCTGAAAAATAAAAAAAATATTTTCTAATTTTTTTTATATGATGAGCCACCCTATTTTTTGGTAGAACCATAATGATGGCCTTACTATGTCGAACAATTTTGTAGAACAACAGTTTTTTCTAAAAAATATAGTTTTGGCGTAAAATTCATCTTTCCGCGTAAATCTGTATCCTGGACCATAGTGCACTGTTGTGAATCAGGACGATGTAGTTATCTGTTGTTGCTCCATGTTGAGTACATCTATTTTTCACTGAAAACTCTACTGAAGTATATTATTCCATATGCAGGACAACGTCTGCCGGATCAGTTGGGCAGATCGTTGGCAAGAACTGCATATTTTCACTGCGATATTTTTCAACATTTTGGCTGCAAGGCCGGACCATCGCAATCGGTCGATTTTTGCGGTGTGCAAGATGATGGATGGGTTTCCCAAAACTGATGCTAGGAAATTTTCGGGTTGGAAATTTAAAGTATCATCATGTAAGCCTCATGATATATGAATGCAAAAATGATAACTTGGCTTAGAAACCTCGCAGTGAATAGCTGTGGAAATGCTTAATCAACACTAAGTTTTCTATCCATTTTTTTCAATTGTGTAAAATAGCTGATTAAAAATAAAAATTTGTTTACGCCAAAATTGCATGTTAGTCGAAAATCAATAAGCAAAGTTTTTTTCCCTTTCACACGCCCCTAGCAAAATCGGGCGCGGTGCTAGCTCAGTAAATTTCAAAACTGAACTTCGGCAGAACATTTGGTGTTTAACTTATTTTCAGCTAAACGTTTACCGTATCTCATCAGCCGAAACGTCACTTTCATTTAGATCTTGGAAAAAATAATGTTTGCTGAAACGTTTCCCATCAGCTTCAAGTTTTTCAAAACTTGAAACAAGCGCCGTAAGTCACTGCCTGGAAGCGACCGGAGGGAATATTACCGATTCTGATTTTAATGATTCGGACGACGAAGAAAGGCAACAATTACAAAAGCGATACAAAAAGAAAACTAAAAAGGATTTGCTAGAGGAAACTAATGCCAAAAAACGACAATCATCCCATTTGATTATTCTGGAAAACTGTGGTTGCCGCAAAGAATGCAACAATAAACTTTCGAGAGACGACAGATTACGGTTCTATGAACAGTTTTGGAAGCATGATATTGCCGAACAAGGAAACATAATAAAACAGTTCGCCCATCTTAAACCGATAGTGGGACGTCGTCAACGGGACAATAACAAGAAGGCGAATTTGTCGAAACGACTAGCGTATACGCGCACTCTTCCCAGTTCAAGTTCTAATCCCGTGGTGGTATGCAGAAAAATGTTTTTGAACACGATCGGATTTCGCGAAAACCGCGGGTACAAATACATTTTACAAATTAAATTGGTAATATTCTAATTTTGTGTATGACTTCAGAAATTTAATTTACAGAACTCTTCAAGGGGAACAACAGGACGGCCCACGAGCTAACAAACGTGGAAAGTACAAAAGGAACAACAGTGCCCGAGAAGCTGTAAGGGAACATATTTTTGCATAAGGGCCACAAATTTCTCACTATCGAAGGGAGCATGCGCCAGGCCGCCTCTATCTCCCTTCTGACTCAACAGAAAAGGCTATGTATCACCATTACACGTCCACGCAATCTCCTAAAACAAGCTATTCATTGTATTGTAAAGTTGTGAAGAAATGTAATATATCATTCGTAAGACTTGGGAATGAACAATGTGAGACATGTGTAGCCGTTGAACAGCACAAAAAGTTGGATTCGTGTTCTGCGGAATGCAATATATGTATGGAACACTCACTGCATCAAAAGCGATACACTGAATCACGGAAGGCTTATCATATAGATGGTGAATCTACAACACCTAACGAGATCGTACTGTCAGTTGTTCTACAAAAAGTAAGTGTTTGTATATATCCATACTGCAATGTTTTATTAACCTTTCAGGGTTCGCATGGTCCTGGGTCACGTTATCGATCTTGTTCGTATTGTGTATAACAAGTGACGGTTTACAACTATTTATTTTTAGGTTATACAACTTCTTCGGCTAGACGGATTTAAAAGCATCATCTTCTCACAAAGGTTGTTGGTTTTCAACGAAACCTTTGCACCAGTCGGTGCGTATGCACGTTCATTCCCCGTGTCGGCGTGTGTTTGGTCCGAGGCAATCAGTGGTCGCAATGCCAATGACATGCTCCGTTGTTTTGCCAAAATTATTGAGAAGTATGCTCACCTGAAGAAAATAACGTTTTGGCTGGACAACTGTTCATCGCAGAACAAAAACTGGTATCTGTTCCAAGACATCATCCTTTTCGTGAATAGCACCGCAGTTCAGAATGAGCAAATAATTTTCAAGTATTTTGAGCCAGTGTATGCCCTATTTATGCCCTAATTCGTTTGCCCTGATTCGTTTCATGCTGCAGTTGAAACAAACATGCGCCACGAACGAGTCGTAACATTCGGAAACTTCAAGTCGGCGGTTGCAAATGCTAAGAAAAATCAGACTTTTTCCAAACCAAGTTGAACGTTTTTCAGTATACACTGAACTCTTGTAAGCCTCGTCCGTACATTGACATAATGCGAAAAGTTATCTTTGAGAAAGGGCGGCTTGAACTTGGATACTCTCAAGACATTAGCAGTGACGAGTTCAAATACTGCAGACTGTTTTCTAATATTTTTTCTAAATCTTTATTTAAGTGATTTTTCTTAATATCTAAAGAGTTCATCACTGACTGTTTTCTAAAAAACAGCTCAAGATAGTCGAACGTGCGAATTTTTCCATCGAAGTTAATGTACTGTGGCAAAAGTCACCACGTGGCATTGATAAGACCAGGAAGGCTTCTCTTTTAGCGGTTGTTCTACCTATCGTATCTGATGAAGAAAAATCGTTTTTTGTTGATCTTCCTACAACGACTACATCGGACGATTCATCAAATGAAATGACTGAATAGTTTTATGGTTAAGTTTGTTTTTTTTCTCAAATAAAATGTTTAGTTGCAGAAAAAACACACGGATCTTAACTGTTATATGATTGATAGACGAGACTGACCTAAGTACGAACATTTTAAATTATCAGTGGTTATGCATAAACCTCAGCCTCAGATCCTCCAATATATTAACTTTACACATTTTCAGCATTCGAATGAGAAGTAGATTCTAACAAACTTCTCGTTATCTATCTATCTCATTATCCTTTGAGTTGTGTGGTTTATGAGCCTTCCCAAGTGTGATTTATAAATAACTTCTGAATCGTACATATATGAAGTTCTTACGATGCAGAATATAATTGATATTATTATGATTGTCGTTATTTATTATCGAAATGATTTAGTGGGACAAACATGCGTCCATTTTTTTAAATGTGACAAATATGCGTCCACTTTTCAAAATGTGACAAATCGGCTCTAAATTTTTTCAACAATTTTCAAAGCGAACTGCTTTTTTATCTCATATTCTTAAAATGCTTATTAATTTAGGATGTTTGGCGACATAATCTCAAAATTGACAAAAAGTCACATGGACACTTATGCGTCCACCGGAGCACTTCCGAAACATGAACATTTGGACAACATTTTGAACTTGGAACTCAAGCACTTGAGAGATCAATTCTTCGATCATCTTGCGCTCCGATCTTCTTCTCGCAAATGAAATAAGCTAAAGTCCTCCATATCCAGAAGCCGGGCAAAAATTATTCTTCCTTCAAAAGCTATAGTTCAATCAGCCTCCTGTTTCATTCGTATTCAAAATTCTTGAATAGACAATTCTCATGTGGTGGATTACTGAGAAAAACAACATGTTGATCGATGAATAGTTTGGGTTCCATCGCAGTAGATCTACCAACTTACTCGAATCACCAACATTTTCGTGCAGAACATGTGGTCGGGGTTCAACCAAACCGCACCAAGCGGCTTTTCGACTGACTTGTTATATTTTGTTCGTAAAAAGACAACGGAAATAGTTTCATATCAATTCAAGTGTACATTTGCAGTAGGATATCCTCAGTTATGGGGTTGAGGGATATCTTATACGATTTACGATCAACTAAATCTGCTAAACGAAAGTTTGGGCAGAAAAATCGGTGATTTTTCATTGGCGCTGAAGCCCGACCATGTCTACATCTAAAACATACGCAATGGCTTGCTTGATGGACGTCGAAAAAGCTCACGGCGTCGTCTAGCATAATAGCCTGGGGTACAAGCCTTAGTGCTACAATCTTCTTAGCTCCCCATCCTCAAAAGCTATCTGTTGGCGAATATGTTCCAGGTTTCTTTCGTCGTAGAAGCTTCCAAAGCACACGACATCATTGCAGGCATTTCTTAGGGCATAAATATATACCTCAAATGCTCAAAATCAATTATACTGGTCGTCAGTAAATTTGTTGTATTTGTAGTTCTCGACCTCCTAAATCGAATGGTTACTGACGTTTGTTGTTTGATTTGGAAAATTCTGAGATTATTTGGTCACAACGTAGGATAGGGTTTATCGCTTTAACGGCGTTGTAGTTACTTGCGTGTTTGCATGTTCATGTAAATTAAATACTAAGTTATTACGATATCTGCATGATCCCATGAGTGTTTTACAGACAAAAATGAGCCTCTCAATGAATACGATAGGGATCTTAAAAACGTTCAGAAGCAAACAGCCATAAAAGCATATGGAGAGGAGACGCATGGTACATTTGTGTAATGATTCATCATGTGACTAAACTTTTTACGCAAATTTCATCACACCCGTTGAATTGAATAAATTAACAAGTGTGCAAGCATTTGTAGCATTTGTATTTATTTATTTATTTATTTATCATCAGACTAAGGCCGGAGTGGCCTGTGCTGCACATAAAAGACTTCTCCATTCAGCTCGGTCCATGGCTGCACTTCGCCAACCACGCAGTCTGCGGAGGGTCCGCAAGTCGTCCTCCACCTGATCGATCCACCTTGCCCGCTGTGCACCTCGCCTCCTTGTTCCCGTCGGATCGTTGTCGAGAACCATTTTCACCGGATTACTGTCCGACATTCTGGCTACGTGCCCGGCCCACCGCAGTCTTCCGATTTTCGCGGTGTGAACGATGGATGGTTCTCCCAACAGCTGATGCAACTCGTGGTTCATTCGCCTCCTCCACGTACCGTCCGCCATCTGCACCCCACCATAGATGGTACGCAACACTTTCCTTTCGAAAACTCCCAGTGCGCGTTGGTCCTCCACGAGCATCGTCCAGGTCTCGTGTCCGTAGAGAACTACCGGTCTTATAAGCGTTTTGTAGATAGTCAGTTTGGTACGGCGGCGAACTCTATTCGATCGGAGCGTCTTGCGGAGTCCAAAGTACGTACGATTTCCAGCCACTAAGCGTCTCCGAATTTCTCTGCTGGTATCGTTATCGGCGGTCACCAGTGAGCCCAAGTACGCGAATTCTTCAACCACCTCGATTTCGTCACCACCGATAGAAACTCGTGGTGGGTGGCTCACATTGACCTCTCTTGAGCCTCTTCCTATCATATACTTCGTCTTCGACGTGTTGATGACTAGTCCAATCCGTTTAGCTTCGCTTTTCAGTCTGATGTAGGCTTCCTCCATCCTCTCAAAGTTACGTGCCATGATATCAATGTCGTCGGCGAAACCAAATAACTGGACGGACTTCGTGAAAATCGTACCACTCGTGTCAATCCCTGCCCTTCGTATTACTCCCTCCAAAGCGATGTTGAATAGCAGACACGAAAGACCATCACCTTGTCGTAACCCTCTACGGGTTTCGAAGGGACTCGAGAATGCCCCTGAAACTCGAACTACGCACATCACCCGATCCATCGTCGCCTTGATCAACCGTATCAGTTTATCCGGAAATCCGTTTTCGTGCATTAGCTGCCATAGCTGGTCCCGATCGATTGTATCATATGCGGCTTTGAAGTCGATAAATAGATGATGTGTGGGCACGTTGTATTCGCGGCATTTCTGCAATACTTGACGTATGGCGAACACCTGGTCTGTGGTAGAGCGTTCACCCATAAATCCCGCCTGGTACTGCCCCAGGAACTCTCTTGCAATTGGTGTTAGTCGACGGCATAAAATTTGGGAGAGTACCTTGTAGGCGGCGTTCAGCAATGTGATTGCGCGGTAGTTGCTACAATCCAGCTTATCGCCCTTTTTGTAGATGGGACACACGACACCTTCCATCCACTCCTGCGGCAGAACCACATCCTCCCAAACCTTGGTAATCACCCAGTGCAGCGCTCTAGCCAGTGCTTCACCACCGTGTTTAAACAGCTCTCCTGGTAGTTGGTCAGCTTCAGGGGCTTTGTTGTGTTTCAGCCGGCCGATCTCCTCCTGGATTTCCTGGAGATTCGGAGCCGAAAGTCGCATGTCCTGCACGCGTGCTCCTAGTTTCATTACCATACCGCCACCGTTGTCTGCCATATCGCCATTCAGGTGCTCTTCGTAGTGCTGCCGCCACCTTTGGACTACATCACGCTCGTTCGTAAGAAGGTTCCTTTTTATGTCCTTACACATATCGGGCTGTGGCACGTGGCCCTTACGTGAACGGTTCAACTTCTCATAGAACTTTCGTGCGTTATTAGCGCGGTGCAGTTCCTCCGTCTCTTCACGGTCTCGATCTTCCTGCTGGCGCCGAGTTTTGTCTGTTCCGCGCCCGTTTGTATCGTGCCTCGTTCGCCCTCGTGCAGTGTTGCTGTAATCTCGCCCATGCTGCATTCTTCTCCTCAACTAACTGCTCACATTCGCCGTCATACCAGTCGTTTCTCTGATCCGGAGCCACCGTGCCTAGTGCAGCGGTTGCGGTGCTTCCAATGGCGGATCGAATATCTCTCCAGCCATCTTCAAGAGATGCTGCGCCTAGCTGCTCTTCCGTTGGGAGTGCCACTTCCAGCTGTTGCGCGTAGTCTTGGGCTAGTCTACCGTCTTGTAGCCGCCCAATGTTAAGCCGCGGCGGACGACTCCGACGCGTGTTGATCACCGTCGAGAGTTTTGAGCGCAGACATACTGCGACGAGGTAGTGGTCGGATTCAATATTCGCACTGCGGTAAGTGCGTACGTTCGTGATGTCGGAGAAGAATTTACCGTCGATTAGAACGTGGTCGATTTGGTTTTCCTTTAATTGATTAGGTGATTTCCATGTGGCCTTGTGGATATTCTTGCGGGGGAAGAAAGTGCTTCGGACTACCATTCCGCGGGAGGCTGCAAAGTTTATGCATCGTTGGCCGTTGTCGTTCGATACGGTATGCAGACTATCCGGTCCGATGACCGGTCTATACATTTCCTCCCTTCCTACCTGAGCGTTCATGTCACCGATGACGATTTTGACGTCCCGCAGTGGGCATCCATCGTATGTCTGCTCTAGCTGCGCATAGAACGCTTCTTTCTCGTCGTCGGATCTCCCTTCGTGTGGGCAGTGCACGTTGATGATGCTATAGTTGAAGAAACGGCCTTTTATCCTCAGCTTGCACATCCTTGCGTTGATTGGCTGCCACCCAATCACGCGTTGGCGCATCTTTCCCAGCACCATGAAGCCGGTTCCCAGCTCGTTGGTGGTGCCACAACTTTGGTAGAAGGTAGCCGCTCGATGCCCGCTTTTCCACACTTTCTGTCCTGTCCAGCAGATTTCCTGCAGCGCTACGACATCGAAGTTGCGGGGATGTAATTCATCGTAGATTATCCTGTCGCAACCTGCGAAGCCTAGCGACTTGCAGTTCCATGTTCCAAGCTTCCAATCGTGATCCTTTATTCGTCGCCTAGGTCGTTGCCGATTGTATCGAGTCGTATTATCTTCTATGTCGTTCGTAATGGTTGTTTTTAAAGGCGGCTTATTGGGCCTGCGCAAACCTTCTGTCTCGTCGGAGGGCCGTCGTGTCAGGGCTGTTTAACGTCCCACCTAACACCAGGACTTGTAGCATTTGTATGGAACTTGAATTGAGAGAAATCTGAACCTAATTGCATGTTGGGAAGTATATGTCCTTGGTTAACATGTCGAATACTGCGATCAAGAAATCATTAGACTCCTGATTTCAAATAACAGGTCCGCGGGCATCTTCAGAGCAATTTTCACAATTCTTTTGCTGTTGTCTTATATACCTCATCTAGTTTCCTGTAGTTTGCTAGTTTGTTATGTTTCTAGGAGTCCTCATTTTTTTTTGCTGGAGATGCTGTCATTAAGAATTAAAAAATCGTTCTACTAAATGATATATAAGTAACCGATTCATAAGAATTTCATAACAGAAATGAACCCAGCTTGTCCATATAAGCCCCTAGAACCCTTGTGTATTATATTGGTTTGATGAAGATGTTCTAGGTTCTCCAAATTGTTCCGGAGTTCAGATCAATTAGTCTACAAGGTCAACTCCACACAGTATTCTATTGAAATCAACTTAGCATGTCCATACAAGTCCAAAGAGCCCTTTCCTATTATGTGCAGTTTAAATTAGTGTGATGCAGATGTTTAAGGTTCTCCAAATTGTTCTGTAATTCAGATCAATCGGTATCCCAGATCAACTACGCCTGGTATTTCGATTGGATATCAGGCGTAGTTGACCTTGTAGACTAATTAACCTGAATTCCGGAACGATTTGGGGAGCCTAGAATTCTGCATTGAATTGAATTTAATAGGCAAGAAGCTCTAGAGAGCAAGGGGCAAGAAGGCTCTAGATACTTGTATAGACATGCTGGGATGATTTTGGGTTGATACCAGGCCGAGTTGACCTGGTATACTAATTGATCTGAACTCCTGAGCGATTTGCAGAACCTAGAATATCTACATCAATGTTCAATTAGGAACATGGCGCTCTTGACAGAATTCTTTAGGAAAACTTTGCTACAACTTGTGTATGCTGTAAAGTGGAAAAAATCCCATTGGTAGAAGGATTGATCAGTTTATATATTACGCAAACAATATTACGCTTAGGTATTCTCAAAATAAAATTAAAAAAAAATATTTGCAACGTTAATACGAAGCTTTGAGATGGTGTCCGTCAGAAAACCAGTAGTTGAATCATCTTTTTGTATCCCAAAGAATGCTGAGTCTAAAATTCCATACATTGCGATTAACAGTCATTAGACTCTGAATTCTGATTCTGAATTCCGTTTCCTGGTTAAATATTTGGGTGCACGGGTAGCGGCAGGAGCACCACAATTCACAATTGAACGGCGGGACATGAGCATTCGTTGGTTGGTGCAAGCACATCCTACCGCTAATTTGAGAAAGCATTAACGCTCCCCGGAAGCATGAAAGCTCGGGGATTTCGCGTGCTTCTGACTGACGCAGCCAAAGATGAGCAAATACGGACACGACATACATAATGATGAGAACACCAGTTTTGCTGTTGGATTAGTGAATGAATTTCGCATGGTTACCTTTACTACTGGTGCACGAAGCTCATTAACGGAGGAATTGTGTCAAAGGAATGAGTTTTGACTGTGTATGAGCTTGATTATCATCAACTCCGACTTGATGATTGCTGAAGGTTGTAATATCACGTCTCACATTGTTTGAATATGGAAATTAGATGCCAATACTTTTTTGTGTTTCCAACCTTCAACGGATTCAATTTTGTGAAATTTTGTATCATTTGTCAGAAAAAAAACGATGCACCTGATGGCATAATTTGATTTTTTTTATTTGAACTGTTTTTCGCCGGTTGAAGCATTTGTCATATTTATGGATACCCTCATTGTTTGGTCTCATCTCTCTTCGTGATCAATCAAAAATTTCTTACCACCCGAGCACGTTTTGTTTGTTTATCAAACTCAAATCCAGTCGTTGTGTGGGAACATAAGCGTAAAAAAACAGACTGCTCCTTGGTCCAATTTTTACAGCAGAACTCGTGTGAATCATTTCGCGTGCAAACGCGTTGAAATAGTCATTAGGGTTCACATTTTTTCCAAGCCTCCAAAATTAACTTTTGGTGTTTATTTTGTGCATTGAAAGACATGAAAGCGTATAAGTGGATGTGTTTTTATCATGACTTCGGAATGCAACAACTGATATGACATACTTTGAACACCCCATTGAGTACGCCAAGTCGTTTGGTATGAAAAACTTGACTGGCTGGGTAATCCTATCTATGCGTATCTATATTGTAGCTACAATATTTGATACGCGTTGCAATTTTCTTTTGTCCAAAACACTAATAAGTGGTGAAAAAAATCTGGACATATTTCATAACAGTGTCGAACTCATTTTTTTCATACACCCTAGTCCCAACAGTCATCTTAGAGCTATTGTTTCTACCCAACATCCCAAGCCGAGCAACGCGCTTTGATTGGGCCCTTCTCGTTTACAAAACGTGATGTCGTCAAAGTTCGAAATCCCTGTCTCCCGCTGTTGTGTCGCGTCGCAAGGTTCCGTGGGGGAATTCGGCGACGTTGCAGCAATCCCGGGGAAATGATGCCATTCATCAACGGAATGGTTGAAATTTATCACTTTATTGCTCCAGCGGATTATTTTTCCTGCCATCGCACCGATTTATATGAAGCTCACATGAGTCGATGGACTGCATAACATCCAACTATCGGTCGGAGGGCTTTAAATTTATTGACTGGAAAATTAAAATGGCAACCGTCCTGGCTCTGCGGGGGACCTGACATGAAGTTCTTCACTTCGCAAAACCAACTGTTTCAATTATGAATAATAAAGCCAAACTGCTCCGAAGCCATTTGAATATGGACATGAAGCTCCCAAAGTCTTAGGAAAATGAGTTCCGTTAGAGCCCCATCAAATCCACGTAGTTTTCCATTCGAGGGAAGTCTTTTCATGAACATCCGCTCCTGCTTGATAGTTTCTTTTTCCGGGAAGAACTTTGGGCATTATATCTCCGGTCTTTCGGGTTCTCTGTTAGTGTTTCTGTGATGTGGTTGTCGGTCCGGTTGGATAAAAGTATATGAATGCATATGAAGTGCCGAGGTTCCAGTCGAGAACGAGTTATGAATATTAAATGGAATGGTGTTTTATATCGTTCTTCTGTTGCTACGGCACGTAGCCCTGTGGCGTAGGTATAGTGCTGAGTTTCAGCAACGTACGAATGATAATGGGTGGTGATGGCGATGATTTGCTTTATTATTGTTTCATGCGACCATTGGGGAAGTTAATTCATTCGAATTGATTTGTATTAATTTAAATGGAACAGGCAGTCGAGTTGTTACTTATAATGCATGGGTGCGTATTCGTGAGAAGCTAAAATGCATTTCAATGCCTTGAATGACATGGCCAAAGTATAGATTTATCAAAGAAAGCTATTGAATAATTTTATTCTTTATTCTTATCTATGTTTTCTTTTGGATTTTTTTTATTGCGACCTCTCTTTTAAAGTCTTCAGTATTTATTAGAGTTTCGGCTGCATTTAAAATAAGAGTTCTTAACAGTATTTACGCAGCTCCAAAATCGGTAATGATAATTAATATGATTATCTCTTCAACTCCATCTACGGTTGTGGACTAGAGCTTATGCTATGTTATTAGTATTCATTAAGATTCATCTACATAGATACCTCGATAGTACGTACACCTGCGTTATTTTAGTGTACGTACCGTAATCCGGGGGAACATTGATCACCGGGGTAACATTGATTAGTTTTACAATTTTGAAGAAATACATAAAATATTATTTCCTGTTATCGCAATTACTTATTGTGTGTTAGGTATCTTAATCTTGACTAAATTTGCTGATGAATTAAATGCAAATTTCATAAAAATTTGGAAAACAAAATCAACACTAACCAACAATAAAACCAACAAAAACTAGATATTATATAACTCATGATATTTTTACAGAGTAAGTTTGGAAAATTAGAAGTAGGGGATGAAATTAAATACTATCCCTTCATTGCGGCTAGATATGACATGACTGAATGAACTGGTTTGAGCTAATCACCGTGGATTTCATTAATTGAAATTGATTGGCTTTTTTCGGTGACGATGAAATCAAAAAAGCATTTTTCACGTTACGCGTTTCGGCCTACTATTCTTCAGCCATCATCAGACGTCTAAAAATAAACATTTATTACAAAAAACTACAAACATTTTACACAAATTTACATTCACAATTGAACACTCACAATTCGCTAATGCGACCATTTCCCTTCCTCGGTCAAACTAAACTAATTTAATTTCCCACCACCCTTTACTCTATCACAGATTTCTCAACGCCCATCTGCGCCTGTTTCGTTCTCCACATTATTGGTATCGTTTGTTGTTCGTTTGTGTTCGCCTTCACGTAGCCTAGCCAATAGCACATTGTACGTGCTGTTGATATTCCCACATTCACGTTGCAGGTTTACCGATTGCCTTTCGCCTTGTTTTTTAATGTGGAATACCTCTGCAATCATCCTGGTCTCCGGGTCTGCGATTCTCTCCAGTACGGTGTTTTTTTTCGAAATTGAACACGTGTCCTTCCTCCATTGTGTGTACAGCCAGGCCAGATCGCGGGTTTCGCTTTTTGCTGTCGTTCTTGTGTTCCATGATCCTCACTTCCAGCATCCGTTTCGTCTGTCCGATGTACACCTTACCATCATTCGTTCCGCACGGTATGGAATACACCACGTTCTTCTGTTTGCCTGGTGGCAACGGGTCTTTCATCTTGCTGAAAATTTGATGTTTTATCTTGTTCTGTGGGCGGGAGGCTAGAATCACATCATTTTTGTACAGCGTTTTTCTAAGTTTTTCACTTAGACACGGCACATACGGAGCTGACACATACTTTTTAGTTTGGTTGCAACCATTTTCCGCCTCCAGTGTGTTGTAGTGTTTGTGAACGCGTTCCCTTTTCACCCTTTGGACGAACCACATCGGGTAGTTGTTTTTCAGCAAGATGTGTGCTGCTTGGTTTAGAGCTTCTTCCCGGTTGTCTCCATAGGACAGCTTAATAGCGCGATCAATTAATGCGATTGCTGTGTTTTGTTTATGTTGGTGGGGGCTTTTCGATAGATAGTCCAAATATCTCCCATTCGACTGTTTTGGCAACCATAATGATGTGATGTTTCTATTTCCCCGTTCCAGCATCATGTCCAGAAATTTAATTTTTCTTTCTACCTCCATTTCCACCGTAAATTGTATGCGATCATGGAAGTTGTTGAACGTGTCCATGATATCTTGGACATGTTCGTGTTGAGCCACACATAAGCAGTCGTCCACATACCGTTTATACAGTTGTAGCTGTATATGTTCTGACGTAGGACTTACGTCTCTCTTTACTATACCGGGTGTCATTTCAAAATATTCAAATCTACCGCGTTACGCTGTGTTGAAAGATTTTAAACGTTAATAGCGTTCGTCTCAGTGGACGAATTTCTGCGGTAAGCCCCTCAATCGACAGATTTCAAGTATGCCTTCCATGTCCATGCTTGATAAGACCCGAAAAACTTGTTTCAATAGGCATGAAACTGTTTTCAATGAAAAACATTGAGATCAAGGGAACCTATAAATATGGGAACCGCATAATTCTTGCATCATTCCATTACCACGTTCTGATTGGTGCAGACACCAGCGAATGAGCAGCCGCTGGGTCTGCCGAGAAGCCATAAAATAGCGCAACGCGATTTTTTCCTTTCATTCTGACCGGGACAAGCGAAGCAACCGCATCATCGATTGAACAGCACTCACACCGTTTAGCAGGGAATGATGTCATCGAAGCCACCATCATCAGCCGAAACCTAGCCAGCAGTCCACCCTACAGACCCGACAAAGCAGCAATGCTGAGCAGATACCGGCAGCAGCGGCAGAGTCGAGCCGAGACCGGCCGGCATCGGTGATGAGCCGAGACAGGCTGAAGAAAAGCCACATGATGCAGCATGTATGTCCAAAAAACAAACGGTTCTTCAGAGAGCCAATGATAGAGATCAATATCAAAGCTTTCAATTCCCTTCGGGATAGAAATTGCAGGGTTGTTACGGAGATTCTGAAATATTTTCCGCGCCAAATCCGCGCCGACTAAAATCAAATCCACGCCATTTCCGCGCGACATGAAAATCCATTCTGCGCCAAATCCGCGCGACCCAAAACTAAATTCTAAGGAAATACACGATAAATATCAATGTTAAATATTACGCTGAACATTACAACAATTTAGTGAACGTTTTTTTTCGAGTTCGTTTTTATAATATTACTGATTTTAAGTATATGTTTTAACTTCAACGTTACACATGTTTGTACAAAATTGAAAATAGGATTAAGGAAAAAGCAGTTGATATAACAACTCATCTAGATGGTCCTTCTTGGAACTTCTGAAGAAGTCGCTTCAAAATTGTCTGCGGGTGTTTCTCCGAGAACATCTGTGGAAATTTCTCCATTCTTGCAAAAGGTTCCCCGGAAATTTATGCGGAATTTCATTTTTTCATAAATTTTTGTGAATTCCTCAAAAACAACATGCAGGAAATTTTCGGAAACTGTATGTGGACACCCCTAATTAATTCCTACAGAAATCGCTTGGGAAATTCTAACAGAAATTGGTTGGTGACTTCCTGCTGAAAAACTTCCGAAAAATCTGTTGTTAAATTTTCAGGATTTTTCACAGAAATTCTTGTGATCATAGCTAAATAAACTTCGAAGGAAATCGCAACGTGAATTCTTGCGGGAATTTCTCGGGAATCTCTGCAAAAACTCTTCCGGGAAAACATTTTCAAAAAACAGGGTTTGTTAATATCCGAAAATTGATGTTAGTAAATAACTACAAACGTTAATCTCGAAAACATTTGCTAACGAGAATAAAGCCCATCTAGATGGACATAAAACTAATTTTCAAATAAACGTCCTTAGATATAGAATTTCATTTGTTTAAATACTCCTAAATATAAATCCGCAGAAAGCCCTAAAATCGTTATGTAACTCCGCGTCGAATCCGCGAAAACCGCAAAATCCGCGTAAATCGCGAAATCCGCGTAAATCGCGAAATCCGCTTAGTCGTAACAACCCTGAAATTGTACTTGGGTGCCAAATCCAATATTCTAGAGATACAATTTTATGCGTGATTTTCATAAATAGCGTTAAAACTAACAGTGGATAATTTTTCTGACGTAACCGCGAAGTGGACGAAGGACTTCACTTGACCTTGCCTTTAAAGATTCATAAGATGTTCAAATCTTTCACATAATCTTATTTGATAAAAAACCTCCGATAACAGCTCAAACATTAATAAACTATCAATCGATTTTTCATCAAATGCTGGATTTTTTGGCATTGATAAAAAAATATGTGGAAAAACATTGTTTGATACTGACCGCACACAAAGCGAACGTGACTGAATGATCGTCCCATGTTATGAATTCTAAATCTTATCACCCGAAATCCCATGTCCGGGTGTTTCCTTCCTTCTACTACTAACAATGTTGTCTCAGAAAAGAACACCTTACTTCCCACCTGAACTGCAATTCTAAGCTCGCTTGCCCGGCTTATTGGCCTGTATCAAGCGAAAAGTCCCGTTAGGAAATAGACGCCAGCAGCGAGCAACAAGCGTAAAAAAGAAGAAGCCCTTCTCGAACGCGTTGATGATAATGACGCTTTGGCTGACAAAGAAGCGGGATACAAGACACTAGCTGATTGGCCCACCAATTGGGAAGCAGAGAAGATTCAAAATAAGGTATAAAAGAAA
Organism: Armigeres subalbatus; assembly: GCF_024139115.2. Lineage (NCBI taxonomy): Eukaryota > Metazoa > Arthropoda > Insecta > Diptera > Culicidae > Armigeres > Armigeres subalbatus. Next base: position 18,316,886 of record NC_085141.1, read on the forward strand.
AGTGCATTCGCTCGCAGAGCATTCAGTCTTTTTTATACCATCACTAGTCATTCGCGGTTATTTGAAAAGATTGTTTTCTTACTTTTTGCACTTAGCCGAAGCAAATAGCCTTTTTCAAGGCTCTAAGAGTTAAAAATAATGTTCTCCTTCAGTCGCTATCGCACGGATTAGAAGGCCCTTCAGTGGAAGGGCTGAGATACAGTCTACATCCCCTGCTGAGCCAACTTGTGGTTTATTTCAGGCAGTCCTTCAGTGGGAAAGTTGCCACTGTCGAGGCTAATATTTCGTGACCGGACAGATACTTCCTGAATTTTTTTTGATGATTTTTGTTCGAGGTAGATTTGATTTCTGTGTCGGTTTGATGAGAAGATTTTGCCAAGGAATGGTATGCAACGCCGATTATTTATCCAAAATAGTTGATGTGAGAAATTTGGACATATTATGTATCTTAAAGGCATGGTCAAGTCAAGTCCTACGTCCACTTAGCGGTTATGTCACAGACATTACCCACTGTTCGTTTTTCCTCCAGTGTCTTCATGCAATCCTGTTCCAGCTTCTCCATGACCATGTTAGCGATTACAGGTGATAGTGGTGATCCCATTGGCACTCCATAGCTCTGTCCGTATACTTCACCTTGGTACACGAAAAAGGTTGACTCCAGAACAAGTTTAACTGCGTTGATGAAACTTTCTTTGTCTATACTTGTGTGGGTTTCCATCTCCGTCCATCTTTCTTCTAAGCATCTTAGAGCGAAATCTACTGGCACGTTTGTGTACAGTGAAACTACGTCTAACGAAAACATAATTTCTCCCTCGTTCGTCTGTACTCCTGTGATTTCGTTCGCAAACTCGAAGCTGTTGCGTACATGGAAATCTGTTTTTCCAACAATTTTTCCTATGATGTCCGCCAGGTATCTTGCTATGTTGTAGGTTGCTGATCCAATCGTCGAAACGACCGGCCGTAATGGTCTGTTCTCTTTATGTATTTTGGAAGACCATATATACGGGGTGGGTTGCAGCTTGATTCCTTCAACCTGGTTCTAGTACGGAAGTCAATCTGTTCGTTTAGGAACCAGTTTTCGATGATGGCGTTCATTTTCTTGAGAATCCTGTTTGTTGGGTTCACCGATAGCTTTTTGTAGGTACTGTCATCCTGCAGCAGGTTGTGCATTTTGTGATGGTATTCCTCCGCCTCCATGATCACCGTCTTGCTTCCTTTATCAGCTTTGGTAATCACCAAATTCGGGTTTTCCTTCAAAAAATGTTTGCACTTTAAGACGTCCTTCTCGATCCATTCGTCCGATGGGTGGTGTGGTTGTCGATGATAATTGGTATGGTTAATTATCGCATTGGAAACGTCCGACCTGATCTCGTCTGCGTTTTCCTTCTTTTGGATACATTTCTCGATGCTTGCTACCAATTCGATGTACGGAAAGTTTTTCCGATTCTCCGTGTTGAAATTTGGACCCAGCATCAAAGTTCTTTCGACGTAGTCCGGAATTGTCGTAGTTGTAGTGTTCTCTATCCACTCTGCTTCTGTGTTGATTGACATAACTCTTCTTGTTTTCATTCTGGACATTTTTCGCTCCTCTACGGCTCTCACTTTATTGTAGACGGTTCTTGTCCTCTCATTCACCATTTTGTGGATTCGTGTTGAATCCCTTCGGTCGAACATTTCATCCACTTTTCGGTTCATGTTGAGTTTCACAGTTTTCAGATTTGCCATGGAACGCTTGGTATCCGAGATCATAACACTAAGAAGTCGGATTCGGTGTTTGAACACTACTTTTTCTAGCTCACGCTTCGATGTTTCATTGTCCAATTTGATGTCATTTTTGATGTTCAAACATGGCGGTATTATTTTACATCTTCTGCAGTTTAGAAGAAATTTCATTCTATTGTTAGCCTTTGCTAACTTTATGGACACTTTCTGAAGGCGCCGAATGAGGTTCCGGCTGTTCTCTCCATATTTACTAGAGATTTCGTTTATTAACAACATTTTCTTTGCCAACTGATATGATCTGGTTTGAGCTAATCACCGTGGATTTCATTAATTGAAATTGATTGGCTTTTTTCGGTGACACGTGTTCAATTTCGAAAAAACCACCGTACTGGAGAGAATCGCAGACCCGGAGACCAGGATGATTGCGGAGATATTCCACATTAAAAAACAAGGCGAAAGGCAATCGGTAAACCTGCAACGTGAATGTGGGAATATCAACAGCAAGTACAATGTGCTATTGGCTAGGCTACAAGGTGAACACAAACGAACAACAAACAATACCAATAATGTGGAGAACGAAACAGGCGCAGATGGGCGTTGAGAAATCTGTGATAAAGTAAAGGGTGGTGCGAAATTAAATTATGTAGTTTAGTTTGACCGAGGAAGGGAAATGGTTGCATTAGCGAATTGTGAGTGTTCAATTGTGAATGTTAATTTGTGTAAAACGTTTGAAGATTTTTGTAATAAATGCTTATTTTTTAGACGTCTGATGATGGCTGAAGAATAGTAGGCCGAAACGCGTAACGTGAAAAATGCCTTTTTGATTTCATCGTCACCGAAAAAAAAAGCCAATCAATTTCAATTATTGACTGAATGAAGCTGAAAAAATGAAGCTACAGTGTGAATTTCATTGATGGGTACCGATGGGGCCCTCCTTAGCCGTGCGGTAAGATGCGTGGTTACAAAGCAAGACCATGCTGAGGGTGGCTGGGTTCGATTCCCGGTGCCGGTCTAGACAATTTTCGGATTGGAAATTGTCTCGACTTCCCTGGGCATAAAAGTATCATCGTGTTAGCCTCATGATATACGAATGCAGAAATGGTAACTTGGCTTAGAAACATCGCAGTTAATAACTGTGGAAGTGCTTAATGAACACTAAGCTGCGAGGCGGCAATGTCCCAGTGGGGGATGTAATGCCATTGAAGTACCGATGGGTACCGTTTTGAAACAGACAGCAAGAAGATAATACAATAATAATTTTATACATAATAAAAGCCAAGTAATTTCTGCGCGATCAAAAATAGTTTACGAACGTATAAGCGTGGCTTTATTAGTTTTAGGACTACACTTTGTAATGGTACCAAATATAATAGGTTTGGGCGATATATTGAAGCGATTCGTCTGCGAATTTCAGTGCGACATGGGAGCGACCTGAGAAAGCGACGATCATGTTATATGTCAAATATAAATAAACAAAACGAAAGGATTGTGTTGCAGTTCTCGCGGCTTTGTGAAACGCGAATATGGAATCCGACGAAGAGTTTTTTTTTTATATCTGACGGTGTGGGAGACTTGTTTTTCAAGAATGGCAAAGAATTCGGCATCCATCGAATTAATAGAAAAGGCGTACATATATTGGGAATATCATCACTTGTTCCATGATTTGCTAGCAGATGCTGAAAAATTTCAAAACAGCAATTGTTAAGGAAACTTGCCGTGCAATATGGAAGAAGCTTCAGCCAATTCACATGCCACAGCCATCCCAGCGTGTGAAAGGATGATCAGAAGAGACTACATTCACCCTCGAGACTCTGCGCTGGCCGACGATCGTTCCATGGTCTACGACATACTGGTCCATGTGGAACTTTCCAAAGTGTTCTGGCAGCATTGACGGGAGACATATCCGAGTCCAATGTCCTCCACACTCTGGGACATTGTTCTACAAAAACAAAAAGTATTTTCGATAGTTCTTCAGGGTGTGGCTGATGCAAGATGTAAATTAATTGCGGTAGAAGTTGGTGGTTATGGAAAACAAACAAACAGGGGCACATTCTATGCATCCGAGCTATTCAAACTGATGGAGTCGAGACAGTTGGGGATTCCTTCAATGAACAATCTTCCCAGCACAAACATACGTGCGCCATACGTTTTTTGGAAGACGAAGCGTACCCACTACTGCAGAACCTTTTGTGACCATATGCTAGGCGAGATTGCACTGAAGCTGAAGAATATTTCAATTCTAGGCTTTCCAGAGCAAGGAAATCTGTCGAGTGTGCTTTTGGTGCAATTAATGCCAAATGGAGACTTCTTTGGAAACCAATCGAAACAGATGTGTACACAGCGGAAGATATAACCAAGGCAATTTGCATTTTGCACAATGTCATCATTGATAGAGAAGGATATGCAAATGCCATGAAAGAAGGAGAAAATTTCTTGCAAAATGTTCAAAGGCCTTCGAACATAGTAACAAACAAGTTCGTGTTACTTTTCGTGATTACATTGGTAATACCAAAGATAATGAAATAATTCAATAAAATGAAGTATGACGGCATCGAACGCTATAAAAGTCATATAACATTCAACTGCTGTACTGTAATTTAATGTAATTACTATAACCAATGAAAAGCTCAATTTTAAATTATTGTATTGTTGAAAAGCAGATTTTGTTTTGAAAAAAGTACTAAACAGGTAAAAAATTGGCGACGGTGTTTAGCAACCACTCAGTTCTAGTTAGCTACGAAATTAGACAGAAAATCATACATTTTGTATTCAAATATATCAAATCTCCTATAGACTTTATTGAGTGCCTTTGTTAATGAATTCTCACATGGTATTCTTTTGAATTTTCTTCGTGGTTCTATTCCCTGAAGGTTTTATGGGAATCATGTTGTTATTTGTATTATTTGTATGTATTTTCACAACAGATTCTGTTGAGTTCATGTAAAATTTATTTAATTTGCCTTTGCAGTCGGCGCTGGAACTAGCATTTACTATAGGATTTATGGAATGTGTGATGTGTGATGTGTGAACTGTTCATTCAACAACAATTTCAGGAAGAACTTCCAGAAGAATCATTGGAGGAATTTCCTTGAGATTTCCCTAAGGAACTTCCGGAGGAATTCCTGCACGAACTTTCAAAGAAATTCCTGGACGAACTTTCGAAGGAATTCCTGGACGAACATACAGAGGAATTCTTGGACAAACTTCCGAAAGAATTCCTGAATGAACTTCCAGAAGAATTCTTGGACAAAAATTCCGGAGGAATTCGTGAACAACCTTCCGGAGGAATTCGTGGACAAACTTCTGTAGGAGTTCGTAGACGAACTTCCTGAGGAATTCTTGGACAAACTTTGGACAAATTCTTGGACAAACTTCTGTAGGAGTTCGTAGACGAACTTCCAGAGGAATTCTTGAACTAAACTCCGGAGGAATTCATGAACAAACTTCCGGAGGAATTCGTGGACAAACTTCTGGAGGAGTTCGTAGACGAACTTCCTGAGGAATTCTCGGACAAACTTCCTCTAGAATTCTTTGAATAACTTCCGCAGGGATTCGTGAATGAACTTCCGGAGGAATCCCTGGAGGAACTTCCGGAGGAATTCTTCGAGGAACTTCCGGAGGAATTCCTGGAGGAACTTCCGGAAGAATTCCTGAAGGAACTTCTGGAGGAATTCCTGGAGGAGCTTCCGGAGGAATTCCTGGAGGAACTTCGGAGGAATTCCTGGAGGAACATTCGGAGGAATTTCTGGAGCAACATTCGGAGAAATTCCTCGAGAAACTTCTGGAGGAATTCCTTGAGAAACTTCCGGAGAAATTCCTGGAGAAACTTCCGGAGGAATTCTCGGAATTCCTGGAGGAACTTCCGGAGGAATTCCTGGAGGAACTTCCGGAGGAATTGCTGGAGGAACTTCCGGAGGAATTTCTGGAGGAACTTCCGGAGGAATTTCTGGAGGAACTTCCGGAGGAATTCCTGGAGGAACTTCCGGAGGAATTCCTGGAGGAACTTACGGAGGAATTCCTGGAGGAACTTCCGGAGGAATTCCTGGAGGAACTTACGGAGGAATTCCTGGAGGAACTTCCGGAGGAATTCCTGGAGGAACTTCCGGAGGAATTCCTGGAGAAACTTCAGGAGGAATTCCTGGAGGAACTTCCGGAGGAATTCCTGGAGGAACTTCCAAAGCTTTTTTTGCATGCGTTTATATCTGTGGCAAGTGGAGAAGAGGTAATGAGAATTCAATGGTATATTTGAAAGTTATATTAAGTAAAAATAACAAATAAAATAGTAATATAAATAACTAAATGCACAACATCATTCACTAAAATCTTCCAATTGGGACGTGTAACGGAAGTCCAGAAGTACTGGTGGAACCATATACATGTTCAAGCACAATCTACTGTAGCTCCATACGCAGCTTGAATTTCGCTGGTGGATTGAGTTTTTTTACATGAGGGAGAAGACTGTCGAAGAATGCCTCGTCTTCGTCTCTGTCTCGTGATGCGACTTTCTCCAGTAGCTCTAGCTTTCGTTGCTCAATATCCAGCAGCCGTGCAGTATGTATGTTCTTCCCAACATTTTTTTTTTAATTTCTTTTACTGGAGTCGCCTTGGATGATTGTGAGGATGATTCGGCAACCTCGAATGTCTCCAGGAAATTTGCGGACATTTCGAATGACCCTTCCAATACCTCAACATCTTCGTATACATCGGTAGACTGGTTGCCAGCCGATGGTGATTTGAGACTTCCGCAGGCTTTTCTTGGCCTTATCTGATCCTTAAGAAAGAGGAGACTGCTAAAATAGGGCCAGGTAGAATAGGCGCATTCATTACCAGCATACCCGGATCTACACTCTGGAACCTTTTTTAGTTCCCGGTCAAGAAGTGGAAGAACTTCTTTTTTGGCAACGTCCTCTGAAAAGATTAATATTATAACAAACTTTAGTATTTCTTGGGTCCGCCACGTTATGCATATGTATGTTAGGCATGAGGGACGTTAAGCATAACGGACAACAGGCATAATGTACGTTAGGCATAATGGACGTTTGGCATAATTCTGCCTTCTTCATGTCATAGGCTGTTCTTTGGGTCATTTTATGCCTATCGTCCATTATGCCTAACGTTACTTATGCCTAACGTCTTTATGGCTATCGTACTTATGCCTAACGGGGTGTACCCGTATTTCTTTAATCATGATATTTATAGAAATTATTATGTTATAGTATATTATAATCAAAATGAGGCTTTTAATTATTAGATTATTTATATCGTTTTTGACAGTTTCCGTTATTTCAAATGCAGCACACGATTTCGGTAATTGCGCGATTGTTGCTCCCACAGTGAGTTTCGTTGACAAAACAGCTCCAGAGAAACATCCCCGGAAATATCGGCCATCATGAAAACAAAACTATGTTTTAAATTTGAAAAATACTCAATCGCGTGGTTTTCGCGCGACAAAACTTGGGAGTGTCGCGTTTACTCTAACATATTCTGTATGTTTTTGCTGGAGTCAAATGAACACAGCTCTGTCGCGTGTCATCACGCGACTCGTCAAAAATCGCGTCGAGTCACATCGCGTCGCCAGTCGCGTCTATTCTGGCATCCCCCTTAGATAATTGTTACAAGATTTAACAGAATAAAAAATTGACAACATGCTCAACTCAACTATTAACTGTAAAGCTAGGATCCATCCGATTGAAATGACTCAAAACTGTGTTTACATCATCGTCTAGTATTCTACTAACAACCCGTGACCCAAGTTATCATTTTGGATCACTTTGAAAAAGCGTATGTATTATCAAAGCAAAAAAAAAATCGAACGAAAACATTTTTTTTTGCCTTTTTGTTTATTTAGGAGTAGCAGAATGTTTATAAAACCATCCGGAAGTCAAATTTAGAAGTCTCTGTACTCTATGCATATTTGTATTTGATATAGTTCACAACGGACCAACAGGACCTAAATTTTTCTTGAAATGGTGCCGACGATAAAAAAAAATCAAACTTCCAAAAAATCGAGGATAATCAAAACTTACCTGCGATCTTACTTTTAAATTATCAAGTGATAAAAACTAGCCAGCGAATAAGAATCGTTTTAAAATCGTATCTTGTTTTGAAGCATTTACCTTTTTGCCTTTCTCGTACAACCAAGTTGTACCGAAAGGCTATCATTTCACTCCAAAATCGAACTTTTGATAGAAGTCCCGGAGACCCATAGTGTTATATACCATTCGACTCAGCTCGATGAACTGAACAAATGTCTGTCTGTCCGTGTGTGCGTGTGTGTGTGTGTATGTGTGCGTGTGTGTGTGCACAAAATGCCATAAAAACATTAGCCAAATTGTCACATAGAAACTCTTAATCGATTTTCTTGCAACAAGTTGCATCCGACAGAGACTAAAACGCTGTTGATCACTATTGAATTTCATAATAATTGCAAATTGCAAAAAATAGATAATATTAAAATAGTGATGAGACATAGTCACATAGAACAATAATGAGTTATGAAAATGCCTTGCATCTATGAATATTTTATCCGTGGCTTCCCATTAAGAGTTTCATCGTACTATAAAGATGCTCGTGTTGCACGCATTTAGGCGTAAGTATGCTCTTCGTTCAGTTTCATAGTACTATGTACATAGTACTAAATTGTCCGAAAGTCAAAATTCGAACATAGGAAATTCGAGAAACTTTTGGCAGCGCCATCTGTCGTCTACTAGTGTAAATTTTCTATCATAACATTAGACGGTGTAACTGTTTTGCCTTTCTTGTACATCATCGAGGTGTAAGCGTAAAGGCTACATTTATTACCTTTTTACGCGAGAAAGGCGCCATCACCGCTAGGTGGATTAATCTGGGTTTTTTCCTTATTATCATGAAACCATAACGCCAAATAGAAGATATAACGAGACTGTTGACAATTAGCTGATATTAGTAAAGATTAAGGTCACTCCTGACAGAATCCAAGTTTCAAAATGCTCGCGTTTTCGGGGGCACACCACTCGATACGGAAGCAACGCACAACTGTAATTTTTTTTTTTCACGCATGCTGCGACGCAGCAAAGCTGAATCAACAAAAATGACAGTTGTCCGCCGTCTCCGTATCGAGTGGTGTGCCCCCGAAAACGCGAGCACTTTGAAACTTGGATTCTGTCAGGAGTGACCTTAATATTTGAATGAAAAATCTGTGTTTATTATCGTTTGAATACAAAATTTGAGAAGTTGTCGCCGGCGACAACTGCCCTACTGTTTTCACGTGAAAAGTTTTTACATGAAAATTGCAATCATTATTGTCTGATAATGATTCAGCACAACACTGGTACAGGATTTCCTGCCGGGTCTTCTGAAGGTATCTCTGCTAGTACTTCCTTGTCGTTGGAGGCCCATTTTAGGATGACAAAACCTCCTCGTTGCAGCATAGCGGAACGTTGACGATGCTTTTCGATCGCTTCTTCGCGTGTGGCAGCACCGTATAGTAGATCGTTGATGTAAAAGTCTTCGATTGCGTCCTTTTGCTAGCGGAAGCTGTATTGCCTTATTCGTCCTCTGCTAGCTGGTTTAACATTCTGGTAGCTAGATACGACGCACAAGACATACCAAATGTGACGGTATTGATTCCGTATTCCGCCAGCGGTTGTCCTGGATCCTGGCACAGCATTCGGATGAGCTTGCTATCGGCCTCGGTTACGCGGATCTGCTGATGGAAGTTGATCAGCAGGTTGTAAAGTGTGTCCTGCACGATTGGACCGGTTGTCAGTAAATCTTTGAGTGACAAACCATTAGATGATTTTTGTGCAGTATTGACTGCTACACGGAGCTTCGTAGTGCTACTGTCTGCCTTGGTGACTCCATGGTGTGCCACAAAGATGTCGAAAACCATCTTGGATTTGGATCCGGGGAAATCTTGAAATGTGGTTGGCTGTCAGGAAAGCTTCCATGTATTTATAGTACAGACATTATTTTTCTGGATCCCTTTGTAACTGCCGTTTGCCAGATTGTAGCTGTATGTTGTTTAAAAAGATGCGTCCGGTTGCGTCACGGACTGTAGTTTGCTTCTAATACTCTTCTTCGCAAAACTTCTTTTTTTTCGTCAGGTGCTTGCATAGTCTAAAATCTTTCATCTCCCAGAATTTTGCAACTAGCATGCTTAATGACTGTTCTTCAGAGTCGATGCTGGACACAAAGCATATTTTAGTATTCTAATTGGAGATTGTTGACTCAAAGAATCCGGCTACCATCCAACCTAAGGCGGTCTTTTGTATGATCGGCTTGTTGGGTCCTACCCGATCAGGAATACATAAAAAATTATAACTCAATTCTATCAATGGTTGTTATTCAAAACAACGTTTGTTATAATTAAATAATTCGATAAAAATGTGTTTTCTGCCAGTTTTATTTCATATCAAAATTATAACAACATTAGTTATGTATATTTACACTAAATAATTGCCTACATTTTTTTATATTGAAAAAAAGCGAAGGTAATTACCTCCAGTATAACTTGAATCTATGTTCGATGTTAATAGCTAGTACAAAGTTAATTGCCTACATTATGGATGAAAATCCGGCGTTGTAGCGTACCACATTTTTATACGTGATGTAGGCAATTACCATGAAAGTAGATTTTTGTACTTCATAATCATATCAACGGTTGTTATAATGTTGAAATGAAGGTAACAACCTCTGATATAATTATGTTACGGCTAGAGGGAATTTTGATATAATTTTTGTTATTTTAACAACTAACCAGTCAATTTTATAACACATTTTGTTACATTATTTTTCTGAAATAAATAACTCCCCTTGTTATAATTTTGTTATGCATTCTTGATCGGGTAGCGATACGCGTTCGGCTCGAAACAGGTCGTAGAACACGCTGGCTCAAATCAGCACATCGACATCGCCGGGGATGTTGAACATTTCGTCCGCCGACGGTCTGGCAGGATGTTGCTCCCAGTCCGTGATGTCGGCGAACAGGAGCGGAATAGGATCCGCAATCTTTAATAGCACTGCACAGGCGATTCGGATGTTTTATTCGGAAATTCGTGTTTTCAGGTCTACCCCTGACGGCATCGGTGATCTTGGTCATCAGTCCTGAAATTCCTTTATTCGGTGTGGCTTCAACCCCAGCTTCTTCGATAGATTTGCCATGGTGAAGTTGGCTTGCGACGCAGATTCTAATAGAGACCGGGGGGGGGGGATTGTTGACCATTTGCGTCGACAAGAACCGCGGCGGCGGTAGCGAGAAACACAGAGGTGAAACAATCGTTATAAGAGAGTTGGCTGGTAACTCCGAATGAGAGCTGACTGCCCTGTGGCGGGATTGATCCTAGCGGCGGTCTTTCATGAAGGATTTTATAACCAGGAGGATCCAATCGACCAGGATTTCTTGGAAACGTTTGCAATAGTTCAATTTGTGTGTCTTCGGTTCTTCATTGGTGCCGACAACGCTAGAGCACTATTTTCACAAATAATTAATTTTACGGCTTTCAGTATTTATTGGCAATGAAAACGACATGTTTTTTTTCTGCGCCATACGTTTCAATCTGTTCCATCTTTTTCAAGGGTTAAAAATATCCCTTTTTGTTTGGTGGTTTGTTGAGTTGTTACGAGTGTTACGAAAATCTGTGTGCTTATTCAGAGTAGTGATATTGACAGGTTTCAGGTTAATTTTAGTAGTTTCATGCTCGTCCAGAGCACGATTATCATGAGAATTACAGATAGGTATCACTGTCTTTAGCAACAATTACTGCTATTCACAATACATTGATATGAAAGCTTCGAAAGTTAGACATTTCATAAGCTTTTGTGCACTGATCCATTTATCTGCTTAGGCGTCTCATTCCACAGCATAAACTATTTGACAGCTTGACAACGTAATGAAGCCGTGGTGGGTGATTTGATTCACCTGTCACTCTTCGAAGCACACACATCTTGACATATGACCATGTGTATTTGGCTGGTAGGCTCAATTAGATATACAGCATGTGTATACAATCGAAAGCAGAAGATGCCGAACCAGACTACCAGGAAAAGCCACTGATGGTTGCCTTAAGCAAAATTCTACACTTCTGATATGACGACCAGCTACAGCTACCGTCACAAATGTGTCCGACATTACTATGGGCCGATAATGCATGATTTATATAAATAAAAAATATTTTGAGTAGTAATCGTCGATGGTTAGTCGACGGCCAATAAGGGTTGTTCACATCTAGAAAAAGAATTACATTTTTCCTATCGTGGGATTATGATCGAAACACGTGAAATATTTTATTCTGTCCCAATGTACGTGTACACATTTGTCTATGTGGGTCACCACTGTAACAGAATCCACCAGGACGGAAGCATGCCGTTCGTTTGGATTAAATTTGCTAATTAGATCAGAACTTTAGATAGAGTCTTAATGGTGTTAACGTATGTAAACACACGATGATCAGTAGCGAAATGAAGAGCGCATCCAAACGTGTGGGCACCTGCTGGTGGGATAGGTTGACGATGAGGCTCTGCTATCAGAATCTGAGCAAATCTTAGTGTCGCCAGACCACATGTACGAGACAGCAACGACAAGAATGTCAGAATGGATTGCTTCGCTTGAGCTTGGATTATTATATTATGGTTTGGTTAGGTCACCACAGGGCTCCTAATCAGATTCATCAAACAGAAAATTTAATTTTGAATTTTGGTTTCTTTTAAGGTGTGCATATTTGTTTTCGTCCACAATCGGATGGTGTTGATGAGTTCAAAAATTAAAGATGAATTTACAGAAAGTTTGGAAAAAAATGAATCTCGTTAGATAAACGATTTTGAAGAACCTTTGATAACTCAAAGCTTTAAAGTAATCGGATTATTTATTAAAGCAGATGTTCGTTTCAAAAAAGTGTTAATATTCTATGAATATATTATCGGCGGTAAAACCAATTCCATCCGATAGCGAACATTCCTTTTTTGTGGCAGCAGACAAGGGTGGTTGAAAATTCCACTCCACAGAGTGTAATGAGTAACGGGAGGCTTTGATGCAAATAAAAACTGCAATTGTGAACAAAAATTATTTACTCACGTATAGTACAGATTATGAAGGGGATGATAGTGGGTGGGGGTAAAAATCATGCTAGTTTAATACTTTTAATTAGGAGGACCATTCAATAACATTCAACAACTAAAACGAACAAGCTTTTTTTTTATTTCGGTAGAACACCCACAATAGTTTTAAACAGGCGTTCTCTTGCGGATATACATAAAAAACACATTCAGTTGCGTATATATTTTTTTCCAATCTAAACCTCATTTTACGGTACATAGTATGTAATATATTATATACGCTCGTCCACCAACAATTTCCAATTCAACGTTCAGAGTGTAAACTCGACTATCAAGTACCAATCAAGTGGTTTTGTTTGCTATCGAGAGGCACTTCAACTTGAAAAAAGTTCAGGAAATGATTGTACAGGAAATTTAATTATGAGTGGCATTTGCTTCCATGAGCGGTATGCATTTTTTCGAGGTTTAGAATCGTATAGACACATACCGAGAAGGAATGTATATAACTATTCACTTGCTGGAATTTTCTATGAATGTATTGATTTTTTCTATCGATTAAAATAAAAACATTCTGGGAAATTTTCCCTAGAAATTTTCGCACATAAAGACAAGCAATAAATGTGATAATGTGGGGTGGGGGTTACTCAGTCTACAAGATAAACCCTGATTAATACACGTAGAGATGATAGCGCCTGTAGTATGCATTGTAGAAGTTTCATCTTTTCGGATTTTATTACAATTCTATATAAAAACCTCACGAAATCTTTATGAAACTTTGAAAAACACAAAAGTACTAGATCTTTTATACCGTTTCTATAAAAATTAACCTATTTGTGCCTCATAACTCCCTATCACACTGTTCTACAGGTCGACCGATGGCTAATAATCATCAGCTAAGTGTTGCATACTTAACAAGCAGTGCAGCCTGGGTACTGTCGTATTTCTGACATCACCTAGAGTGAAAAGGCACATCTCAGTGCGGCTCAAATTGCGTTTGCTTGAAATCCAGCGGACAGAAAATATCCAAAAGCACACCTGAAGGCACCCAATTTGCAATCAGATAGACCCTGAACATTGACCCTGATCGGGGGTACGCCGTTTGGCATAAAGTCGTTTGGCATAAAATATTTTGGCATAATGGTCGTTTGGCATAATAGCCGTTTGGCATAATGGTCGTTTGGCATAATTGAATAAAAATAACATAGAAATCAGACAAACGAAATTTTCAATTATTTCCAAACAATACTTTCGCTTATTCATCTTTAAAATGAAGGCATCATTAACGCCTTATTCGTCTTCTTTTCTGTTGGTTCTATAACTACCGTTGCTAAAGCTGTTCTAATTCCATTTTCAAATATGATGACCTTGCAATAACCTTGATTATATGAGCGTTACAGCGACTGTCGCTCATATCATCAGGGCCCGTTCACAAATTACATAACGCTTTAGGGGGTGGGAGGGTACCTGCCAGAGCGTTACGGCTCATACAATTTTCAAAACCCTTTCATACAAAAAACGTTACGGGGGGGGGGGTGGGGGCTGAAAATGGCCAAATTTTGCGTTATGTAATTTGTGAATGAACCCTCAAATTTATAGCATTGCAAACCTCCAATGCACAATAGCTATTGTAATGTGTGATTGTAGCTGTGACATCTGTTCTGTTCACACTTTTATTTGCTTGATTCAAGGTCACATTCACAATAGCTATTCCTTTGCTTTTTTTCATTCTAATACAATGGAGCATTGTGTCTTTTATCAACTGAAATGATATAAGCTCGGGCATTTTATCGAATATCGGTATTACTGTAACTACCTTTGAACCAAACAGAATTTTGAGTGATTCTATCCAGAAGGATGTCTGACGACGAAGATTTTTTAGGTTTTGAAGAAAAAGAATTGACAGTGGTTCATCCGGAAATTTTAAAAAGTAGCCGTAACAATGATCTGCTGTTACACAAAGGATTTGTGTTTTATCGCAATCGGAAACCCGTAAGTTATCACAAAATAAACCTGTATTTTTTTCAAAAATGTATTTTTCATATTCTAACTGTAGGTTGATGATATTCACTATTGGGAGTGTAAGGTAAGAAGTCATTCACGTCAGCACACCGGAAAAAGATGTCCCTCACGTGCCGTTACCAAAAAACGCGACAACGTGCATCAAATTATTTCGTTATCCGATCACAATCATGAATATGATCCCATACACGTTGTGGAGATCAGGTATCGAAATGCAATCAAGCGTCGTGCAGCAGAGGATTCAAGCAAGCCAATAAAATTAATCCGAGCATCAGCGTTCGGTTTCCCAAAAGAAGTTCAGCAGAGAGTGACCCTTAACGCACAACGAAAAATTTTGGAACGTTTCCGTTCTAAAAATACCACTGCAAACATAGTAGAACCAGCTTCGCTCGAGAATTTCACGGTTCCGGACCGTTTAAGGACCACTATTTATTGCGACAAGTTTTTGTTTTTGCCGACATCCATGAAGGTGACGATACAATCATGATGTTTGGCACAAATGAACATATACAACGCTTAGTAAATTCGAAGTACTGGGTGATGGACGGAACATTCAGCAGCGTATCACCTTTATTCAGACAGTTGTTTACGATCCATGGGAGCTGCCCTCCAAGTCATCAACACACGTTCCCTTTAGTATACGTCCTAATGACATCCAAACGGGAGGAGATCTATTGTAAAGTGTTTCAGTCGTTAATAGATATCGCTGACGACTTGGAAGTACAGCTGAAGCCTGATGTTATTTTGTCAGACTACGAGAAGGCCATGATCAATGCCAGCAAAAATGAATTTAAAGATTCCAAACAAAATACATGTTTCTTCCATTTAAGCCAGAACATGTGGAAACACGTGCAACAGTTGGGGTTGACACAAGTCATGAACAGCGACGTCAAGTCATTCGAATATTTCAAAAAAACACAAGCTCTGGCATTTTTGCCCCCATCAAAAATTCCAGAAGCTTTCGATATACTAAAAACATCAGCACCATATCGTCTGACAGAATTTTTTCATATTTTGAGGAAAATTATGTTCACGGAAGAGTACGACTGACAACCAAACAGAGTCGTGTTACACGAAACGATCCACTGTATCCACCGAGCCTATGGTCAGTGTACGATAATATTATACAAAAAATACCACGAACCACACATCAAATCGAGAGCTAGCATAGTCAATGGAACTCGGTTATCGGATCTCATGCAGGAGTGCTTAAAATGATTGAAGAATTCAAATTGGAAGAAAAACACGTTTCAGGACAAATACTCGGATACCTTTCTGGAAACACCAGCAAGAAAAGGAAGACACACAGCGAAATGAATGACGAGAAAATCACTAAAATTGTGAACAGTTTAGGGAAGATCCATTAATTACGTAACGCAAAAATTGGTCATTTTCGACCCCCCCTCCCCCCTATGTCACACTTTTTGTATGAAACATCTGTAAATTTTGTATGGACCGTCACACTGCGCTCAACCCCCCCTCCCCCCTCTAAGCGTTACGTAATTTGTGGACGCTCCCTTAGGTTCAATGCCACTGAAAGATTATTTGGAAGCAGTGTCTGCGAACTTGGGTTCCAGATAGAAAAAAATGATACATAACTTCAATCCATTTATTCTTTCATCAATAAAAACCATTGTATATATTATTCAGTTAAATTGAAAAATAATTTCGTAAATAAATTAAAAATAATACAGCTGAAAAACAAAAATCTTTAATAACAATTTTCTCTCAATATAAAAAATACATAATAAGTAAGTATAAAATTTATAGTTTCAATATGCCGTCATAAGACGAGTTTAGTACAATTCCATTTAATTCCACCACGTCGTGGAATTAAATGGAATTGTTTTAAACTCGTCTTGACAGTGAAAACATTTCACTAAAAAAAAGCGATATATTTTTTTTTTAATTTCAATATGGATTTTCTTGATTGTACGACATTTAGCGATAAATGCTTGGTACACGGTAAAAAGCGATGTTTTTCTTTCTCTAAATGGTCGCATTTGCCCGGTATAATGCAAAATGTGAGGTTTGGCCTTCTTTAATTGCTCGCATTTGCCCGGTATAATGCAAAATGTGATCTTTTTCATTCTTTGAATAATTGGTGTGAAGCAACATAAGTTCATTGTGTTGCGGAGTAATGAATTTATACAACAAAAATCAAGAGTCTGATATAAACTCAATGAATGTTTTTTGAACTTTTGCTTTGACGCTTTGCAAAGTTAAAGAACACATTAAAATTATTGATCTGGTGCATTAGAAAAATTAAACTCGCAAAATAATTCACCGCGAATAATTGCAGAACGGTTTAACGTCATATGATGCAAACCGTCGTACTATCGATTTTTCCTTTTATTTTGGGCATAGGAAGTTCTTTCTAATTTTATTATTATCACTATTAGGTATTTATATAATTTATAGTTTTATATAGAAACTTTCATCATTTCCTTTGATTTTTTTTTGCGAATTTTACCTTCTTTGCGAAAGATACCAAGAAGCTCATACTAAGATTCGATCTTAATTTACCCAAAGAATATGGATAATCAAAAATATGAGATTTTCTTTGCTTTATGCCAAATGACCATTATGCCAAACGACTTAATGCCAAACGGCTTTATCCCAAACGGGGTAGCCCCACCCTGATCACTATCTCTGTTAGTAAGATTTCAACAAACTGATTCTACACACGTCACAGTAAACAGCATCCAGTGGCATCGTCTGAATGTAGAAGAAGCTCGACGAACGGATAAGTGACAACCACAGCGAAAAAGCCGAATGATCGTGCCAGGTTCCCGATTGAATTAATATCAAACAAAAGGTAAGATGTTGTTTTAAAATTTAAAAAAAGTACTTGGAGGTGTCAAAAAATATGTTTTTTTTTTCAGAAAAGTTGGTCCGAAATAAAATAATGAATCGCTTAAGCGAATGAAAATTTTTCACTGGAAAGTTCGATTCTTATGAAGGTTTATGAAAATGCCGGTTCGCCACTTCATCTCATAGCTCCGATTCCCATCTCATCAAAAACAAAGAAATGGAAAGGAATTTGGTTTGTTTATTATTTTTGTGATTTTTTTCAGCAGTGAGCACGAATTTGGTGCCGTATTTCTTTATTTAGCGATGAGATGGATATATGTAGCTTTCTTTACAACTTCCTAGATGCTTCCCAACCGCAAATACTCATGCCCCTTTCTTAGATTGAAATCAAGGATTAAACCCCTTCTGATTTCTGATCGAAGTCTGGAAACTGTCCTATCTTCTAATGTTGTGCTAGTAATTCTTTTCTATTTATTTTCAGAATTGTCATCACATCTGTCACCGAGTATAGAAGCTGACGTTACCGTCTATTAAAGATTTTTTTTTTTTTTTTTTTTAACTAATTTTATTTGCTAATTATCTAATACATGCATTCATCTCTTAGGCTAGGTGTTCCGTGTTTTCTTAACACTATCATCCTTATTTGCTATGTTACGCTTTTAGTTATTATTAATACATTTCAATTGCCTCTGGCAGTTAGAATTTTTCCTCTGGTTGAATTGAACCATGTAGGAATTACAATGTTTTCAACTTAAACTAATCTTAACCTTAATCCTAACTATACTAAGGGTACAAGGAGTTAATCGTTGCGATAGAAGATTGCAACGATTTTTGTCTAAAATTGAAATTATTTTGTTGGACATTTGTTGCAATGTCTCAATTTTAGAAATTCTATGAAGTTCATTGGTACTATACCACGGAGGCAACTTCAGAATCATTTTCAAAATTTTATTTTGAATCCTCTGGAGTGCCTTCTTTCTGGTATTGCAGCAACTAGTCCATATTGGCACAGCATACAACATGGCAGGTC
Organism: Armigeres subalbatus; assembly: GCF_024139115.2. Taxonomy (NCBI): domain Eukaryota; kingdom Metazoa; phylum Arthropoda; class Insecta; order Diptera; family Culicidae; genus Armigeres; species Armigeres subalbatus. The sequence continues at coordinate 18,335,502 of NC_085141.1, forward strand.
TAAAATTTGTTTGTAAATCAAAAGTTTGTTCTTAAGACAAAGTTTTGATTTTCTGTTTATAAGAGGATATAGACACTTAATATATTTGTTACATTTGGCTTGAAGGCCTTCAATGTGATTTTTAAAAGTTAATTTTTGATCTAGCAGAAGTCCTAAATATTTAGCTTCGCTAGACCAATTAATTGGAACCCCATTCATAGTGACAATATGTCTGCTAGAAGGTTTCAAATAAGAAGCTCTCGGCTTATGTGGGAAAATTATAAGCTGAGTTTTGGAAGCATTCAGGGAAATTTTCCATTTTTGCAAGTAAGTGGAGAAAATATCCAAACTTTTTTGCAATCTACTACAAATGACACGAAGGCTACGCCCTTTGGCTGAGAGACCTGTGTCATCTGCAAACAAAGATTTTTGACACCCTGGTGGTAAATCAGGTAAGTCAGAAGTAAAAATGTTATACAAAATGGGCCCCAGTATGCTGCCTTGGGGGACACCAGCCCTTACAGGTAATCTATCAGATTTAGTATTCTGATAGTTTACCTGCAGTGAGCGATCTGATAAATAATTTTGTATCAGTTTAATGATGTACAGAGGAAAATTAAAATTCATCAATTTTACAATCAAACCTTCATGCCAAACACTGTCAAATGCTTTCTCTATATCAAGAAGAGCAACTCCAGTCGAATATCCTTCAGATTTGTTGAGCCGAATTAAGTTCGTAACTCTTAATAACTGATGAGTGGTTGAATGCCCATGGCGAAAACCAAATTGCTCATCAGCAAAAATAGAATTGTCATTAATATGAACCATCATTCTATTTAAAATAATCTTTTCAAACAGTTTGCTTATTGAAGAAAGCAAACTGATTGGGCGATAACTAGAAGCCTCAGCTGGATTTTTGTCCGGCTTCAAAATTGGAACAACTTTGGCGTTTTTCCATTTATCTGGAAAGTATGCCAATTGAAAACATTTGTTAAATAAATTAACCAAAAAGGATAAAGAGCTCTCAGGAAGTTTTTTGATAAGTATGTAGAAAATACCATCATCACCCGGGGCTTTCATATTTTAAATTTTCTAGTAATAGATCTCACTTCATCCAAATTGGTTCCCAACGAAGGGTCAAAAACATTCTCTTGATTGAGAATGTCTTCGAAGCTTCGTGTAACCTGATCCTCAATTGGACTAGTGAGACCTAGACTAAAATTATGGGCACTCTCGAACTGCTGAGCAAGTTTTTGAGCCTTTTCGCCATTTGTTAATAAAATTTTATTTCCCTCTTTAAGCGCTGGAATTGGCTTTTGAGGTTTTTAAGAATTTTCGTTAATTTCCAAAAGGGTTTCGAACCGGGATCCAACTTCGAGACATTATTCTTAAAGTTGGTATTTCTCAGAATAGCGAAACGTTTTTTAATTTCATTTTGCAAATCTCGCCAAATAACTTTCAACGCGGGATCGCGAGTTCTTTGGTATTGCCTTCTTCTCACATTTTTAAGACGGATCAGTAGCTGAAGATCGTCGTCAATAATAATGGAGTTGAATTTAACTTCACATTTCGGAATTGCAATGCCTCTGGCTTCGACAATTAAATTTGTCAAAGATACGAGCGCATTGTCAATATCACTTTTGGTATCCAAAGGAATATTAACATCAAAATTCCTATCGATATACGTTTTATATAAATCCCAATCAGCTCTATGATAATTAAAAGTAGAGCTGATTGGATTATAAATGGCTTCTTGTGAGATTTCAAATGTCACAGGAAGGTGATCAGAGTCAAAGTCAGCATGAGTTACCAATTGGCCACACAGCTGACTTGAATCCGTTAAAACTAAATCAATTGTAGAAGGATTTCGACTGGAAGAAAAACAAGTTGGTCCATTGGGATATTGAATAGTATAATATCCCGCAGAACAATCTTCAAATAAAATTTTACCATTGAAATTGCTTTGAGCATTATTCCATGAACGGTGTTTGGCATTGAAGTCACCAATTACGAAGAATTTTGATTTGTTGCGAGTCAGAATTTGAAGATCAGCTTTCAACAAATTCTTTTGCTGCCCATTGCATTGAAAAGGCAAGTAGGCTGCAATGAAGGAAAATTGTCCAAAATTTGTTTCAACAGAAACTCCCAAGGTTTCAAAAACTTTGGTTTCAAACGAAGAAAATAATTTATGTTTGATACGTCTATTAATGACAATGGCGACCCCACCACAGGCGCTGTCAAGACGATCATTTCTGTAGATAAAATAGTTTGGATCTCTTTTAATGGAGAGTCCTGGTTTTAAATACGTTTCAGTTATAATGGCAATATGCACATTATGAACTGAAAGGAAGTTGAATAATTCATCTTCCTTACCCTTTAGAGAGCGGGCATTCCAATTTAGAACTTTCACACAATTATTTGGATCCATTGAAACGGAGTCCGATAACAATTTTTTGTGTGTACTTTATACCAACCTGAACAGCTTCAGGAATGGTTCATTTCATTCATTTCATTTATTTAGTCTACATCTAAACAGATAACACTGAATCAACAATTTGACGCCACAATACACGGTTCGAGGCCGCATCTCTCCATCCTCGGATACGCCCCACGCTCGCCAAGTCGTTCTGCACCTGGTCTGCCCATCTCGCTCGCTGCGCTCCACGCCTTCTCGTACCTGCCGGATCGGAAGCGAACACCATCTTTGCAGGGTTGCTGTCCGGCATTCTTGCAACGTGTCCTGCCCATCGTACCCTTCCGGCTTTAGCTACCTTCTGGATACTGGGTTCGCCGTAGAGCTGGGCGAGCTCATGGTTCATTCTTCGCCGCCACACACCGTCTTCTTGTACACCGCCAAAGATGGTCCTAAGCACCCGTCTCTCGAATACTCCGAGTGCTTGCAAGTCCTCCTCGAGCATTGTCCATGTTTCATGTCCGTAGAGGACTACCGGTCTTATTAACGTCTTGTACATGACACATTTGGTGCGGTGGCGAATCTTTTTCGACCGCAGTTTCTTCTGGAGCCCGTAATAGGCCCGACTTCCACAGATGATGCGCCTTCGTATTTCACGACTAACGTTCAGGAATGGTATTTGCTTTGAACATTGCATCAATCATGTGATGCAATTGTTCAGTTAAAAAATCAAAATCGGAAGCAGTCATGCTACCTGAATCGGCAACATGACCATTATTTTCCGTTGGGACATGGGTATAAACCTCATTTTGAGAAGAGAAATTTTGTCTACCAGCAGCGATGTTTGCATACGTAGGTACATTGGAAAAATTGGAATTTACTGAAGTGCTTGCTACCCGTTGACGAGCGGCAAAATTTGTTTGTGAATTGTGGTGGGTATGAATTGCTCGACCGGTACCCGGTTTCGAAATTTGAGCGTTTGAAAAATTTCTACCCGTCGAATCTGGGATCCGATTGGAATTTCCCGTCATCAATTTTGCACGGGAATTCAAAACTTTTTTGCGTGAAGGGCATTCCCAGAAATTGGATTTATGATTTGCACATTTAAATTTATTGGAATCTTCTCTCACAGGACATGCGTCCTTGGCGTGAGAGGTTCCACCACAAATCATGCATTTAGCATCCATGTGACAATGTTTGGTTCCATGACCCCACTTTTGGCACTTACGGCACTGGGTAGGGTTTTGGAAATTTCCACCAGGCCTGCGGAAATGTTCCCATGTAACACGGACATGAGACATAATACAGGCCTTTTCCAAACTTTTCATATTATTTAGTTCACTTTTGTTAAAATGAACTAAATAAAATTCTTGAGAAATGCCCCTCTGGGAAGTACCAGAATGGGATTTCTTTTCATCTTAATTACTTGGACTGGTGAAAATCCAAGTAATTGAGAAATTTCAATTTTAATCTCATCCAGTGATTTGTCATCACTGGGGAGACCTTCAAGACGACTTTGAACAATCGCTCAGTTTTGTCGTCGTATGTGTAGAATTTATGGCGCTTCTCAGTTAAATAGTGAAGAATACGTTTGCGATCGTCAAAGGATCCCGGCAAAACGCGGCAGTCACCCTTCCTAGCAATCTGAAATGAAACCTTGATCCCCTGAAGGTTATTGCCAGAAAACTCGGCAACAGATACCACAATTGGCGGAATCCTTTGCTTCTTCGCATGAATCGAATCACCTGGGCTACAGGGAGATTCGACTTGCTCAATTCATCATTAATCAAATCGAACTGATTGCTCAGTTCGATTGGAGAAGAATTATTTCCGATATTAGAGTTAGAAGGAATATCTGAATTCTCCAGCTTCCTTCTATTTTTTCCGCGCTTGGGCAGGACGGTCTTGAAACCTTGTTTCTTTGAAGGAAGTGGAGAATTCAGAGACTCCCCTTCCTCTTGTTTTTGTTAATACTCATTGCTGAGCGTGGAGACGTGACCTTCTAAGAGGTTTTTCCCAGAACGGTGTCCCTGCAGGATTACCACCGCTTGTCGGAATTTTACTTCCGCAAACGGGTCCAACGTAAAACGAAGGCACGGGTCCTTGCAAAGATCGTAACAGGATCAGTGGGTACAAATAGCGCTAAGAAGCACCGTTGAAATTAAAATAGCTTCGGGTAGTATTAAAAACTTCCTTCCGCAAAGAGAGAAAGAACCGCACAGCACGAAAGCACGATGCGGTCTGTCTATTAAAGATGATTTTCTTCTTTTCTTATTTATAGTGAACGTAATTATTATGAACACGACGTCATCCATCGCTTGCCGAATGGGGCATTTAATAACTTTTAAATAGCTACGCTCCCAACGAAAAACTCATTCATATAATTTTTGATTACTATTTATATTAACTGGACACGCTTGGTATGGGAGGTCCACGCTTTCTTTCGATTCCAAGGTATGGATTGACTTTAAGGGTTTACAAATTCCGAAGTCGCTCAGTATCTAGGAGTCATTTCTGCGGTACATACTGCGTAGTTGGCCTGGCCGTAATAAGAAAAATGACGGAATTTAGAAAGTATTTCCAGTATTGGCTGTGCAAGTATGATATTAGATGAGAAGTTTTGGAATTTGAGAATTTGGGAATTTAAAAATTTAGGAGTTTAAGCAGGGGTCTGCGAAGCGGCCATGTCTCTGATGCCAGCATCAAAATCATCGATTATTTTAATACGAAGGCGTAATCATAGCCGTCGAAAACCTGCCATTGAATATATGATTTAAATATCATGATATCATTTTGGCGAAGTAGAGCGCTTGATGCCGATCAAAATATGATAATTTATTAAAGGCATCAACATTCTTGTTGAAATACACCTCGCATTCATACTTTCGCACAAATTCTCGAAAAATGATGAAAAATAATTACGTCTCTTTGGAAAAAATCATTTCGGAATAGTAGTTTGTTTACAAAATAGAATTGTCAGTAGGAAACCCAATTTCAACCGAACAATGAGAAACTCAAAGATGTTGGTTATTGTCAAACGTAGTGGATAGGATTGGGGGTGCCATATACCTATGGGTATATTTATTTTATTTATTTATTTAACAATCGTTGCAGCATAAGGAATATTACTTTTAAGGCATCTAGAAAGAATGATGAGAATACAAATAACTTAAATTACTACGAATTGTTGATTCCCCCTGTTGAACCATTTGACGCAATCCTGCTAAAAAGCACTAATTGTATTGCTGTTCTTCACATGATTTGGCAATTGATTCCAAATTACAATGCCCCTCACAAACAGAGTATTCGCGAAATGGGATGAGTTAAATCGTGGTACTATAAAGTTTCTAGTGCGGATGCTTTGAGAAGGATTAAGTTTTGCATATAAATAATTAGGAGATGACGTTCATTTTTTAAAAAGTCATTGAAAGGGCAGCCAAGTAACTTGAATTGCAGATGGGAAACATGAGAGTATCTTGATAAGTTATAAATGTATCGTACGCAGCAATTTAAAGCAATTCTAAATCTATTGATAGCTAGAACTGACGCATTTAAAAGAAAAACGTCTCCATACAAAAAGTGTGGAAGTAACAGGGATTTGAACAGTTGTAATTTAACAACACTGGGTAGCATATATGTCGAAAGCCTCAAGAGCCTTAATCCTCTATAAATTTTGCTGCACTGACTATTGATATGGCAGTCCCATTCAAGGTTATTTTGAACAACATAACCAAGGTTGGTCACTTTCTTTATGTACTCTAGTTGAACGTTGTCTAAATAAATATTTGGTAAGGCGTAATGCTGACCATTTCTTGAGATAAACATAACTTTAGTTTTAGAGGGATTAATCGATAAAAGATTTTTGAAAGCCCAATTAGAAATGTTCAACAAATCGGCATTAATCTTTTGGGACATCAAGGATATAGACATTCCCTCAATAGCAAAATATAATTGCACGTCGTCGGCAAACATATGAATTTTACAATGTTTCAGAACACCAGGTAAATCGTTAATGAAGCAAGAAAATAGCAGTGGCCCAAGTATAGACCCTTGAGGTACCCCTGATGAGATAGGAGTTGCCTTGGAGTATGAACCATCCGAAAATACTAACTGTTTTCGCTTCGAGTCGAGAGATATGATTGCATTAAGTTTGCAGCTGATCTTGAGAATGAAAATTCCGTGGACAACTTATTTATAAGTTTTGTGTGAGAAACCTTGTCGAATGCTTTTGCAAAATCGATTAATAAAAGGAAAGCTACACCTTTTCTATCAATTACGGACTGAATGTCATGAAAGCAGTGGTTGATGACCTATTGTAACGTTTTACGTTTTTTACCGTTTTAAATTTACGTAAATTTCCGTAGTTTCAGACGTTTTTATCTTTTTAAGCAAAATCAAGTGTAAATAAGTTTTTGAAAATAGTTTTTACGTGTCGTCTATTTTAGTTGAATTTAATATTTGTAGTTTTTGACGTTTTTTTCTTTTTAAGTAAAATAATGTTCAAATTCAAATTAAATTCGATTCGTGTCAACGAGAAAGCAATTCGTCGACATGGTTTGTGTCTCGACTAAATGTTGTGATGTTTGAGTACTATGACGACAGCCATATTCAATATGGCAACGATACTTTGTAATGTTCTATGTAGTAAAGTGAGCTCGGTGTTTCCGAAGGCGCGAACTCTATGTCGCCATTTGAAATTTAAATTGGCGCAATTGCTAAATAATGGGTTAATTTTTGTAGAAGGTTTCTTGTTCAAGAACAAACTCAAACTCGGTCATTTCGCTTCCATAACGGCTGGCAGTTAGAAGTTTTGCGAGTTTAAGAGTTTTATTTAGAGAATTTAAGTAAAGTTTAGTTCGTCAAGGTAATTAAAGTGATTGGAGTAATTTTGTACGTGATTGTAATTAGTTTTTTTTGTTCGTTCTGTAGATTTTATTCTGTTGTCGGTGTAGCCGACTCTCGCAAATTTCAATTTTAAATAGTGTAGTGTACCAAGAAAGGTAAATTTTTGTCGAACTACTCGTTGTCTGTTTAAATGTTAATTTATATTTCGCGTTGGATTTTTAGCACGTGGCACTTTTTTTTGGTACGGGCTGGAATTTCGGAGTCGACCCGGAGTCAATGAAAAGGGTTTACGGCAACTCCGCCGTTTTATCGTTTGGAGGAGTTCTTTTGTGGAGTCCGTGCGCTCGTCAAGGCCCGCCCTTCGGGGTAGCGAAACGGAGTGTTTCGTCAAAAAGAGAAGCGAAAAGTGAACCGTCGATCGCCAATCAATCGACGGTGGTCCAAAACGTTCCGAGCGTTCGGAGAGCTCGGCGCGTGGAATACGTCGCCAATTGCGTACCACAGTTCCGGATTCAAACCGAAGGCGAGGGTTCATTTCATCACGGGCGGTCAAAGCCGTAAAAAGCGAAGCCGTGCGGAGGTACGTTGGCCCTTGTCCGGAGGGGAAAATCAACTCGGGAAGCGTGACATCCGTCGACGCAGCTCTCACGAGAAAATTGGAGGCCTTCCGTCTAGCCGCCACCCACTTCGCAACTTTAGATCGGCCACATTTGCACGAGCTCATCAGCTGCGCACCATCCTGCAGCTAGACGATTCTTCTGTCACCGCCATCGTCAAGGACAGCTTCGCCGCCATCGCCACGAACAGGTTCAACGCCATCGTTCCGAACCGGTTCGCCGCCATCGCGCCGGCGAAACCCAGCAAGTCGACGAAGAAGAAAACCTGGGCAGGTATGTGACAAGTGTGTAGACATGGCCATGATCTAGATAAACATTTTCATTTCCGTACCAATTCCAAATGGGTTCAACCCGAAACAAATAAACCCCATGAATTTTAAGTAAGAAGATCGAGTAGTTTTTTAGTTGGAGTAATCCTCGTTCGCTTTTCCGTTCCGTTCCGTTGACTACTTTGATCATTCGCTTTGCATAATTTCTGCCGGGATTTGTTGGCGGGTTGGAACAGTTTGAGGGTAATGTAACTTGGGAGGTGGCCAAATTGGAGAAGCACTTGGTGCAAAGCAATATTTTAAGTTTCAGCCAGCGACCGTTCGAGTGGCCCCTCAGGAGAGAAGTCAAGTATTAGTCGGGCAAAACAACTCGACCGGTGGTTTTCCAGATTCCGGAAGTGGCGCTTAAGCCGCCGGTTATAATTAAACTTCGAGCTGAAACAACGAACGGTTACAAGATTAAGAACTTAGTAACTTAGTTTTTCAAGAATCTGGGCACTCGAAATTCTGAAAATAAAGGGCTTTAAGAATTCTGGTATTTAAAATTTTAGATATTTAAATGTTGAGGGGTTTAGCAATTTAGGAATAAGGGGTTCAGGAATTTTGGAATTTAAAAGATTATTATGGAATTCAAGAATATGAGAATTTTGGAATAAATCCATCGGACAACGAAAAAACAAAATAATTTTGTTTATGACCTTTAGAGAACAGGTTTCAACAATGACCTAGTCTCACCACATAGAGTACAATTATAAGATTCTATTCTTCCAGTGTGATAAATTTTGTATCAACAGATACGTATTTCGTTTTCTACCTACTAAAACTTCATCAGTGTTTTGTTTTCGACTCAAGGTAGAAACGACATACGTATATTGGGCCCATCTTAGCCTAGCGGTAAGATGCGCGGATATAAAGCTAGAGCAAGACCATGCTGAGGGTGGATTGTTTGGTTCAAACTTCCGGAGAACAGTGATACTTCGAAAGGCTGGAATGGACATATCGAAAAGCTATATTATACCCAGAGGCTCTAAGAATATGATGGGTTGCATTTGGAAAAGTATTTGTATTGGTTGACGCAGTTGGTCGATAGAAACGATTCAAAGGCCCTTAGTACTCTTGAGTGAACATATCGGTAATCTTGATGATATAGGAATTGGCTTTCATTGGTTTCATTTCACAATGATTAAATCAATCAAAAGTCCATAAATAATTAAAGCACAAACCGCGTAAAAGTGACTTCAGTGTAAATGCTTTGTGTATGAAAACTCATCGTATGTTTCTGTATCGTATGATATTTCATAAATGTTACCTTCTAAAGACAAACCATTTCATCTTCCTTCATATCACATGTCAGCTATCAAAACTATTATCGAGAAATGCATAATCGTTAAACTTCCATTATGCGCTTATTTTCAACTATGAAAGGTTGTTCCACCGCAATCTTTCCACACAACTGGAATAAGGTGCCGTTGATTGAATTCTTTCACGTTGAATCCACAAAAGCAGGGAATAATAAGCGCAATAAGGAATAATAAGGCAACTCCCAAAACCAACTAAAGAAATGGAAAACCCATCATATCTTGGGGTTAACCATTACCGATGGTGCCGGCTTTCAAAGTGCTCTACGCAGTATACCTTCCACACCGACTGGGTGAGTGTTCGGCTCACACGCGCTGCACACTCCCAGAGACGCACATTTGTTCAGAATGTAGCCATTTCCCTTTCTTTGATAGGACCATATCAGATCGAATGGGGTAGATATAAGTAGTTTGTGCGAAGGGAACGAAGTACATTTGGCCTGGATTGATATTACTATTGTTGGGACTTTTTTCCCATTGCTTTTCTTGTAGCACTATGGTTCAGAAAAATTCCAAAAACGTTTTTTTAGTAACATTGTTCTGATAATTATTATGGATCAAATTGGGTTGAGAATGGACGAATCTGGCAGCATGTTAAAATGCCTTTTTTTAAATTGTTTAACAAAATTAAAGTAAAATGAATCAAACGAATTGGATCATTCAAAAGAACCATTTTTATTTTTCCTATCTTTGCACTCATTATCAGACTAATTTTGGGAAGATCGCAGAATTTTTTGTTGATACGCAATTCGTTCAACTGTTTATACGCCTTCGTACAAGAAAGTTTCCTATCTCAACAGGGTGGATAGCTCAAGATTTTTTCCGCTTCCGATAGCGGCGTTTGCGGTGAAGGACTTACTCAGTAGCAAAAAAAGAAAGGAAGAAAACTTACATATCGGATGAATATCGCGTGATGGGTACAAATTGTTTGCAGATGATATTAATTCTCTCCTACCGGAGCTTTCGGTTTGCTATTCGGGGTGACAGCTGCTTTCTCCGTGCAAGGAATCGAGCTCTATTTCTTTGGATCGTTTTCGATTTTGTCGCCCTTTCCATTGTTGTGGTAATAACGTCTGAGTGCTTTTCACGGTGTGATGTGTGATTTTGTGCCGTGGAATGACATTTCCCGGGAGGTTAACATGGCGTGATTGATTTTTGTGACATTTGGTTATTTCTGGAAGTTTCGCGTAAATGCTTTAAAGGGTTGATGTTTTTAGTCGGCGGTTTAGCTTAGCTTGTTTAAATAACTCTAATTATATCACGGCAAACTGCAAACACATTTTTCATTTTTTAGTTTCATGAAAAGCTATAATGTATTGGAAAATAATGGAAATAAATATTCTCATATAAGAGAAATTTTTCCCCTGTCATAAGACGAGTTTAAACAATCCCATTGAATTCCACCACTTAATTGTATCCTGACAGATACGTATTTCGACCTCAACAGTAAGGCCGTCTTCAGTGTCTCGTACTTGACTCGACTTAGTCGAGTCAAGTACGAGACACTGAAGACGGCCTTACTGTTGAGGTCGAAATACGTATCTGTCAGGATACAATTAAGTGGTGGAATTCAATGGGATTGTTTAAACTCGTCTTATGACAGGTGAAAACATTCCACTAAAAAGCTCAAAATAATTTTCTTAAGAGAAATTTTTGCCAAAGAAGTAACATTAATAGTGAAAGAGAAATAATGAAATAAGAAAACACCCAATAGCAACAGCCTTGAAAAAACATCAAGGCTGAAAAGAAACATTCAAATACCAATACAGCACTAATTTAAAAAAAAGCTTTCAAATATTTAAGCTTAAGCAATAGGAAAACTTTTCCCATTCATTCGCAACAAAGCTGTTCAATAAAACCGGTTAATTAAATTTCTTTCTTTCCTATTTTTTATGCCATAGCATCCTTCTGTTGTGGAATTATAGTTTGTGATATTTGCAGTAAGTATATGCAATCAAATCAGATTCCAACTGCCATAAGTGCAACACATATTAAATGGTTTAGAGCACAAAGTTGCTATGAAATAAGTATGAAAATGCATTGGAGAAAAAAAAAACATCCTTCTGTGCTGTTTTAACATTATTTATCGCCATCAGTTAGAAATACGATTGAAGAAAGGAAATAAAATTCTACCATTTTAAATATGATCTTGCTTCGTAGCCGTACACCGTACTGAGCTATAAAAGATCCCAAAGTTTCTCTGCTCTTAGGATAATGGAATACTTATACATACCATAACTTGGATGGATCTGAATAGCAGCGTATACAAAACCGATATCATATATTTCATTCAATGCTACATTATGCGTCAAACCATGGAAACATTGAACTCATAGTGTAATACAATAGGAAATAGATGACCATTAAGATCTGGTCATGGAGACGCATGGCCCAATCTATGCCAAAAGCGGCCATAATGCGTCTCCATTAAATTCCCATTCCAGTAAAAGACCGAGCTAAATTCCAGACAAGCACCAGCACGCATACCCCATTGGCCTTGTAAGCCCTTACAACTATTGTTGATTTATTTAGCCGGTTCGGCAAGCTGTTGGTATGCGGACACAAAAAAAAGCCAAGCACAGGAAGCGTTCCACCGAGAAAATTTAGTATACCACAACTAAATTACGCAACTCGAGCAAAACAGCACACGGGAATAGAACATCCCGACCCCAGCCCGATCCATGAAGAGCAGAACGTAGTGGACGGGTGGTTGGAGTGCTCGCTTGCTTGTGGATGCGAAAATAATGAGATTAAAATCATACCGCTGCGAGCGAGATTAATGGTGTGACCGCACCAGTCAGCATCAGCGTCGGAAAGCTTCAGCAGCAGAGCTGAACACCACTTTCCTGAAAGGAGTGAATCAAGAGTGCTGTAAAAGTCAGCCAGAGTGGCAGAGTGTACCAAAAAACCATTGAATTATAAAATTATAAATCTGATAAAAGAAAAAGGAACACGTATTTACGATCGGAAAATCACCTTCGATGAATTTTTCACATTAGTTCGTCAGGAAACCTTGAACAGCTGGCAGCAGAAATGGACAAATGGGGAGTTGGGTAGATGGCTGTATTCAATTCTCCCACAGGTGTCGAAGCGTCCATGGTTCAAAAAATTGAATATGGGGCGAGACTTCATTCGAACCATGTGTCGTCTAATGCCCAATCACTACACTCTAAATGCACATCTTTTCAGAGTGGGGCTTTCGGAAGGAAATCTCTGTGTTTGCGGCGAGGATTATCAGGACATCGATCATGTCGTGTGGGCGTGCGAGGAGCATCGTGGCCCCAGATCTGCGCTAACTGAACATCTCCGGGTCCGAGGAACTGCAAACAACCAAAGCCTATTAGGGAAGTGTTGTCGGGCCTTGATCTCGAGTACATGTCCCTGGTCCATCAGTTTGAAAGTTGCTGATGTAAGACTGTAATCATTGTCTGCCCATTCCCTTGTCTGTCGTACCCCATATCGAATGTCTTCCTCTTGTTGTACATTTCCATGTCTGTCGTTAATCCCTTCCGTATGTCTTCCTCTTGTCGTTGTCTCCCAAAAAAGTTTGTTTGTCCCGTTACAGATGTAAAAATGCGAGGAATGTCAACTTTGTGAACATCAGCATCGTAATTACTTAAGCACCCTAAAATCCTTTCCTTTCCTACTGTATTATTGTATTCCCTAACCTCGACTAAACCGCGAGTCTTTCGGTTCCCCAAAACTAACACTATGTATAAGAATCAAGAAATGTATTTGTTAAACTTGATTTCGGCTCCGTAATGCTTCACGGCAAATGAGCCTTCCAAATAAACGAAAGATTAAAAAAAAGGAACACGTGCCGAAATACACATAAACATATTGATTGTTGACGTTACATCGTTACATAGTTACAACATTTTTGTGTTCGTATATCACTGAACCAACACGAGAAATTTTCAACTCGGACATTTTCTAGACCGGATCGGGAATCGAACTTTGGCGAATCTTACCGCTTATTACTCATAACCGTTATTAACAAAAGAGAAAATCATTGAAGAGAAATCGAACAATTAAATTACGCCCTTATGATACTTTTACGGCGATTTAAAAAAAACTAAATTTGAATCATTTTTTGAAACATATTAACAGCAATGTCTTTTAAGGCAGAGCTATAGGAACGTTCATACGGTACATGTTCGTCTTACCTAATAAATTTATAACTGGCTTCTGTACGATGTTCTCAAAAATTGTACGAATGAAAGCCAATAACATTTTACGCTGCAAAACACTTATTGAAGTTTGAAACATTTGTTTTCGGAAAATAATTAGATCTTTTGAATTTTAAATCAATGCGCTAATAAAACCCGGAAGAACTTTTCAAAATGACTAATACGAAACAACTAACTCGATTTTCTTGAGCAACATTTTTATTGGTTTCGGGTTGAAAGGAATTCTAGTTTTGACGGTAACTAATTTTTTTTTTGCAATTCCTGATCATAATACCTGGTTTACAGTTGGCGTTTGAGTGATAAAACGGCCTACTTTTCCATACCAATGACATGGGTGCTTTAATGAACATTATGCAACTCAAATGGGTTGCATAAAATCCATTATAGCACTCATTTGGGTGCTATAATGGAAAACCAGCATTAAAACAATAGTTACATGCCCACATTCAGCTAAATTGGCTTGGGTGAGTGTTCAAATAGTGTATTCTTTGTGTCACGTAATAAATGAAATAATTTTATGGGCATGACATCCAATTTTCCAAAGGCAGGTTTATCTATCGCTTTATGGTCTGTCGAACACACAATGGGGCACGATAATATGGAGTCGGTTTGTTTTCTGCAGCAACATGATTTTTTGGTAAGATTGTTCATGTTAAGTAAATAAAATTGTACCATTGTGGTACAGATTTATCATATTTAAGCCCATTTTTCGTCATTGCAAAAAATAGCGTGTGCAACTCGCTGCAAAACTCGATTTTTTCAGCACTCGTAGTATTTATCCAACTCGGCAAGCCTCGTTGGATAAACGTACAACTCGTGCTGAAAAAATCATCTTTTTGCAACTAGTTGCACAAACTACTATTTCAGATCATAGTCACGTTTACCATACTTCCTGCTCCGTCAAAGATGGCGGCGAATGGTAGAATCAAAAATCCACTGTGTTATATTTCGCCACTTTGATAAAACGGGTAGGTTTCCTAATGCTCTAGAACAATTATTTACCCAATTTTATTTCCAGCAATCCAGCAAAAAATGTTCTTATAAAAATTCTTAAGCTTCTTGTTGCTATTCTATTGGGATGAATTGAAATATTTTGATATAAACTACGACTAAGGGAAAGACTTGTATACAGATTATTTAATATAAATTTGAAAATTGGGGACCGTCACGAAATTATGTATGATTTTGAACGATAACTGCATATGTGACCAAGGATGTTATCGATCATTTAGTAATCTGCATTTTATCAATTAGTAGTTTGTCAGGGGCCCTCCTTAGCCTCCTTCTGTCATGTATTCATATTTTTTGTAACACTTCCAGTTTTTAAGAAAAACGGGTTTTAATTCACAAAACTACGTATTCTCATGGACATTTGGTTTCTCTGTTCTGTAAAGCTGGTTTTCGGTTTATAACTTTGAGAAAGAGGTTTGAATTATATTGAAGAAATCGTACAAGATCTAAGTAAGTTGTTGAATTAATTAATTTGTTGTGAAAAACGGAATTTATTTCACAAAAGTACGTATTTTCAAAGAAATTTGGTTTCTCTGGTCTGAAAAAGTTCAATTTTGGCTTCTCACTTTGAGAATTAGGTTTGAATATCGTAGAATAGGCCTGGCATGATGCAAGGTTTGTTGGATTTTATTTGGCACCTTCATTTTTTGCTAAAAACGGAAATCAATTCACAAAAGGACGTATTTTCAAAGAAATTTGGTTTCTCTCCTCTGCAAAGCTGAATTTCGGCTCCTTACTTTCAGAATAAAGTTTGAATTTGGTGAAATGGGTCTAGTAGAATGCATGTGGGTTGCTGGATTTCATTTGGCACGTTCAATTTTTGTGAAAAACGGGATTTTAATTAACAAAAGTACGTATTTTCATAGGAATTTGGTTTCTCTCCTCTGCAAAGCTGAATTTCGGCTCCTCACTTTCAGAATAAAGTTGGATTTTATTTAGAATGGGCGTTGCAGAATGCATGTGGGAAGTTGGATTACATTTGGCACGTTCATTTGTTGGGGAAAAAAATCGATTCTCTGCTCTCCTACCCCCAAGCCCGTAGGGAGGTGGAGACCCGCTCCGGATCCGGTCCAACAACTTCGCCAATGTGGCGGCAAAGCAAAAGAGCAGAGCAAGGTCAAGGAGATCGCTTACGACATTTTCAGCAGCAGCGACGACATGGAAACCGCACCGAATCCGACGCCGAAGAGAGACCGCGCACAACGAAACCAATGTGTAAGTAGCGACTCTTCTATGGGTGCCCCAAAGACGAAGCGTGGTGCAATCTCAAAAGTGAAATAAATGGTTTAATAGGCACAGTTTGCCTTTTTGTGCCCATCCACCCCCCATAACATAATCCTTTTCCTACCCTTTTCACTCCACACCAAATTAACGGCAATTCCAACATTAAGGAGCAACCTGAGCCTCACAGACGAGTACTAGTTAGTCAAACGTTTTCCCTTTCCCCACCACGCATCCCACTCGTCTCAACCAGCAACACCCAAGTCGAGACCAACACCGACCAAGAACAAGAAAGCCCACCCATCGTCACTCCACGACCACCAACACCCACCACCATCAACATAATGGCCGCAGTTGAGCATCCGAGTAGCCGGGGCCCCGTCAGTGCGGAAGTTACACCCCTACCGGAACTGGCGGACAACCTCCGGCGCTCGGACGCTGACCCTGCCAGCCAGGACAAGACAAGATCTGCGAGGGACACCGATGGAGTCAAGCGCAGAACAGTTGGCGTTCTCGGGACGAAGTTCTATTCCCCGACGGACGACGTGGGATGCAATACACCTTCCATCAGTCAAGCGCAAGGTAAAAGAGCCGCCACTGCGGATGAAGCAACCTTCTTCCCACCACTCGGAGCTGAATCAACGTCTGCCTCTCTCTATGACAAACTCCATCGGAGACGATACGGCCCCAACGTCGTCATCCAGCCCGGTCTTTCCCACGTAAGTACGGCTACCACAGACGACCATGGCGAGGGACCTGCCTCCGGAAGAGCTCTGGGGGGGAGCACACCCCTGCCACAAACCTGGTCTATCACCCCATTTTTCCCGTCGCCATCCCCATCTCTGCCGGTTTCGGGTTCCAGACCAGCAACGCCACCCGCAACGTTTCCTCGGACCTCTCCATCCGGTAACAACCCACCAACACCCCGTACCAGAACAACACCGTACAGAGCAGCGCACCAGCGCGGCACCAGCCCGCCGCGTACCACTCTGGCACTGCAGTGGAATCTAAACGGGTTTTTCAACAACATCTGCGACCTGGAACTGCTAGTAGCCAATTCCGAACCTCTGGCCATAGCACTCCAGGAAATCCACAGGACCACGCCGACTGCCATGGACCGCGCTCTCGGCGGTCGCTATAAGTGGTTCGCGGACGTAAACCAGAACGCTTACCAATCGGCTGCTGTTGGCGTTCTAAAAGACATCCCCACCACAGAAATACTCGTCGACGCTGGAATCCCGATGGTAGCCGTCAGAGTCGAATGGCCATTTCCACTAACCATCGCATCCCTATACATTCCGAATGGGGAACACAACGACTTACGCAACAAGTAGGTGGGTACCTTCGAAAGCCTACCAGCCCCGGTGCTTATTCTCGGAGACGTGAACGGCTACCACCACTCCTGGGGTAGCCGTTCCGACAACACCCGCGGCAAACTAGTTTTCAGCGCTGCTTCGGATACGGGTCTAACCGTTCTCAATGATGGCTCACCCACTTTCCGGCGTGGAACAACGGAGTCAGCCATCGACGTATCGCTAGCGTCGAGCGCTATTGTAGGCAAGCTCCTCTGGTCCTCGGACGATGACCCGCGAGGAAGCGACCACATGCCCATCATGTTGGCGCTCAACGGCAAACCTGAAGAAATCTCCAGAAGACCGAGGTGGTTATACGATCGCGCCGACTGGGACGGCTACCAACGAGTAGTCGAGGCCGAGCTGGAAGCAAATCCACCAACATCAGCAACAGAGCTATCCGAAGTCATCCTCCGAGCGGCCGAAAGCTGCATACCAAAATCGAGCCCCAACCCAGGACGAAAGGACGACACCGCCAAGAAAGCCGTCAAGCGTAGGCGCAAAGCTCTCCGAGCGCTAAAAAGGGGAAAAGACCGACTGCAAGCAGGACACCCTGACCTCGAAGAACTCCGTTCGGATTACCAAGCCGCCCGCAACGAGTGCTGGCAAACCATCAGGGAAGAAAAAGAGAAGAGCTGGACAAACTTTCTGTACGGAATCAACAGCAACCAACCCTCCGCCGAGCTTTGGCGTCGAGTGAATTGCTTCCAAGGCAAGCGCAAAGCAAAAGGCATCTCCCTCAAGATCAACGGCACCATACAACGCGACCCCTCCGCCGTAGCGGACGCCCTAGCTGATGAATTCGGAAGACACGCATCGTACCTGGAGTACCCGGGCAGAAGCCATGAGCAGAATAACATAATAGATAAAAGATTAAAGAAGATAAAAGAACAGGCAACAATATCAAAAATTTGCACCGAAATATCATTTGAATATCAAAATATGCTTTGGATAAGAACAAACTAATGGCATATGATATTGATCACTTCTTACAAATAGCATAACTTGATCTCCTTGTGATATTTTAGTGCAAAAAATTGATATTATCGTCTGATCTTCACGTTCGCTGAGCTGGAGTATGCCCTCCAGAAGGGAAAGGGCAAGTCAGCCGGCCCTGACGACCTGGGCTACCCCATGTTGAAGCACCTGCCCGTCGGCGGAAAAACCACCCTCCTCAGCTTCATCAACAAGGAGTGGCAAGAAGGAACGCTCCCGACACAATGGAAGTCCAGCTTCGTCGTGCCCATTCCGAAAGGCCGCGGCTCTCCCAACGACGTCGACAACTACCGACCCATCGCCCTCACCAGCGTAGTCTTCAAGATAATGGAGAGAATGGCCAATCGAAGGCTCATCGAGCTACTGGAGAAAGGCGGCCACCTGGATAACAGGCAACACGCGTTCCGACCAGGCAAGGGTACCAACACCTACTTCGCCGCACTGGGTCAAATACTGGACGACGCAAGAAGGAAAGAGCACCACGTCGAAATGGCATCGTTGGACCTCTCGAAGGCGTACAACCGCACCTGGACACCCGGTGTACTAAAAAAACTGAAGTCGTGGGGGATCACCGGCAACATGTTGCAGTTCATCAAAAATTTCCTATCAGACCGAACCTTTAGGGTCCTGGTAGGAAACCAAACATCAAGAGCAACCAAGGAAGAAACTGGGGTCCCCCAGGGTTCAGTAATTGCCGTCACCCTCTTCCTCATCGCGATGGAAGGCGTCTTCGACCGACTACCGAATGGGATATACATCCTGGTGTACGCCGACGACGTCCTGCTGGTGGTTACAGGAAAGCACCCCAAGGCTACGCGGCGGAAACTACAAGCGGCCGTCAACGACGTGGCCAAATGGGCCAAATCAGCCGGCTACGTTATGTCTGCGGGTAAGTGTTCCCGAACCCATATATGCAGCATCAACCATCGACCTCCAACCCAACCCATCGCCATCGACAAAATCCCCATCCCTACCAAGAAAACCTGCAAGATCCTCGGTGTCACCCTTTAATGCCCTTTACCCTTTACCCTAATACCCTTTATATATTTTTTCTGATACCAGAGGTGAGCCAGCCAAGGGCTGAAAACCTCTTAAATACAGACGATAATAATACATAATAATAAATATGCGATCATGGGCAGTATAAAGGGCTGGATATTGTTGAGCCTATACAACATGGCAGACTACGAAAATAACACAGGGTGTGTGACATATTTTTGCAGTAAATTTCATAACGGATTTTTTTTAAATTGCATAACAATATTAAGATGTATCTGACAGTAGTGAATATTTTTGCAATAAATTTCAATTATATTTTTTCTTTGATTGAAAAAAAATATTCAGATATATGTGGGAACACTGAATGTTTAGAACTGGAGTAAATTTGCACAATTTCAAAATTACTGCAATTCGTTACGCACCCTGTATTTAGTAGAGAACCCGGAAAAGGCCGTAGGCTTCGTGGAAGGCCGCGTATACGGTGGCTTTTTGCAATTGAAGAGCACATGGATCGAGTCCAGTGGAGAAGGATACTCCGTTTAGCGTAGATTCAACGAAAAGCTATAGCCCATCAAGTATCAAGTAAGTAATACACGCAGCGTAATCTTGTACGATTAAACCAAAAAGAAATATTGTTGTTTCCAATAATCGATCTATTATTGAATCAACAGGAGTTGATTGTTGAAACAACAAAATTATGTAATTGAATCAACAATTTTATTTTTATTTCAACAATATATATTATTGTTTTGAAATTGCTTGATTTTGGATTAGTGTGTATTTTTTTATGCGTACTGCTATCTGAGTTTTGGCAGTGGAATCTGAAGACAAAAGTGATTTATTATGGTGAAGCCATAAAGTGCAATCGCGATTTATTTCCAAGTAATCAACAGGTAAAATTGACAGCAATTGTTAAGTGTAATATTCACATTTATCCGTTTTATTTCAGAAACTGATTGATGTAAGCATGTTAAATATTGCTCATGTTTTTGAAGGTTACGGTTCCAGAACGACTTTCCATCGTAAACGCATTCCACTCTCCGGACCTACCATTTTCAAAGGATTTGATATGGGTTTGACGCAATTATGATTTTTAAAACGTGTTAAAAGTGTGTAAATATTATCTAATAAATATTAAAAATGAAAATAAACAGGTACATAATAACGCAACGCGATACTTTTTCATTTTCCTCGAAAAATCATTATCACATAATCTGCAAATACATTATTATTATTTCAACAATATTATATTGTTGAATCAATCGACAAAGTAGCATTGAATTGAATATACATAAACAATTGTTTCAACAATAATATTGTAGATTCAACAATAATGTCGATCGAATAATTTTATCGCTTGGATTGTAAAAACAACAATATTCTGGATTGACTCAAACAAAAAATATTATTAGCCCTGAGTTAACAATATTTATTGTTGAATTTGATCCAGATTATTGTTGTTTCTACAATACATTCCTCTGCGTGTAGGGACACGGCAGGTATTTCCGTCCATCGCCGTAGGGGCTGAAACCAACGAAAGCAACGTACATTTGTACTCCACTATAGCAGAACGTTTCTCCTGAGCCTACGATTTGGTACGTATGAGTTTTACAAAAAAGGGTCTCTTTTATTGGTTTTCGAGACTATGACGAACAGACGATAATACCTGCCGTGTCCCTAGTTAATTTTCTTATTACGTATTTCAAAGAATTTTTAATTTAAGATTTGAAAAATTTCGAGTGTAAATTAGGAGCTTCTCTTACAAATTCTAAAGAATTTTCACGGAAAATTCCAAAGAATATCTTGAGGATATTCCTAAGAACCTCTTGAATAGCTTGGTGTCATTCTTGTTATTGATGTTAAAGATGTCATCGATACGCGGTGCAGAGTTGAGCATCTCTTACATGTCAGAGTAGAAAATCAATACTTTTCAATGAGTTATTTTGTAGCATCCTAAAGGATGGAAGTGGAAAGACTGCGTGAATGCTGCCAGCTAGGTTTTCCCTGAAGACTTGAGTGGGATGATTGATGAGGAGAGTGGGCTTGAGGGAAGGAATTTCAATTCCATTGTTAAAGATGTACCTACAATACACGGTTGCAGGTCCTGAAGAATAAATGACTTGATAATATTATCATAATAAAGCACCGTTGGGAGAACTGTTTTCTTGCGTTTGTTCATACTATCGGGTTGAGTGAGGGATGAAAAGGTATCGCGTTGTTACGGTTAGATCAAACCGTTTGAACATAATATCAAATTAAGTTTAAATTACGGTTCAAACTTTGAACTTGAAATAAGACTAAATTTGGCCAACACCCAAACTTCTGATAACTCCATTTGATAGATGCATCAACATTCAAATTCACTCCAAAACTTCTAGCGTCCACAAACTTTGTCATGAGTGGAAGATTCCAATAAACGTGTAGATCCATAACACATTTTTCAATGTCCCAGTTTAATATAATGTGAAAAATAAGGAATTTTTACATTCAGTAGGATATTTGTGTCTTTAATAAATAATATGCCGCTATATCAATGATATTCGCAATTTGCAATCCCATTTGCGAGTCTGCTGAAAAACATCACAAAAACTAAAAATAAAGCAATTGACGCACCAAAATTTTGACTTCACATAGAATTCTTTATTGATCAATTGAGCACAATTTCTAAAAACTAAATCTAACCGTGCAAAACTGATATCGACTATGCACTAAAGTTACTGATAAAGGGGGTTCCTGTAGTGAATTTACAAACCATATCTACTTTGCCCAACCTCGTAAAAGATTGCATTTCAAGAACAATACGCTATCCAACTATATTTCAAGTGGATTGCATCGAATTGCAGTTATGACTTCACTCAAGGAAACTGTTTATAAAATGCCGTTCCCATTGCACTCGAAAATCATTCACTATCATTTACCAGCATGTCGCGTTTCTTACCGCTGAGTGTGTTCCTATTTGGATCAATTCTCTTTAATTCAGGTATCGATTACAAGGCAACCCCTTGCCTTAATTTATTCACCATTAGTTGATTTTTATTCTGATTTTCAGCTACTTCCAATGTCCTTAACTGCACGGAGTGCAGCAGTGTCGTAAGCTGGGCCGACTGCTCGAATGGCGGTCGTGTCACTCAATGTACAACGGAGCTCGTGAATGCGCTCCATAGTCAATTAAGGATTGGCAATCCAAATCTTCCGATCGGAAACTACAGCGAGTTCAAGTGCTTCAAAATTAAAGTCAGTATAAGTAATGCGACTGTTCCAAATGTGGGGACGGAGTACCTCCAGGGGTGTACCTTCCAGTCGGCCAAGTTCTGTAGTGGATGGCGCAATGTTACCGTTTTGGAGTGTTCCGGAGCGGCTGCTCTACGCTTTACTGCGGGGCTGTTTGTGTTGATGGTGGTGGGAATCTTGGTCGTGTATGATTGGAAATAAAATGTTCATTTAAATGATATCGTGGAAGGCTGAAGTGGGTAGCTTATTTGTGAAATCACTTGATCAAAGGAACGAATGAATGATGTGATTTGGTACCTTTATAAAATGCTAGCACAAGTCATATGTTCAGAAGGACATCATGAAGTGTTAAGAAAGCCTTATTTATACCTAGACTGATACAAGTTTGAAGATATTGGAGCTCAAAAAGTTCATAAAGATTCAAGTACCCTTAGTTAAGGTAGCACCAATAGTGGAAGTAGTAGGGTTTAATGAAATTTTTCATTATTATACACTTTACGATGGTTTTAGTTGATGCAAGTTTGATACTGCAACTAACGCTCTAACTCCGTTATTAGTTGAATTCTAATAACGAACCATTAGGCAAAGTTGTAGAAAAACCTTCGCACTAGAAGTCCACCATACAACATGATTTGAAATTCAGCTTCTGGAATGTGTTATTGACAAACTACTAAATGATCGAACGCAAATTACTGAATGATCGTTAACATCGTTGGTGTTAAATAACATCAATCTCATGATCATTGTGATCATTTCAAACGTTGCCTTATTCGAAGCAAACGCCTACGTAAATAAGAGACCACATCCACCATTTCTTTATTCCGAAAGAAAACGCCTACTTTTAGGGAAATAATAACTATTTTTAAAGAAGGGATGGCTTATTGCAGACAAACGCCTATTTCCAAAGAAGTAATCACATCCACCATGGTCTTATTCCCGATAAATGCGTTATTTTTCCAGAAGGAAACACATTTATTATTGCTGCTTATAGGGTGCGTCATGAATCCAAATAAGAGATAACATTTTTTCTACTAATTTTATTTGCTAATTATCTAATACATGCATTCATCTCTTAGACTAGGTGTTCCGTGTTTTCTTAACAATATTATCTTTATTTGCTATGTTACATTTTTAGTTATTATTAGTACATACATTAGTTGAATTGAGCCATGTAGGAATGACAATGTTTTCAACTTAAACTAAACTCAACCTAATTCATACTAAGGGTACAAGGAGTTTATCGTTGCAATAGAAGATTGCAACGATTTTTGTCTAAAATTGGATATTATTTTGTTGTACATTTGTTGCAATGTCTCAACATTAGACATTCTATGAAGTTCATTGGTACTATACCACGGAGGCAACTTCAGAATCATTTTCAAAATTTTATTTTGAATCCTCTGAAGTGCCTTCTTTCTGGTATTGCAGCAACTAGTCCATATTGACACAGCATACTACATGGCTGGTCTAAAAATTTGTTTGTAAATCAAAAATTTGTTCTTCAGACAAAGTTTTGATTGTCTGTTTATAAGTGGATATAGACACTTAATTAGCGCGTGTTGGCTCTTGTTTCGGACAGTAGAACGATCGCGCGATTGGCCGAAATATTGTGTTCTGTATTGCGCAGTCGTCAGTGCCTGTTTTGTCGTGTTTCTGCTCAGTAAGCAGATAGTTCGCGCGGCCGAGTGAGTAAACAATGAATTATTGGCAGTGGCTGATTTTCTACCCGCCGCTTCCACATCCAGGCGCTATCGTATATGCACAAATAGCCAGCATGAGTTAACCGCCAGAAATTTGTATGGCGGAAGACATCTAACGTGGGTTTTCTCAAAATTAGGAACTTTTGATGAAAAACTACTTGGTATCGGTTATGTAGGAAGGTGTCCCCTACGACGCGTACCAAATATTCTTCGATAAAGGAGCTTAATTTTGTGAAATCGAACCTTAGATGCCTTTCGCCATACTGATTTCAGGAAGTTAACTCCTAGTGTGCCGCTGTAAACACGCTTGAAGTAGGCGATTCATTGGTGGGTGATCGGACGTGTTTCAGGTAGGATTTAGAACATTCGTAAAATCCGAGTTTTTGCTTCTGTTTTTAATGTTCGGTGAATAAGTGTGCGGTTGAACGTGTTTTGTATATGATACGAAACATTTGTAAGATCCAGGTTACTTTGTTTTCCTTTGGACGATTCGTAAGTAGGGGAGGGACGTTCAATATGCGCCCCCTAAGCAAATCTTCGAATTTAACGATGATAATGGTCGAAATTATGTACTTCCAATGTGTTAACCACTAATTTAACTTACAATCTATAATACGGAATAAAAATTTGGACAAAAAACCAATTACATTCTAAGAAAACGATTTTATTTTGAAGCGCTGCATTTTCGTGCAAATTCAACCATGCGGGTTGAAACGCGCCACCCCGTAGCTAAAACCAGGGATGCCAGATACAATTTTTATAAGTCTGTATCAATCTCAGCAAAATGTTTGTATTTGTCTGTATGGAGTTTAGAAGGAACAGGATATAGAAAATTATTCAAAAATCATCAACTATGACAACGTAGAATCGAAAGGTTTCAATAATCAAAAAGTCGTTGTCAGACTTAGTCAAGTCAAGTACGAGATACTGAAGATAAGTAAGGTTGAGGTCGAAATATTATCAATTCAGTGCAAAGCCGAGTTATAGCCGCTAACGAAGTTGGACTTTCTCACAATCCATCCGTTAAACCTAACTTCAGAAGTGGTGCGCTGTTTTCATTTGGTGATGTGCTATACAGCGCACCACTTCCGAAATTAGGTTTAACGTATGGATTGTGAGATAAATCCAATTTCGATAGCGGTTATAATTCGGTTTATTACTGAATTTATTATACGCATTTTGGAAGTTACTGTAAAGTTACAATCAAGTGGGGGAATTAAATGGGATAATACTATCTTGTTTCATGACGAGTGAAGATATTCCAATGTATGTTGTTACATTAGCATAAATTGATAATATTAACGCAATTTTTTAACTGAAAGTCCATTGGGAAGTCCAAAAGAGGAGAGGCATAGAAGAAATAAATCCGTTTGGAAACCCAAGGAACAGATCAGACATCTTTTGGGTTTACAAACGGAGAACCTTTGGTCTTTCGAACTTTTTTGGGCTTCCGAGCGGAACTTCTTTTTGCGCTTTTGATTGACCTTTTGGGTTCCAAACGGAAGCTTTTTAGGCTTCGGAATCTCAAAAATATCCTTTGTACAGAAACAAAAAAAAAATAATCCATTCAGAAGCCCAGATGGCTTTCCCATCTTCCTTTCCTTTCGAAAGTCTAAAAGGAATCCGTTTGATAATTTCGTTCAGAAGTCCAACAAGGTTCCGTTCAAAAATCCAAAAGAATTCTGTTTTGGAAGCTCAACATAATTGTGTTCATAGAATTCCTTCCAGAATCCCAAATAATTGCGTTCAGAAACCAAGAGAAAGGCCTTGTTTTGGGTTTACGAACCGAGATTTCTTGGTTTTTTAAACGGAGCTCTTTTTTACTTTCAGAAGGAACTCTTCTGGTTTTTTTTAATCGTTTCCTTTTGCGCTTCCTAACAAAATCCTTTTAGAGCTTCGGTAGGAAATCCCATAAGTATTTTAAAAGGAATCTCTTGTCCAGAAGCAGACAAAGATTCCGTTCAGAAGCCCAGAACACTCAAATTGAAAGTCCATAAGTAGTTCTTACGAAAGCCTAAAAAGATTCCGTTCGGAAGACCAAAAGTATTCCGATGAATTTGTTCAGAATTCCTTTTGGAAATCCAAAAGGGTTTCCTTGAAAAGCCCAGAGTGATTCCTTTCCATTCGCAATTATAAAAGGATTCTGTTTGTAACTCAAAAGTAATCCGGTACTAAAAGACTCCACTCGGAATTCTAATATAACAACAATTGAAATCCTCATAGAATTCTGTACAAAAAGCCCATAACGATTTTGTTTGAAACCCTAAAATGGTTTAATTGGAAAGTCCAACAGGATTCTGATTGGCAGCATAAAGTTTTTAAAAACTGAATGTCTGTAAAAGTCTGTAACATCAATCAAAAGTCTGTATAATGTCTGTAATCTGCATGATGTCTGTATGCAAGACCAGAAGTTTGTATAAATACAGACATGTCTGTATATCTGGCATCCCTGGCTAAAACGCGCCAGCCTAAAAATGTAAACAAACAGCAGTGAACTGACAGAAGAATCAAGTATCAATTTATGAAAAGTCCTATTCTTGTTTCCACTGCAATGAAAGTTTATGAAACGTTAATTAATTTTTGTGTGCTAAATTTACGTGTAACTAGTTGATGTGTGAATACAAGATATGTTTATTCTTTAACTTATTTGGTGGGCGCATGTAACCTTGTGCATTACGGAGCCAAATCACGATTTTCTGTTCATGTATCACGCTTCCAAGAAATTCCTTGAGTGAGATCTTAACCCAAGCAACACCTCTTGTTTCTCAGTGAGTAACAACAACTGTGGTGTGACTTACTAAAGGTCTGACTTATGCACAACGCGTCGTATTTTGAACTCCTTTGTGACACAAAAAGCGCAAGAGGTGGAGCCTATTTGCAACATCTTGCGGCTACAATGAAAATAAATACACAAAAACCAACCGGGAATCGAACCATGGACCTTGAGATTTGCAACCTTCTTCTGGTAATACACCAACAATTCTATTTGGAGATTCTGCTACAAGTGCCCTACTAAACAACAATAATACAACAATAATAAACAACAAAGTCATTTGTAACTTCATTATACCTTATACGGAACATGCAGGGGACTGTCAAAAATAAAATACTGCTCAGCTGAGCTCAAAGTGTTTTGCAATATATCAGAAACACTGTCGTAACAGCAATGAACCGAAGTGTTATTAATTCTGAAACTTATCTGTTTTGTTGCTGATATGAAACACATCGAATTTTAAACCACCCAAGAAGTCAGATGGGTAGAATATTGTATCTAGCATAGGTTCTAGGTCGTCCAAGAAATTCATGGAATAGGCCTTTGGGTCTACACGCGGAACCAAAGATTTCTTAGATTGTTTCAAATGTGGGACTTGCTCTTTGTGATGCACAGAATATAATGTGATCACAGTATGAGTTCTTGGCCATCCAAGAAATCCCTGAAATAGGCCTTTAGGTCTACATGCGGAACCAAAGATTACTTTGTGATGCATAGAATAGAATGTTTTCATATAATATGTTCTAGGCTATCCAAGAAATCCCTGAAATAAGGCCTTTAGATCTATATGCGTAACCATAGAACAATTGTATTGTTTCAAATATGGTACATGCCCTTTGTGATGCATAGAATAGAACGCGTTCCAAGCATAGGTTCTTGGTCGTCCAAGAAATTCTTGGAATAAGCCCTTAGGTCTATATGCGTTACCAAAGGTTACTTGATTTGTTTCGAATAATGCACCTGCCCTTTGTGATGCATAGAATATAATGTGCTCACAGTATGGGTTCTTGGCCATCCAAGAAATTCCTGGAATCAGGCCTTTCGATCTACATGTGTAACCATAGATCAATTGGATTGATTCAAACATGCTACATGCCCTTTGTGATGCATAGAATACACCGCGTTCCAAGCATAAGTTCTTGGTCGTCCAAGAAATTCCTGGAATTACCTGGATCGCTTCAAATATGGAGCATACCCTTTGTGATGCATAGAATAGAATGTGTCCAAAGTATGAATTATTGGTTGTCCAAAAAATCCTTGGAATAAGGCGTTTAGATCTACATAAATAACCGTAGACCAATTGGATTATTTTAAATATGAGACATGCCCTGTGCCTATGCACTACAAAGGGCAATTCTCTTTTGTTTTGTAGTAGATCTTAAGGCCTTGCTCTAGGTATGTCTTGGATAACCGACAATCTATGCCGTAGATACATCATATTTTTTAATTTAAAATGGGCATATACCACATTTAAAATCGATTGATTTACTTTCGGTTACTCGTGCAGACCTGTGTGCCAATCTCATGGGATTTCTTGGATGATCAAGAACCTCTGCCGCTAACTTATTCTATTCTACACATCCAAAAGAACATCCCGAGTAGCACACTTGTCATTGAAGGCTTTTTGCGACTTACATGCGACCATATAGAGCCACACAAAAGTAGCTGCAACCATATCTACCAGAACTGTGCTGCTAGGGATGTATCATATTTAAAACAATCCGATTGATCTTTAGTTACCCGTGTAGATCTGAGGACCTAACTCCAGGGATTTCTTGGATGACCGAAAACCTCTGCCGTTGACTTATTCTTTTCTACACATCCAAAACAGTCAAACAAAATATTTAAAACAGTCCGATACATCTTTAGTGTCGGGTGTAGATCTTAAGGCCTAGCTCCAGGAATTTCTTGAATGACCCAGAATCTCTTACGATGGCTCATTCTATTCTACACATCCAAAAGGACATGTGCCATAACTAAAACAGTTCGATTGATCTTTGATTACGCGTGCAGATCTGAGGACCCAACTCCAGGGATTTCTTGGATGACCGAGAATCTCTCTCGCTGACTTATTTTATTCTACACATCCAAAAGGGCATGAACCACATTTAAAACAGTCCGATACATCTTTAGTAACGAGTGTAGATCTTAAGGCCCAACTCCAGGGATTTCTTGAATGACCCAGAATCTCTTACGTTGGCTCATTCTGTTCTACACATCAAGAAGGACATGTGCCATAATTAAAACAGTCCGATTGATCTTCAGCTATGCTTGTAGATCTTTAGCCCTTACTCCAGGGATTTCTTGGATGCCCAAAAATCTATGCTGAAAAAAACTCTATCCTGAGTAGTCTCCATACTATTTACTACTCTCCCTTCGTCTCTCTTCTCGCTTTTTTCTCTATTCTACAATTTCACTCCTTGTACCTTGCACCTCTCACGTCTCCTTTCTCACTACTCACATCTCATTTATCAATTGTCATATTCCTCTACATGCTTTTTTACTGCTCATTTCTCACACAAAGTATCTCGCTTATTACTTCTCACCTCACTACTTGCTTCTCGCTTTTCACTGATAACATCTTATTTCGCACTTCTTATTGCTTGCCTATCGCTTCTCACTTCTCAATACTCATTCTTTTTTCTCGCTTCTCCCATCTCACTCCTCAGTTCTCATATCCCAAATCTCAGCTTACAATTCACGATTGATTATATTATAAAACTGTTGAGGGCTTTTTAGTGGAATTCTCAATTCCTACTTCTCACTTGTTGTTTCTCACTTCTCACTTTTCATCACTCATAACTTCTCACTCATAACTTTTCACTTTTATGTTCTCACTTTTCAATTCTTACTTTTTTACTTTTTAATTGATAATTATTTAAACATAAATTATTATTGGCACACGCCCTTCTCAAACTATGACATCCATAGTCAAGCACATCAGATGGGCGCGTTTTATCCTGCATGCAGAGGTTTTATTAAAATGTGTGTTTTTCTATGAAAAATGTAGTAAAGTTAACTTTTTAGTAACTTGCCACAATCTTTACTAATTTGTTTTTCCAGACATGGGCAAAGATTATTGAAAAAATGTTTTTATCTAGTGGGAAATCCTTAAGGGAACGGAAGCTTAAATTTTATCAAAAAGCGGAAAACACAAATTTATTTTTAATGTCTTGACTATTATTTTTAATTAGTTGATCTAAAACATGTTTAGGCGTCAGCTGCCATCGGTTTTGTAACTTAATTTAGCCTATTAACCCAGAAAATGCAATGGCTCGTATTAGCTGACTGGCGCATTTTAAACCTAGTTCCACTAAATTGATGAATATATTTTAATAATTTTTCAGCATATACTGTTGTTGCGATCGTGGAAGGTGCCGATGAACCCCGATAGACCCAACGAAGGGTCTAAAACATTCCCTTGATTGAGAATGTCTTCGAAGCTCCGTGTAACCTGATCCTCAGTTGGACTAGTCAGACCTAAACTAAAATTATGGGCACTCTCGAACTGCTGAGCAAGTTTTTAAGCCTTTTCGCCATTTGTTAATAGAATTTTATTTCCCACTTTAAGCGCTGGAATTGGCTTTTGAGGTTTTTAAGAATTTTCGTTAATTTCCAAAATGGTTTCGAACTGGGATCCAACATCGAGACATTATTCTCAAAGTTGGTATTTCTCAGAATAGCGAAACGTTTTATAATTTCAATTTGCAAATCTCGCCAAATAACTTTCAACGCAGGATCGCAAGTTCTTTGGTATTGTTGTGGAGTTGAATTTAATTTCACATTTAAATGCCTCTGGCTTCGACAATTAAATTTGTCAAAGATACGAGAGCATTATCAATATCACTTTTGGTATCGAGAGGAATATCAACGTCAACATTCGTATCGATATAAGTTTTATATAAATCCCAATCAGTTCTATGATAATTAAAAGTAGAGCTGATTGGATTGTTAATGGCTTCTTGTGAGGTTTCAAACGTCACAGGAAGGTGATCAGAGTCAAAGTCTGCATCGTGGTGGCAGCCATTATCAAGTATTCCAGGTTTTAACATTATAATACAAAAATATTTCAGAATTTAAAAATTAAAATGGTTTCAAAGGTTATGATTTAACAGAAAAGTGCTTTAGCTCAGTAAATTTTCATATTTTAAGGTTAAAGCACACACGCGCTATTCTGGAAAAGGTCAACATGAGAACCACACAGCACCGTTCTTTTCCGATCGTATTACGTGCGGTGCGGGCTCTTTCCTTCGACCATTCACCGTATCCCTTCAGGGCTATTGTTTCTGATAGGTGCAATTTTCCCGTTTCCGCCATCCATTTTCACTTCTGCACGTACGTAAGGCAGATATCGGTACGCATCGAATACACACGTACAAAAGCACTTGCCATTTACGGAAGATGGGCACACCGACTGAATAATGAACAAGTGTGTGAATGGGATCGGGGACCGAGCGCCCCGTCGCCGCCGCAGTGGTCCTCCTCGTAAAATACAAAAAACAACAGCACCAGCAGCCCAGTGACCATAAAAAGCACACCGGGGACCCCTCCCGATCCCGTTCCGCTCCGCAACCAGAATTGAGCAACGTCAGAGATACCGAAAAGATAATCATAATGATATTATAAACGTTCGGGGCATCGCACAAACACAGACCTGGGAACAAAAACACCAGCATTCGGATAACTTTATTTTCCATCCATTAGCCCACCAGACAGCATTCTCGGTTCCAGGGATTGCCATTTCGGGAGTGGAGTTAAATGGTGCAACGCAATGTGGAACAAAAAGCGACTACAGGAATGCAGTTTGTAAATTTCCCACGAGGGTTAACGAGAGTTTCATATCCCACTTCGCGGTCCAGGGGAGAATGAGTGTGCACAAAAGTTCTGCTCTGTGCTTTTTCAGGTGTTTTAGCACATTTTGCGCTGACTGGGTTTTCGGGCGGGGTCTGGGGACCTGGCAGTGAGCAGTAAGGCGATAAGGCGAAGAAAAATCAAAAACAGGTTCGGGTTTGTGTTGAAGCAATTATCTACGGTTTAACGATTGTGGCTCGCCCTTCTTTGGTGTTGTAATAAAGATATCGACAGAAGTGAACGAGTCTTGAAACAATATGGTCACATCAAATATTCTAGCTGAAGGTATCTTTACTGTCCCGGACTCGAAAACCAACGACACAGATATGGTTTTTCTAGAATTTAGGGCCTTGTTGATTTTGACCTTAAAATTTTAAACGGCTATTATTCTCTATTTCATGAGTTTCATGCAAATGATGATAAAAGAATTCATTTTTTCGGTTAGTGCCATAAATTGTCTTATATCAAATTAGTTGTTAAATATTTCCAAAATCAAGTTCGAAATCAAATGCTCGCGTTTAAAAAAAAATGTGTTCGAAAACATAGCAGTTAAAACAGTAGAGTGAAGAAACGCAACGGAGAAAGTCGAAGCTCTCTGACTGTGGTTACAGACTGCAAATTAGGATAGTCGACGGGATCATTTGGGGGGATGGGCTGCGAAATGGTGAGTTGACATCCGGGAAGGGGCGCCTAACATAGCTCTGGTCCTCACAAGTTCCAATACTCACGATGACTCAATACTTCCGATGACAATTGACCGCCAGCTAAGGGTTGCGTACTTAGCTGGTAGTGCAGCCTGGGCACTGTTGTCCTTCTGACATCAGCTAGAGTGAGAGGGTGCGTCCCGGGGGGGTCTGCCTAGGATGTGGTGGGGTTCGACAGTGGGCTCTGATGAACTTCTATAAAAAGCTGCATGTATCCCCAACCTATCAAAGCGACCGTGTGCCGCTCAAAGCGCACTAGCCTAGTCCTGGTGTTGGGTGGGACTTTAAACAAATTTGACCCGACTGATCGAGCATCTGTCCACCAAGGAGGTGCGGCTCCAACAGCGTCTGTTCTGGCATCCAGCGGCTGAGTATGAAATGCTATTCCCCGGAAGCTATACCTAAGATGGCAGCCCCATCCCGGTGGATAGGGAACCTTGGGCCAACAACCTACTGTTCCCGAAACATCAATTTGTTCGAGAATCCGATAATGAAAGAATACGGACTGATTTTACGGCGACGACGCTTAGCGCGAAACAACGGACACGAATAGGAACATGGAACGTTTTAACCCTAGCCCAGCAGGGTAAATTGGCACAACTTGCCAATGAGGCACGTCGCATGAAGCTTGAGATCCTAGGTCCGTTGGCCAAACTTTGGAGAACACAGAACGCTGTCGGGACAAATTCTGCTATACTCTAGTTTACGAGGTGAACACGCCCCCCGGCATCGCGGAGTTGGCTTCCTACTAAGCGCTCAGGCACACTCTGCGCTTATGAAGTGGGAACCTATAAGTGAAAGGATAATCGTTGCCAGATTTAGAACACGGGTCCGAAACCTTACTATAATCCAATGTTATGTGCCAACCGATGCTGCCGATCTGCAAGACAAAGAGAACTTTTACAGTCAACTCAATGCCGTCGTAGATAGAATTCCGAAGGGTGATATCAAGATCTGTTTGGGCGACTTCAATGCGAAGATCGGATCCGACAACTCGAACCATGAGCACATTGTGGGACGCCATGGTCTCGGAGAAATGAGCGAAAACGGAGAGCTGTTCGCAGAATTTTGTGGTAATAACGACATGGTGATCGGGGGATCGCTCTTCCCTCATCGACCGGTTCACAAGGTCACGTGGGTCCCTCGTGACGGCTTTACAGAGAATCAAATCGACCACATATGCATCAGCCGAAAATGGAAACGGAGCCTTCTTGATGTACGGAATAAACGTAGTGCCGATATCGCGTCTGATCATCACCTCCTCATCGGCGAAATACGCCTGCGCATTGCGCGGATTCGTCGGCAGGAGGAAAGAGTTGGACTACGATTCAACACACGCCGACTGGAAGATGCCACGGTGAAACGGTCCTTCGTTGAAGAACTGGAGACGCGTGCTGCAGATATTCCGGAAGGTGGCAGCGTGGAAGACCAATGGACCGCCATCAAGAATTCCTTCATCGTTATCAGCGAGAACAATCTGGGCGAACTGCGAACCCAGAGAAAACAATGGATCACCGATGAGACCTGGAGGAAGATAGAGGAGCGAAGAGAAGCCAAAGCCGCGATAGAGCGATCGAAAGCCAGAGGAGCAAAAGTCTTAGCCCGTCAACGATACGCGGCTCTTGAGAAGGAAGTAAAACGCTCATGTCGACGGGACAAGCGAGCGTGGGCAGACTCTCTGGCCGACGAAGGAGAGAAAGCCGCCGCAACCGGGGACATTCGCCTCCTCTACGATATCTCACGACGCTTAAGCGGGGCGAAGATGAATGCAACGAGGCCTGTGAAAGACGTGAATGATCAGTTATTGCCCGACGCAACTGACCAGCTGCAACGCTGGTTCGAGCACTTTGAACAACTTTTCCAAGTGCCAGCCAGGCCACCACCACCTCGGCATGATCTGCCTATGATCCGACGTATAACACGCGTCAATACCGAAGCTCTATCACTGCTAGAGATTCAAACAGCCATCCAAAGCATGAAATCGAATACATCCCCTGGGGTCGATCGCATATCGTTTATCGATATGTTTATTTCGTAATATCAGGGACACCGCATCTTTCCTGGTCGACTGGATGCAAGGTATATTAGTGAAGGTGCCCAAAATGGGTGACCTGACTGTATGCGATAACTGGCGAGGCATTATGTTGCTGTGTACCGTTCTCAAGTTCTATGCAAAGTTATCCTAGCGCGGATTCAGGAGAAGATCGATCCAGAAGACCCTCCAGCGGCAGCAGGCCGGATACCGTGCCGGAAGATCCTGTGTGGACCATATTGTCACGCTCCGTATTATTCAGGAGCAGGTCAACGAGTTCCAAGAGTCCCTTCATCTGGTATTCATTGACTACGAAAAAGCTTTCGACCGTCTCAATCACGAGAATATGTGGGGCGCCCTGAGACGCAAGGTGGTTCCTAAGAAAATCATTGGCATCATCGAGGCACAGTACGAGGCCTTCTCGTGTGAGTGCTGCACAATAGGGTCTTGTCCGATACTATCCGGGTCGTAGCTGGTGTGAGGCATGGGTGTAATCTATCACCGTTACTGTTCATTATCGTAATCGACGAGATTCTGGTAGGTACGAATGAACCGTGAACCAAACCGTGGGCTGCTGTGGCAGCCTATAACCATGAAGCACCTAAACGACTTGGGGCCCTCCTTAGCCGTGCGGTAAGACGCGCGGCTACAAAGCAAGACCATGCTGAGGGTGGCTGAGTTCGATTCCCGGTGCCGGTCTAAGCAAATTTTCGGGTTAGAAATTGTCTCGTCTTCCCTGGGCACAAAAGTATCATCGTGTTAGCCTCGTGATATACGAATGCAAAAATGGTAGCTTGGCTTAGAAACCTCGCAGTTAATAACTGTAGAAGTGCCTAATGAACACTAAGCTGCGAGGCTGCTCTGTCCCAGTGTGGGGATGTAATGCCAATAAGAAGAAGAACCTTAACGACTTCGAGTTGGCTGATGACGTTGCACTCCTTGCTCAACGGCGCTCTGATATGCAGAGTAAGCTTAACGACCTTGCCGAGCGCTCCTCTTCGGCAGGTTTAGTCATCAACGTCAACCAAACCAAATCGTTGGATGTAAACACGGTGACCCCTTCTAGTTTCACAGTAGCCGGGCAACTAGTGGAGAATATTGAAAGCTTTCAATATCTTGGTAGCAAAATGGCGTCAGATGGCGTTATCAAGATCGACATAGGCACACGGATCAAGATTTTCGGGCGCACTCTAAGTAGGGGTGGAAACGAAATCTGTAAACAGGCGTTAGACTGGAGCCCAGCGGGACATCACAGCAGAGGCAGACCCAGAGGCTCATGGCGGTTAAGCCTCAATAAAGAAATAAAAGAAGTCGACCGAAATATAACCTGGCAACATACTGAGACTGCCTTGTTGTTTTTTAGTCAGTTGCTCTGACGAGGTCGTCCCCAGTACAGCCAAAGTAATTTGGTACAAAATCTTCCAAATATCATGTATCAAAACTTGATGTTTTTCTTTCCGTTCCACCCATTATTTATGTAAGAGAAGCGAAAGACCAACAGAGAGAAGATTTCGCTAATGAAGATATGATTTTGAGATCGAAAATGACAGAAATGAGAATGATAATGCTTAAAATCAACAGTTTTAAACCTTTACAACGCTTGAAAATAATTTATATGGCGTTTGCAACTCAATATAAACTTATTTTTACCAAAAAACTGGAACTCAAACATTTACGTAATTTGCTTAACATCAGCTTGCTTAATATCAAACCTGCAGCACGGCCAAACTAACAACATGCTGCCCTACGAAAAACGCGCCTCCACCAATCGAAGTAACCGATTGTCATTTTCAACCAATCAGCATCCGGTACAATTGTGACAGAAAAACGGTACGATTTTTACTGAGTAAGGGCCGATTTCTTCACCTCCGCTTAGGCCTTAAACCAGGTTCAAACGTATGGGTAAGCACCGCTTAAGAGTTAAGCGAAGGTGAAGAAATTGGCCCTTAGTCAGTAAAAGTAGTACTTGGCACATCCTATCCTAGGGCAACAGGTTAAAGCGCCAGCTGGAGATCGCTCAGGATGGAGATCTTTCAAGTCGGCCCTTTGCACTGCCGGAGGTGTACAGGACCCATAAGTAAGTAAGTAAACTTCGAAAAAAAAAAAAATTCGGCAGTGCAGATGCGCTTCATATTTTTCCAAATCACAATCCATTTTCCAGGCGCGTTTTGTTATTTTCCAAACCACAACCAATTTTCCAACGATGGCCCAGACGCGCTTTGTGATTTTCTAAACCACAACCAATTTTCCAGCGGTCTTCCAGAAGCCTTAACCACTTGAACTCAATTCACTTTTTGAAATCAGGGTAAGGACCAAAGTGACCGGAGCAAAATGCGATGACAGCAGCCCTCCTTGGATGTGTGTGCACGCCACGGAGATCTGACAAGAAGATGGTGAGTCATGGCTTGCTGCTAACCGATTGACACGCTGATGGTAACTTACTCAAACCCCACAGGAAAGACAAGCTCAATAGATGAATTTTTTAAAGTTTTTGGACACATTGGCCAGGTCCGGAAGTGTTCCCGGGAACCAGGTTCTCTCAGGGAAGTGTACAGATTTCGAATAGCTCCGAAATCTATCCTGCGACATATCAATCATCATGATTTTGAAAAACAACCGCAACAGATGAATTATTATGAGTTTTGTACACATTGGTTAAGTTCGGAGCTTAATTAGTTACTATTCAAATTTCAGAATATCTGGAGGAATTTTCCATCAAATTCCTGGAAGAATATCCTTTGGAATTGTAGTTCAAATGGATGTTTTGATTCTCCGTCAAACAACAGTTTTAACTACTGACGCCAAAATATCAATGTATCGATTTCGCCAATATGATTGATGCCCAACTATTTTGTACCAAAACTCTTGCGCCAAAACTCCACTTGGACCAGACCAGATTCGAACCAGTGACGTCGTGCGTGAGGGGCTCCATCAAGATCTCGGATCTACGAGCGCTTCCTCATGCGTTGTGCTAAATGTGCGCGTAACATATTACTATTTTGACGTAGGACTACGTCTGTCTTTTCTATATTGGGGTACACTTTACGATTGCGAAAATCGGGGACCGTCACGAAAATATGATAGACTTTAAACTTTAATATCTCAGCCGTTTCTCGATGGATTTTCATTTTTTTTTAACCATTCGATCAAGGATGAGTCAACGCTTCTTTGTATTTATTTGAAAATACTGATTTTTAACTATTTATTATCGATAATTGATAAAAAGTTTAGAAATAGGTAAACCAACCAATCACGTACATGCATCACTAGCACAGACATCAAAAATCAATCACTTGCGAGTTTGGATCTAATCCTCAGTTTGAACAAGATTTCACGCAGAGCAGACGCATCAAAGCGATCGCAGCAGAGTGGACACAGCATCACGGAGGCGCTGGTAACATTTTCAACGGAAATCCATCGCATTGGTGGAGGTCCTCGGTGTGTTGCTGCAGATCATTCAACCTCAACGAACCAGCATTTAATATGAAGAAAGGGTTGACTACAAAAATAGCACTGTTGCGATCCCGTGCCGATCGCAAATATATTGCCACCAACTAATTATATGTTTTCTGTTCATTATCAAGAGCTCTACTTATTATTTCCCATGTAGTGACTTACTACCTAGTAATCCCTCAGATAAATTTGAGCCATAAAAATTGAAATGTTAATTTAAGAACGATTTTTTACGTACAGATCGTAAGTTTCAGTTATAATTCGTTGAAAAATGACGACAAAGATATACTTTTTCCCATTGGTAATAATAATTTTGATTCTCATGTGTTAGATTATACCGTGATTAGCGTGAAAAATACTTTGCCTTTCTGGTATATTTGGATTTTGGATTTTTGACAAAATTGCTTGGGAAAAAAGTGCAAAACATTTTTTTTTCACTTATGATGCGTTTTCCAACTAGGACTCTTCGCTGAAAAATGTAACGTGCCTTATTTTGATTTGTTTTAAGCTTAAAACCTATTTTTTTAAAATCTTTCATTTATTTTTGTTGCATTTTTTCTCGCTTGCAAGGCAGTGGCAAATAACATTCTGCGACATTGTCTGCGGAATCCCGATCAAAATGGTTCGCGCGCGTCGAAAAACAGCTTTATTATACAGCGATTCCACGGGAAAAGAATAGAGTTGAAAAAAAAAGTTGTCCAATTTTGCTCAAAATCGCTTGGTATGTTCTTCATCGAAAATAATTAGACCCGTATTTTTTATTTTTTATTAGGGTGACCATGTTCGATATAGGGTTACCAGAAAAATCGCTATTTTTCGAAATTTTTATTTTAAAAATCATAACTTTTGAACCACTGGATCGATTTGCAATATTTTTTATGGATAGAAAGCTTATTACTTCTAGTTCTTACTTAAAATTTTGGTTTGGTGTATTGGTGTACTCAAATTTGCTAAAATGGTCAAAACATTCGTTTTTTAAGATTTTTTAAATGTTGGACCACAACGACTATATATTTTTATATTTTTTATGAAAATTCAAATATTTTTACATAACATATCAAATTTAGAAAAATTAGAAATGTTCATCGAGCCGTTTTTGAGTTACATTTTTTTGAAAATTTCAAGTTTTCTGCCCATACACACATGGAATGAACGTTATTCTCCACTATTTCAAATAGCTCAAATTAAATCAAAAGTATAAAAATGTTATTCAAGAGTGTTTGTTTGGTCTCGTTTATTAGAAGAATTTACGAATCGCAATAGTTGAAAATAATTCAATCGGAATAGTCTGGTGTTGTTATTGATGACTTCATTCTCCAAAATCGGCAAAGCAATATGTCGTTTTTCAAAAAGGTTGGTTTTCAGCAATCCATTCTTCAACAAATGAAGGAAAAATTTGATGAAATATCTGACAGAAACGATCGATATAGGATTCTAACTTCCCTTCCCAAATCCTGGACTGCATACAAAATGATGCAAGAATTCGGTGTTTCGCAACGAACTGCTCAACGTGCAAAGAAATTACAGATTGAAAAAGGTTTTATGAGCACACCGGAGACCAGAGTAAATATGTTGTCTTTGAGCGATGATACTCTAACTGTAGTTAGGGACTTTTATAATAGCGACGAGATAAGCAGAGCATGTCCTGGGAAAAGGGATTTCGTTATTGAAAATATGGCAGGAGAAAAAGTGCATGTACAGCTCAGGTTACTTTTATGTAACCTTCGTGAAATTTATTCAATTTTCAAAGAGCAATATTTTACTTTCAAAATTGGATTTTCAATGTTTTCCAGCAGCCTCCCAAAAAATTGTATTCTAGCTGGTTCAAGTGGAACGCATACTGTCTGCGTATGCATTTATCATCAGAATGTTAAATTAATGTTTAAAACCCTTAAGGACAAGAAACTTATTCATAACCATTTAAAAACGTATCATGACTTGTTTTTTAAAATACTTTGTGAAAATCCTACAGAGAAATGTTGGTTGAAAACCTGTGATCATTGCCCGGGTACGCAGACACTGGAGAATGACCTGATGAATTCTCTTGAAAATGTCGATTCCTTAGAATTTAAACAATGGAGGCAAACAGATCGTTGTCATTTAAATTCAATGCGAATGGATGCAGAAGAGTATGTGGAAACATTTTTAGAAAAATTAAGCGAATTATCTCCGCATAATTTTATTGCAGAGCAACAAGGAAACTACTTAAAACAACTTAAAATTAATTTGGAAGCAACTGATTGCATTATAATTGCTGACTTCTCTGAAAATTACTCTTTTGTTATTCAGGACGCTATACAAGGTTTTCATTGGGCAAACGCTCAATGCACAATCCATCCTTTTGCCATATATTATAAAGATGAAGCACAAAATTTAAAGTTTACAAGCTTCATAGCAATCGCAGAATTTACTAAACATAACCATGTTGCCGTTCGGCTGTTTATAACAAATTGTGTGAATTTCATTAAAAAAAAGCTACCTTACCTGAAAAATATTCATTTTTTTCTGATGGATCAGGCAGTCAATAAAAAATAAGATGACTGCTTTCAATTTGTGCCACATGTACAAAGACTTCGGTCTTAAAGCAGAGTGGAACTTTTTTGCCACTTGCCATGGAAAAGGGCCTTGTGACGCTTTAGGAGGTGTTCTAAAGCGAAACGCTTCAAAAGCAAGTTTACAAGGCCATCATATTACAACTGCGTACGAACTTTACTCTTGGGCTGTTTCTAAAGTAGATTCCAAAATGTATTACGAGTTTTTCTCCAAAAAAGATTACAATGCAATGGAAAAGAAAATAAAGAACCGTTATACTCATGTAAAACAAATCTCTGGGACACAATCGTTTCATTACTTTAAGCCACAAAATGAAAATTACATTATCGTGAAACGGTTTTCGTTTTCAGATGAAGAAAAGTGTTTTAAATTGTAAGAATTTTGCTATGTAATATTTTTTTGATGAATTATGAAAAATAAAAATAATCAAATTGAATGCTGAGTTTTAATTGAAGGTAATCAGAGAAAACCATTGCTTGTAGTCTAAAGCTTTGAGATTTGAGCTACCATTCCTAAATATAGCAGAACCAAGATTCTCTCAGTCAGCGCTGGTTGCCAAATTTTTTTGGTTATTTTGAAGTGATGGAAAATTATGCTCATTCCATGTGTGTATGTTCAGAAAACTTGAAATTTTCAAAAAAAATGTTACACAAAAACGGCTCGATGAACATTTCTAATTTTTTGATATGTTATGTAAAAATATTTGAATTTTCATAAAAAAATATAAAAATATATAGTCGTTGTGGTCCAACATTTAAAAAATCTTAAAAAACGAATATTTTGACCATTTTAGCAAATTTGAGTACGCCAATACACCAAACCAAAAATTTTAGTAAGAACTAGAAGTAATAAGCTTTCTATCCATAAAAAATATTGCAAATCGATCCAGTGGTTCAAAAGTTATGATTTTTTAAAAATAAAAAATTTCGAAAAATAGCGATTTTTCTGGTAACCCTATATCGAACATGGTCACCCTAATAAAAAAAATAAAAAAATACGGGTCTAATTATTTTCGATGAAGAACATACCAAGCGATTTTGAGCAAAATTGGACAACTTTTTTTTTCAATTCTATTCTTTTCCCGTGGAATCGCTGATCTAATTAAGTAATTCCATTAGCCCCGCCCCTTCATTAATCGTTATGAGTGCACATTATATTTACACCCATATCAGATCACAAAGGGGCGGAGCTAACGGGCTTAATTTATTGAATACAAGAAAGCTGCTTTCCAGCGCGCGCGA
Source organism: Armigeres subalbatus (assembly GCF_024139115.2). NCBI lineage: Eukaryota > Metazoa > Arthropoda > Insecta > Diptera > Culicidae > Armigeres > Armigeres subalbatus. The sequence continues at coordinate 18,377,290 of NC_085141.1, forward strand.
GCCATTTTGATCGGGATTTCGCAGAGAGCGGTTGAACAAGATTTTACGCAGAGCGGACGCAGCGAAGCTAACACAGCAGCACGAAGGCGCTCTGGTAGCATTTTCAAAGGAAAATCATCGAATTGGTAGTGGAAGTCTGCGTTGGTGGTCGTCATTCAACCTCAACAAACCAAAATTTTATGTGAAGAAAGGGTGGATTACAAAAGTGACGTTTGTTGCGATCCCGTGCGATGCAGTGGCGATGCCAAAAATGCATTCCAAATGGTGGCGTCTAAGCGATAACTCATCGAGGAGTCGTCGAACAATAACAGCACGAAGTGGAATTCTAACGCTAACGTTTCGACAAGCATAAGGCTTGCTGACGTTAATCATCTTTCTCTTGCACGTGCACGGAGGGGATAGGATTTGTTTTCATTGGGAAACGCTTCGGAAGCGTTTCCCGATGAAAACAAATCCTATTTTTTCTTTGCGCGTGCCAGCATCTTCTGATCAGAAAGAGTTGATTGCAAAAATGGACTGTTTCGGTGGAATCGGCGTTTGGCGTGATAGTTTGGTTGCTATGAGCGATTCCATTCACTCGAACAATTTTATTGTGTCGTCACTCACCGACGCGCTTATGTTTCTGCTATCGAAGGGTAACATTCTGTCAACGCCAAACTATTAATTTTGGACTTAGATGAACATTCTTGCAGCCCCGATCAATCTACTCTTGTGTAAAATAATAGTACTGTAAAGAACCGATATTTTTCCAATAATGGAGCTTTTCAATCATCAACTACAACAAAACATAATCAAAATCTTGTGAGGAAATTCCATTTGACTGCTACTGACGCCATTCATTCGAACAAACTCATTGCATCATCTCCCTTCGACGCGCGCTTGTGGTTGAGCTACTAAAGGGCAACTTTCGGTCGTCACCAAACGATGGTAACCCAAAAAAAAAAATCGATATCATTTCTAATGACTAACGAAACAAAGCCAAAGAATCTTGCCAGAAAATTTCACTTTCCATCGACGACGCCCAAATCGATGAAGACGCCACCCTAGTGAAAAATGTCGTTTAGCTGCCTTAGTTTTTCAAATGGCGCATTATTAAAAACAATACATCTTTCCAAAATCGTCATTGTCGTTTAAACGGATAAATAATTAAGCCGAACAGTCTGTTTGTCTGGGTAAACAATTTTCCTTCTTAGTTAAATAGTTTAAGTCCTGAAAAGGACTGTTTGTAATTTATTCTTGAAGTCCCGCTCACTTTGCCACCAGCGCTATAGGAAACGATGCATATACGCTTCCATCGCGGGCGGAAGTCGAACGATGCAAATTAATAGATATGTGTTTGGTTTCGCGCCACCTCCGATTCTGCTTATTTTTCCTTTATTCCGGACATTTTTGAGCATAATGTCTTCTAGGATTCTGATGATATGCACTGAAAGATAGACGAGTGGCTTCAGATCATCTGGCTGGTTCATCCAACTGGGAGCTACTTTCAGTTTCTTGATTCGGTTGACCTCCGAGCAGTTTGCGCAATGCTAATAAATTGACACAAAATATGATGAAAATACTCTCCATTTCGTATAGCTACGTAGTCCTACGTCACCTTTGAGTACAACCCGATAGACTAACGCAAAATGAACTCCCCCAAGAAATTATGACGTTTGAGCGGGTCGCATAAGGAACGCAAAATGAACTTTTGTTCGAGAAAACGACCCGCTCAAATGTCAAAATCCATCGGGTGAGTGAATTCGATGAACCCCTGCATAAGTCTATTGGGCTGCACCTTTGAGTTTTTTAATCACACCCAAGAACCGTGATCACACCTTCATTGAAACTTGATTGAATTTATTCTAGTCCCAATCGTAAACAACAAGGTCAGTAAACGTTGAAGAATGTTCCTTAGAAGAATGTTTCCTAGCAACCCGCGCGTGCAGTTATTGTTGGATGACTGATGAAATCGCCTTATGGAGGAGTGTTGTGAAGTTAGTCATAGTAAGCTTTTAATTTATGACACTATTGACACTATACAAGCAAATCGTTTTATTGCGCTGCCCTAATAGTATTGTAACAATGCTAATGTTAATGGTAATAAAATGTTATGAATCTCATCTCATAATAATAGTTTTACATTTAGCATTTAACTGATCTAATGTATTAAACGCGTGCGTGAGGGATAGGAGCCATAAAAAATAGAGTGAATTAGCTTCTCAGTTCAACGCGATTTATCAGACAATTTAAACACTCCTCATGCAGTCATAATCCAAACCGACAACCACCTACCAAATAGAATACCTCATAAATAAAAAAGCTCTGCCCAACATATGACAAATTTTGAAAACTCAGTTTTGCGTATAATCCCAATGGATTTCAGTTATTTCCGAACCGGCCCAAAGAAGCGAAATGCTATTATGAAAAGATTATACACATCACTACTACCGTGCAACATGGTTTCCCAGTTTCCTGCATTCAGTACATTTCCCGAAAACCGAGTATATATTTCGATACCAGAAAAACCTCCCGCACAAATCCCAAAACACCAGCCTGTCTCTACTGGCTCGATATAATTGTCCTGTCATCTGTGTCCCCGCAAACCCTTTCGCTCCCAACACCCATCATCGCCATCATCGTCATCCAAGTTTCGGTGTCAGATACTTCTCCCCGTCCAAGTGCCATGTACACAATTACACTCGGTCCCAGAGACCGGACCAAACGGACACAGAAACGAAATGGCAAAACGTTTTTTAATCGAATTATTTATGGACCAGAAAACTTTAAAATTTGTTTAACCAATTTATCAAAAGCGCAGATCCCGTCGTTGCAGGGCGACGCAGTGGTTCGGTGGTCTGGTCGCCCACCCAGCCCAAACGTGCACACAATGCTCCACAGGCCGCGCCCAGCTTCGGTACGGTTCGGGCCCGTGCGAGGTCACGCTCGGGCGTGAACGTGAAGTCCGGATAACACGTTTCTAGGTTTTTGTTTCTGACATTGGATCTTTCCCCCCGCTTAACGGTGCAGCGCAGCGGTCAACCCATACGGCCCAGCGATGGGCATGGTCCATTGAGAAGCCGTTGCTTGTCTCAGTTCACTCGGAAAATTTGCAACGGTCGGCCGGCGGTGCCGATCAGCATAGAGGATTTTCTGAAGAGGAGAGGAAAGGTAGGTTGGTTGGTGACCAAAGTTGGCCCTAATGGATTTTACACGGGCAACCTGTCAGCCAAGCGTTGGTAGATAATTTTTACACATAGTGGGAATGATAATGGGTTATTGGGGCGATGGTGTGTTGTCGGAGAAAATTTGGTGGGCAAACATTTGGGAGAGAGTGTTTTCAATTGTTTGAACAACAATGTACCGATGGAAGCATGTGATAGCTTTAAAAATTGCCCATGGCAAAACTAAATTGCATTTTAATGGATTCAACTTTTGGTGTTCTACAAAGATGCTGGACAGGAAAAGTTTAAAGATAAATTTCGATAATAATTGGATACATTCAAAGAATTGATGGCCAGATGTAGCAACAACTTTCAGAGTAACCATCCATAATAATGGTCATTGAAAGCGAAACAAAACTATGTTATATTGATTGTAGTATTCCGAGTGAACTGGTCTTAGAATTTATCAGCAGCGCATGCTATTATTAGTACGAAGGAATATTGAAGACGGAAGAAGGAAAAAAGAAGGAGAAACCAGGAAGAAGTAAGAAGGAAAAAAGAAGGAGGAAGAAGGAAGAAAGAAGAAGGAAGAAGAAAGAAGGAAAAAGGGAGAAGAAGTAATAATGAAAAAGGAACAAGGAAGTAAAAGGATGAAGGAACAAGGAAGAAAGAAGAAGAAAGAAGAGGATGAACTGCCAGATTTGCATTTCATTCATTCATTTTCATCTGAAAATTTGCCAGGCCGTACCGGGAGTCGAACCCTCACCATGGTCTTGCTTTTCAGCCGTGCAACTAACCGCTGGGCTAACGAAATCCCCTTTTGGCAAGCTTGAGTTACAAAACTGTTCCATTCTGACAACATTACATGTTTTACTCGACGTTTGCTTCAATGTATAAAATACATTAGAACGCTCCCCTCATTGCCTTCTATTTTGACTCTCAGCCTCCGCTGACGTATCACCAATCAACTCCTTGTTCGCGCCCACATAATCGTTCCCACAATATTGATGATAGCTTCCGGGATGAAAACCGTTAGAAACAAGCACGTCCACTTGATGCCAATCCCAGTTGATGACCGAGACCACGTTCTCATTTAGCGAAACGCTAAAAGGGAAAATGCGTGGCCGATATTCCAACTCCCCTCGGGTTGATGGTCCACACGCCCGGAACATGCCTCTATCGAACCACAGGCGATAATTACAAGTCGTAAATTTTTCACACGGCTCTTCCCTTTCTTCATAGGGGGAATTAGGGCAGGGGAGGCGGGCACTGATAGCTATCCATAAACGCCCCTCTCTACCCACGCACTCGGCAGATAATTATTTCAAATTATCCAGCCCGTTTAACGCTGGCATTCGCCAAATTGGATGGTTAATGGATTGATCACGGACGGGATGCCCTTTCGCGAGGAGGAGGACATGACTCCAGTAAAACGTTCAACGCATAATTCCTACTCCAATAAATCGCGTTAATTCTCGCTGGACGACGGTCGCACGCACAACCGGCATTCAAAACACGCATATGCAGTTAATAATGCTCCATTAATTTGAAATTGCGTTTAATATCCTTCGGAACGGGTGGTGGCCTAGCTCATGTACTGCCCACCTGTTCCGAGGCCCGCCGAGCACTAATACAAACTATTATTGGTCAACCGCAGCGAATATAACTCATCATCATCATCATCGCCGCCATTAGCGCCAGAATCAGCAACGGTAACCACGCGCAGCTTGCCGATTGGAATGCTAATCCCACAGTATACATTTGGTCGGCAGGCACGCAGGCAGTCACCAATCCAATTGAAAGTTGAACCATTTTTTTTTTCGTCGGAATTAAATTGATTGAATAAATCATAATTGTGTTAATCTATCTAAACATTGCTGATGAGTCATTTCGCTTACGCTAATGATAATAATGCGGTTGTGCACCAACAACAGCGACCGATAATTATCACCCGAATCGGCGGCAGTGCTGAATTGGATTTAAAAATTCATAGACACGAGGGGATTACAACCTGTGGCTTGTGATGATGCTGTTGTGAGCGGTACCGAAACGAGTGGAATGTAATATAATATTTAGCTAAATATGTTGAACGTTTATTACGAAATTGGGTGACCAGTAATACTCAACAGTGATTTAGTATGGATCAAGTTTAGCATTGGATTTTAGTTAATCTCACTCGCAATTACATTTGCAGGCTTGAAGTTAGATAACCAATTGGCTTTATTGGTCGAACGGTTTAGGTTATAATTATGATTACCTGCGATTTCTAGCTTTTAGTAGAAATATTTATTTCCATTCATAATTATTCAACAGGGAGGCTTGAATTCAAAGCCAGGGACTCGAATGATGAACAGTTACAACGCCAAACATTCATTTCATATGGTGAACCGCTTATGACAGGCGTTTCGGCCCACTGGTTTAACCCTTTCAGGCCCAAATATTTCCCAGTAAATTTGATATATTCCATTTGTTTTCGTGATTAATAATGGAGAAATCACAAAACAAGTTGACCAATATTTTTTTGAGATGTGCTAGATCATCCAAACCTTCCTTGAGTTCAGAACTTGCGATCTACAGCCATGACACTAGCGTGTTCCTTCCCTGCAAGCTTGGATATGTTTTCAACCATCTCCATATCCCTATAACATATCCCTGAAGTTCAAAAAACATAGTAGGATGGTTCGGAAATATCCTGGGTCATCCAAACTGTCCTTAAGTTCAGAACATGCGATCTACAGACACAAAACAAGCTTTTTTCGTCATTCCAAGCTTGGATATGCATTCAACCATCTCCATGACATATTCCTGGAGATCAAGAGACATAATCAGATGGTTTGGTATATCCCAGGTCTTCCAAATCATCTTTGAGTCCACAACTTGCGATCTACAGCCACGACACAACCTTTTTCGTTATTCCAAGCTTGCATAGGCATTCAACCATGTCCATAACATATTCCAGAAGATCAAGAGACATGGTGAGATAGTTTTGAGATATCCTGGGTCATCCAAACCGTCCTTGAGTCCACAACTTGCGATTTACAGCCACAAAACTTGCATTTTCGTCAATCCAAGCTTGGATATGCATTCAACCATATCCATAACATATTCCTGAAGATCAAGAGACATGGTGAGATCCGAACTAACCTTGAGTCCAGACCTTACGATCTACAGCCACGAAACAAGCTTTTTGCGTCACTCGAAGCTTGGAATGTATTCAACCATGTCCATAACATATTCCTCAAGATCAAGAGATATGGTGAGATCGTTTTGAGATGGTCATCCAAACCGTCCTTGAGTGCACAACTTACGATCTACAGCCCGAAACTTGCTTTTTTCGTCACACCAAGCTTGGATATGCATTCAACCATATCCATAACATAGTCCTGAAGATCGAGAGACATGGTGTGATGGTTTTGGGATATCCTGGGTCATCCAAACCTTGAGTCCAGAACTTGCGATCTACAGCCACGACACAAGCTTTTTGCGTCACTTCAAGCTTGGCTATGTATTCAATCATGTCCATAAAACATTTCTGAGAACCAAAAGACATGGTCAGATGGTTTCAGGATATCTTGGGCCATCTAAAGCGTCTTAAGTTCAGAGCTTGCGATCTACAAAAATTGTAATAATCAGATACATATAGCAGCGTTGGGAAAAGATTTCTTAGCAACGTTAGATCTCTAGTTAAAAGTATAGTTTAGATGAGCTAGAATATCCAAAACTATATAACGATGTCTGTAGAATTCCAGGAGATGCAATGCATATTGTTGAATACGTATCAAAAGCTTTAGTAGTGGAAAAAGCCATGGCTACAACTGTTGACTGCACCTCAAGGATAATTTGGATGACTTAGAATATTTATACTATCTGTCGATTCATTTTATAATTCCAGGAGATGTAACGGGTGTGGTTGAACTCGTATCAAAATTTTGCGTAAGGTCAGCTACTATCACAAATAATGAACGCACGACACGATCACAAGAACAGTTTGGATTACTCAGAATATCTCAGATCAATCTTGCGGTTTTTTCTTCTTTCAATAGATGTGATGAACAGAGTTGAACGTAAATCAAGACATTGAAAGGCAAAAAACGCTAGTTTTCAAGCTAAAGAACGTAGATTCTGTGCTACAAGACAGTTTGGATGACCTAGAATTTTCTAAGTATCGCAATTTTGAGCCGGGAGATCTCCTAGTAGTTGTAATAGATATAACTGAATGCACATTGTAGCATTGAGGACTGAAAACAGATTTCTTGTAGTTGTACATCTTAAGTCCCAAACTCAAGGACAGTATGGATTACCCAGAATATCACAAAATCACAAAACTGCCTTACGTAATGAATACAACTAAATGCATATTGAAGCTTTGAGGACTAAAAAATACTTTTTTTTTGCAGCTGTAGGTCCAAAGTCCCGAACTCAAGAACAGTTTGGATGGCCCAGAATATCTCAAAACTATCTCACGATATCTGTTGATCTCCCAGGAGCTGTTATAGATACAACTGAATGCATATTGAAGCTTTGAGGACTGAAATAAAGGCTTTCTTGTAGCTGTAGATCTCAAGTCTCGAACTCAAGGACAGTTAGGATGATCCAGAATATCTCAAAACTAACGCACGATATTTGTTGCCCTCCCATGAGCTATAATGGATACACCTGACTGCATTTTGAAGCTTTGAGGACTGAAAAAAGACTTTCTTGTAGCTGTAGATCTCAAGTCCCGACCTCAAGGACAGTTTGGATAGCCCAGAATATCTCAAAAGCTGTAATGGATATATTTGAATTTATATTGTAGCTTTGAGGACTGACTCCTGGGAGCTGTAATGGATATAATTGAATGTATATTGAAGCTTTGAGGACTGAAAAAAGAATTAATTGTAGCTATAGATCTCAAGTCCCGAGCTCAAGGATAGTTTGGATGGCCTAGTATAGCGGTTCTCAACCTTTTTCTTGAGAGGTACCCCTTCTAACCATTGCATTAATTGAGGTACCCCTTCCTGAAAGCAGGCTTCCAGGTCTCTTGAAAGAACAATTCCAAGCCCTTGAATTCTGAAAAATAAACTTCCGTACCTCTTAAAAACAGGCTTCCAAGCCTGTTAAAAGAAAGCTTACAAGCTTCTGACCCTTCAAAAATGCGGCTTTCAAGCTTCTTGGAAGTAGACTTCCGGACGTCCTAAAACAAGGCTTCCATCTTCTTGACAAGAGGTTTCCCAATCTCTTGAAAGCAGGCTTCTGGGCTTCTTGGAAGACGGCTTTCAGGCCTCCTGCAAAGAGGCTTCCGAGCTTATTGGATAGAGGCTTCTGAGCCAATTGGAAAGGGGCTTCTGAGCCACTTGGAAGGAGGCTTCCGAACCTCTTAAAAGGAGCTCTTGAAAGTAGATTTCCGGGCGTCTTAAAACAAGGCTTCTGGCCTCTTGAAAAGAGGCTTCCCAGTCTGTTGAAAAGAAGCTTTCCAGCCTCTTGAAAGGAGGCTTCTGGGCCTACTGGAGAGAGTCTTCTGATCCTCTTGAAAGCAAGCTTCTGATCCTCTTGGAAGTAGGCTTCTGATCCTCTTGAAAGTAGGCTTCCGAGCCTCTTGACAGGAGTTTTCCGAGCCTTTTGAAAAGAACCTTTCAAGCCTCTTGAAAGGAGTGCTCTGAGCTTTTTGAAAAAAGGCTTCCGAGCGTCTTGAAGGGAGCTTCCCGAACCTCTTGAAAGGAGCCATCCAAGCGTTTTGAAAGAAGGCTTCCGACCCTTTTAAAAGGCGGCTTCCAAGGTTCTTGAAAGTAGACTTCCGGGCGTCTTAAAACAAGACTCCCGGCCTCTTGAAAATAGTCTTCCGGCCTTTTGAAAGGAGGGTTCCCAGGCTATTGAATTTTTTTTTAAATTTTATTCTTTATTAAGGTGTTTTATTATTTTTAGATTAAGTTCAACACCGGGTTATTGAAAAGAAGGTTCCCAGCCTCTTGAAAGCAGGATTCCGGGCTTCTTGGAAGACGGCTTTCAGTCCGGCTTCCCGAGCCTTTTGAAAAGAACCTTTCGAGCCTCTTGAAAGGAGTCTTCTGAGCTTTTTGAAAGAAGGCTTCCGACCTTCTTGAAAGGAGGCTTCCGTGCCTCTTGAAAAGAGGATTCCGGGTCTCTCAAAGCGAGGCTTCCAGGCCTCTCGAAAGGATGCTTCCAAGCCTCTTGAAAGGAGCCTCCCGAGCCATCCAAGCCTTTTGAAAGAAGGCTTCCGACCCTTTAAAAAGGCGGTTTTCAAGCTTCTTGGAAGTAGACTTCCGGGCGTCCTAAAACAAGGCTTCCATCTTCTTGAAAAAAGGTTTCCCAACCTCTTGAAAGGAGGCTTCCGAGCTTCTTGGAAGACGGCTTTCAGGTCTCTGGCAAGGAGGCTTCCGAGCCTATTGGATAGAGGCTTCTGAGCCTATTGGAAAGAGGCTTCTGAGCCTTTTGCAAGGAGGCTTTCGAGCCTCTTGAAAGTAGTATTCCGAGCCTTTTGAAAAGCTTCCGAGCTTTTTGAAAGGAGACCTCCGACCTTCTTGAAAGGAGGCTTCAGAGCCTATTGAAAGAGCATGCCGGGTATCTCAAAGCGAGGCTTCGGGGCCTCTTGAAAGGAGGCTTCCAATCCTCTTGCAAGGAGATTTCCAAGCATCTTGAAAGGAGGTTTCCGAGCATCTCGAAAGATGCTTCCAAGCCTCTCGAAAGGAGGCTTCTGAACATCTTAGAAGAAGGCGTTCGAGCTGCTTCCGAGAAGCAAACGGACACGAGACCAAGGACCAACGCGCACTTGGAGTTTTCGAAAGAAAAGTGCTGTGAACTATCTATGGAGGGGAGCACATGGTGGAGAAGGCGATTGAACCACGAGTTGCATCAGCTGTTGGGAGAACCATCCTTCGTAACTTCGCGAATATCGGAAGACTGCAGTAGACCGAGCACGTATCCAGAATGACGAGTAACAATCTGGTGAAATTGGTTCTTGACAACGATCCTATGGGAACAAGAAGCCAAGGTGCGCAGCGAGCAAGGTGAAAGACGATTTGCGGAACCTCCGCAGACTGCGTAGTTGGCGACGTGTAGGCATGGACCGATCTGAATGGAGAACACATTTATGCACTGCACAGACCACCCCGGCCTTAGTCTGAGAAAAAAATAATGCATGTTTTGTACAAGACAAAGTTTTGAAATTAAAAATACACAATTGCCAAAACTTTATCAATAAGTTTTGATTGTAATTGTAATACGTCCGCCATTACGCATTTTTGTCCGAGGTACCCCCTAGGACCAGCGAAGGTACCCCCAGGGGTACATGTACCCCAGGTTGAGAATCGCTGGCCTAGTACGTCCAAAGAATATAAAAAATAATTTGTTGTATATCACGGTAATTCTACGGATACATTTGAATAAAAATATGATTTTAAAACAGGACCATTAGCTACAAATATACCTAATATTTACCCTTTCCTTACTTCACCGGGTTCATGACGTTCTAGGTTGTTGTAAGGCCTTAATCACCCATGCCTGATATTTTTCCCTGATAGGGGAGTTATTTTGCTGTAAGTAAGTAAGTAATGTTGCTGAAGATAGTGTGCTTTTTTATCCATCGTGCGATTTGATACATCCATTTTTCTTTTGGGGTCATATATGACCCCGAGGGAATAAAAATATCACAAATTTGATGGAAGATAAGCCTTTCTCTTTCTCTTTAAAACCATAACCTAGTAGCCGCTTTTATAGTTATTGCGTGTCGACATTAGCCAGTACTGACGAAAACATTGGATGAAGCTTAAAAAAATACCGGCCTCAATTATTTTGGAATAAAGGTTCCGTCAAATACACGTGACGTGACTGTCGCTGTCGCTGAGCTACAGCTGAAATGCCGAACCGTTCCCTACTTATTGATGTAGTACTACGTCTGTCTTTTCTATATTGGGAATCGGGGACCGTCACGAAAATATGATAGATTTTAAACTTTAATACCTCAGCCGTTTCTCGATGGATTTTCAATTGTTTTAAACCATTGGATCAAGGATGAGTCAACCCTTCTTCGTATTTATAAGAAAATACTGATTTTAAACTATTAATTATCAATAATTGATAAAAAGTTTAGGAATAGGTAAAGCAACCAATCACGTACATGCATCACTAGCACAGACATCAAAAATCAATCACTTGCGGGTTTGGATCTAATCCTCAGTTTGAACAAGATTTCACGCAGAGCGGATGCATCAAAGCGATCGCAGCGGAGCGGACACAGCATCGTAAGGCCTTAATCACCCATGCCTGATATTTTTCTCTGATTTTGCTGTAAGTAAGTAACTAATTTTGCAAAAGACAGTGTGCATTTTTATCCATCGTGTGATTTTTTACATCCATTTTTCTTCTGGGGTCATATATGACCCCGTGGGCCTGAAAGCTATGCGCGTAGGAGGGAAACAAGAATAAAAATATCACAAATTTGATGGTAGATAAGTCTTTATCGTTCACTTTAAAACCATAACCTAGAAGGAAAAAAGAAAAAACCTTGCCGCTTTTCTAGTTATTGCGTGACGACATTAGTCAGTACTGACGAAAACATTGGATGAAGCTTAAAAAAATACCAACCTCAATTATTTAGGAATAAAGGTTCCGTCAAATACACGTGACGTGACTGTCGCTGTCGCTGAGCTACTATCACTATCACTATATTATCGCACGGCAAATGCTGGGTAAAGCGTACCATTGGTACTTCGCGTACCTGAAGGAATAAAATAGACCCCATCTCGCGGTCCTTAGCCTCTTACCCAGCAACTCCTATCCCTACCTCCCCGCGGTGCTGGCCGGGATACGAGCAACCTTAGGGAAGATCGGGTAACCAACCCCGGTGGGAACTATGGTCGTATGCTGACAGGGGGGGGGGGGGGTTGCTCCTGCCGGAGGTGCAAATCTTATTGAGCGTCTGTTCTCCATGTCAGGATCGGCTCACAACAGCGTCTGTTCTCCATGTTAGGGGCGGCTGATTATCGTCCGAGTGCCAGCGAGGGACTCTAAGTGAAACTGTGCACCATGGTCCACCGGAAATAAGGAGGAATGGTCCTCCGGAAATTTAGGGGGTTTGGTGTCAGGCCCTGCAAGCCAGCCTTTAAAAAACATAAGCAACGAACAATCAACAAGAAAGTACGGACCGGGACCATCGGCGAAGACCACTGCGACGAAAAGGGTCTAACGATTGGAAACTCGGTTCGTGGAACTGCAAATCTCTCAACTTCATCGGGAGCACACGCATACTCGCCGATGTGCTCAAGGACCGTGGATTCGGCATCGTAGCGCTGCAGGAGGTTTGTTGGAAGGGATCAATGGTGCGAACGTTTAGAGGTAATCATACCATCTACCAGAGCTGCGGCAGCACACACGAGCTGGGAACAGCTTTCATAGTGATGGGCGACATGCAAAGGCGCGTGATCGGGTGGTGGCCGATCAACGAGAGAATGTGCAGGTTGAGGATCAAAGGCCGGTTCTTCAACTTCAGCATAATCAACGTCCATAGCCCACACTCCGGAAGCACTGATGATGATAAGGACGCATTCTACGCGCAGCTGGAACGTGAGTACGACAGCTGCCCAAGCCACGACGTCAAAATCATCATAGGAGATTTGAACGCTCAGGTTGGCCAAGAGGAGGAGTTTAGACCGACTATTGGAAAGTTCAGCGCTCACCGGCTGACGAACGAAAACGGCCTACGACTAATTGATTTCGCCGCCTCCAAGAATATGGCCATTCGCAGCACCTACTTCCAACACAGCCTCCCGTATCGGTACACCTGGAGATCACCACTGCAGACAGAATCACAAATCGACCACGTTCTGATTGATGGACGGCACTTCTCCGACATTATCGACGTCAGGACATATCGTGGCGCTAACATCGACTCTGACCACTATCTGGTGATGGTTAAACTGCGCCCAAAACTATCCGTCATCAACAATGTTCGGTACCGACGACCGCCGCGGTACGACCTAGAGCGACTGAAGCAACCTGATGTCGCCACTGCATACGCGCAGCATCTCGAGGCAGCGTTGCCGGAAGAGGGTGAGCTCGATGGGGCCCCTCTTGAGGACTGCTGGAATACAGTCAAAGCAGCCATTAACGACGCAGCGGAGAACAACGTCGGGTATATGGGTCGAAGTCGACGGAACGATTGGTTCGACGAAGAGTGCAGACAGATTCTGGAGGAGAAGGACGCAGCGCGGGCGGTCGCGCTGCAGCAAGGTACCCGGCAGAACGTGGAACGTTATAGACGGAAGCGGAGACAGCAGACCCGCCTTTTCAGGAGAAGAAACGCCGCCTGGAAGAAGCGGAGTGCGAGGAGATGGAGCAGCTGTGCCGTTCTCAAGATACACGCAAGTTCTATCAGAAGCTCAACGCATCCCGCAAAGGCTTCGTGCCGCGAGCCGAAATGTGCCGGGATAAGGATGGGAGCATCTTGACGGACGAACGTGTGGTGATCGAAAGGTGGAAGCAGCACTACGAGGAACATCTGAATGGCGCTGAGAGTACAGGCAGTGAAAGTCAAGGCAGCGGAGGAGATGACTACGTCAGTTCAGCGGACGATGGAAGCCAACCAGGAAGTTAAGGATGCCATTCAACAGCTAAAGACCAACAAAGCCGCTGGTAAGGATGGTATCGGAGCTGAGCTCATCAAGATGGGCCCGGAAAAGCTGGCCACTTGCCTGCATAAACTGATAGTCAGAATCTGGGAAAACGAACAGCTACCGGAGGAGTGGAAGGAAGGGGTTATATGCCCCATCTACAAGAAAGGCGACAAACTGGAGTGTGAGAACTTTCGAGCGATCACCATCCTTAATGCCGCCTACAAAGTGATATCCCAGATCATCTTCCGTCGTCTGTCACCATTAGTGAACGAGCTCGTGGGAAGTTATCAAGCCGGCTTCGTTGACGGCCGCTCGACAACGGACCAGATCTTTACTGTACGGCAAATCCTTCAAAAATGCCGTGAATACCAGGTCCCAACGCACCATCTGTTCGTTGATTTCAAGGCGGCATACGACAGTATAGACCGCGTAGAGCTATGGACAATTATGGACGAGAACCGCTTCCCCGGGAAGCTTACCAGACTGATCAAAGCAACGGCGGATGGTGTGCAAAACTGTGTGAAGATCAGGCAAACACTCCAGTTCGTTCGAATCGCGCAGGGGACTAAGACAAGGTGATGGACTTTCATGCCTATTGTTCAACATTGCGCTAGAAGGTGTCATGCGGAGAGCCGGGTATAACAGCCGGGGTACGATTTTCAACAGATCCAGTCAATTTATTTGCTTCGCGGATGACATGGACATTGTCGGCCGAACATTTGCAAAGGTGGCAGAACTGTACACCCGCCTGAAACGTGAAGCAACAAAAGTTGGACTGGTGGTGAATGCGTCAAAGACAAAGTACATGCTTGTGGGTGGAACCGAGCGCGACAGGGTCCGCCTGGGAAGCAGTGTTACGATAGACGGGGATACCTTCGAGGTGGTCGAGGAATTCGTCTACCTCGGATCCTTGCTAACGGCTGACAACAACGTTAGTCGTGAAATACGAAGGCGCATCATCTGTGGAAGTCGGGCCTACTACGGGCTCCAGAAGAAACTGCGGTCGAAAAAGATTCGCCACCGCACCAAATGTGTCATGTACAAGACGTTAATAAGACCGGTAGTCCTCTACGGACATGAAACATGGACAATGCTCGAGGAGGACTTGCAAGCACTCGGAGTATTCGAGAAACGGGTGCTTAGGACCATCTTTGGCGGTGTACAAGAAGACGGTGTGTGGCGGCGAAGAATGAACCATGAGCTCGCCCAGCTCTACGGCGAACCCAGTATCCAGAAGGTAGCTAAAGCCGGAAGGGTACGATGGGCAGGGCATGTTGCAAGAATGCCGGACAGCAACCCTGCAAAGATGGTGTTCGCTTCCGATCCGGCAGGTACGAGACGACGTGGAGCGCAGCGAGCGAGATGGGCAGACCAGGTGCAGAACGACTTGGCGAGCGTGGGGCGTATTCGAGGATGGAGAGATGCAGCCTCGAACCGTGTATTGTGGCGTCAAATTGTTGATTCAGTGTTATCTGTATAGATGTAGACTAAATAAATGAAAATGAATGAATATATTATCGCAATGTTGCGTTTACGCTTTCATATCAAAGAGATGCATAATATGAACACGTACATGGAGACGCATGGTTGCTCACCACGGTGTTTGTGTGGGGCAAACATATTTTTGCATGAAAACTTTAATGTAGTATGATCCATAAAAAATCTTTTACAATCATATTACCAGAATTATGGAACATATGGCCAAAATTGTGATTCATCGAACGTTAAAAATTGCGCACATTTGATTTTTTCATTGATCAAAATATATTTTTGACCTTTCTTTCGGAAATGTCTATAATTTCACTTTGTATGCGTTACGCAGTCGCGTTGCGTATTAATCTTCTAATGATTTTTTTTTCACTTTAATATGGAGAATATTACTATTAGAAATGATTTGATATGGAAATATACTTATTTTCCTGATTTGTTTCATAACAACAATTATATATTAATTGAGGAACGTATTGAAGCATGTACAAAAAAATCTTCTCAGAAAAGCAAAAACTTTAAAATTAGAAGGGATTCCAAAAAATTATTCTGTGGTAGTTAAACAGCGAATGTGAGCATGTGTTAAGACATTAATAGATCAATTATGCACATGTTCGAGTGCGTATGTGTTCATATGGTTGCAAATTCTCAAATTTACTACCACATAATTCTCACTCATTTTACAACATTTACATATTTTATAAAATTAGGCCTCCATAAGGCGAAGTACATGTTATTGTGTGTGAATTTTTGGAGAAGATCTTGCAAGAATTACCGATGGAATTCCTGGAGGTATTTAGAAATTTTGTCGAAAATTCGGATAGGAATAGCTTCACGAATTTCTTTAGGAATTCTTTCACAAATCCCTTCAGATTTTTTTGTTGACTTCCACGAATTCCTCCAGAAAATTAATCTAGAAATAATCTAGAAATATTTTCGAAAATTTCTCAAACGTGGAAAAATCTTCCGGAAATTCTTCCGGAAATTCTTTCAGAAATTCATTTGAATTGTCTCATCATGGTATTCTTTTAGAATTTTCTTACGGAATTCTTTCTGCTTTTTCTTCACTAATTCCATCAGAAATTCTTCAGGAATTAAGTGGAAAATTTCTAGTGATATTCGATAGAAAAATCCTATAAATTTCTACAAATATTTATCTTGAAATTAGTTCTCATATTTCCTCAAAAGCTCTTTAAAAAATCATTATTAATTTCCTTCGATTATTTCTCCCTGAATATATATTGAAAATTTATCTAAGGTATTCCGAAAGTAATTTTCAGAAAACATTCCGGAGGAACTCCTAAGGGAATTTCCGAATGAATTACTAAAGCAATATTAAAATTAATGCCGTATACATTTTTCGATCAAAGTTCCCCCGGATTACGGGAATGCCTTGAAGAATTCTTCTGGCAATTTTCTAAGAAATTCCTTGAAATTATTTCAAAAAGACATTAAAGATAAACAATCTTCAAAATTTTCTTTAGGAATTCCTTCTGGAATTTTCTTAGAAATTCTTTCAAAAAATCCTTCGGAAGTTATTTCTGGAATTTGGTCGGAAATTACTCCTGGAATGGAACTGGGACCTTGTACAGACCCAGGGACCCAGACCAGTGCACATTATATTTACACCCATATCAGATCACAAAGGGGCGGTGCTAGCAAGCTTAGTTTATTGAATACAAGAAAGCTGCTTTCCGGCACGCGAGAGTCATTTTGATCGGGATTCCGTAAAGAGCATTTTGACGAAAACGACAGAAAAATAATTCATAATTCATAATTTATGAAACTTACTAGAGTGAGCCAAGAATGGATTTAAGCATTCAATGTAACTATGTCTGAAACTCGATCATGCATATGCACAACATGTTATAGATTTAGTTCGGAAAAGGTATTGGAAGGTAACCGCCCCTTCAGTGAGCTTTGATCCCACGACCCCAGTACGCTAGACAGGTGCTTTCCCTACAAAGCTACGAAGGACCTCCGTCGTCCTCCGCAGCTCAGCGGATACTGATGAAACCAAATTCCCAGCACCGGGCCACCAGCCGAACTCTCGCAATACCTTTTCAGAACTAACTCTCTCATATGTATTTTTGTACACATGCCAACCTAGTAGGATGAGTATTTAGTATTGTCTGGCAATTAACTTTGAATGTACATTCAATGTTATTCAATATTCATAGTTTCAAAATTATTGTGTCAGTCACGTTTAGAAAAAAACAACGTTTTTAATGATTACTCACTTAAATGATCAATCTGCCCTGCTGTTATGATGACAACCTTTTCTATAATTATCAATTTTTATGTACTTTTAAAACTGATTTATAACTCATTTCGAAAGTACGATAAAAGTTAATTGCCTTTATTCCGGGTATAAGCCACCCGGAGTGGAAACTAATTATTATGTCTGAAACTCGATTTGTACAATTGCATGACGTGTGAAGGATGTAGCTCGAAAAATGTATTGGAGGGAAAACACTTCCTTCGGTGGGGCTTAATCCCATGAGACCAATACGCTAGACAGGTGCTTTCCCTACTAAGCTACGAAGGACCACCATCGTACTTCGCAACTCAGAAGGCTACTTTCAAACATAGCCGAACTCTCACAATCTATTTTTAACACTAGGACATATTCGCTTAAAACTTACTCGGATACATTCCACAGTGTTCGATTTCGTCGTTTTCACGATCAAATTTGAATAACTTTCAAACTATTAGTATTGGATATTTGGTAGGGGAACAGACGGCTTTGGCAGGTTTTGTTCGACCGAATTTTATGAAATTTGGCTACAATATTCTTTGATATGCAAAGAATGTTTATGCCAAATTTGAGCAAAATCAGTCATAAAAAACCCCCCTGCCAATAATAGAACAAAACCTGCCAAAGCCGTCATTCTCCCTATCTTCTACAAAGTTTTTATACATGAAAAGACGCATCTTCTGATGTAATGAGTTTGATGATGAATCTACCCAAATTACGTCAACCATGATTACCTAAAACTTTGCCAAAGACACCAGAATGATCGGACAAGCCGTTTTCAAGTTATATTTTTTTGAAAGTGTTCAAGGTGTTTTAGCTTAGGCCCTTGTCAAAAGTTACACCAGAGTTAAAATGGCAAACCAATGATGCAGATAATGTTTTTTGACCATAAAGGATGTATATTCAAAATTTCAGGGAAATCAAAAAATACAAATATAAATCGACCTTCGATTTCACAGAGAATTGCTCATGAGGTAAAAATACCTATGAACATCATTATAGCTAAGTCTAAGGTGCCCGCCAGAGTGGACGCGACGTGCGATGCGACGCGACGCGACTCACGTAAAAGAATAACAATAATTATCAACAGGCTGTCAAATTGCACTGTCGCGTCGCGTCGCATCGCACGTCGCGTTTACTCTGGCTTCGCCCTAAGTCTTTCCTTAGCTAGGGCATATCGCTCCTCCCTACCCAATTACCTAGAAGGTATGCAGAGGGCCATCATAGAACAATATTAATTGAATTCGATAATATTTTGCCTAACGTCCACCCAGGAACGGCTTGTCTAAGTTTTGGTTGAGAAATATTGCCTCCTCTAATCTAATCAATCAGTACTTAATAAACGCCCAGTTACAAGCCGGCAAAGTTCAAGTCGAGGGATATTTACAATACCAGTGAAGAAGAAAGAGAAAACACAAATACGTGTTATTGCGAAGGATTGCCTTCAAGAATGCTTTGCAACGATCAAACTGCCACCTCGTAAAATAACTCCTTTTAACGAGCGCAGCAGCGTAACGACAACCGCCTACCGTAGGTAGTGAAGATTCACCGTAGGCAGCCAGATGTGATGGGTGGCAGACAAAATACTTGCCCGCAAATGAAGAAAACCTTCAATTCTCATCCGTGCCAATGACGCCGGCTGCTGGCTTGGCGTCGTCGCACGGCACCGGTACAGATGTAGTGGGACGTGCGAGGTGTGACCTGCATAACAGCTACCGACCCAATTCGGTGGGGGCTCGGTCACGAATGAATGGCTAAAGCTTTGTTAAACTGGTCCTCCCCGTCGCGTCGCCGCCACAATTCCCAATTCGCATGATCGTACCCATTTTCTTGTACTGCTGGAAGCGTACAAGCGAGCACTCTTCTATTGTTTGGTATTCCAACCGCAAGGATACAATTTCGTATTTGCACCTCATTGTTCGCAGTTGATTATTGTATGTGCCGTCGTCGAACGCCGAGCCGAGCGTGGTGCGATTCAGCCAGCACCTCCCGTCGAAGATTTACTCCGATGGACAATACCTGGGTGTGTGTGTGGGGTCGGTAACCATTGCAATCTTCGGCAGTGCCGGTTGCTGGTGCCGTAAACCTAATGGACGGAAAGGAAAATAGTTTTTCGGATTCTAATTCCATTCCATTTCATTGTTGCTTCTGGATTCAGTGGAAGACTATGACTGCATTTTCTTCTCCATTCATGGCTTGGGAAGTCTAAATTTGTATGTACACTGGGGTCGCTTTTCACGCGGATTTTGGGATTGATGCGGGTTGTTCACGCGGAAAAGTCTTTTTTTACTGTTTCTTAAAATGATCCGAAAACTCGAGAAAACCGCGAAAAATCGATCTACGATGAAGTTGTTTTTATGTTTTTTTTTACGCTGATTTCACAATTTGCGCGGTTACACTCCAGTGTGTAAATTATCGGAATAGTTATTAGGCCTTTAATAATATGAAATTGTTTGTATTTTCTGAAACTTTTACTTTTCGGGGGGAAATTGTTCTTCTAGAGACTCACGGTTTGGTTGCCAAGCGTTAAGCCAAGCTATATTCATAGCACTGGACCGGATATAACACTTTAAATTTTTCCTTGAAGCGATCAGATTTAGAATGTTCTCCGATAAACCTATATTTAGAGCCCATTTTGTGGTGGAGAAATGCTCCTCGAGCCGTAGGTGAGTAAAATTAACAGAAGGGTGATTTATTTGCACATGAAATGAAGAAGAATTAATGTGGTGTTTGGAAACAGTAATAGATTGGTTTCAGAGGTAAGTTTTGAAATAGTGTTTGTTCTGATTAATTGCCATAAATGTAAATGTGAAAAATGTTGGATTAGAATTGCTTGATTTAAGATTCATCTCACGGATTTGATTTTATCAACTTACTACAAACAAATCTCAACCAAATACATATTTATAGGATCGTTTGGCTCACTTTGTTTTAATTCCAGGCTGCTCTCTTGCTTACTTCATATGATTTTTTACGTCCTTCCCCAACTGCAACATTTCCAACTTGCAGTTGCAGTATTCACTTCGCATTTCTTTTTTTTCCTTCATCTGCTTCCTAAATGGTTCTACGTTCCAACTGGAACATGGCCTGCTTTTCACAAATTAGTATTCTATTAGCATTTCCTCAGCTTTTCTATGCCCGCCATTGCATTATTATGTGTCTTGTGTGGCAAGTACAATGGATACACTATGCCCAGGGAGTTGAAAATGTTTCCAACCCGAAAACATCCTAGACCGGACTGAGAATCGAACCTGCTATCTCCGGATTGTCAATCCTACGCCTTTGCTCGCAAGGCTACTGGAGACCCCAGGCTTAGCATTTCTACAGTTTTCAATTGCGATGCCCGGAAATTTGAGAATGAACGATAATAATCTTCTACATAATAAAAATGAAATGATCTGTGTTCGTATCCGCATAATTCGGAAACGGCTGGATGGATTTTCTTTATTCCTTCAGCAGATATGTTCGTTATTGTTTCCGACGGGTTTATATGATATTTTCTCATGCTAAAATTATGAGTAGGGTTGAGTAAATCATGAAAAACTTAAATAAAATGAAAATGATTAAAATGAATTAAATGAAAAATTTACGATGGTACCAACCCTAGCAGCACACATGTCCCACATTGGTTACTGTAACTCATATGCGACCAGATTTAGTCACAATCAAGTTGCTACAACCATGTTTGCCTGACTTGTGCTGCTCGGGAATCTAGCAACAGGTTAGTAACCGGGTGTCCCTTTGGTAGTATTATCGGGAACTTAGTATCCTGTTCTACGAAATCTGCAAAGGCGACACGTCCTTCTACACGCAACAATCCATGCTCGTCCAGAACTAATGGTAGATTCGCCAATGGACTGGTTCGGCTCAACGCTTTTTTTTTCGGATGCCAATTGCGCATTACGGTTCAGCAAAGCCACTTCGTCTGGATAACCATCCGACTGGGCAAGCCGCCAAAGCCACTTCTCCGCATTTTGCAAATCCTCTCTGCCATAACGAAGCTCAGCATTGCTCTTTTGGTTGGTGCTATCTCGCTGTCCAGATCTCCTTGAAGATTGATCGTGAAGCAGAACAGATCTTCTCTTGGCAGCCATGATATTCCAAGTACCCGTTCCATACCACTCTGATTATTCATGGAAAGGCTTTTTACAGTAGCTGGGCTCACTTCGCCAATAGCTTCGAAAACTGAGGGTCGATTCGACACCCAGTTACGTATATGGAAACCAGCCTTTTGATGAACTTCCGCAACCTCCAAGGCTAGTTCGACGGCCTCTGCTTCTGTGTCGACGCTATCTAGGTAGTCGTCGACATAATGTCTATTCTTGATTGCGGCCGCCGCTTTTGAATAATCTTGTTCATTCTCTACTGCATTGAGATTTTTCACATACTGCGACTGTGATGGGGAGCATGTTGCCCCGAAAATGGCAACATCAGAGGCCCTTGTCACCAAAGGCTCATACGGGTTTGTTAGGGTTTAACACCACGCCTAGCGGAAGGAACCACGTTCGCCGCGGGTCGAACTCAGCCATTTCCTCCTTAGCTACCACGTGGATGTATCCTTTCGATACGTATTCTGCTACCTGATGCCGTACACTTTCACGTAGATTAAAGTCCTTCGCCAGGCGCTTCTCAAGGCATCTTAACCGCCGCTCAGCCATTGGTCTACTATCCGGGAACTCTATGAAGTCTTTTTTCCACAGTAGCGCAGTCTCAAATTTCCCGCTTTTTGTCCGAACTGTTGTTTCTTGGAAAATTTTCCGTGCTCGTTGGTCCTCACTGCTCTCCAAGTTAGGTGCCAAAGTAACTCCAAGACTCTCCACAGAGAAAAACTCTCTTACGTAATCGTGAAGATCATGATCCGACGTATTGGCGCAAATGTGCATTTGACGATGCTGGAAATTTTCGTTAATATCTCGTGCGCGGCCACATACTACCCAACCGATTCGAGTCTTTGGCGCGATTGGTTCTTGTTCTTTCCCTTCCAGAAGCTTCATTGTCGTCAGCAAGTGCGAGTTGCTCAATCCAATCAGCAGTCCCGGAACGGCTCTTTGGTAACTCCTTATAGGCACATGCCTTAAGTGCTTGAACTCCTTTGACAGCTGTCCAACGTCCAACGATTGTTCCGGTAGCCCCAGATTGTTGACCGTGTACACCTCGGACAAATTGAAAAGGGTGTCGCATCCGGGTTCCGAAATACGGAGCGTCTCTAACTGCGAAGTCGATATTGTTTTGTTTATTCCACTAGTCCAATGGATGCACAACGAATGCGCTCGTCCGTTCACTCCTAGTGCGTCTGCGATGGCTTGCTCAACTATTGTTACAGACGAACCATCATCTAAGAACGCGTAGGTATTCACTGAACCATTTTCCCCATACAGTGTCACCGGCAGGATCTTGAAGAGCATCG
This sequence comes from Armigeres subalbatus, assembly GCF_024139115.2. Classification (NCBI taxonomy): domain Eukaryota; kingdom Metazoa; phylum Arthropoda; class Insecta; order Diptera; family Culicidae; genus Armigeres; species Armigeres subalbatus. The sequence goes on from NC_085141.1 coordinate 18,400,189, forward strand.
AAGAAATGGGTTGACGATGGATGGTTACAGTGGCGTCAGTGATTGGCTGTTTCTTGAGCTCAGAGTGTAGTAAACGGTGATGACGTTTCTCACAATTGTTTATACCACAAACCTCACCTTCACATGGCCAACGAGTATGAGAAATGAGACACCGACGGCACAGTTTGTTTTCCTTGACGAAATTCCACCGACCGTCGATTGGAAATTTTTTGAATGTTGCGCCGCTTGCTGTTGTGTGGTCGTGAGCAGGGTAGAAATATTTCACAGTCAATGCAGTGAAAAACATGGATCTCAGTATAATCTGCAGTCGCCTTCATCGCCGCCGTGGTGAGTGCGACTGGGTGCAGCCGAAAAATCATTTCCAACACCGACAGTTCAATTTCGCATTCAGCCACTCACAAGTCGCTCTGACAGGCTGCTCAGTTCGCGCCTTACCGTATGACTGTGAGTGGCCCATTTAAACGTGTGGTGATTTTTTTCAATTTGCTGGGTGAATGTGTACATTTTGCTGTGGTAAATTTCATCTTCGCGGCGCAGTGGGTGATGTGAGTTCTGTTGTTTACTTTTCTGCCTCTCCGGGAATGTGAGGTTGATTTCAAAGCAGGAAGAAAATAAAAACATGATATAAAAAAAGATCACCTTCATCCAGTGCTGCCGAAAATTTACAACCCTGGTCGTGAGCGCCACAAGCCGGACACCTTTTGGATGTTTCACCTAATCCGCCTTTGACATACTTCGTTGCTGCTCGTCGATCTCCGGATGGTTTGAAAAATGGCTCCGGGACTTCTTGCTCTTGAGCCGCATGAGCGTCAACGAACGCCTTTTCTTTAGTTCTATTTTTTCTTCCTTTGTCTGCTTCGCTGCTATAGAAAAATTTGTGACACTACTCGTTGCGGTTGTGACCTTTTTCATATATTCGCTAAACGCTTTCAAATTTACCACCGGCAGGTTCTCTTGGTGCAATGCCCAGCTAAATTTGATGTTTGCCGGCAGTTTATCCACGTGCTTTTGTAGGAGGATGGGATTAGAAAGGTGATTGTCCATTCCTACAACTTGCAAATGCATACACAAGTTTTGGACCACCAAACCAAACTGGATTAAAGTTTCTAGCCTTTCTGCACATACTTTCTGCTTTGGGTGCGGGTGTGCCTCGAACCTTGGTGGTGGGTTGTGTACAATCTGCTCCGGTCTTCCGTACAGCGTCTGTAGGGTTGATAAAACTTGCGACACCGTGGATGGATGGAGGAGAAAACTGCTGACGGCTTCCTTGGCTACCCCTTTTAAAGACCGTTGCAAACGCAATAGATTTTCGGAGTCAGTGTAACCACACGCTGCTGTGGAGTGGTTATAGCTACTGATAAATAGTGGCCATTCTATAGGATCGCCACAGAAAACGAGAAGCTCTCTGGCAATGACTTCCCTCGCCGCCAACTGATGAGACGTCGGGCTCTGGATCACCGACTGACACTGGAAGGGTGCGAAACGGTTTAAGCCTGACGATGAGTTCGGCATGGCCGAAAACTGCCCTAACGTGTCTTCTTTAGGCCTTAACATTGGAGGTACAATGCGTGTTTGGGGTGTTTCTATCTTCTAGTTTGGCTATCGATACTTGGACAAGGTGGTACTTTATCGTAAAAATTATCGTATAACAAATTTTGTTCGACTTGGGAACTTCTGAAGGGAGCCATAAGTATGTTTGTACTCACGGGTATGCCCTGTTGGTTTGGTTCTAGAATGCTCCCGGGACGATTCGCTGGATTACTTAGTTTTGACGCTGGTTGATGTTCTGCTACCACGTGTTGTTCATCCACTATACGCTCTACTCCCGCAAAGTGCTGTTCGGCCGTTGAGTGATGTTCCGCTGCCGAATATTGCTCGCAAGTTATTCGCAGAACTTCCAATTGTCCAATCAAACGCTGCTCCTTCGCCAGAAATGTTTGCTTCTCTTCAATTCGCTTAGCTTGCTCCTGCGCGTACTGTTGCTCGAATAGTTTCAGCCGGTTTACTAGCTCCAGTTCTCGCCGTCTTCTTACGTCGTTCTCTTTTTTATGCTGCATTTCCATGTCATGCTGTCTCTTCAAAATAGCTTCGATTTCTTCCAGACGCCGCCTGTCTTGCTCACGTTGTTCCTCGGATCGCTTCAGCAGACGTACTAGTTCCAGTTCGCGCTGCTGCGGACTAGAAAAATCTTCCTCGTCAAGGGGCTGCTGATCACGAAAATACTGCCGTCGTATATCATTTGGCTCGCGGTGCCACGTTGTATAGGTTAAAGGATTTCTAACCAACTTGGGAAACATTTTCGGACCTGCATCATCTTTCCGAGCAATCTCCGTACCCTTCGGAGCCTGATCTTCGTCCAACAGACGGACATACTGTTGGATGTTGACGAGTGGCAGTAATTTAGAAATATTCGGCTCTTGTTCGCTGGTGTGTTGATGTTGACCAAATGCTTGACTCGAATAATCGTCTTCGGTCTCTGTACTATGGCCGATCGCAACATGGGAGTTGACGGGTTCAACGATTGGTTTTGGGACAATTTGTTGATGATCTCGTGGCCTCAGATCGGCATCGGAAGCTGTGTCACCTCCGGTACACATTTGTTGCTGCTGGAACCACGTTTCTACCTTTTGACGGCTACTTGCATGACTATGCAGACTTCCACTCCGAACGCTTACAGCTTCTTCATCTTGTTGGCGCAACAGTTCATGTTTGCGATCCAGATACTCACTCTCCGGTTGTAGTTTCTAGGTCATCGCCTTCTCGATTAAGGACTTTTCTTCTTGCAACCTTTCTTCTTCCAGCTTTTCCCTCATGTTACTCTCAACCTCCAGCTTCTGGAGATCCCTAGCTATCTGAGCTCTTCGAGAACTTGAATTGTTAGACTGACCTGCCTTAGAGCTAGCGGGGGTGGAGGGACAGTCGGCATGCATTTCACACAGATAAAATTTCTGGATCGTACTGTAGCTGTATCCATTTCTGCACAAGAAAAATGATACCATCGCTTACATTCTCCGCACTGTACCATATATAACTCGGCATTGTTTGGCCGCTCACATTCCGCACAATCGTAATCCTCACCGTGCTCATTATCAATGAATCGCCTGCTTTGAGCGTGCTTACAGCGGCACACTAGGAGTTAACTATGGGAAATCAGTATGGCGAAAGGCATCTAATGTTTAATATCTCGAAAATTAGCACTTTCATCGAAAAAATATTTGGTAGACGCAGTAGCGGACACCTTACTACATAACTGGTACCAAATATTTTTTCGTGAAAAGTTCCTACTGGTGAGAAAACCCGCGTTAGATGTCTTTCGCCATACAAATTTCTGGCGGTTAACTCATGCTGGCTGCTCATTTTCACATATACGATAGCGCCTGGATACGGTAGCGGCGGGTAGGAAACCAACCACTGTATCTGATTCATTGCCGAAGGTTCAAACGTCCCGATAGACTCGTCGTCGCGAGGCCGTGTCTGTGCACCGTCACTGGAAAAAGGTTATGAACTCCTGGTGGCTGCATCTTGCGCCGCTCGAGTTTTTGACCGGGTTTGGCGAACAAACGATCTCTGCTGCATTTTTCTGCAGCAATTCTTTGAGATTGTTGTGGTGGTTACCTTTCGGAGGACTTTGAAGCGAAATTCACTTTTGCCAGTGATAATTAGCTCAAAGAATTGGTCTCCTAATAGATAATATTAAATAGATTGGCATGTACACCGTTATAAATTCAAGTTTACGTAATCCAACATTGACGTTTAATCAAAACAAATGCTATAGGTTTATCAATTTGCTCTATCTCTTACATTGAATGTTCGTTAGTGTATTCTACTCACACCGTTATATCCGAATCGTCTAAGCTTTCGGGGGGTGCGTCGATTGACGCATTTGTCACAACACTCGATGTAGAGAAGGCGTTTGACAATTTATGGCATGATGGCCTGGTGTACAAACTAAAACGCTACAATCTTCCCAGTTGCAATTCATCATCAACAATTATCTGTCGGCAAGGACATTCCGGGTCACAATCAGCGGAGCGAGTTCCAATGCACACGATATCGTTGAGATCGAAATACGTATCTGTCAAGGTACAATCAAGTGGTGGAATAAAATGGAATAATACGAACTCGTCTTATGACAAGGGTTATAATTTTCAAATTAGTTTCCTCATTTTCCTCCAAGCTTTTTGTTCATATAAAATACTTTATCGTTTGCCCATCTGTAGCATTCTTCATTACTCTCAAGGAAGGAACCGGTGCAAACTCACTCATCCAGTACTGATGAGCGTCACGGTTTGAAAAGCTTTATTTCCAACTTTGAAAACTATCATATCCAGAAGGGGTATTATGTATACTAGGGTGGTTCAAAAAATCGATTTTGCTCCACAGTGCTCATCTGATTCTTTACCATGTTCTGAGTGTCCTCTGAAAATTTTAGCTCATTTGGATTAAAACTGATTTAGCACAAGCCGTTTCAAGTTTGCATGCAAATTAGTATGAGGAAATTTATTTTTTCATTATACTGTTAATGACGCTTCCCCATCAAGCGCATGTTAAAAGAAAACCTACATAGCTAAAAGGATTACTCAACAGCTTTCACTCAGTGAAAACCGCATCTCAATTAATCGTTCCAATAATTAGTAATCGAATTTAATCGATACCGTGGTTTTCTGGAGCTAATTGCATAACTCATCAACAGGCAACATTGCTGCTCGTGGCGCGAAAGATAGCACACACAAATTCAGGCTACTATGTTGCACTGCACATTTCAGTGATGCCCTCAAAGAAGTTTTACGATCATGACTAAAGATTCGCAACCTGTCTTAAAATCGATTACTAAATATTGGGACGATTAATCAACATGCGGTTTTCGTTGGGTGAAAGCTGTTGAGTATCCCTTTTAGCTATGTAGGTTTTCTTTTAACCTGCGCTTAATGGGGAAACGTCATTAACAGTATAATGAAAAAATAAATTTCCCCATACTAATTTGCATGCAAACTTGAAACGGCTTGTGCTAAATCAGTTTTATTCCAAATGGGCTCAAATTTTCAGAGGACACTCAGAACATGGTAAAGAATCAGATGAGCACTGTGGAGCAAAATCGATTTTTTGAACCACCCTAATGTATACTCGTCTGTTACCGTCCACCTGCACTATAACTATTTTGTTAGATTCCTTCGGCTGTTATGGCCTCTGAAATGCTACGAAGTGGAAAAAAAGCTGAATGTGATTTATGTATTTATCGATCCCCAGTCGCAAGCTTCAAGGCGGAGAAGTCTTTTCAATTCGCTTCAGTTGATTGTAACCCTGCGATTTCAACGCCCCCATCACCGACCGCACTCAGAACCATCCTCAGCCAGCGCCACCAGCCGCACTCGGCACTTTTGTAACCCAATATTACACAATCCGATCGGGTGGGTCGGAAGGTTGGGACTGCTGAGGCAGGAAAAACAAGCCCAAGAGAGCCAAACCGCAAAAGCCTGCCAAAGTGTTTGATTTCGATACTTTCAAAGTGGGCCATTATTTTTTTTCCGGCATTGGCTTTGGAGTACGCTGTCAAGCTGCTCGACTACAGGGCTCTCATGGGATCAATAGGTGCTTTCAGTCGAAACCGGTCGTTCGAAGAACGACCGAAGGCTTCAATGCTCTGTTTTCCCATCAATTCATTTGATTAAATTTAATTTCCCCCTATCTTGTTGTCCACTTTTGCGAGAATGTGAAGCTCAACCTACATCATCCTTCCTTTGTAGCATACTGATACTACGGTTGGCTTTAAAGTGCACATAGCACACGCACGATAGATATGTTATCCACCGTAAATGAGATTATTCCGGAAGCCGGTATGCTACCAAGATTAATGTACATGTCGTTTGCGGTAGTTGCTTTGAACCCGGGGGGAGAACGAGCGAGACTTTGTTGGAATGGAAATGAAGCTCCGATAAACAATCAGTTCGTTGAGAAATTGTGAGCGCATATTCCGATCGAGCAGTACCTATAAGAAAACCAGATGCACATTTTTGCATACACACACACGTACAACATATCAAGGTATAAATCGTCAGATACAAGTGGAAACAAGCTTCGTTGTTTTCCAGATGTTGAACGAGAATGCTTTTCCGTTATACAAATATAGTTGAAATGGTTTCTATGATTTTCGATTATATGATATGACAGAAATATTTTTTACTAGAAAATTATCCCCAGGGGTTTTATGTCAGGAAAAGGTCTTCAAATTGGAATTTAATTACCGAGATCATATGTTTGTGAAAATAAATAAGAGGTCATTCATGAACTACGTAGATCTTTGACAGGGAGAGAGTGGGTCTGTAGAAGTCTACCTTCGTCTACGTAGGGGAGGGATCCTTTTATGGTATCAGGCGATGAGACTCTATCACAATAAGTTTTAGAAACGTATTATGAAATCAAGTTGAACTATTTGTCGTGCAATCTTATCTTAACCTTGTAATATAAGATATAAAATGATCGAAGGCCATGTCACTTACGTGCACATTATTATTGCATTATTTTAATATAATTTTCTATAATAAATTTGACTGTATCGTTCCATTTTCTTCAAATCTTGCAGTCAGAATAGAAAAAAATACTTGTACCGAGAAACTCAGAGTACTCAGAGTAACCTAGGAAGATGAGAGCATTGAGGTTAGATCTGTAAATAACTGGAGGAATACATAAATCAGTTCTTTAGTATCTATGAATGGGGGCCCTCCTTAGCCGTGCGGTAAGACGCACAGCTACAAAGCAAGACCATGCTGAGGGTGGCTGGGTTCGATTCCCGGAGCCGGTCTAGGAAATTTTCGGATTGGAAATTGTCTCGACTTCCCTGGGCATTAAAGTATCATCGTGTTAGCCTCATGATATACGAATGCAAAAATGGTAGCTTGGCTTAGAAACCTCGCAGTTAATAACTGTGGAAGTGCTCAATGAACACTAAGCTGCAAGGCGGCTCTGTCCCAGTGTGGGGATGTAATGCAAATAAGAAGAAGTATCTATGAACTAAACCAGTTACGAGAAAACTTTTTTTATGTGTGTGTGTTATTACAATCTAACTCCCACTGTCTGGCAGTGGCATTATGGATAGAATACTCGTGCAACCATTTTATTTATATAATTGCAAGAATCTTAGATCCGGGAGCTAGAAGGTGATAGCTCTATTGCAACTCCTATAGCCCATTTCAAGAACGCGAGCATTCCGAAGCTATAGTTGTTTACAATAAGCCCCGCATGAGTACACCCACATATCATAGAGATATCTGAAGTGTATTCAAACTTCCTGAATCAAAACTCAATCCGTTTGATTCTGGCACGTATATAGTGGTAAAAATATCATTATTGTTGCACAGGTTATGGAGATCGGCTTACCATTTATTCCAATTTATCCTGACGCTGAACATGTTTGTGTATTCACATAGCCTCAAATTATTGGCAAGGGCATTGCCCTTGCTTATAATCGATCACTCTATGCTTGCACAAACATGCGCGTGTCTGAACGACGCCATATTCACGCATTGCAGAACACAATATTTCGGCAGATCGCGCGATCGTTCTGCTACCGAAACAAGAGAAAACACGCACTGAACTCTTGAACGACGCCATATTCATGATGATACAAAAATGGAAAAGCAATGCGTGTCTTACGTATTTTCACGAAGACTGATTCGATATCTTAACTACTTCGCGACGACTAAAACACGCACTGTACAACGCTTGCTCGATCTGTACGAAAATATATGTGTGGAGCGTAAATGACCAGATCCCCCTTTTCTTCACCCCCTGATTGATGATTCCACTGTCAGCCGAACCGATTAAGGTTTAAATTTAAGCTAGTTTATCTCCATTTCTCTGTCAGAATATTGCTCTCTTTACCCCCAGGCGACATGACCAATTTACCCTCATAGCTACATGTTTTTCAAATTACACCTAAACTAAGAAAAAAATTAAAAACTATCTTCCATCAACCAGTTTCGCTTCATAACAAGCAAAATGAGCGATGTGAACGATATTTTGGTTTGGAACTACTAACTCAGAGCTTCTTCTTCTTCTTCTTCTTGGCATTACATCCCCACACTGACTGGGACAGAGCCGCCTCGCAGCTTAGTATTCATTAAGCACTTCCACAGTTATTAACTGCGAGGTTTCTAAGCCAGGTTACCATTTTCGCATTCGTATATCATGAGGCTAGCACGATGATACTTTTATGCCCAGGGAAGTCGAGACAATTTCCAATCCGAAAATTGCCTAGACCGGCACCGGGAATCGAACCCAGCCACCCTCAGCATGGTGTTGCTTTGTAGCCGCGCGTCTTACCGCACGGCTAAGGAGGGCCCCACTCAGAGCTTTCATTGCTTAAATGCAACATTGCCAAAATTACATCAAACTAGTACTTTGCGAAAGCACCCAGAATTTTGCTGAAATCTAGCTGTTAAATAGATATTTCATGATTTAAATAGCTCGGAGAGCATGAAATGCTTAATTTATGATGTAGCATGGAAAATAATATAAGAAATCCATAAACAGGGGATAAACAAGCCGTTACCCACTTAACCCCGCCTGTTCACTTTACCCCCGCTACCTTTATAAATAATATAACTTTTTCACTGAAGTGCCATTTTTACCCTTTCGAAGTCCTTTTATGGTACACCCAACAAGCGTACGCCAGAACCCCACAGTTTCGTACAGGAACCCGCAAAAATTCCCACAAAAAACATTTTGTCTTCTTTGACAATATACCCACAAAGCTTCTCTGGTAATATACCTGTATAAAAAAACTTAGTTTTTTGAATGATAATCCCGATAATCCACTAATTTTGCACATATCAAGCCTCCATACAGATTGCGGCAGGCCCCCATACAGAATCGCAAGAAAATCCAACATCCACTGATTGGGTGTATCTTCTATTGTATAGAGGAATGCGTTGAAACTGCTAGATTGAATTGGGATTTGTGGCAGGACAAAACGTCAACATGAAATGATCTCATCAGATTATCCGCAAAAGCTTCAAGCACAAGATGGATTAAAAAATACTGATTAAAAAAACACTAATATCGCATCACATAAAGTTCCAATCATTACGCGCACGTTCTTCAAGCAACAATTCAAAACCGCAATATGAACATTTGAATTGAAGACAAGCTTTCAAAACATTTATATCACACGCGGCAAGAACTTTCGCTGTTTCTCAACAATCTTCCGGGTGGCGCAACCCGAGCCACCGCCAGCCGAAACGGTTTTAAGACGAGGTAAGAAACTCGCGTAAAAAAATCTATCTACGCGTCATTATTCGCGCGCGGTCTACTACGATCACTTCTACGTGTTTCTACGAGAAAACTTTTTTTATAATGGTTTAATAAGATGAAACAGTGGTGACAAGAAGATATATTTTTTCTGTATATTCCGTCTTCTTTCACGTCCACCGATGAATTTTGTGAACTTTTGTCGTGATTTCGGCAGTACAAGTTGATTTTAGGTTACCTTTTATGAAAAAGTGATTCACCGTAAAAGAGGTGCATTGGTAATTTTTGTTTTCCCATTTTCTCGATCTATAAGTGCAACAACATTTTCACACTCATGTGATAGTTGGCGATTTTTTATCCCTTTTAATGGAATTCGGACTTCAACATTCTGGAGAAATAAAAGCGTGCTTTAGTTCTGTACGATTGTCTTATGAACAATTAAGATAATGGGCTTTTTGTTGTCCCCCATTAAAAGTCGTTGTATTTTATTACAATTAACATCTTTTCTTCAACCGTCTATGACGAGTTAAGTACTCTCCATTTAATTCCACCAATTATTTTCGATATCTTTGCAGATACGTATTTCGACCGCAACAGTGTGGTCGTCTTCAGCGTCTCGTAATTGACTCGACTAGTCGCTGGTAGTGTACTTAGCTGGTAGTGCAGCCTGGACACTGTTGTCCTTCTGATATCAGCTAGAAAGAAAGGGCACGCCTCGAGCGTCTGTTCACCAGGAGGTGCGGCTCAAACAGCGTCTGCCTGGTACCCAGCGCCAGCGGCTGATCAACGAAATGCTGTATCGCGTCAGCTATACCTAAGGTGGCAGCCCCACCAGCGCGATGTAGGTAACGCGACCGCGGTAAGGTAGCTTACTGGAGCCTCTCAAATACCACGAAAAATGGAGATAGAAGAAAAAGAGAACGTTATGTTTGGCAACCGACCCGGCAACGAAATAAGGACTAGATTGGAAACTCGGTACCGTCATATGTGGGGAAGATGATCATTGAGGCGAAGATGATCATTCTATGTGTCAGTCAAAAGCGCCTAATTTTTTTTTATGAAACGGTGGTCAACAATATTATCCGTTCAAATAATATTACCGCTAGGTACAAAATCCGAGTTTTTCGATTAAAATCATGATTATGTATTTCGTGGAAGAAAGATAAAATTAGTCATAAATGAAGCTATTTGCGTTTCAAATATTGACTTCGTAGATTGTTTTACGTAATAAATTCAACATTCATACAAATAACCTAGGGCATATTGACGGTAGGTCATAATGATTTTAGTAGAGCTGTCTTGATCAACTTCACCCCAACCAGATTACTCAAAAAATTTGTGATAATTTATTTTATTTTAATAAATGCGAACTCATTTCAGAAAACTAAAGTTGTTGATTATTGCAACGTATAGGTAGCAGTAAATGTTGTGAAAATATTTGTTTCGATTTAAAATGTAAACACACATTGTTATTGCATGTTTTGTCTTGAAAATGATCATCTTCCCCCCAGATGACGGTACCTGGAATGTCAGGACCCTAAATGAACCTGATGGACGAGTGAGCCTTCTGGCTCGTGAACTGCAGAAGGTTGGAGTGAACGTGGCCGCTATTCGATGGCCTAGATCCGGAGAACGTGAATTCCGAGCCGTGGACACTGCATTCAAGTATAACATCTATCACAGTGGAGGCGGAAAAGCAGAGCATGGAGTTGTTTTCTTAGTGATGGGCAAGCAGATGAAGCGAGTTATGCGGTGCAGTCTTCAAGGTGCAACATGTGTGAGATGTTCACGTAAGTTTGTTGGGTGCACAATTGTATTGCCAAAACACAACACATAGACACAATCATTAACACGTTCAATGAATTTCATGAGAAATTGAACTTCACGATAGAGAAGGAGGAGGAACACAAACTCAAGTTTCTGGACATGACACTACACAGGACATCTCAACATATTAAGAAAACTTGGACACCAAAACAGGCGAATGGGAGGTATTTGGATTTTCACTCTGACAGCCCATTTCAACATAAACGAAACACAGCGATGGCATTGATAGACCGAGCAATTAAATTAACAGACGCAACAGAAAGACACAACACCATCACAACAGTAAGGTAAATTCTCATGAAGAATCATTACCCACAATGATTCATTGATAAGATGCTTAAACACAGAACCCACCAGTATTACAACACTCTGCAACAAAATGACGACAATAGGAACGAAACGAAATACGTGTCAACGCCATACATACCATGCTTGAGTGAGAAATTGTCAAAAATTCTCAAATAGCATAACATTACACTAGCATACCAACCACGAAACAAAGCTAAACACACCGTATTAGCAAACTAAAAGACCCGATTCCAAAAACAAAACCAAAAATGTAGTGTATGCAATTCCCTGCGGTGCAGGTGACAAAAATGTCTACGTGGGACAAAGAGGCCGTATGCTGGAAACACGAATCATTGAACATAGAATCAGCATAAGGAAAAGGTAAGCAAAGACAGACCTGGCACAACACTATATGACAGAAGGACACAATTTTGATTTTGGAAATACGAAAATTTTAGAACGGTAGAATACCAGGATAGCAGGATCATCGCAGAGGCCTTCCACATAAAGATGATGGCAAACAACGGTGCTACGGTGAACCTACAACGAGAATGCGGTGGAATCTACTCGGCGTACAACACACTAGTGTGCAAAATCCGATCGTTACACAAACGAACAGCAACTCGGTAGACACGATGACGCACATGGTACAACATATAGAGGGAATTCGATAGTATAAGACTCAGGGGGGTCAGTTATTAAACCACACTGGTGGCAAGTGTACGTTTTTCAATGTAAGTGGGAGAAAAGAAAATTGTTATTAATTAGAATATTTTGAACTAATCAATAAAATTCGATCACAGATCTGATGATGGCTGAATGGAGTAAGCCGAAACGTTATTAAAAAACGGAAATTGTGTATTTTTCATCACCGATAAAAATCAACAAACTAGGAAATATAAAGTTTTACGGTAACCGAAACCCCACCAAAATAATATCTGAAGATTTTATGAAAAATGTTGAATAAAAAAATTGTTGTGACATTGAGATTGAAACTCAATTTGAGATATCGGACCAAGCGCAAACTGTGGGTAGGCGGTTAAATATCCTATTCAGCTATTCCACCACCCGAGAAGGGCTGAAAAGTGCCATTCATAAAGCTGAAACTATTCACGTGCCATTTCTAAAAAAAACCCAAAGACAAGGATTCAAACACTAGTGCCCTGAGTGAACTCCAAACAAGTTACCACTAGGACATCACCGCTACTCCAGAAGAGAAACCACTTGACCAATATGAACAGATGAACATCATGCTGTGTGTAAACTGATGTTTAAACTTCCATCACACACGCACACTCGTGTTCAAACTGGGTGCGATTTTGGTTCGATTTATGATGAACTCGGTTTAGATCTAGTATGCATGTTTGAGTGCGAACTTGCACACGGGAAAACTGCACTTGTTTAAGGCCACTCCTGACGGAATCCAAGTTTCAAAGTGCTCGCGTTTTCGGGGGCACACCACTCGATACATAAGCAACGCACAACTGTCATTTTTATTGTTTCACGCATGCTGCGACGCAGCAAAACTAAATCAACAAAAATGACAGTTGTGTGCCGCCTCCCTATCAAGTGGTGTGCCCCCGAAAACGCGAGCACTTTGAAACTTGGATTCCGTCAGGAGTGTCCTTAAACGCAGTTCATGTTTTCGTGAAGACTGGGAAGCACATTAGCGAACGAATCTGTGTGTTGAGGATACGAGGCAAATTCTTCAATTACAGCCCAATCAACGTTTACGCAACGACAAACGATAAATCCGACGACGTGAAGGACACGTTTTATGAATATCTTGATAAAACCTATGGAGAGTGCCCAAAGCATGACGTGAAAATTGTTATCGGAGACGCTAACGCTAAGGTCGGTAGAGAGGACTTTTTCCGTCCTATAATTGGTAGGGAGAGCCTTCACTCCGCTACCAATGACAACGGCCTACGACTAGTAAATTTCGCTGCTGCCAGAGGGATGGCCATCAGTAGCACCTACTTTGCACGAAAGAATATCCGAAAGCACACCTGGAGACACCCAAATGGTGAAACTTGCAACCAGATAGACCATGTTCTGGTGGATGGGCGCCATTTCTCGGATGTTTTCGATGTGCGGATATTCAGAGGTCCGAACATTGACTCTGACCACTACCTCGTTGTCAGTAAAATTCGATCAACTGTATCGATCGAAAGATCACAGCGAACTATGCGTTATATCCAGCGATTGTCGGCGAAAGGAGTATCGGCTGAGTACCGCCAGAAGCTCGACGAACGGATAAGTGCAATCAACGTTAGCAACAACATCAACGATCTATGGGAGTCGATCCATGGAGCAGTGAGCACAACAGCACGAGAAGTGGTAGGCACTGCACAGAGGCGACCCAGGACGGGTTGGTTCGATGTGGAGTGTCAGAGAGTGACAGACGAGAAGAACGTTGCCAGAAGCCGGATGTTGGTGACGGGTACCCGATCGAATAGAGATCGGTACAAGGAAGCAAGAGCAGCCGAAAAACGAACCCACCGCAGGAAGAAAAAAGAGTAAGAAGAACAAGTTATTAGTGTTATTAGTGAGGCGCTGGAAAAAAATGGAGCAGAACGATATGCGGTGGTTTTATGAGTCTGTCAATGGCGTGCGGAGAAAGACAGCGCCATCTCCCGTCATGTGCAACGACCAACAAGGGAATTTACTGACAGATAAAACAGAAGTGGCTGCCAGGTGGAAGCAACACTTCGAGACTTTGTTGAATGGAGGAAGTGAGAGTGCATCGGTGAACAGAATAAATATTAGCGACGATGGACAAGCTGTGGAGCCACCTACACTAGATGAGGTTAAAAAAGCTGTCAAAGAGCTGAAAAACAATAAGGCTGCGGGGAAGGGCCAGCTCCCGGCTGAACTTCTCAAACATGGCAGTGAGCAGCTTTATGAAGCTTTGCACCATATTATGTCGAAAATATGGGAAGACGAGGAAATGCCTGCTAGCTGGTTGGTCGGCCTCATTTGCCATCTCTTTAAGAAAGGGCACATACTGGAGTGCGCAAATTACCGAGGAATAACCCTCCTTAATTCGGCGTACAAAATTATGTCCCGTATTCTGTTCAACAGATTGAGACCGCTTGAAGAGTCCTTCGTCGGCGAATACCAAGCAGGTTTTCGTGAGGGCCGATCAACGACGGATCAAATGTTTACCCTGAGACAAATCCTTGATAAATTCCGGGAGTACAACTTGCAGACACATCATCTGTTTATTGATTTCAAGGCGGCGTACGATTCAGTGAAACGGAATGAATTATGGCAAATTATGCTTGAACATGGTTTTCCGGCGGAACTGATACGGCTGATTCGTATAACGTTGAACGGATCGAAATCAAGTGTAAGGGTTGCGGATGAAATATCGACGTCATTTGTTACCTTAGATGGATTAAAGCAGGGTGATGCACTCTCGAACCTACTGTTCAATATAGCGCTCGAAGGAGCGATTAGGAGAGCTGGTTTGCAAAGAAGCGGTACCATTATCACAAAATCGCATATGCTCCTGGGATTTGCGGACGATATCGATATTATCGGAACAGTGATTCGTACAGTACATTTTTGCTGCTATTATCATGTCACATTGTTTGTACCGGACAGAATGTTGCACAACATTCTCTTGTGACAATTATAGTGTTGTAGACATATGCCATTCATGGCAATGAATGTATTACCCGCGAGTCGTTCGTATCATGTGACAATATTCGTGCCGCCTGTGAATGTATCGCTATCTATTATGATTGTAGTGCAAAATGAATGTTCTGAGCAGTCATAAAAGCTATGATGCTTATAGAAAAAGTAAATTAATAAACAATTTGTTTCGTTTGACTGCTTTGGCTGCACACTTATTACGTAAAGGCTTTTGGCGGGTGGGGTAAGAACAAAAATAATTTATAATGAAACAATTTTTCATAGGGGAGGGGGTTCAAACCCCGGAGAATAATTCACTTTCGTACTGAGTAGGGGAACCGCTCCTTGAATTCATACCATGTACCCAAATCAATACCATTCGAAAACAAAGAAATGTTATTTTGCTCATTTTTGCGTGCAGTGAGCACGCCGGATAACAACAAAACACGACACAAATTGAGCCTAAATTGCCTGTTTTGCGAATGTTATTGATACAGGAGCATGTTATTAATAATGGAACAGATACCCTATATCTTCATTTTATATCCCGAGTAAGATTTCTCAAAACAATAAATCGTCAAACGATGAGACACTTCTTATATATTTTAAAGCTATTGCTGCTCTAAAAAAAGAACGTGTTTACAGACTTAAAAATCATTTAAATAATTTAATATTTCAACTATTCGAGCCAGATTTATTTTTAACCTGTTTTTGATTATCTAATCTAAGTAAAAAATGATATATTTAAAAAAGCACTAAAAACCAATATAATAACAAAAAAAATAGGCTCGTACGTATAATTGTGTGATAAGTAATCTTATTTTCTTGGTTGAACCACATTTTTTATTTCAAAATTTTGATTTTTATTGTTGAAAACCCAGGTTGGGGGAACTGGGGTAATATGCACCCTCGGGGCAGAACGACCCATTTGCCATTTTTAATACATTTTCAGCAGTTTTTCCAGAGTATTTACAACACCGCATGTAGCTCGGATCTCGAACTAGCGATCCAGTAGTAAACATTAATGAAAATATTCCTGGAACATAGCCGAATATGCCAAAAAGTCGTTTTGCACCGGGGGAGCATATTAGTCCAGTTACCTCTAATTCCACTAGCGGTGATGATGCCTTTGTCCAAACAATCGATGCATTCCAACTATAATTGTCTACCTTAAGGCGTTAACCGACGCTTGCTTTATACATAGATAAATGATTGAAACGTTTGATGATCAAAGTTACCCCAAATTGAAGGGTCAAAAAACTCTATAAAAAATATTTAAAACCAGTTTAGAATTACCAAATAATCAAGAACAATTGCCTAACACGTTATACATGTAGCAGTACTCGTTTTAAAAATATGAGAAAAGTCACTTACGGAGGAAATATGTACAAAACAATTAAAAAAAATATCAATTTCCCCCCGGATCATGGCACTATAGATCGTGGTAACGGAATGATTGATAGAAGCATAATTCGTAACCTGATTGCAGTTCAGGATAGCGATCTGTTTATTGATACTATAGTAGGCACATATACTGAAGTCGTAGTCAACGCTAGATGTTAGCTCAGAATTTTTAATGTGAGAACGAACGTCGTCAGCACAAACAGCATACTTCTTGAAAAAATATCAGGTTTTTTTTTCAAATGGTCTTAATTGATTTTGAAAAAGATGCACGCCGAAAAAAGCTAATAAATCGATATCGATAATCCGTGAACGTGAATTTTAAAATAAACTTAAGAAACGGTTCAACGAAATCGATTTCTAGTGGTTTTTACTCGCGTGAAAGAAAAAAACATTTTGTATAAATTTTGCGTAAACCGTTCATCTTTCTTAAATCTTTCACTTGCTGTGTATATGCAAATCGAGTTTTCATAATATTGTAATTATTGTTCATTCCGGGTGGCCAATACCCGGAAAATAGAGAATTAAACTTATAAATCCCAAAATCCGCGTAAAAAAGCACAAAAAGCGAGCTCAACTATATTAACTGTATTATTTTCAAATATTTGGCTCTATTGGTGATGCATTCATCACCTTCAAAATTATATTCCATTAGTTTTATTTGTGACACATATTATGTCGCATAGAAAAATGTCACGGTAGCTCATGACTTTTTTTTCTGTCATGCTACAATAATTTGTGTTACATGACCGTCACACATGCAACACGTGACCATCAACAGATTTACAGTTCAAGACAGTACATTTTGATCCACTGATCGGAATTGATCGCCGTGCCGTGGAAGAGGCTTTTGCGCCTTTTAAGAGGGAGACAGCGAGGATTGGACTCACGATCAATACCAGCAAAACGAAGTACATGGTCGCTGGAAATCAACGTGGGTTCATTAGTGGTGGTGGTAGCGAAATGGTGCTGGCTGGTAAAAATTTGAAGTGGTAGAAGAATTTGTGTATCTTGGAACATTAGTGACGTGCGATAATGATGTTACCCGCGAGGTAAAAAGGCGTATTGCAGCTGCAAATAGGGCTTATTACGGACTTCGTAACCAGCTTAAGTCCCGTAGTCTGCAAACGAAAACAAAACTCGCGCTGTATACTACTCTGATTCTTGCGGTGGCTTTATACGGCCATGAGACATGGAAGTTAAAGGAGGCTGATCGGAGAGCTCTCGGAGTGTTTGAGCGTAAGGTGCTGCGGACGATACTCGGCGGTAAACAGGAGAACGGTATCTGGCGGCGTCGCATGAATCACGAATTGTACCAGGTGTATAAAGGGCTGGATATTATTAAGCTTATACAACAAGGCAGACTACGGTGGGCTGGTCACGTTGTTCGTATGCCGGAAGAACGTCAAGCGAAGATAATATTTAGTAGGGAACCCGGAAGAGGCCGCAGGCTTCGTGGAAGGCCGCGTACACGATGGCTTTTTGCAGTTGAAGAGGACCTGAGGGCGCTCAATGTTCAGGGCGACTGGAAGCGATTGGCCCAGGATCGAGTCCAGTGGAGAAGGATACTCCATTCGGCGTAGGCTCATCGAAGAGCTGTAGCCCATCAAGTAAGTAAGATTGAAAAACTAAATCAGCATTGAGACAACAATATTAAAGTTTAAAACTTCAATTTCCACGTTTTTTGATACAACGATGAGAAAAGTTTTTTCAAGCATATTACATTCTTCTGCGTGAGAAAATTTTCAAACGAGAATGTAAATCGGCCTAGCTTTTCATTAAATACCGTACAATGTTTCCTTCCAAGTTCAATTCATACACAATAAAGAAAAACTCAAGTAAATAACTCAAGCGATTGCGATTTGCCAGGCCAAAGAATTCTCGGAATTTCAATGTTCTTTCCGTGGACAATACGAAAAAAAAATCATTCGTAGATTGATTTGGAAAAACTTAGTTAATTTTCTTGGGAGCTCGACAGATTTTTTCGGAAAATTCAAATGATTATTTCGTTGTTATCTTGAAAATATCCCGATTTTTTTTTTCTATTTTCAAGCTGACGTCGGTTGGATGACGACTAAGTTATTAGACCACTTTCATGGCGGTATCAAAGTTGAATCTGTATAATGAACCCCCTATATTCCCGAGGGACATAATTCAACGTCAAAAATGCGTCAACTCCAAGCCAATTCTTGATGGTAACATGATGGTATAAT
The DNA here is from genome assembly GCF_024139115.2 of Armigeres subalbatus. Lineage (NCBI taxonomy): Eukaryota > Metazoa > Arthropoda > Insecta > Diptera > Culicidae > Armigeres > Armigeres subalbatus. Next base: position 18,418,803 of record NC_085141.1, read on the forward strand.
GAGCGAATTTTGATTAGAAGTAAATTCATGACCCCAGTTCATCTCTCCCCTCCCCGTCATATCTCATAGAATTAGGGGAACTGTTCCGTTTTCCATCTCACTGAACATTTCATCGCCAAACAAAGAAATACAGCACAAATCTCGTCGCTTCTTTTTGCTAACACGCGTGCTCACTTCTGGCAAAAATCACAAAAATAAGAAACAAACCAAATTCCTTTTCATTGCTTTGTTTTTGATGGGATGGAAATAGGAGCTATGGGATGAAGTGCCGAACCGTTCCGCTACATTGAAAACTGAATTTAGTATCGTTTGATCATTAATCTCTCTTCGAGTCGAATGTTAACCGAACACAGAAATTCATTTCATTCCGACAAACTAACAGAACCATCGGAAACAATCATTCTTCCTAGTGTCAAGTACAACTCGTTAATTCTGGCTCGTTTGACTTGTCTCAAAGTTTCTTTCGACTTGACCGCGGTTGGTGGTCACCGATCCGAAAGTTGATCTTTGATTATGACACCGAAAATGTAGGAACAAATTTCACCCGGCGCCGGCCATTTTAGTCAAACTGATTTGACCTGGCCTGTCGCTTACCGTTTGCACAATGGTCAATTTGATGGTGACCAAAACTATATTTCTCTCATTTGCAAAAACATGATTTGAGCGCGAACTGATCAGCGGAGAAAATTTGGTCACTCCTGGTTGTGTTCGCTCACCGTATTATTGTCATAGCCATGATTCAAGAGAACATAGAAATTGATGAAAAACATCAAGCAATTTTTTATCCAATGTTTGACCACTACTTCAGATGGAGCCCGACCTATGTGCGCTGAACGAACATGGAGTGCAAATTCACAGAAAGTTTCAGTTCACTTCTCGAAATTGTATGCACGAGTTTAAAAGGAAATTATGACAAATTCGTCGCTCGAAGGAAACGCTTCACAAAGTTTTGCCATTGTCTGAGATAACTTGGCGTCAAAGAGTTTCAAGGAGAATTCGTTGAATTTGTTTTCGCTCAATGTTTCTGAAGCGGTCCGTGCACATTGCTTGCCTTTTGAAACTGCTCCAGCGTCAGTTCACCATTTCTCAAATTACGATAAACGGCGGTTGATTTCCAATTCTGCATTTTTTTTTTATTGATGTTCATTTATGATTCGATATTACCAACAGGTCCCAAGCTCCTAGGAGTGACCTACGGCATGAGGCGAGGCGAGAAAGAAACACGAGTTTCCTGCTCGCCAAATTTATGCACCTTCAAACGTTCAAATCGATGCTCGTTCCGCGAAATAAAAGCGAACAAAAAGATGGCCCTGCCCGATGGTGGCTGACATCGTTCCATGATGACCTTTTCCGATCGTTATCATTTTTATTGCGATTTTGAATGGCACACAAATTATTGTAGTCATTTTTCGTTTCGCGCTGCAGGCTGATGCGGGGTCCCATGTAACCATGAAACAGGGGGTGTTACATTGGTAATAAACTTTTTATTTTTCTGTTTTTGCTCCTCGTGTAGGTTTTTCCAATGTCAAACTATATATAGGCAGCGGAAATAATGTTTATGATTTATATTGATTCTCTGGAAAAATAAACTTCCTTTCGCCGGGTATTCACTTCAAAGAAATTGGTTGTTTATCAGTTGGTTACAGAAACCTGTTTATTTGACATCTTTGGCGGAACCAGCAAAGAAATGGCGTGGCTATTTGATCAGTAAGCTGAATGAATATACGGATTATAAATATTTGTATCGGTCAGCAATATCACTTTTGGTCGGTAGTTCAGGTTTACTTGCGATTCAAAAATAATTGATTTTATTTTTATTCGTAATCATTCGATTATTTCTTTGGGTCAATTTCTGTTGGGCAATATGGAGCCGGAATTAATATTTTTTCGGGAAACTGATTGTATTGCGTTAAATGCTGGGTCGGTACCATTGTTAACTTCATGCAAATCTCGTCTCAGCGAGTTATCGATCACAAGAAATAAAGATCTCGCATATGAATAATGCAAAAATGTGTTGAAATCTTGCATAATCTGATTTGGTTCAGCAATACCACTGATTTGATCATTCATCCAGAAAACTGTGAATGATCTCATTCGTTCGAAGCGGGAAGTACCATTTACCATTTGGATTATTCAAAATCCAAGATACGTTCCAACACTTTCCGGTGCCTCACGACTGCATCAGCAATCAAATGGTATTAACAGATTACAAGCTACTCGTCTTCGTATTCCATTCTATGTTTTCTCACTCTATAAAAACTGAAAGCCAGCAAGTCCCGAAGCGAACCAAGGAAAATCATTTATGCATACTCTGACGACCAGTAGGGTCCGAAATTGGTGGCAGTGAGTGGCAGCAACGGCGGCTCCTTCAATCCTTGACGAGGTTTCTCCCCACACCAATGGCGTCGTCCTTACATTCATCTATCGCATCACTCGTTAAGCCCCTTTCTAATTCGGATTTTTGCTTCGTGCCATTTTTCCCTTCGCCCTTCCAGTTGTCTCTAGTGTTATGTTCCTAAGGATTACTAGACTTTTTTCCATCCCGATGTTTTCGGCCATTATCCTTTCGATGCATCCTGCCTCCCTTCGACGGTCATCGGCTAGCCTCGATTTGGCTAATAGTTATCCTGTCGGAGAAACATGTTTTCTTTGCAGCGGTTTTTTTGTTCATTCTAGCATGGAGCTCGGGAGACGCTTTCCCGACTTTACCAACATTTTTTTTTTCGTTGTACAACCACCGTCGCTTGTGTTGTTTTGCCAAGAATAGTAGGAGAACAACTTTTCGATCTTTGGAACCACTCGGACACTAACGAGCGACACGATGGCTGGTTGAATGCCGTCCGTATCTTGGGGGAGGACGTGTTTGGCTCTACTCCAAAAATTGAGTTTTCTGCACAACCGTTTGGTTGCTATGAATGAGAAATCAAGAATACGGGGAGAAAAGCGAAATTATCTTTGTGATTACATATTGACTGTCGGTGTTTCGACATGTCTATTGAAAAAAATAACGAGTGAGATAGACTAAACGAAGTTGAGTAGAGGAAGCTGGCTGCAAATAATTACAGGCATACCTCGATAGTACGTACCCTCGATAGTGCGTACCCTCGATAGTACGTACCCTCGATTGTACGTACATTTTACCTCGATAGTACGTATACAAAAAAATTTTTTTTTTTTCGTTCAATTATCTTTACGATTTTAGTAAAAATTTGAAAATGCTTTGATCATGGCACATGCGGGTGTCCTTCATATGTTACGCAATAATTTCTCAACTGATTTAAACACCATCGTGAGCTCATAAGGAATTTAGTAGCAAAACTTTGAAAAGCAAGGTGTCATAAATGTTTGTCAGCCTTACGTAACACATATTATACTATCATTTTAAACAATTGAAGGAACATCTGAAACAGCTGAGCGATGCGGAGCGCGTCCAAGCCCACATAAAGCAGAATATCAGCAAGAGGATTTTTTTTGTCTTGGACGCGTTCGCACACGCACTCGTGTGAGTATGTCATCGGCATAAAAGTGTTACCAGCAATATATAAAATTTTATGGGTATGATTGTCTTAGAAAGCAGATTAGCTATCCACTTAATTGAACAATTATTATGTTTATGAATGATTTTATCTATCAAGGAAATTAGTTTCAGTTCTAGAACCCTTCCCTTGCATTAGTTCACCTGATAGATCAGAAAATATTTCCCCGAAGAGTAAATTAATTTCATCATGGGAATGGTGATTCATAAAATAGAATTTTCGGCAAGATATTTTACTGTTTAATTTAGTTTACATTGAGTTTAGTTTCATTCTATCCACCCGTCGGTAAAATTTTTTTTCTTGAGAAACAAATTAGCAGCGTTACTAAAATGAGGAAAATTTTTGGTGGAAAATTTCCTCTGAGACGTCTTACTGAGAATTCCGAAGAAGTTTATCATAGAACAGTAGTTTCTCCCAAGGGTTCTCCCTGGGATACCTTGGTAGTTTGGTCGAAAATTCCATACATGATTTAACTTGATATTCTATCTAGACCTGTGCGCCTATTGAAATTTTATCGACCGTGAGGCGTGATAGATCATTTTCAGCCAGTGCCAGTGGCGTGGTGGTGATTGGCGGCGGCGTGAGTCAGCGTGAATCAATTTCGTGTATTACAAGTTTTCCGGAATTTATCTGGATGTTCCTCCAGGAATTCCTCCGGAAGTTTCTCCGGGAATTCCTACCGGAGTCTTTCCCGATATTTCTCTGAAAGTTCCTACAGGAATTCCTCAGGAAGTTCCTCTAGGAATTTCTCCGCGATTTTTTACGAAATTTCTCCCGACATCCATCTTAAATTATAGCCAAATATTTCTCCGTTAATCCTTCCAAATATACCCTCCATTCAACAATTCATTTAGAACTTCCACCAGAAAATCATTCAGAAATTCCTATGTAAACTCCTCCGGGCATTCTCTCTGGAGTTACTTAATTACTTCGAGGTCTTTCCGGATTTTCTTCACAAACTTACGTGGAAGCTCTTGATACTCACGCCCCAGGAATTCTTCCAAGAACTCTCCCGGAAAATTGTTCCCATTTTTTATCTTCGGGAAATCTCTTGGAAATTCCTATCTTCCGAGTATCTTCCGAGATTTTTTCCAGGAATTTGCAGCAATATCTTAAAACAATAACCCCGAAAATTATTTCACAAATTCCTCCTTGTATTCTCCCAAAAAATCCGCCAATAATTTCCCCGGAAATTACTTCAAGAACTTCTTCAGAAATCTATTTTAAAGTTCCCCCGAAAAGTTCTTCAAAAATTATCCGGGAATTCGTTTCGGAATTACCACAGAATTTTCTCAAATTATTCTGCAGAAAATTCCTTCAATAACTGATCCGTTAAGTTTTTTTTTCAGAATTAATAGGAGTATCCGAAAGGATTTCCTGAAGAATTTCTTAAAGTAATTTTTGAAAAAAAAAATCGCTGTGTGTTTCTTGGGTTGAGTTTGAGTTTCAAAAATTTTTGATGGATTCACCTATGGATTTCCTGGAGATATTCTCGAAAAAAAACCTAGAAGAATATCTGAAACAAATCTAGGAGAAATATGAAAATAAGAAGATTTTTGAATGAATTTTCAGAGGAAAATATGTATGAATGTCAAAACAAATTACAAATAAAGTCTTGAAATAACTTCGAACTAAAACACGAAAAAAATTCTAGTAGAATTTCAGAGGGTGTTCATGGAGTAATTCCTTAGTTTCCTGAAGAACAAACACACATTTTCAGAAAAAGGTATCTTTATGTTTGGGCGAGAATGTATTGAATAGTGGTTATGATGCCAAAAATTACCCACGTCGCACTTTTTGTTTTCATTTTTATACTCATATTAGTGTAATGTTCTTCTGTATAGGGTAGCCAACTTGATTTGGACCCCTACACATTTTGGACCCTCCTGGCGACATTTTTCTGATTTCTGAACTAAAAACAATGCTTCTGCTAATTCCCCCATTGGCTTCAGGAAATTAACATTGTTCAGCATCTATTTCACTGGTTTCCCGTGCGAAAAAGCGATATTTAGATGAAATTTCGAGGAAATTAGTTTGTTCAAGAAGGCGAGCGTTACAATGCGTTACGCTTAAAAGTATACATCACTGAAAATCTCAGAACGTACACAACAAGTTCTTGTCGAAATTGTGAATTTAAAACGCAGGAATCTTCTCATTGATGCATGCCAATCGAAAGATAAGACTTGGCTTCGACTCAATTTACCAGGGTAAATTAGAAATTCGACTTTGAAGAGACTAGATTGGGGGTGTCCAAAATGTGTTCTTTTAGGGGTCCAAAATATGTTGCACTGTCCAAAATGAAGAATATTTTCATTTCAGAAAATAACAAATTTTACTGATTTATCAATAACTGAAGCTAATTTTGAATTTCTATTTCATAAATAAGACTTTCGTCTTTGAAATGGTGTCATTTCCGCCCATATCGAACCTGTATTTCAATAGATATAAGCATATATTGGGATGAACTTCCTCTAGGGGTCCAAAATAGGACAGTTACCCTATAATTACGAATCATAATGAAGGTTCCTTCAAATCAACGCGATGCGTTTGCTGCTATAGCTGACACTTTGTCGCTTTGGTAAGGAAACATCAATAGAGCCAATAAAATCGCAACGACAGTGACAGCGCAGGACAACCTAAAAGCTTTTCATTTACATAAAATCTATAGGTGGATTCCATAAAATACGTCACGTAAAAATGTTGTGATCAACTACTTTTTGTAGTAACATGCATAATTATGCATGATGTCGTGTAACATATCTTTAAAACGTCACGAATATCACGTAGTTTATGGATGTTCCGAAGCATTAACATACAATATTTCATAAAAACAATAGCCTCACATTTACAAGGACGATAAGTTTGCGCAATGCTATATGTAGGCACCATTTCAAGAAAAATCTGAGTCATGCTGGTCCGTTGTGTACTATATTAAATATAAATTCGCTTAGAATACAGAGCCTTCTATCGAAATTTTGGCTTCCGATCAGTTTTATAAACATTACACCACTCCCAAATGAATAGAAAGGCAAAACAAAAATTTGTTCGGTTTTTTGCTTCGATAGTACGTACACTTCGATAGTACGTACACTAAAATTACGGAGGTGTACGTACTATCGAGGTATGCCTGTATACTAATTTCATGAACTTAACAAAATGGATATCGTTAAAAGAAGAAAGTTTGATTTCAACGAAGAAAAGCTGCTACTAACTTGAGCTCAAAATAAAATACGCCAATTTTAACTGAAAAGTTCATAGAATTACCCTCACTTTAAACCACTGGAAGACA